>NC_072733.1:73945434-74573209 GCF_026930045.1 Uloborus diversus
CACTCAGAAAATCTCATAAATCAATAATTCTAAACTTCATTAACTAATTCCAAAACGTATTTAAACACAGGAAGATATTTTACTGAATATAACATAATACAGTTCTCCGCCGAACGTAAGGCGAGAAAAAATATTCAACTACCCACGTTGTTATTCACAAACTCCCACCTGTTCCGTTACAATTCTTCGCTGTTGCCATACATAAAAAGAAACCGCAGACGATAAACAGAAAAAACTATTAAGCAGAACATTGTACGTAAAAGGAAGAAGCAGTAACATACTCCCAACCATCAAGAAACTATTCTTGATGTGTTGGAAGTTTGCACAATTTTACAATTGGCCGTTTTAAAACTACCTTTTGCAGTTTTTAAAGTAACAACTCTTACCACACCATCCTTACCTGAATGGGTAGCAATTATTTTACCCAAAGACCAAATAGAAGGAGGAACGTTATCCTCTCGTATGAGGACTATATCAGCTACAACAAAATTAATGCCCTTAGTTTTCCATTTTTTTATTATTTTGGAGTGAACTCAAATAGTCCACACGCCATCTTTTCCAAAATCCAAGTTTCATTTTTTGAACAATATCCCATCTAGAGCGTAGTGACAACTTACTTTCCTGTACATACTCAGGAGGAGAAGAAATTACTTCACCTATCAAGAAATGGGAGGGTGTTAACATGCTAAACTGGCTCAAATCACTATCATCAAGTGTAATGAGAGGACGAGAATTAAGTAAAGCCTCGATTTGAGTCAGAAGAGTGGTTAGTTCTTCAAACGTTAAATTTGTATTCCCGATAACCCCGTTTTATATGAAATTTTACTGATTTAACGCCTGCCTCCCATAATCCACCAAAGTGAGGACTTAGTGGCGGTATCATATGCCATTCAATATTCATTTGGGACAAGAAATAACTTATTATTTCATCGTTATTAATAGAGGACACAAAGTTATATATAGTTGACAACTGTTTTTTAGCCCCGACAAAGGTTAGTAACCATTATCAGAATGGATGTGCTTTGGAGCTCCTCTTCGGGAACAAAATCTGCGCAAAGCAGCAATAAAAGTTTCAGATGTCATATCACTAACTAACTCTAAATGTAGAGCCTTGGTGGCAAAACAAACAAATAGCGCTATGTAACCTTTAGTAGTTTTGGCACCCCTACCTCTATGCTTCAAAATACTAACTAGGCCAGCATAATCTACCCCACACACTGAAAACGGTTTAGTAAGAGTCTATCTACAGGAAGATTACCCATTATTTGTTTTGAAACAGAAAATCTATATCTACAACAAATAACGCAGTTATGAATACATTTTTTTATAATTTTTCTAGCACCTATAATCCAATACTGTTGGCGCAAAATACCTAGTAATAAAGTAGTACCAGCATGAAAATGTAACATATGAAAATGTTTAACTAATAATGAACTAATTTTATGCTGAGCTGGTAAAATAACTGGGTGTTTAGCACTAAAAGGCAGCTGCGAATTTTGCAACCTTCCTCCCACCCTAATCAAGCCATCTTTATCAATAAATGGGCATAAACTTAGCAATGAACTTTTACATGGTAGAGACTTGTCATTCTTGATGCAATTAATTTCATCGCTAAAGTACGCAGATTGAATATAAGAAATTACCACTTTACCTGCCTGCTTTCTTTCAGATGTAGTCAGTGGCAATGGCTTATCATTGCTCAAAATACCTGGTTTTCGCTTACGATTTCTCACTCTACAATTTGAGATAAACCTAAAACAAAATGCTAATATATCAATAATTTTAGAAAATAAAGAAAATTTCTGAAATAAGTTATCAATGATACTACAATTAACAGAAGTATTGAAACTAAATTTAAAGTTCTTTTTCTCCTTCAAGACAGTTTATGAATTTTCAGCTCTATGTAGTTGTTTAGGCCAGCTTTCTTTAGTTAATTTTAGCCCCGAAGGTCCTTTCCACAAAATTGTGCAATCCGGAAGATATTTAGGAGCTAATCCTCTGGACGCAATGTCTGCCGGATTTTCCTTCGTTGGGACGAACGACCAACTTTTAACTGGTACTAAGTCTAAAATTTCAGAAGTTCTGTTAGAAACATAAGGTTTCCAATTACGAGGAGGAGACGACAGCCAGGTTAAAACGACTTGAGAATCTGTCCATGCATGGAATGAGATATCACAGTCTGAAAATATGCTCTTTGTCGAGGAATACAATCTTGCTAATAACAGAGCACCATTTAATTCAAGTCTGGGAATTGAAACAGACTTCAGTGGAGCAACCTTGCTTTTAGATGTCAAAATAATTACTTCTGACTCCTCATCAGAACGAGGCTGCACTGCATAGATTACAGCAGCATAAGCCCATTCTGAGGCGTCACAAAAACCATGAAGAATAATGTTCTTATTAGTTGTTTGAATCCATCTCGGAATGCGAATGTAGCACACTTGCTCAAAGTTCCTTTGAAAAGCTTCAGATTTGGTAGCAAGTTCTTGAGGCAGAGGACTATCCCAGTTCAATTTCAAAAGCCATAACTGCTGATAAAATATTTTGATAGAAATAGTGCATGGTGATAAAAACCCAAGAGGATCAAATAACTTAGCTGATTGCGATAAAAATGTTCGTTTTGTAATATTACCTTCAAATTTGAAATTAACTTTAAAAACAAAGCAGTCGTTTAAGGAGTCCCACGTGAGACCTAAAGCTTTAGAGCACTCATCTGGATGAATCTCTAAATTTTGAACTTCTTTGGGTGAAGTAGGCAAAGAATCAGACAGTACTTGTGGAGAATTAGAACGCCATTTTCTCAAATGAAATCCTCTAGCTTCCAAAACTTCAGAAAGTGTTTTGATTGTTGCAATAGCTTCTTCGTTCGAATTTGAACCTGACATTAAGTCATCAATGTAGAAAGAATTCTTAATTATAGATGATACAGTAGGATCTTCGTTTTCAATGTCTAAACCAATTTGATGCAACACTCGCGTCGCTAAAAATGGTGCTGCCGAAGTACCATAGGTAAGAGTACATAATCGAAATTCACTAATTGGAGAACTCTCCGACTCCCTCCAAACAATTCTCTGTAGATCTTGATCCGCAAAATCAACAAGAATTTGCCGATACATCTGTTGAATATCTGATGAAAATGCTATTCTATTCATACGAAAAATCATGAGAATAGCATATAAATCTGGTTGCACTGTTTGACCAACAGCCAAGATAGAATTCAAGGAATGCGAATCAGGTGGCTTACATGAACCATCGAAAACAACTCTGAGTTTTGTAGAAACACTATCATTCTTGATAACTGCATGATGAGGAAGAAAGTATGTATCAGAGTTTATAAAGTCAGGGCTTGTTTCAGCACGTGTCATGTGTCCCAATTTTTCATAATCAATCATAAAACTTTTATATTCATCTTCAAACTCTTTATCAGTTTTGAATTTTCTTTCCATTGCAAATAATCTCGATACAGCTAGTTTCTTAGAGTTTCTTAACAATGATTTATCTTTGTAAATTGGCAACTTGACAACAAATCGACCCTGATCATTAATTTTAAAGGTAGTCTGAAAATGAGTTTCACAAAATTCCTCTTCTTCGGATACACTGCAAAAAAAAGCTGTTGTTTTTACAGTAAAATACTGGCAGCTCTCATTCCAAAGAAAAACTGCAAAAATTACAATTCTAAACTGTAAAATTTGCAGTAATATACTGTTTTATAACAGACTTTTACTGTGAAATTTACAGCGATAAACTGTAAAATTAGCAGTAATATACTGTCTTTTAATGGAGTTGCCCTGTGAAATTAACAATGATTAACTGTAAAATTAGCAGTAATATACTGCTTTTCAATAGAACTGCCCTGTAAAACATACAGTATCAAACTGTAAAATTAGCAGTAATATACTGCTTTTTAATAGAACTGCCCTGTAAAACATACAGTATCAAACTGTACAATTAGCAGTAATATACTGTTTTAGGAATGACTTGACCTGTAAATTTAACAGAGATAATATGTAAAAATAACAGTAATATACTGTTTTGTAACGGAATTGCCCTGCAAAATTAACAGTATCAAACTGTAAAGTTAGCAGTATTATGCTGCGGAATCAACTGAATTGCGCCATAAAAGCAGCAGTAGTATACGGTTTTATAAATGATTTGTACAGTAAAAGTAACAGCAGTAAACCATAAAATAAAGTTATCAATTTTTATGCAAAAGGGTTTTTCACCCTATCGTTGTCTCTTTTCATAGTCGAAATCACTGCTTTTACAGCTGAAGAACAATATAGAAAAGTAAAGCATTTGATTCTGTATGTACGTTGTAGAAATCAGCCTACATACGAACTCTGTTCCTTTTCTAAAGTTTTTCAACAACAAAAATAATGTTTTAGGCTATGAAAAGCGACAAATAAAGAAATATAAAACACTTTTACATAAAAATAGTTAACTGCTGCTAAATATATGTTTTATTGATATTAATTTCCTTGTACACAAAATAAATCAATGCCCCATCTCAATATTTTATAAACACCTGTTAAAGAGGAAAAAGTGGTGCATCATTTCGACAAAAAAACTTTTAGCTCTATTGCAGACTTAAAAAATTTACAAATAGAAGGAAATTGCAAAATATGGTCTGAAACTTTATTTTAAGAACAGTTATAGCTTTTTCATAATACAAAACTTTTTGATCCATGAAGGTAGTAAAAATGAGAAAGTTTTTTATATATAACTGAAAATACTACATCGTATCTTCACTAAAACTACTTTTTTCATTATTGTAATGCTAAAATGTGCATCATGACGTGGGAAATGTTTTGCAATATGCAATCCATTAAACCTTTAAGTTTATTTTAACTTTATGCATGCAATTATGTGCATTTATTTTTCTTTTATGGTAAAACAGAATATTTTCATGGTTTTCTTCTTTTTTTAATGTTATAAGTTGCATTTGGATCTACTTTATTTGAGAAATATTAGTAACAAACTAATTTTATCTCACACCATATGTGCAGTATACAGCATTTAGACTGCACAGATTGGTTTTTATTCCAAACTGATTATTATAGATTAGATAATACTTTATCCTATTAACCTTTTAAAGTTTACATCGAATAAAAACTATAAATATGTGACGGTTAATAATTCCAGAGCTACTAAACAGAAACAATTTTTTACTCGATATAATAAAATCTGCAGGTTTATGAGTACTAGTACTAAAGTTATATAATTTTTGGAGTAGTAAAACCAATTTTTAACTTTATATTATGTTATACTGTTTTCATGAGAAAAAATGAAACATTCACACCATTAAAAATTGCCAAATTATTTTATTGCGTATAAATCACCTATAAATATCGATTAGTAGTTTTTACAGTGAAATTGCAGAAATTCATTTAAAACCGAATGCTAATTTTTTCAAGGTCAACATTTTTATATTACAAACTTGATTCTTCTTTGTGACATCTTTGCCGACTTAGGTGCAATCATTAGGCCTTATATCATGAAAGCATCTGTCAAAATAAAAATTGTTAGAATCTCATAAAACTTGTAGACACCAAAAAACATTCATGAAAAAATCAAATTACGTAGGTATAAAAATACGCCCTAAAATGATTAAAATTATGAATCTGAATGATCTGAAATTAAGATTGCCCTGGGAAGTTGCTTTTATTTTTAAACCGCTTAACATATACCTAATTTGTAATTGAATCGTTTATTTCAGGAACCAGTTAAACGCTAAATATGTTGTTTTAAGGAGAAAAAAAAAACTGCTGTGCAGCAATTTGGAAACTACGCAATTGAAACGGTGGTTTATTAGTGTCTAATTAAAATAGACCTAATCTGAATACTTTACATAAGAACTCAAAAAAGAAAAAAGAAAGAACATAATCTTACATTTTATCTTCCATGTCAAGAAATGCATTTATACTGGTTTCTGAAATACAATTCAAAAAAATCCTAACTTTCGGTAGTTTTGAAGGATTTTGTAATACATAGGAGACCGTCGATTAAGAGTAATATTTATTTTCTTCGATCGGATAACTGAAGTGATCGGTGATTGGGAGAATATATATCTTAAGGATAATAAAACTTGAAACTAGTTTCTTCTTATAACAGGCTACAGATTATTGGATTGCAATATGTTTACTTCAAAGCAATAATTAGGATGCGGTAGAGAATTATTTTTTTAGAAAATGAAGCAAGGTCGACGTTTAAGACAACCAATTGGGAAATATTGAGGTATTCATTTAAAACAACGAATACTGCATCTAGCCTCTTTTAGCCCCCCCCCCCCCTCCCCGAGTTGCTATAGTAGCACTGAAAACCGTAGATGTTTTTTCTTTCTTTTTCTTTTTTTAAAATTTATATTCCATTCCAACACTTGTTAACAGCTCAAACTATGTTCAACTGATTACCAGCTTCATGTTCTTTTTGTTTGACAGCTGCCCATTATTAGAAATGTGAATATGAAACAATGTGTGATGTAAAATAATTATTTAGATTTCTGCACTTAATATGAAATATTTTACTTATAATTTTTTTAAAATAATTTTTTTTCATATATTTTATTCCACAATTGTGTTATTATATTGTTTAAATTTAATTTTTTGGAGCTTTCTTCTAAGTACTAAGGAATTGCATAAAAAAAATCAATTGAGTTGAAATAAAGTAATACCGTAAGAGCATTCCATCTTATATCTGTCTTAATATTTAAGCATAATTTAAGATGTTTCATTTATATTTTATGTCTTTCAAAATGTGGACGCCCCCCCTCCCGTTTTGAACAGCTATCGATGTCCCCATTTAATCCACCAGCGACTTTTTTTTAAAGTGCTACTTCTTTTGATAGGATTTAGACAATTTATCTTTAAGTTTTTCAGAATTTACCTAAAACCCGGAAGAAACAATTCTATATTCCCAAAATCAAGATGGCTTAGTTAAAGTCAATTCAGTAAAAAGTGAAAATCGATCAGAAAAGTTGAAAGTTTTTAACAAAAGAATAAATCGACAAACATCTCAAGAAATAGATTACATCTGATACTGCCAGTTCTAATCATTAAGAAATTTTAAGTCCACATTTGGCCCGCCGTCCTTGTTGTAAACAATGCTACCCTTCTTGGAAATGCTTGACAGAGGACCGCACCTCTTTTAACTGTAAATTTAAATATGCTCACATTTGCAAAATAACTGCTTTTTATTTGCATTATAATAAAAATAATCTATAATTTTGTTTGATAAGTGTCACAAGTCTGAATATACGAAGAAAGTTTCATACGCTGTAATACATCGTACTTTAAACTCTGATCTTTATTGTTGCTCTCATTATGAAGTTGACTTTAAATTTTGTTCCTATAAATTTTTACAAACATACGTACAATAAATAATAAAGTACTTAACATTCTGATTTGGTTCCTTCAATTTTAATAACATGTAAAAACAAAGAATCAGTGCTCTAAAATTTACTGGAAAATAAAAATTAAAAATAAATAAATAATGAAATAAATTACGTTTAATTTAGCGCTAGCAACAGAAATTTCTATATTCCGGTGATTTTTGAAATGATAATATTCAACTACCCATAAAAGCCAATATTGAATTACAAGTTTAAAAAACCCAGACGTAAATGAATTGTATGTTCCATCACATTTAAATAAAAAAAAATTTAGTTTATCTTGTTCCAATACATAGAGTTCCTGATTGTAACATAAAACCTGACAACGGGCACACAAAAATCAGCTTTAGGCGCCCAATATGGCACACAGACCGTAGGATAGGCTTTAGTGGCTAAGAACGCTCTAAAACTCAAAATCATTTGTGATTACAAATTACATCCTAAAACATAAAAATATAAATGAAAAAGGTACTTATAAACTTCCAATACCGGCATTCATGTCACTAAGTGAATCATCGCAACATCATTCAGACTAGAGGCTTTTTTGAAATTCCGAGCGGAACACAACCACGAACTGCCATCTTGATAAAATGAGACCACCATTCAATTCTGGTCACAAGTTACGTAGTTCTTTACATTTGCATGCCACTAAACTCATAGAAATAATATTGCATTAGTGAATAAATTTAGATGAAGGAAATTCAGGCGGCTAGAATGAAATACTTTAAGACATGAATAAAAAAAATAGAAATATATTACAGGGCATTCCATTTGTGTGCACAAATTGTAAGTTAAACATATTGGAATAATTGAAACATTTCAGAAAAAGAAAAAAAAAACTAGAAAATAATGTCATTGCAGTTCAAGCTTTATGTAAATTTTCCCTAGAGAAAGGTTTTGTAAAACAATCAGCTACATTATTTTTAGTTTCAACAAATTGTATTCCAAATTCATTTTTATCAATCAAATTCCTTAGGAAATAGTACCCCACATCAATCTGCTTAGTTCTGCAATTTCCTATTGCAGAACTAGAAAAATCGATTGCAACTAGATTGATTAATAGTACTCTGTACTGGGACAATCTAAAATTCTGAACTCTTTTCGTAGCCAATTGATTTAAAATTCCTTTAACCCACTTCCTTAGATTATTCACTAATTGAAATATACTCCGCTTCAATCCCCCCCCCCCCATTGAAATCCGGTTGTCGTGCTTCGAGGCGTAATCTGTATCAGAATGACAATGATTTATTCAATTTACAGACAAAATTTAGATTTCAAATTTTAGATTAAAATTACCAGTCTGGTCTTGAAGCGCATTATTTCATTCTGCTCATTTGTTTTTAAATAAAAAAAACCATCTGTACCCTTTTTTCTTTCTAAAACTTTCATTCAGTGGAACCAATACGTGAACGTTTTTTTCTCGTATCACCTGAATTTCTTGAGCCATTCCGTTTTGCCAATTTTAAATCTCGGAAATGTTAGCTTCTAGCATACTTGAATTATCCCCCCTATCTTCATAAAAATCCTATACTTTTGGAATTATCATCACAAGTGAAATTAAAATATTTTGTGTCATATTTAATGTTATTTTCAGAACAATAAACCTCGGCTTCACGATTCGGACTTTAGAACCGTCGTGTTAATAGAATAATACTTATCCCTGCATTCTTTATTTTGCCTTGGACTTTCTTTAACCCATTTAATTCTCAACATGCTATTTCATGATTTTCAGGATATTCTTCTTCTACTTCAGATTTACTCAGTAGTGAAATAAAACTGTGTCCCTCTGTTTCTCGTTCCTGGGGGGGGGGGGGGTTCGCCCAGAATTTATTTTCATCGAATTTAACATTCAGCGTTTCTTTCACTTCGCGATTTTTGTGATCCCAAATTGTGTAACCTTTCGTATGAAACGCATATCCTACCATGACTCCTTGTTGAGTTCTCATATCCAATTTGTTTACTTTCTGTTTTGGAAGTCCAATATACGAAATGCAGCCAAAAAAAAACCCCGGGAGTGTTTAATAGATGGCTTTCTTCCCCCAAAAATCTCAAAAAAGGGTTTGGTTTTTCCTTTTAAAACCGCTCTAGTCCGTAAGCAGTGGAAGTACATAGCTGCTTCGGCTCAAAACTGCTGAGGCACATTCGATTCATTTAAAAGTTTCCATTCATTAATGTTAACTTATAAACCTCGATTATCCGAGGTAATTGGGACGGAACCTACTTCGGATAATCGAAATTTTCGGATAATCGAGAATTCATCAATGATAATCTAGTTTAGCATGTAGTATCGTCTTTGAACTGTTATGACTATTTTATTTGTTAAATAGAGTAAAATTATAACTAAAAATAAATTTAATTCTGAAACAAAAACTTACAATGGTTTAAATTAAAACTTCATCTGGTAATAAATTAGCCATCATCTTTTTGCCGTACAGCTCTATCCCGAAGTTTTGTTAAAAGCATGAGTTCAGAGGAATCACTGTTCATGTTGTTTCAACTAAACAAGCCATTTTAAGAAACACTCAAAAGCATCATTGTTAATGATTTTATTTACTCCCGAATCACTATCATCTTCATCCTCATCTTCTTCTTTTGGGAGAATTTTGGACTACTGCTATTAATTCCTTATCATTGAGCAACTGAAAAGGAGACAATTCAACCAATCTGTTATTTCTCTATCCCCACAATTTTCAAAACATTTCATTGTGTTAAAAAGGCTTGAAAATTCAGCAACACTATCTTTCACAACGTCTGTAGCATTTTCATCTGCGCCAATTGAAAAATTCAGCAAATGTTTTCGCCAACTTCGTCTTAGTGTTATCTGCACTCTTAGTTTGGAAAGGATGGCTTGCATACAAAACAAATGTGAGGGAAATTAAAAAAAAATAAAAATGCGTGTTTGTTAAGAGAAAATTTTGGATGATAGTAGAAAGTGAAAAAAAAGTGAAGACGAAACCGACTTCGGTTAACGGATAGTTTCGGTTGATCGAGGTTCCGATAATGGAGGTTTTACTGTAGTGTTCTATGACGCTACTTTGTTTACTAGAGGATTTGTTGGTTTTTTCGATTATTATGGTTTGGTCGCTAAGGTAAATTTCAAACCGGGAGTTCAGAAATTCCTTTGCGTTATCGGAGCTTTGCCACAAATCTCTCTTATCTTTTGAAACCTGACAAAGTGTTCTTAAACCTCACTTTTCTTCTTAAAGAAATAAACAGGAGAGTTTCTTGAAAAATCGTCTATTATTGTGAAAATAATTCCCCCCCTTTAAAGAACTCAACTGCTAAGGAACCCATCGTATTCAAATGCAAAAGATCTTACCGGGCGTTGGCTTGAATCTCCGTTACAGGTTTAAACGAAATTCTCCGATTTTTTTCATTTTACACGGATAACAATCTGACATATTTTTACTTTTGATAAGCAGTGAAAGACAGTGAAGTACAGAATCACACTTTTCATTATTTATAATATACATTGTGTCTTCATCCTGAACATGTTGATGCCAAAATTTAAGACTCAAAGTGTTCTAAAAGTTAAAATGTAAGGAAACTGATGAGTTTCAAGGTTATAAGAGTTTCAAATTCTACTGTAGTTCTCGAGCATCTACTTTTCTAAATGAGCATGTCCTTCAAAGTGTATAAAATATGACAAACAATGCATAATAATGTAAATATTCTACTTTATATTTAAAAGCTGTAATTTTGACGAGAACGAAACACTGCCAGATCAGAAATGAAAAGCCGAAAATTTTAAAATATAGCCAGGCACGGCCTGAACTTAAATATGTTGGGAAGACGTATAATCTCAATTTGCCAAATGGAACTTAAATATTTGCCGATTAATAAAATACTGGTGAATGCACACATTAAGTACGCACTATTAAGTACAATATCTAATGAAATTTGGTCATTCGAAAATTTAAAAATTGCAACATTACAATTATGTCCCCAAATTTGCCGAATAGCCAGACAAAATTTTCCCAAAATGGCATTTTTGGGGAGGTCATAGAGACTTCCCGTGACCTCCAATCGAGTGCCTTTAAATATAGTTCCTAAAAATATTTTTACGTTCACAAGTTTCAATGGTACAAGTGCAATTTTCCTGAAGTAAAACTTTAATTTCCTGCTGACGCAAATATAAAACTTTTAAAACACAAGGGTTTCGTGTTTGTATTTTAAGATGCTTATTTTTTAAGTTTTTTTTATTTATTTATTTATTTAATTTTTTTTTTTTTTTTTTTTTTTGAGTTCTTTATTGATGATTTTTTTAATTATTATTATTTTACTTTCGACCGATAAGTATGAAAGCTGGCTCCAGATTTCAGAGAATTTTGAGTCGTTCAGACATCAGAGTATTGTATTTCCACAGTGTCAAATTCTTCAACAAAAAATATCAGTAAATTGTATACTGTTTGCATGTCTCTCTGTCACGTTGTTATTTTATTTATTTACATTTTATTCATCGAATTATGTACAGAATATAAAAGCTACTGACGCTATAACGTAAAGTTTTTCAATAAAATGGTTAAATGCAATGTTAAAGAATTTAAAATTGAACATAAGAAAAAGAAAAAACAGAAGAAAGAAGTCAATCGCGATATGCTAAAAATTCACTAGAGAACATAAAAATTTAAATTTTAAGTACGGACATAGTATATAACACAAAATGCGATCGTACACAAAGTTTAATGTTCTAATAACTTTAAATACGATCAAGAAAGCAATTGATTTATTTTTAAATAAAATTTGAGTTTCAGAAAATGTTTAAAAACTATTACACGTGCAGTAAAATATTCAGAATCACAACAACTACTCTGATTTTTGCTAGAAAGCAATCGCTGCAACTTAGCAACTAAAAGAAATTGCAAAGTCAACATCAACGAATATTGGGATACGAATTACGATTTCAAAATAAACACTGTTATTTTACATACATTCTCGATGATAAAGAAAACTATATTTTGAGGAAAAGGGAATGAATAATATAACCAGCACTTACCTTAAACTTGGATTACAGTTGAGCAGTCCTGCCTCAGCACACCCGAATCATCAAAAAACATGGCTGCCAATATCTTGAATTCATTAGTTTCTGTTCCCATATGAAAGAAACACCTTTTGCGCATCGTTTTGCGCAATCTAAAATATTTTTACAGTTTTTCTCTGTTATTTGGCAGAGCAGTATTAAATTGTAGGAAAAAGCAGTATATTACTATAAAAACAACAATTATTTTTTGCAGTGTAGCAGTCTCTTTTTCACGGGTAATTCTTCAGTTTGCCAAAATTTCTGAAGAATTGCATTTATATTTGTGTTTTCTTCGACATTAATAAAATGCGAATGAGCAATGGGAGACGAAATGTCACGACAAAGAATTCTTCCAGCAATAACCCATCCAAACATCGTATTTTGGGCAATGGGTTCATTCTTCGAACCAACAATTTTACAATTTCGCATTATCGTGAAAAAACAGTCGGAACCCAAAATAATGTCAATTGGTCGCGGACGCATGAATTCTTTGTCCGCAAGATTACTGATAGCTTTAATATAACCTAAGTCCTTTAAATCCAAAAATTCAGATGGTAACTGAGCAGTTAATTTATTCAAAATATATGCTTTAACTTCGATGCGCTCATTAGAAAATTTCGACCCAATGTCAAGCATTACGGAGCCTCGAGTTTGACCTGCGGACACTTCAGCGATCCCAGTCAAAGAAATTCTATCATTTTTTCTTCTTAATCGTAACACATTCATTAAATTCTCACTGATGAATGAGCACTCAGATCCTTAATCCAGCAAAACCCTGAAAGTGTAAGATTTTCCAGAACTATCTTGAATTACAACTTGAGCAGTAGGAAGAAAAGAAACACTTCTAGTATTGTTTACAGAAGTACTGGAAATAACACCCCGATTTACGTTGTTAGAGTCAAGTTCACAATCAGGTGAAAAACTCTCTCGTGGATTGTCATTTTCTTCTACGGTAGTTTGAAATCTTTTTTTCTCAACTAAATATTCAGAAACACTAGCAGTGTTCCCCTTAATATTTTCATGCAATAATGTATTGTGCTTTGCTTGACACAGCATACACTTTAACTGTGAATTCGGACAGTCTTTTACCCTGTGCAAATTTAAGCACAAATAACACAATTGGTTTCGTTTTACAAAATTCTTTCTCCCACTAAAATCCATGCTTTTAAATTTCACGCATTTAAACAAGGGATGCACTCCATGGCACTTAATGCAATTTTTAGTAATTCTGACATCTGAGCGATTTTTTATACCAACATTATTTTTCATTGGTTCTACTTTTTTTAACTCGTTGTTCATTATTAACTCAAGAGACGAACACCTTGTTTTCAAGAAATCAAAAAATGATTTCAAAGAAGGAAAGTCTACGTTAGCAGTCTCAGAAGACCAAAGCCTTCTACTTTCTGTATCAAGTTTTTGAAGCATTAAATAAATTAACCAAGGATCTCTACTTGATGCTTCCTCACCAAGAGCTTTCAATCCTCTAATAATTTCATCACTTGTATCCATAAAGTTCTTTAAATTTGTATCATTCGCCTGTGAGATACCTTTCTGTTCTAAAAATGTTCCTATCAAAGACTGTACAATTTTCTTCTTTTTATCATACCTATCCAATAGCTTTTCCCATGCTTCCAAATATGAAGCGTTAGATAAGGGAATATGCTTAATTAAAGACGCTGGCTCATCGGTGAGCAACCCTTTCAAATATTGAAACTTTTGTACATTAGATAATGAATCTTGATTATGAACTGTTACAAGATAAAGATCTTTAAAATTTATCCAATCATTAAAATTGCCAGAGAAAGACGCAATATTTAGCTTTGACAATCGGAAATTACTTAAATTTGTCTCCGCATTTTGCGTTACAGTAGAACCACCACCATTAATTTGTACTTCTCTTATCTGAGACGGAACATGAAAGCTTTCGATTTTGTTTTGATACTGAACTTTTAATCTAAAATATGGTACAGATGTGATATACCCCCCCCCCCCCCCCATTTGGCGACATTCGATTTTTTTGCACAAAATTAAAATATTTTTCTCGCCAATGAGGCGATAATTTTTTATGCATGGCATCCCTGGCCAAACTAACCTGTGTTTAGCAACCCGAAGGCAATCTTACAGATCTGTTCAAACTTGTTTACTTGGGTTGTTTGGGTTTCACGCAGGAGAGATACGTGGTGTTGTTTCGTGCAATATACCTTACAGGAATGCTCATTTTGTGTTAGTTTAAATTCAGTAGTTGTGTTTTGAAGTAAAAACATTAGAAAATGCCAGTTTCTTCAAACTTGAAGGTTAATTAAAAGTTAACTCCAACGTGGTGTGTATCTGTAACGTGCCATTGTCATATGATGTATTGTTTTAGACTGAGTGTGAATATTTATACCATATAAAAAGGTAAGTTCTTTATTTTAGAATTCAAAAAAAAAAAACCTCTCACTTCCAAAATTCTTTGTTTTTACAAATCCTTGAGGGGTTCTTGTAGTTTTAAACTTTATTTTTACTGTATGTAAATTAATTTTGCAGAAATAGTACGGTTATTTTGTTCTAAAAGTTAATTCTTATCGATGCCACGAATTATTTAGACATTAACGTGCCTCCTTTAGGTACTGAATTTTATGTTAACAATTGAAAGTTCTTTCGGTTGTACTCTTAAAAATGCTGAATTTTATTAATAAATCTGCACAATAATGGTGCATATTTCACAATTAAAACTGTGTCATTATTGTACACTGAACGGAAGGAGCCACCCTTGGGTGTACATACACATGAATATGCATAATATACATAAATATACATAATTGTGACCATACTCCGACTGTAATGTATATTGACAGTCGGATGGATAACGGACCGAGCGGAGCGAGGTCCTGGCGAGCCAGAGGTCTCATAGTACTTTCGTAATGAGACCGAGGCAGGGCCGACGAGCCGAGGTCTCATTACGAAAGTACTATGAGACCGAGGGCTCGTATCCCGGAGAAGTGATGAAAAAAAATTAATGCATTAATTTCGACTTGTAATTAATACAATAATTTATTTCATTGTATTTTAATATGTTTACAAAAAACCCCGGCCCTGTACATTTTTGAAGCATATATTCGTGATGTTTTTTGTTGTGCTTTTATGTTGTTTTTATATATATTGTGTTTTGAAGTGCTTTGATCATGTTTTTTTATCTGATTTTTTCCTGTTGGCGCTAAAAAAGCATCGCTCAGAACGATGTATGACATATGTCGTCATACATCGTTTTCTTGGCGACGCTTTCTTGGCGCCAACAGGAAAAAGTCGCCAAGGGTGGGGTATATCACATCAGTTCCTAAAATATTTTTCCTCAAATTCTGCTATTTCAGAATCTTTATCATCTAATAATACATCAAGTTTTTCAAATTCCGTAAATAAAGTATCTAACCTTTGAATACGTATCAAAACTTCATTTTTCGTATTTATATCATCAAATGTATTCTCAAGTCCTGTTACAGAAGCTTTAATTCTTCCTCTAGAAACTATTATTTGAGTTCTATCTGCCCCTTCCATAATACTAAATCGAAAGTAATCGAATTAAAGTCCAAATTCTTAATTCAAATAAATTTATACATCTCGCATAAACCAATATCAAATCAGCATCAGTTCCAAAAAATAAAGTGTAATCCTCAATAAGAACTCATTAAAATATTAACCGTAAAATATTCTACAAATCAAATTAATACTTCAAATAATAATATTTTCATGAAACATCGGAAAATGATCTTATGCAATAAATACAAGTAAATAAAATATCAGCTGTAAATCTTCTCAAGACGTCCAATTATCTTCTTAACAGATTTTATAAATAGAATAAAGAATTTTAGAATAAAGCACTTATCTTAGTATAAAGCACTTATCTCACCGGTGCCTCCAATAATTTATGTTCTTCCACTTCACTCAGAAAATCTCATAAATCAATAATTCTAAACTTCATTAACTAATTCCAAAATGTATTTAAACAAAGGAAGATATTTTATTGAATATAACATAATACAGTTCTCCGCCGACGTAGGGCGAGAAAAAATATTCAACTACCACGTTGTTATTCACAAACTCCCACCTGTTCCGTTACAATTCTTCGCTGTTGCCATACATAAAAAGAAATATAAACCGCAGACGATAAACAGAAAAACTATTAAGCAGAACATTGTACGTAAAAGGAAGAAGCCGTAACATAGATAGATAGAAAAATAGATAAGTGCATTGATAAATAGGTAAATAGACATAGAGATAGATACGATATATAAATAGATATAGATAGTTATATAGATAGATAGATAGATCTCAAAGAAACTTAGTTTCTTTTTGAATCAAACTTTATTATGTTCATTCACTGAACCAATTTGTGTTCATTTACTGGTTCGAGGGGTTCATTCACTGGGTCGTTTTGCCATTTTTTCTTTAAACACCTAAAAAAGTCGGAAACGGTACCATTTAAGTTCCCACGATTTTTTAGAGATATTTACATAGATCAATTAAAATGTTTTAACTATCACGATCTGTATAGTATAGAATTTAAAATTACTAGGATTTTTAAAAAATGAAATTGTGCTTAACTGTTCATTCACTGATCGGTCTACCCTATATTTAACAATAGGAGAATGTAATAAACAGCCCTTGTTTAAATAATTTCACAGCTTATGTGAAATTATTTTTCATCAATTTCATACTTAGAATAAAAAATATGTGAATTAAAAAATAATTTAAATTAAAAAATAATTTCACAGCTTATGTGAAATTATTTTTCATCAATTTCATACTTAGAATAAAAAATATGTGGAGTGGCAATTTGTAAATTAATAAGGCGATGTTTTGACTAGTACGGTGTAGGGAGCTTCCTATTTCAGTAATGCTAAAGGGAAAGTCCATTCGAAACTAATATTTAGTACCCAATAAAGAAAATACTTAAGCACCGTGATTCACTTCCGAAAAATTTCGTGTCGCGGGTAAGAAATTCGCATTAGCACCAAATTTCGTTGCTCGAGAAAAACTCGCTATGTAGCCATTTTGCGAAATCGAATCGTGTTGTAGTGCTAATCCACTGTAGTTAAAAGTTTCACATTGATGTAATGCAAGCATTCTTAGTTATGTTCACTTTTCGGATATTTATTAATAATTGATTACAATTTGAGATAATTTTCTACGTCTTTATATTGATTTTCACGTCTACGTTTGGAATATTTTTCCTATTTCTTTATCTATTTCTTTTTTACTGATAGTGTGTTGATATATTAGCATTATAAAACTCAATTACACTGATAAACAAAGATTTAGTTGCATGAAACTTTTATAGCGTTTCTAGGGCAATTTTTGACGCTGATTCCAAATATCTAATTAGAATTTTTCTATCTCCCACAGTGTGTAATCATAGGTTTTAAGTGATTTTTCCCGTGTTTTCCTATATCACGTAATGATAAAAACTTATAATTAACAATTAAAAAATCTTGTCATAAAGACTAGAAATGTGCAGATAGTCAGATTTTCTAGTACTGCAATGGAAACATAGTAGTCTGTCTTAATGGCACCTATTTTCGTGATATAAGCTACCTGAATTAAATCATTTTTTGTGTTTTTACAATTGAATGCAAACATAAAGAACTTATAGATTTTTACTCTAAGGAAAATGCTTTAGTATACGGTGATAGTATTGACTCTATATATTCATATTTCAATATCAAACAGATTAGACTTGGTATTACTTCTTTCGAAACTAGTTTAAAAGCTATGCTTTTGCATGATTGAAACACGTTGTCTTCGGTATCACTAGCATATTCTGTTAAAATGAAGGAAACATATGGAGATTTGTAAGTATTTTTAGGTAACATTTTTGTACAACACAATCATGAAGAATTATTTCTGGCCAAAAATTGAATTAAAGAAATTTTATGAACTGCTTGGTTTTAACGCAGTGCTGTTTTCTGCTCTGCAATTGGGAAAGCAATAGCAATAATAGAAAGAAAAAAAAAGACTAGATGTTTTTCTACGAGCTTTTTATATTAAATTAAGCCTTTAAAAACTTTATAGAGAATTTAACACTGGTGCTGAATTTTAATACTTAAAACCAGAATCGCTATGTATTTTTATTGGTGTAAAACTTGAAATACGTATCTTAGAAGGATCCCCCCTTCCCCAAAGTGCAAGTGAATAAATTATTGCTGATTAATGCTAGACACTTAAGAGGAAGATCCCTGATGCCAAATACAGAAAGAAATGAACAATAGTTAAGTTTCTGATCATCATTTTAGTATTAATCATGCATGTAAAATGCGCATTTCTTTCAAACTTCAGTCTAGTGTTACAAAAGATGTGTGGGTGATGGAGAAAAACTGTTAGCGTATTTGAATTTAGCGCATCATCTAAGATCAGGTATTTTTCTCCATGTAAACAAAAAAAAATCATTTTTGTAGACTAGTGTTATTAAACATTGTAAGTTTTGGAGTTTATTTGGTAAAATTGAAAAATGCTTTTATTTCATTTTATTAGCGGCATAAGACAGGAGACGGTGTCTAGTAGGTTCAAATAATCAATTAATTAGTTCCTAGAAAATATAAGTTAATATAAATTAACTCCTATAATGAAAATTAAAGTTTTTCTCTTTTGTTTAAAAGATGGTTTTTATCATCTAAATTAACTTTGTGTATATCTATGTAAAATTTAAATAAAATGATGACTGCATCTATTTACATTTTCAAGTAGCTGAGTTGCATTTCTTGAAATAAATATTCATTGTCAAGAGAAGATTAAAAATTTGAAGGTTGAATTCTTTCAACTTTTTTGCAACCCTTCTTGCAGCGAATATTTGTAAAAATCGTGAAAAATGTTTGGAATTACAAATTGACTCATTAAAGGAAAGAAAGAACGAATAATTGTTAGTAATATTCCATGTTTAACTGGCCAATTTATTAATCTAAAACCACTTTTTGAATTTTTTCGCTCAATCCTCAAACGGTGAGTATGTGATGCTTTTTATTTATTTAGTTTTTAAAAAGTAGCGAAGTAGCGACTACATTTCAAAAGTAGTTTGTAGTTGCTAGATTTCGGAAAAAGTAGTTGTAGTAAACTAAATTTGCAATGAAGTAGTTGTAGTTGTAGTTCGCTACAAATCAAATGTAGTTTTCCAACCACTGGTTAAGACAACTTACATTTTTTTCAAGATGAAAAAATTGTAAATTTAATTTAAAAACTACCCTTTATAACGAGAGAACACAGTATTAAATAGGAGAGCTTTTCCATTAAAATGTGTTTATTTATTTCCATTTTTGGCAGTAAATTTGTACTTTTAAGACTTAATGAACTAGTTAATGAAATAGTTGATGAATGAGCAATAATTAATTTTCAATTAATGATTAACGAAATAATGTGTGAATAAATTGGTGAATAATAAATAAATTCGTCAATTATTAAATCCAGTCTGCTATCGCTACAACGCGATCCAATTTACGTGAAATGACTACAATGCGAGTTTTTCACGAATAACGAATATTAGATCTAATGCGAATTCCTTGTGCGCAACACAAAAATGTTCTTAAGGGAATAGCGGTGGCTTCGTTTTTGTCCATTGAATATTGATTTCCTTAATGGACTTTTATTCTTTAGCGTTACAGAGAAAGTTATTAACGGAAACATAACTATTCGATTTAAGGCAGATTTTTGCAATTTCCGTTTGAGAGCTTATATAATAGGGACAGAAACTCCTCGGCAGCCATAGTGAATGTATGCAAGTACTTTTCGCTCGTAACAGGGATGGAAATCATACTTAGCTCTCTCAACACGCCATAGATGGAAGCACCATCTATCAACATTTCGATAGTTTTGCTCCAGACCAGAAGCCAAAGAACCTTTGATCCAATATACATAGAAATATCTTTTTGTAATAGAAACTTAGAGAGTTTGGTGATCACCACATATTTAACGCGACCTTTCGGCTTCGAGTTCGGTACCTAAGCAATCGGACCACCTCAGCAAATTTGTTTTAAAAAATTGAAAAAAAAAAAATCCCTTCCAAACTTTTTAAAATTTTGAAAATTTTCTTTAATGAACATCATTTTATTTGTTTACTTTTTTTTTCAAAGATGTTCCGAACATATTTAATTTCCTGAACATCTTTGAGAAAAAAGTAAACAAATGAGAAATCATTGAGAATCACTTTGAAAAAAATGTAAAAAGGGCAATGAGCAGAGTTTTTTCAATTCGTAGAGCATTAGAATTCAAAATTATCTGAGACATAAAAATTCTTTATTTTTCGAAAAGAAGCATCCATGTAATACACTGCAAAAAAAAAAAAAAACTGCAGTACTACTTGAAAATATCTAAAAAAAACCTCTGATTCTATAAAATTTCCTAACATAGCTTATTGTTAAGTAACGCCTGCTAATGCATTACTTAAGAAAAAGCTGTATTGGTTCCTAAAAAGTTTTTTCGAATTCCAGATTCCCCAAGATTTGCTAGTAGTACCGTAGTTCTTTGTTTATTGCAGTGTATAAAATTGCAAAACAACGAAACAGTCACCAGGAAAATACTCACATTTTATGTTTTCTTAAGATTAACCTATTTCTCAGAGGGAATTTATTATTTTTCCCTTTGTTGTTTTTTATACTTTTGTTAAAGTACGGAATACATAATATAACTTATTCACTACGCATACACTTGCAAAACTATACACACCAAATTGTATAACATTAAGCTTGCAACTAGAAGTAAATGCTTAGAGGACGTCATATTTGACTTTTTTGCTTCTAATAAAAAGACGTTTGGAGAGGAATCGTTTTCATTTACAACAAAAAACTTTTTCAACAACCCTTTCTTTCCCTCAACTTTTTTAACAAACCCTTTCTTAATAAGTATTGGCTGCACAATTTTACCGTCTAATATGTTTTCTGTATATATATTCTTCTATGAGATCTATGCACTTTAGTAATAGATTTATCTTTCTACTAAGTCTCCAAGACTGATTTCAGATTTTGAAACATGTACTACATTTAGGAAAAATGTGTGATTAATTCCTTTAGTTCGTTGGAAAAAAGGGACTGCATAATTTTACCTTCTTGGGGTAAAATAATGAAACATCAATTGAAGAACCAGAAACTTGGAAATTATATCTGACAGAGAGAATCTACTATGCTGTCTCACTTCACTTTCCTGTAGCAAGCTCTTTTCTATAAGGTTATGATTTTCTGCATTTGCTTTTTGTGATTTCAATTCTTATAAAGGATGAAGGATTCGTATAATTGATTAGAGGGATTCAGCTATCAAGATCTCCAAATAGTTATCCATATACATACATAAATATATATATATATATATATATATATATATATATATATATATATATATATATATATATATATACAGGGTTGTCTAAATTAAAGTTCCCCAACTCAGAGGCCTGTGCAGGATGTTCTATGGGTCATAATGTGATGATATTTTGGAAACAGACACTTCAGATCATGCGCTCGTGATTTATTATAAAAAAATAGTACTAAAAGTTGCCGATAGATGGCGCTGTAACACAAATAATTGGGAAATTTGCATATTTCAACAATGTGATTTCCAGAAATAAAGCTTTTGCGCAACGTATGCAAAAGATGAGCCCTACAAAAGTGGAAGGTGGAAGACAGGCGCTGCACATGCAGTTATTTTCAACCTCGCTGGTACACAATGGTGACTTTGAAAGACAAAGCTCTATTGGTCAAACTTTTTTACTAGAATGACGAGAACTCATGTGCTGCTTTAAGAGCATTCCGTCGGCTGAAGAACATGCGCCGAGGACCGATGTCACCACGCGCTTTAAGAGAGATGATGAGGAAGTTCGAAAGATCTGGACAACTGGGAATTTTGTCAGGTAAAGGACGCCATGCTGTGAATTCTTCACACGTAGAAGACGTTGCTTTGGCGGTCGTGGATACACTAGACATTAGCCGCATGGTGTTGTCAGTGTACCACGTGTTTCTCGTGCTCTGGCGTGTGATGCGTCGAATCCTACGCTATTTTCCTTCCAAAATCCATAGTCTTCATCAGCTGTCGGACGGGGACTCTGTGGTTCGGGAAACATTTGCGCTGTAGTTCCTTGCCAGAATGGAAGTCGATGCTGCTTGGCCGTGGAATATCCTTTGGACGGATGAGGCCCATTTTCACCTGAATGGTCAAGTGAATGCGCACAACTGCCGCATTTGGGCAAGTGAAAACCCGTGAGCAATTCATCAAGTGCCCTTGCACCCTGTAAAGGTTACGGTATGGTGCGATTTCACTGCAACATTCTTCATTGGGCCTTATTTTTTTGAAGAGGTGACTCCAAGAGGATTCGAAACCTGCTCTGTCACAGGAAGACGATATCAGGACATGTTGACAACGTTTGTGATTCCTGAACTGCAACAACGTGGCCACCTCCAGGATATTTATGCAGGATGGTGCACCTCCCCCATATTCTTCTGGGCGTTCAACGGGTGTTACGGGCAACTTTCACTGATGCACGTGTGATCAGCCGCTGTTTCCCAACAGCTTGGCCTCCTCGCTCGCCTGATCTCAACCCATGCGACTTTTGGTTATGGGGATTTTTAAAAGACCAAGTCTACAGAGAAAATCCAGCAACCTTGGCAGATCTGAAAGACTCAATTATTCAGAATGTGCGTGTTATTAATGTGCACTTATTGCGCTCCGCTGTGGAACACACTGCTTTACGGATGGAAAAAGTTGTGGAGAACCACGGCAGACATATAGAAAATCTATAGAATGTCTTGTTGATCTGCAACGCCACCCATCGGCAACTTCAGGTACTATTTTTTTTTTTTTAAATAAATCACGAGCGCATGATCTGAATTGTCTGTTTCCAAAATTCCATCACATTATGACCCATAGAACATCCTGCACAGACGTCTGAGTTGGGGAACTTTAATTTGGACAACCCTGTACATATATTAGGGTGGTCCTTATTTATATGGGAAAAAATTTTTTCGGAATTCAACAAGTGACGCCCCCTAGTTTTGTGACACTATAATAAAAAGTAACGTGTGCAAAATTTGAACTCGATCGGTCAATAATGACACGTGTCCCTAGGCCGTTGAACTTTAACACTTTTGATAATTTTCTCACAAATCTTCGAAGTTTACTTCAGACCCAGTACATCGTTTCTCCTAGGTTTACAAAAACATTTTACAGTGAGGTAGCACTAAAATTAATCTTTTTAATTGCTTTATATCATCTAAAGATTTTACGTTGATTAAGAATGAAATAATGCTTTAGAAACTTTCCTTAATCGTACGCTTTTCTCAATGTATCTCGATAGTGTGTATTTTTTTCCGATAGTCTTGGACGGTCTGTAAAATAAATTGCTTTGTGACTCATATTTAGTAAATAAGTTGTGAAATTCTTCGATTAGTATTGTGCTCCTCTTTCAGTTGTATCATTCACAATTTTCAGTATTTTAACAATCTCTCTTCCCTTTAAATAGCTTCCTTCATTTTTCCGTGAATCAGGATCAAATGGGAAAAAATCTTTTAGTATTTGTAACTTATCAAACAGTTTTATGGACTCGTAATTGATTCTATAAAGAGGAAGATCTTTACTAAGTTAATTCTTTCATCCAATGCGGACAAAGCTACTAGTTTATCCCCTAAATACCATAAGTGATTTATAAATTTTCCAATATCTGCTTCTGCTGAATGTTTGTCGTCATTTTGTACGCTGCTAGTTTTTCAGACATTCCTATTCCTATTCAGAGTCACAACTGACTACAACTGTATTTTATGTCGAGGACTGCATACTAAGTGCCTTGCCTCCATTATTTTATATACCGATAGATGGCAGCACCATCACCGGATAGAACAGATAATGAGAATTTAGAACTAATCCAGGAGCTAATAGCTACCTAGTACTAGCACCCCCAGAGGTATCGTTTCACTTGGAGGACATTGAGACCACGAGCATATTTAACGTCGCCCAGTCCCCTTTAATGACGACGATGGGTCTTCGACCATCGAGGTTCGAACCCAGGACCCTCCGGCCCCGAATCCGACACTGTACCGATCGGGCTACCACGGCCCCAGTTTTTCAGACATATTATGTTATTCAAAGGAGCCTCGATTGGTGTGCCGCAAAAAACCATATCTTCATACAGCATTTAATTGTAAAACGGCTTTGTGAAACAGCATTGAAGAGTTTTCTTTTCATGTAAGGTTAATTTAAATTATTTCCTAAATATAAAAATTTTCAAACAAAAATTCCTTTTGCCACCCATGTGGCTCAGGGATAAGCTCCAGGTTGCCGTAAACATATCCCTGTACGAGGAAATTCACCAGGAAATATTATTACAAGTTATGAGAATTCTCTGTAATCTTTCTCAATTCCGCTTTTTACGAACAATAATATGTCATCAACTTCGTCTTTTGGAATTTAAGTGGTATGTGTACTTGATTGAAATGTTATAAGTTCTGAATGATGGAGATCTTTCCACAAAATTTTGAAGCTCTTAAATAATTGAATATCTGATCTAGAACTAAGAAAGGAAAGAACTTCTTTAAGGACACACTCTGCAGTACGAGTTCAAGTGCATGATGATGGCAATTCAAATGTAATATATCACCGTTCAGTTTTCGCTCTAAAAAATTACATGCACAATTTATACGGTTGGTATTGCAAGTCGTTGTATCAAACACTACAGTTAAAACAGTTGGCAATAAAGAGCTATCATCTAAGATATATACAACTGAAGAAATATCTAAGGAATTCCGAGTAGCTGTTCAATATTAGGTCCTGAAAGCTATCACGGTAATCCTGTCGGCGTTCTTTTTCCAGTTACATCTGGATGTAGCTTTGTATCCCAGTGAATAACTGCAAAATCTAAATTTAAATTCATGAAATTTAATTTTACCTTTCGAAGATTTTCTTTTGCTCTCTTAAGGAATGTACGATTGATCACTAGGGCATTTGGATTTAAATTTACTGCATCTACACAGGCTGTAAATAAATGAACAATATCTTTATCCCTAATATAGCATTTGCCTAACAGTGATGAAAGGCGAGCAGATATCAATAGTTGTCAAGCTTTTTCGCATTGTGGTAGACCTGCTGTAGAAAACAAAAGTTCAACGGGTTAGGATAGATAAACATTTCGGTTTCTAAATCTTGTGAATCGCAAGAATTTGATGAAAATAAAGGACTATATACTGAAATAGAAGAAAATTAATATAAAGTATAGATTTCTACATTGTTCCGATCTGGATATTTTTTTAAATTTATATTTTAGCTATGGAAAGTACAGTATATTTTTATGTTAGGAGTAATCGAGGATTTTTCGAAATTTGTATTTTAAAAATTAAAAATTTCATAAGCATTTAGGTATGTTTATAACTAAATAACAGCGAATTAAAATATAATTGCAATTACTTATATTTATAGCATTGAAACCTTGCGACTCTATTTGCCAAGCCTATAAACGGGAATTATGTAAATCAACGACCCCAAAGCCTGGAGGAGGCAGTTTGTTGTTGTCAAAGATCGTTCATTAATGGCCTAGACCATTCATTAATGGCCTATAGAATCCCTTAGGTCCATCTTGATGGGAAGAAACGTTCCCCTGCCGCTTGTTTGGAACAAGCGCAGAAGAGCGGTACGCTTGACCGAAGGCTATTGGTGTACATTTTATTCTCTGTAACATGTTAAATTTTACAGAATGAAAGTGAGAGAATGGCCGGTCTGGAAGTAGCAGCACCTATTGAGGTTCAAAATTACTTTAAATATAAAACGTTAAAATATTTTTACATAAAAATAAGAAAATCCGCAATTTTGTCTTCGAAGCTCAAAGAAGGGGGCTTTAGGGGCACGTGTTAGTATTCATGGATTGACTTTAAATTTTGCAGGGATCATTTATTTGTACAATGGAACAAATTGAGGGGGCGTCACGTAGACTGTCCGCTACTTCAAAAATAAGGACCACCCTAATATATATATATATATATATATATATATATATATATATATATATATATATATATATATATATATATATATATATATATATATATATATATATATATATATATATATATATATATATATATATATATATATATATATATATATACAGGGTAATTATAATTAAAGTTCCACTTTCAAAACGCTGTAAAAATAAAACCACTGGTCAGAATGACGTCAAATTTGAACGGAATGTTATCGAAGACGGGGAAACTTATGGCAGAAGAAAAATAAATAATTTCAATTTTTAGCAATGGATGGCGCTGTAAGCATCACAATTTAATTAAATCGGTTTTAATTGTCCTCAGGCCAAAAACCGCAGAAAAAGCATCAGTAAAAATCAAATCGGTCTTTAATTTTCGTGAGACTGGCGCAAAAAATGTTCAATATGCTGTCCCCGCCAGTTTTCTGAAACAAGTTGAAATCAAGAAACAGCATGAAATGTTTCATGTTTAGAATGTGTTGCGCAATGCGTGCCTTCAGCTCAGCAAAGTTTGCAATCGCAGCATTGAACACAACAGCTTTCAGATAGCCCTTTAGCAAGAAGTCACACGGGTTAAGGTCAGGTGATCGGAACAGCCAGGCTGTAGGGAGATGGCAACTTAAATGAGTCGTGCGCATGACGGGTGTTTTGATTTACATATTTTGACACCTGCAGGGCCATCTATTGCTAAAAATTCCAACTTTTTATTTTTCTTTTGTCATATGTGCGTACTTCTTCGATATTTCCCCCTTCTTCGATAATATTCCTTTGAAATTCGAAGTCATTCTGACCAGTGGTTCTATTTTTACAGCGTTTTGAAAGTGGAACTTTAATTATAATCACCCTGTATATATATATATATATATATATATATATATATATATATATATATATATATATATATATATATATATATATATATATATATATATATATATATATATATATATATATATACCTGTTGGTGAAAAGTGCAACACCATGAAGGAAGCATCATAAATGAATAAAATTTAATACACAGTTGAGTGGTAATGGTACAAATAAATGATTACATTTTCAAAATAAACAAACAATAAAAAGAGATAGAAATTAGTATTTTGTGTGTCCACCACGCGCCGCAATAAGAGCTGCTACAAGACTCTGCATGGAGTGAAACAAAGTTTGAATATCTGCCTGCGGAAGAGTATTCCATATTGTTTGTATTCGCAGCCAAAGTTCTTCTGTCGAAGCAATAAAACGAGGATTACGAGCAAGACGCCGCCCAACAAAATCCCACACATGTTCAGTCGGTGACATATCCGGGGAATATGCAGGCCAAGGAAGAAGCTGTACTTGCTGCGAATCAAGGTAGGATTTGACAGTCCTGACGACATGTAAACGAGCAGTATTCTGCTGGAATACTGCCCATTACAATCCTTGCAGGAAAGGAATAGCTTGGGGCTGTAAAACTTCGTTTATGTATCGGGTACTGTTCAAATTGCCCACAATTTGTAGCAATTGTGATCGTCCATGTTATGCTATGGCACCCCAGACCATAACTCCGAGTGTTCGTCCACTGTGGCGTTCGATAAGGCACTCCGGAATGTGCCGTTCACCGGCATAGCACCTGACACGAATTTGGCCATCATGGTGCCACAAATTGAAGCGTCATTCGTCAGAAAAGACGACCTGCTGCCAATCAGCACGCCAGCTCCTGTGCACATTGGCCCATTGTAGCCACAGGCGGCGAACGTTTAGCGTGAGAGGAATCCTGTATAAAGGAATCCTTGCGCGCAGCCCACACTGCAGCAGACGTCTCCGAATCGATGAAGCACACAATGAAACACCTGCAGCTGTTGACCACTATGCTGCCAATTGTCTAGAAGAAGCTGTGCGGTCCGCCTTCGCCAAACGCACCAGGTGTCTGTCATCGCGAGCTGACGTCACATTTCGAGGTCCACTCCCGGATTTCCGAGCTTCTGACCCACGTCCGTCCACTGCTTTCAAACGCGCATGATTGTGCTGCTGTTACGCTGCACACGAGCGGCTACTGCACTATAAGACAATCCAGTTTCACTAAGGCCGACGATTCTGTCACGTTCAAACTCCAAAATTTGCTCAAATTTCGCTTTCTTTCGTCGAAGAGGCATAGTAAAGATTTAGTTAACATTTACTCTAGCATATAAACACCGATAATCATGCACGCCTCGCTACAGCCGTCTATTTATATTCGGTTCCATCCGCCGTTCAGAGGGTGCTGCTCTGCATACGCATGCGCTACCAGTCTGCAATTCTAATCATTTGCATATCATGCCCTACTTTACATTTCCTGCAATTTTCAGCTCACTTGTGTAAGTCCTTCGTGGTTTTGCAATCATCACAAACAGGAGTGTACTTTCTGTTTAATAAAATGATTAAGAACATTATATTTGTTTTCCTTACTGTGACTTTTCAGCCGTCACAGGAGTTACTTATGAATAAATTTTTTTCTTTTTCTTTTTTGCCTTTTTTACGATTTCATAAAGAATTCTTGAGCCTGATATGTATTATGGAGCGAACCACATATTCATGCAGCATTTTATTGCTTTTTTATAAATGTTTAAAATGTGTCTAGAACTTTTCGGAATCTCTGTAATTCTTCCTCTCCCCCCCTCTCTCTCTCTCTCTCTCTCTCTCTCTATATATATATATATATATATATATATATATATATATATATATATATATATATATATATATATATATATATATATATATATATATATATATATATATATATGAAATATTTTGGATTATAACTATATAGAGGAAGTGGTGCAAATGTGGAAGCGTGTTGGTAATGTGGAAACATAACCTGTATGACTTGTGAGGCGTTGCACTTTTGCGGTGAACGCATCAACTTGTTACTGTGTTTGATTAGTAAGCCTGTAGGGAGCGTTGGTAGTCAACTCGTGATTTATTATCAGTGAAGTTGTTGTTTAACGTTTTTCTCGATTTTTCAAACTTCTGTGGTAAGTCTTTAAAGTTGGATTAATTACGTAGTCCATTAGGCTATTTCTTAGTACATGAGCAGTTATTGGTCAAGCAAAAAATACTCTACAATCTGGTGCAATTAAGTGGATTCCTGGCTTGAAAATATAGCTTAGTTTTATCTTCATATTTCATTATGGCTATGATGTTGATGTGGATGCCATTTGCATTTTCTGTGGGGAGGCTTTTTCGAATGATATTCAAGGGGAACTTGGACCAAATGTTTGGTTTGTTAGTCTTGGTACCATACTTTGTGCGCTGGATGTGTAAATGATCATTACATTTGTGACTTTTGCAAGTTAACATTATATTTTATTTATTTTTTTTATTTTATTTTTTTACTAAAAAGTTTAATTCCTAATCCTTTGTATTAGTTTTGCAATGTGTAATAAATACACATTTAAGTATGAATATTTTTAGCTAGTGCTTTTATCCAGAAAACAAATGTTTCCACATTACCAGCACATTTTGAAAATCAGGTTAAAGATTCAATTTATTATTAACTATTATTAATACAATATAAATGTATTGTTTTGAATAAAACCAAAAGCGGGTTGAGTGTTTTCCAGAATTCAGGCAAATTTCATTGATAAAAAAACTAGATACACCAAAAATTAAAACAGGGTTTCCACATTTGCACCACTTCCTCTACTTATTCAAAATTTGCAGAAGGAAAACACAGTTGTAAATATAACATCATTCGGAGAATTATCGAACAGTTTGTCTATATTGAGGTAATTCAAGAGCGTCATTAAGACAAGAAAAAAAGATCTCAGTTGTTGTTCAGTACTGTTAGTTAATGACGTCAATAGTAAACTGTTTTTCCTGCTTACCCCCAAAGCAAATTCTGTGATGCATTTCCTAATCACAGAATTGCAAATGTTATCTTTCCGGCTTAATCCTCAGGGAACAGTAGGAGCAAGTATTGCAGTGTTCTGTCTGCAAGAATGATTCGGTTTTGTGCGAATCTAAAGTTGTTTGAATATTTTTCTCTGTGGCCAATTCCATGAAAAGACAACTTTCTTAAAAAAAATTTTTTTCTAATTTTAATGGAATGACTTTATAAAATATTTCACTTTTTATACTATATTCAGTAACTTCACAAGAATTCACTGAACTTCTTTAAAAAAAATATTTGAAAATATGGTCATTTTTATTGCAAAAAGTGGATTTGAAAAAATTCTTTTCATTCTGTCACAACGCATAAATTTCAATTATATAAATTTAATGCGTTAAAAACTATTCATCTTAAGTTTTTATTGCTTCTTCCGTATTTTAGAAATAATCATCAGTAAAAACAATAAATTCATACAGAATTCACATGAATTACGTTTTGTACTGACGATAGAACGGTATAAACTTTTCTTTCCCGAAAATTTTTTTAAACATGTTTCCTACCTAAAAGGTGTCCCTGAATACCGGGTACAAATTTAGACACGAGATAAATAGCAAGGCAAAAAGTAAGAACCAACTAGGAACATAATGATCGCAAACAAAATGCTGACGCGTTACATGCACAGAAATCCTAGCACTGAAATACCCGAAAATAACTTAAATATTTATCTTTAGCAAAATTTTAATTTCTTTTTTCAGATTTCTTATTTTCCGTTTTCATATGCTAAATATATGGCTCATATTTTGACAATGTTGATGTTTTGTTTTTTTTTATAATGGATGCATACAGACAGAAAACTAAGTTGTTATTTTTTTCTGAAAAACAAAAGCTTTTTCATTCTGTGAAATGGGGTGGGGGGACACGTATGTTAACAAATAAATTTTCAGAACACGCGAAATGCCAAAATCGGTTTGTAAAACGCCTTTTTCTGCTGCGTTATGAATATGGCAGTGAAATCAAGATCGCTCTGAGGAAGAACTAAGTGGCTTGCTAACACGTTGTTTAGGCGTGATCAATTAAAATTGCCTTTCGCATAACATTGAAAGTTTCACTAACCGTATTATTTAAAATACTTTTTAAGCAACTCCCCAGAACGTGTGAAAAGCATAAACGCATGCTTTACACATTGTATTAAACACATAAAATCAAGTATTAATACTTTGACAAAAGGAGTTGGTCTTATACATAAACAAGAACAAGAATTTTTCGTCTCGTGTAATAAAAAGAAACAAATTTTAAGGTATCTTCTTCTTCTCTTCTTATTTTGAGTTTTTTTTCTCCTAATTTAATTATTTAATGTTATTCATGTATGAACAAAATGCGATCGTGACTATTTTCCAGATCTCTACTACAATGAAATATCAATTAACATCTAACTAAACTCTAGTCAACAATCGTGTAGGAAAAAATAATTAAACATCTCTAATATGAACTGCAACATTAAAAAATGAGCTGGGACAGAAAGATATTTGCTGAAACAAAATTATAATACCTGAAATTATAAAACTCTCAATGATGTTAATAAATTACATATAAAACTACAGATATATGAATATTTAATGCTTCAAAACGAAACAAAACTTATAGTATTAAAAGTTAGATTTTCAAAAATTATGATCACTAATTCTTAGCTTTGAAACAGCAAGATTTATTATTCTAAGAGAACATAGGGCAAACTGAAAAAACGAGGCAAAGCGAATTGGTAAATCTGTAACCGTAATTATTTCTGTTTGTCGCGCCATCTACCTGGAAAAATTTCGACTTCGATTTTCAACATATAGTTGGTTCTAGTCTGAAAATAGTTTCCTCTAAAGATCAAAGTATTATATAATGCAATCCAGTACAAAAAATTTTCAATCATATTGTAATAGTTTGCGGGACATCAAAAGAATTTCTTGTTCTTTACAAAAAGAGTCTTGTTATTAACAAGAACTGTGAAGTTTAATTACAAAATATAAAGTTTTATCTTTATGCATTGTAATTTTGAAATAAAAATCGAATTTGTTAATTTTAAAAATGCAAGTTAATTTTAACTATCTCACTTTATCCCACATTACCCAACAAGTGCAAAAAATCTTAATAATTGTCCTGTCAGAATAAATGTAAAGATAATTTTTAAACATAAAGGCTTGAATATTTGCTCACTGTTTGCTAAAATAGTAGGTAGATAAACTGTAGTAGTTTTTTTTTTATAGTATTTATACGTTTGACTGCATTGAGGTAGTAATTAATTAAAGTAAGACTAAATTTATTTGTGTTTGATGCAGTGTCAGAACAACACAGTATATAAAAATTACTCTCTGAAATTTCTTATGTCAATTATATTGCATGTTCATTTCATTTCTTAATATTTTTTTTTCTTTTTTTTACGATAAAAGTAACAGATTTTTTGCTCCGTCTGTTATCTTTCTGTTTGCATGATCGATTCAGTGACCATCAGTTACCGAAATATATGTGTATACATATAGCCATAAGTCACTCTAGAAACCTTTAGTGACAGAAATTGGGACTAGTGAGCAAGCTTGAACTCATAGTTTCAAGTAAAAATTCCACCACGTGTATATTTAGGAAAACAACAACAAGATGAAGAATGGTAAAAATGTTTTGATCATCCTGCATCACTTGCTAAAATTTAGTTGTAAATTTCACAAAATAGTTCACTTCCTGGGTAAAGTAATTTAATGAAATATCCGTAAAAATTATGCGCATATTCACAAAAGCAAATTGATATTGACTGCAAGCATATCAATTTCTTTGCTTCTTCTTTGCCATTTCATCGCAAGTTCTTTGCTTATGGCACAGTTTTGCCTCAAATTTCAACAAAATTACAGAAAACTTGACAGCATCTAACATACACATAATGCATAAAACAGAAGAAAAAATATTGAAAATTTGATTAAATATGTGTATTTAACTTAAATATTAATTTTTAGGGTGCGAAAGATAGCAATTTTGAACTTTCATAATTTCGGAGATCGGATATTTATTTTGGAATGTATGTACTCACCTAAATGAAGATTTCTGGTATAAAATATGTATGTTCATTTATGCAAAGTCTGAGTAGACTGAGTAATTTGACCTACCTTATTTTGCAAATGCATGAGCTGTTTGCGTTAAATTTATCTTAAAATGTGTAACATGTGTTATTAATACTATGGTAGAGTAGTAAATGAATATATATGATTACAGAACTCCGGTCTGTCTGGCTTTATTTTTATTTGGTTTTTGCACATATCCGGTGAATAGGGTGTTTGCTGTAACATATCTGCACCAAGCACTCTTGGAACTATTCACTAATCTAGAAGAAATTTCTATTAAAGCAATGTATTTTTCCAATCTTTTTTAAGAAACTGAAAATGGCAAAAATTTCTTTTTTTTTTAATTTCTTATTTTTTATTAATTCGACGTAATGTTTAAGTAATCCTTGTTTTTATAGGCTGCTACAGAGGCCAATGTGGTTAAATAATGGACAGTGGAGTCACAACTCGTGATTATTTTCGATTAAATCGGCTTGAGCGTTTCAAAATAGTGTTTTGCTGAAATTAAAAACTACTTCAATTTGTGATGCTAAAATAAGGATGAGTCGGGTACAGTTTTAATTGCATATACTCCACTAATTGAAAAAGGCTTTATGAAGTAAAAAATGTATTAATCAGACATCAAGAATAAGGTTTCACATCATGTGTTTGTAATTTAATTTTTGAGAAATCATTCTATGCTTTTGAGTAATTAAGTTGTATGACATCCAGTTTTTTTTCTCCCTGATGATTCACTGTTTACAATTGCAAAATTATGTATATAATCATTGAGCAAAATAAATAAATTAGAAAGCAAAGGTGGTTTTAAAAAGAATAAAAAGAGGATAACAATAACTCACAAAAAAAAAAAAAAAAAAGGAACACGAAGTTTCTTTTTTTTTTTTTTTCTCTCTAACAGTCGCACTTTCAAGGCTTCCTGAAATCCGAATTCCTGCAACGGCAGTTTCATCTACTTTAATAACCTTGCAAATTAGTGGGGAAAACCTTCTTCTCTTTCTTTTTCTCCGGGAAGGCAAATATTTTCTTTCGGAAATGTCTATTCGCTTTTCTAGGAGCAGTTTCGATACGCGGGAGGGATTACAAATTCTCCGGAGCAATGACGTCATTCCGGAATGATGTCATCCCGCGCAGCTCGGCATGCCCTCTGGCGAGCGAACCCCCTTCATTGATTGATCCGATTATCTCGTGTCAACATGGCAGCTGAGTTTGCAGCTACCTACAAAATTCTGGTGCTCGGCGACAGCAATGTTGGAAAAACCTGCATTGTGCACCGATTTTGTGATGAAAGATACTATGACACATATATTTCAACCATAGGTAAGTTTTTTTTTTTTTTTTTGAATATATGTAACATCTACCAGCTGACCTTGCAAACCAAAACTATGATTTAAGAAAAAAAACTTGCAATTAAGTTGCTGCAAAAAATAATAAATGCAAGAACTTGTGCACATGAATGTATTACTCATAACCCGTATCCAAAATGCTTCAGCTCCAAAATATTGTGATACTGGTAACATTGAAATTTCTTAACGAAATTTTCTTGTCTGAAACGACTAAGACTCACTTTCGATATAAATAACGTTGTTGCTTTCCATATATATGTTTATATAATAAATAAATATACATATACTATATGTAGCTTTAAGTAATTTAGTGTTTCTTGCTGTGTGTACAATTTCGATATTTCTGGTGAAAATTCTTAATTGCTGTTACTATTCTCAATAGTACGTTGTTAAATGTGATTACTCCATTCGATTATACTGTGACACCTTAATTATTTCTACGACTTTTTTTTGTAATTATTTATTTATTATGCCCATGAATGTAGTACTCATATCCTGCATTCGAAACGCTTTAGCTCCAAAGTACTGTGATACTGGTAACTTTAAAATGTCTTATCCCTCTGAAACAACAAAGTCTTACTTTCGATATAAATAGCGTTGCTGCTCTCCGTATATATGGCTACATAATAAATAAATATGCGTATTCCACATGTAGCTTAATGTATTTTAGTGTTTCTTGCTGTTTGTACAATTTCGATAATTTCTGGTTAAAATGCTTAGTTACTGTTACTATTCTTATTAGTCTGTTGTTGAATGTAATTGCTCGTTTGATTATACTTTTCAAGACCTAAATTATTTTTTATGAATTATTTTATTTAATATTTTTATTATTTTCAGTATTATTATAGATCTTACCTTTAAAAATCAAGATGCGAAAGTTGTGTTTTATTTATTTCTGTCACTAGTGTTCATTAGAAAGAATAATTGCTCATGTGTAAGACATAATAGGCAATTACAAATGTCATTTTTATGCGCAGTGTCTCTCTGTAAAGGAAATTTATGAGAGCTTGGAAAATTTTCTGAATAAAAGGTTTTGCTACGCAATTGTGATTCTAACTTCAAATCATTGTTTTTAAATCCCTAACTTGTGAATTAGGACTTTTTTATTTTGTTTCTGTTACTTACCATTCTAGCAGTGAAATACAAAATACATATTAATGTCATAGTTTTATTAAAAACATAGCTGCATCTTTGAAGTTGAAATTAAAGTTTGACTAAATTAGAAGCGTATTTGAACGAAAATATTTCTCTGCTGTTAAATATGGTAAAAATTAAAAGAAAAAACGATAGAAAGAGAGAGAGAATGAAAAGCTTGCAGAATTAGTTAGAAAAGGTGAATTCCAGGAAAAAGGCGACATGACACTTGAATTTTAAAACTTAATATTCTGTCACTTGCCATACACCATTCTCTTCAGAAATAAATGAACTTCTTGAATCTTAACCTGTTTTTTCCAAATAATTTGATGACTTCCAGAAAATCAAGGGCAAAGTCAAGTTTTCTCTTTATACTTTTACAGAGCAAAAAATCTCTTTTTTGTTACATACTGTAATTTCAATAAACTTGTTATCAGCATATAATATTTAGGTTAACTTTTATCTTTTAAATGTCTAGTTAAACTTTTTGGTAAGTAATTTAAAATTTCTATTTTTTTAAACCATGAAATAGGTCCATTACTTTGATGACAATTTGATGTCCTTCCCTTACCAAAATACTACATCTCAGTAAGTGCACAAAGAACCTATTGGGCATAGGAACTAATGTTTTTTTATGCAAAGCAGAATTATGCTCCTCGTCAAGAAGGCATAATTATAATTTTAATGGATATTTAATTTATAAGGTTTTTAACGATAACGGAAGGACGTTTAACTATAAGCTGATGTAGGGTAAAATTTTAGAATACTTGTATAAAACAAACTATTGTTTGAAGTTATTAGTCACATTTAAAGCATATATAAGTAATATTTGGGCAAAAATTATGAATGCTTTTTTTAAACTAAATAAAAATTTATTTAAAAAAGTGTTTATGATTTTATTCTTCTATTGTAGATGATAAAAATCATGAAAATTACCCTTAAAAGTTCCTAAGTATGAGAAAATCATTCGGTAGGACATGTTTGGGATATGACAAGCCAATTTAAGCAAAAAGAGTTACTCACAAACTTGATATTTATATTGGAAGAATACAATATTGAAATTACTTTCAGATTGATTGCCAAAAGTCACAAGAAAGGACTGTCCAGAGCATTGGTTTAACGTACGTTTAACGGATGTACTGTGAAGAGATCAATTAATTCAAAGATCAACTTTCAAAAAGATGGAGAAAAAAAGATCCAAAAAGATCCATTCTCATCCTGGCACACAAAATATGCACTATTTAAATCCTGTAACAAGTTATGTTATTGAATATAGTAAATACTTCAACAAACCGAACGCGATTTCATTTCAAAATCAACAGACTCTCTGTTATAAACTATGTTAAAAATGAGGATACTGCTGAATCAAACGCACAAAATCATAAGAATATGCCCACGTATTCATTAACGTTTGGACAAGTTTTGTTAGTGGGATCGAAGGGAAAGAAATTAACAGAGAGAATTTTGGACAAATTCTTCATATAGAAGATGAAGGAATAGAAATAACGTGTTTCAGAATGCACAATGATTTGCGCTGCAAAAAAAAGCTGTTGTTTTTACAGTAAAATACTGGCAGCTCGCATTCCAAAGAAAAACTGCAAAAATTACAATTCTAAACTGTAAAATTTGCAGTAATATACTGTTTTATAGCAGACTTTTACTGTGAAATTTACAGCGATAAACTGTAAAATTAGCAGTAATATACTGCTTTTTAATAGAACTGCCCTGTAAAACTTACAGTATCAAACTGTAAAATTAGCAGTAATATACTGCTTTTTAATAAAACTGCCCTGTAAAACTTACAGTATCAAACTGTAAAATCAGCAGTAATATACTGTTTTAGGAATGACTTGACCTGTAAATTTAACAGAGATAATATGTAAAATTAACAGTTATATACTGTTTTGTAACGGAATTGCCCTGCAAAATCAACAGTATCAAACTGTAAAGTTCGCAGTATTATGCTGCGGAATCAACTGAATTGTGCCATAAAAGCAGCAGTAGTATACGGTTTTATAAATGATTTGTACAGTAAAATTAACAGCAGTAAACCATAAAATGAAGTTATCAATTCTTATGCAAAAGGGTTTTTTCACCGTATCGTTTCTTTTCATAGCCGAAATCACTGCTTTTACAGCTGAAGAACAATATCGAAAAGTAAAGCAATTGAGTCAGTATGTACGTTGTATAAATCAGCCTACATACGAAATCTGTTCCTTTTCTTAAGTTTTTCAACAACAAAAATAATGTTTTAGGCTATGAAAAGCGACAAATAAAGAAATATAAAACACTTTTCCATAGAAATAGTTAACTGCTGCTAAATATATGTTTTATTGATATTAATTTCCTTGTACACAAAATAAATCATTGATCCATCTCAATATTTTATAAACACATGTTAAAGAAGAAAAAGTGGTGCATTTTCATTTCTACAAAAAACTTTTAGCTCTATTGCAGACTTAAAAGTTTTCAAATTGAAGGAAATTGCAAAATATGGTCTGAAGCTTTATTTTAAGAACAGTTATAGCTTTTTCATAATACAAAACTTTTTGATCCATGGAGGTAGTAAAAATGAGAAAGGTTTTTTATATATAACTGAAAATACTACATCATATCTTCACTAAAAGTACTTTTTTCACTTCCAGCATTATTGTAATGCTAAAATGTGCAGCATAACGTGAGAAATGTTTTGCAATATGCAATCCATTAAACCTTTAAGTTTATTTTAACTTGATGCATGCAATTATATGCATTTATTTTTCTTTTATGGTAAAAGAGAATATTTTCATGGTTTTCTTCTTTTTTTAATGTTATAAGTTGCATTTGGATCTACTTCATTTGAGAAATACTAGTAACAAATTAATTTTATTTCACACCATATGTGCAGTATACAGCATTTAGACTGCACAGAATGGTTTTTATTCTAAACTGATTATTATAGATTAAATAATACTTTATCCTATTAACCTTTTAAAGTTTACATAGATGAAAACTATAAATATGTGACGGTTTAAAATTCCAGAGCTACTAAACAGAAACAATTTTTCAGTCGGTATAATAAAATCTGCAGGTTTATGAGTACTAGTATTAAAGTTAAAAATTGGTTTTACTACTCCAAAAATTATATAACTTTATATTATGTTATACTGTTTTCATGAGAAAAAATAAAACATTCACACCATTAAAAATTGCCAAATTATTTTATTTCGTATACATCACCGATAAATATCGATTAGTAGTTTTTACAGTGAAATTGCAGAAATTCATTTAAAACCGAATGCTAATTTTTTCAAGGCCAATATTTTTCCATTACAAACTTGATTCTTCTTTGTGACATCTTTGCCGACTTAGGTGCCATCACTAGGCCTTATATCATGAAAGCATCTGTCAAAATAAAAATTGTTAGAATCTCATAAAACTTGTGGACGCCAAAAAACATTCATGGAAAAATCAATTTACGTAGGTATAAAAATACGCCCTAAAATAATTAAAATTATGACTCTGAATGATCTGAAATTAAGATTGCCTTGGGAGTTGCTTTTATTTTGAAACCGCTTAACATATACCTAAATTGTAATTGAATCGTTTATTTCAGGAACCAGTAAGCGCGAAATATGTTGTTTTAAGGAGAAAAAAAAAACTGCTGTGCAGCAATTTGGAAACTACGCAATTGAAACGGTGGTTTATTAGTGTCTAATTGAAATAGACCTAATCTGAATACTTTACATAAGAACTCAAAAAAGAAAAAAGAAAGATTACATTTTATCTTCCATGTCAAGAAATAGACTTATACTGGTTTCTGAAATACAATTTAAAAAAATCCTTCTAACTTTCGGTAGTTTTGAAGGATTTTGTAATACATAGGAGACCGTTGATTAAGAGTAATATTTATTTTTTTCGATCGGATAACTGAAGTGGTTGGTGAACGGGAGAATATATATCTTAAGGATAATAAAACTTGAAACTAGTTTCTTCTTATAATAGGCTCCAGATTATTGGATTGCAATATGTTTACTTCAAAGCAATAATTAGGATGCGGTAGAGAATTATTTTTTTAGAAAATGGAGCAAGGTCGACGTTTAGGACAACCAATTGGGAAATATTGAGGTATTCATTTAAAATAATGAATACTGTATCTAGCCTCTTTTAGCCCCCCCCCCCCCCTCCCCGAGTTGCTATAGTAGCACTGAAAACCGTAGATGTTTTTTCTTTCTTTTTCTTTAACTCATATTCCATTCCAACACTTGTTAACAGCTCGAGCTATGTTCAACTGATACCAGCTTCATATCCTTTTTCTTTGACAGCTGCCCATTATTAGAAATCTGAATATGAAACAATGTGTGATGTAAAATAATTTAGATTTCTGTACTTAATATGAAATATTTTACTTGTAATTTTTTAAAATATTTTTGTTTCATATATTTTATTCCACAATTGTGCTATTATATTGTTTAAATTTAATTTTTTGGAGCTTTTTTTCTAAGTACTAAGGAACTGCATAAAAAAATCATTTGAGTTGGAATAAAATAATACCGTAAGAGCATTCTATCTTATATCTGTCTTAATATTTGAGCATAATTTAAGATGTTTCATTTATATTTTATGTCTTTTAAAATGTGCCCCCCCCCCCCCCCCCCCCCGTTTTGAACAGCTATCGATATCCCCATTAAATCCGCCGGCGGCTTTTTTTTTTTAAGTGCTACTTCTTTTGATAGGATTTAGACAATTTATCTTTAAGTTTTTCAGAATTTACCTGAAACTCGGAAGAAACAATTCTATATTCCCAAAATCAAGATGACTTAGTTAAAGTCAATTCAGTAAAAAGTGAAAATCGATCAGAAAAGTTGAAAGTTTTAAACAAAAGAATAAATCGACAAACATGTCAAGAAATAGATTAAATCTGATACTGCCAGTTCTAATCATTAAGAAATTGTAAGTCCACATTTGGCCCGCCGTCCTTGCTGTAAACAATGCTTACCTTCTTGGAAATGCTTGCCAGAAGACCGCACCTCTTTTAACTGTAAATTTAAATATGCTCACATTTGCAAAATAACTGCTTTTTATTTACATTACAATAAAAAAAAAACTATAATTTTGTTTGATAAGTGTCACAAGTCTGAATATACGAAGAAAGTTTCATACGCTGTAATACATCGTACTTTAAACTCTAATCTTTATTGTTGCTCTCATTATAAAGTTGACTTTAAATTTTGTTCCTTTAAATTTTTACAAACATACGTACAATAAATAATAAAGAACTTAACATTCTGATTTGGTTCCTTCAATTTTACTAACATGTAAAAACAAAGAATCAGTGCTCCAAAATTTACTGGAAAATAAAAATAAAAAAATAAATAAATAATGAAATAAATTACGTTTAATTTAGCACTAACAGAAATTTCTATATTCCGGTGATTCTTGAAATGATATTTTTCAACTACCCATAAAAACCAATATTGAATTACAAGTTTAAAAAACCCAGACGTAAATGAATTGTATGATCCATCACATTTAAATCAAAACAAAATTTAGTTTATCTTGTTCCAATACATAGTTCTTGATTGTAACATAAAACCTGACAACGGGCACACAAAAATCAGCTTCAGGGGCCCAATATGGCACACAGACCGTAGGATAGGCTTTAGTGGCTAAGAACGCTCTAAAGCTCAAAAGCATTTTTGATTACAAATTACATCCTAAAACATAAAAATATAAATGAAAAAGGTACTTATAAACTTCCATTACCGGCATTCATGTCACTAAGTGAATCATTGCAACATCCTTCAGACTAGAGGCTTCTTTGAAATTCCAAGCGGAACACAACCACGAATTGCCATCTTGATAAAATGAGACCACCCATTCAATTCTGGTACCACTAAACTCATAGAAATAATATTGCATTAGTGAATAAATTTAGATGAAGGAAATTCAGGCGGCTGGAATGAAATACTTTAAGACATGAATAAAAAAAATAGAAATATATTACAGGCCATCCGTTTGTATGCACAAATTATAACTTAAACATAATGGAATAATTGAAACATTTCAAAAAAAAGAAAAAAAAAACCCTAGAAAAATATGTCATTGCAATTCAAGCTTTATGTAAGTTTTCCCTAGAGAAAGGTTTTGTAAAACAATCAGCTATATTATTTTTAGTTTCATCAAATTGTATTCCAAATTCATTTTTATCAATCAAATTCCTTAGGAAATAGTACCCCACATCAATCTGCTTAGTTCTGCAATTTTCTATTGCAGAACTAGAAAAATCGATTGCAACTAGATTGATTAATAGTACTCTGTACTGTGACAATCTAAAATTCTGAACTCTTTTCGTAGACAATTGATTTAAAATTCCTTTAACCCACATCATTAGATTATTCACTAATTGAAATATACTCCGCTTCCATCGTTGACAGTTGTACGCATTTTTGTTTGAATGTACCACCATATTATTCGGACCTTATCCAAAAACACTACAAGCCCCCCTCCCCCCCCCCATTGAAATCCGGTCGTCGTGATTCGAGGCGTAATCTGTATCAGAATGACAATGATTTATTCAATTTACAGACAAAATTTAGATTTCAGGGACGAACAAACCTTTCAGGTTGTCTCACAAATCTCCTCTTTTACATCCGCATATAGATACGCATTGCAAACATCTACATGGAAATGGACTCAATGTAGCTTATACACAAAAATTGAAAAGAAAGCCTCAATCAAAGGAAAGGAAATTACTGGAGAAAACACTTTCGAAAAGTACCCCCCCCCCCCCCCCCCACCTGGTGGGTATTTAAAATTACCAGTCTTGTCTTGAAGCGCATTATTTCATTCTGCTCATTTGTTTTTAAATAAAAAAAAAACATCTGTACCCTTTTTTCTTTCTAAAACTTTCATTCAGTGGAACCAATACGTAAACGTTTCTTTCTCATATCACCTGAATTTCTTGAGCCATTCCGTTTTGCCAAATTTAAATCTCGGAAATGTTAGCTTCTAGCATACTTGAATTATCCCCCTCTATCTTCATAAAAATCCTATACTTTTCTTGAATTATCATCACAAGTGAAATTAAAATATTTTGTGTCATATTCAATGTTATTTTCAGAACAATAAACCTCGGCTTCACGATTCGGACTTTAGAACCGTCGTGTCAATAGAATAATACTTATCCCTGTATTCTTTATTTTGCCTTGGACTTGCTTTAACCCATTTAATTCTCAACATGCTATTTTATGATTTTCAGGATATTCTTCTGCTACTTCAGATTTACTCAGTAGTGAAATAAAACTGTGTCCCTCTGTTTCTCGTTCCTGAGGGGGGGGGGGGGGTCGTCCAGAATTTATTTTCATCGAATTTAACATTCAGCGTTTCTGTCACTTCGCGATTTTTGAGATCCCAAATTCTGTAACCTTTCGTATGAAACGCATATCCTACCATGACTCCTTGTTGAGTTCTCATATCCAATTTGTTTATTTTCTGTTTTGGAAGTCCAATATACGAAATGCATCCAAAAAAACTTCGGGAGTGTTTAATAGATGGCTTTCTTACCCCAAATAGCTCAAAATAGGTTTTGTTTAATAGATGGCTTTCTTCCCCCAAAAAGCTCAAAAAAGGGTTTGGTTTTTCCTTTTAAAGCCGCTCTAGTCCGTAAGCAGTGGAAGTACATAGCTGCTTCGGCTCAGAACTGCTGAGGCAAACCCGATTCATTTCAAAGTTTCCATTCAATTAATGTTGACTTATAGTGTTCTATGACGCTACTTTGTTAACTAGAGGATTTGTTGGTTTTTTCGATTATTATGCTTTGGTCGCTAAGGTAAATTTCAAACCAGGAGTTCAGAAATTCCTTTCCGTTATCGGAGCTTTGCCACAAATCTCTCTTATCTTTTGAAACCTGACAAAATGTTCTTAAACCTCTCTTTTCTTCTTAAAGAAATAAACTGGAGAGTTTCTTGAAAAATCGTCTATTATTGTGAAAATAATTCCCCCCCCCCCTTTAAAGAACTCAACTGCTAAGGAACCCATCGTATTCAAATGCAAAAGGTCTTACCGGGTGTTGGCTTGAATCTCCGTTACAGGTTTAAACGAAATTCTCCGATTTTTTCATTTTACACGGATAACAATCTGACATATTTTTACTTTTGATAAGCAGTGAAAGACAGTGAAGTACAGAATCACACTTTTCGTTATTTATAATATACTTTTTGTCTTCATCCTGAACATGTTGATGCCAAAATTTAAGACTCAAAGTGTTCTAAAAGTTAAAATGTAAGGAAAGTGATGAGTTTCAAGGTTGTAAGAGTTTCAAATTCTACTGTAGTTTCTCGAGCATCTACTTTTCTAAATGAGCATGCCCTTCAAAGCGAATAAAATATGACAAACAATGCATAATAATGTAAATATTCTACTTTAAATTTAAAAGCTGTAATTTTGACGAGAACGAAACACTGCCAGATCAGAAATGAAAAGCTGAAAATTTTAAAATATAGCCAGGCATGGCCTGAACTTAAATATGTTGGGAAGGCGTATAATCTCAATTTGCCAAATGGAACTTAAATATTTGCCGATTAATAAAATACTGGTAAATGCACACATTAAGTAAGCACAATTAAGTACAATATCTAATGAAATTTGCACATTCGAGAATTTAAAAATTGCAACATTACAATTATGTCCCCAAATTTGCCGAATAGACAGACAAAATTTTCCCAGTATATCATTTTTGGGGAGGTCATAGAGACTTCCCGTGACCTCCAACCGAGTGCCTTTGAATATAGTTTCTAAAATTATTTTTACGTTCACAAGTTTCAATGGTACTACTGCAATTTTCCTGAAGTAAAACTTTAATTTCCTGCTGACGCAAATATAAAACTTTTAAAACACAAGGGTTTCGTGTTTGTATTTTAAAATGCTTATTTTTTGAGTTTTTTTTTAATTTTTTTTTTGAGTTCTTTATTGATGATTTTTTCAATTATTATTATTTTACTTTCAACCGTTAAGTATGAAAGCTGGCTCCAGATTTCAGAGAATTTTGAGTCGTTCAGACATCAGAGTATTGTATTTCCACAGTGACAAATTCTTCAGCAAAAAATATCAGTAAATTGTATACTGTTTGCATGTCTCTCTGTCACGTTGTTATTTTATTTATTTTCATTTTATTCATGGAATTATGTATAAAAGCTACTGATGCTATAACGTAAAGTTTTTCAATAAAATGGTTAAATGCAAAATGTTAAAGAATTTAAAACTGAACATAAGAAAAAAAAAAACAGAAGAAAGAAGTCAATCGCGATATGTTAAAAATTCACTAGAGAAAATAAAAATTTAAATTTTAAGCACTGACATAGTATATAACACAAAATGTAATCGTACACAAAGTTTAATGTTCTAATAACTTTAAATACGATCAAGAAAGGAATTGATTTATTTTTAAATAAAATTTGAGTTTCAGAAAATGTTTAAAAACTATCACACGTGCAATAAAATATTCAGAATCACAACAACTACTCGGATTTTTGCTAGAAAGCAATCGCTACAACTTAGCAACTATAAGAAATTGCAAAGTCAGCATCAACGAATATTAGGATACGAATTGCGATTTCAAAATAAACTGTTATTTTACATACATTTTCGATGATAAAGAAAACTATATTTTGAGGAAAAGGGAATGAATATAATATAACCAGCACTTACCTTTAACTTGAATTACAGTTGAACAGTTCTGCCTCAGCACATCCGAATCATCAAAAAACATGGCTGCCAATATCTTGAATTCATTAGTTTCTGTTCCCGTATGAAAGAAACACCTTTTGCGCATCGTTTTGCGCAATCTAAAATATTTTTACAGTTTTTCTCTGTTATTTAGCACAGCAGTATTAAACTGTAGGAAAAAGCAGTATATTACTGTAAAAACAACAATTATTTTTTGCAGTGTGGGAATGATCGTGTTTGCTGAGAAAGAAGATAAATGTTCCACGGATTATGGTAACATTATTGAGTATTTAAAGAATTCAGAATTGGTGACAGATAGCTCGGGCATTAGATATTGTTCCAGACTGCTGTATTAGCTGAATAAATGTTTGTAAGTTTAAATTTTCCAAGTTTAATTGTTTTGGACTTCTTGTCCTTCCGTTACCTTTAGCAAATACGTAATTTATATGCTTAAAATAACTATTTTTTAAAACTAGAGGTGGAATTATAATGGCTAAACACTCTTGTATGTGCTCTAATTTTTATAGAATTTTCCCTCTTATAGTTTAGCTGAACTTTTGGGATGAACATGATAGCGTGAAAATCATGTCGCAAAAATGTCCTTCCGTTACCGTTTTTTTAAATTTGATTTAAAAAAAAGTTACTAACAAAAAATTCTCGGCTTTGTCTTTTTTTAGCAACTTACTATAATGCGCATAAAAGTCTATGCATCAGCTTTTGAAGAAATATGTATTCTGATATGCTTACAGACAGAAATTCATCATTTTTTTTTTTTTTTTTTGTAAAACTGTCCTTCCGTTACCGCTGGAATTCATCAATATTTACACATAGGACTACTTCGGATCTATCTCATAACTTTCAGTGAAACAAAATTACACGAACTCCGTTATATATTTTGGTAAAAATAAAAATCAACTTTTCACTTGATTGTTTTTAACAACTACGTAAAATATTGAAGGTGCTGATTTTTTCACTTTGAAAGGTAGTTAAATAACGTGTTTAAAATTAATCCTTGTCTAGGAACAATCGTATAAAAGGTTATTCAGTATACTCTACTTATAGTAAAGCTTAAAGTCTGGATCTCTCTCTGGAAGTCTGGATCTCTCTATGGAAATCTGGATCTCTGTGACGAACATACGTCTAGACCGTTCGGCCGATTTTTATGAAATTTGGCACACAATTAGTTTGTAGCATAGGGGTATGCACCTCGAAGAGATTTTTCGAAAATTCGATTTTATTCTTTTTGTATTTCAATTTTAAGAACATTTTATTCAGTAAATTATTATAATATTGGCGAGTTAATTACCATAACATTGTCAAGCAAATTACCATAACGTGGGCGAGCAAATTAGCATAGCATATTGGCAACAAATTCATTATCCATTATTTGTAAATATACAGGCGAAACAAATGACCTTTTAATTTTCTACTACGGGCAAAGCCGTGCTGGTACCGCTAGTTTAGTATAAAAGAAAATATTTTACGAAGCTCCAAAAAAAGAAAAAGTCTTGGTCAAATATACAACTCTTCTTCATATATCACGCGTTAAGTACCATTTAAGCTTATTTTCTAGAGAATTTTATTACCATAGATTTCTAACGATTCACTCACGTCCTAAACAATGGGAGAGATGACTATAAATCATTGCGTTTATGATAATTACAGCTAATATTGTTTTCTCCAAGCCCTGTTACTGATGCTCTACTGCAATGCTTTTTCTAAGTACACCCATTAAGGAAAGCAAAGCGACATTATTTTAGATATTTGCTAATGAAAAAATTTTACCATTAAGGAGGTGTTTCAAACAGTATACTTGTTAATGCTGTTTTTTCTGTACCTTTTGTATGTATGCTTACATACTACGTCTATATTTCTGTATATTAATCTTAACAATGAGATAAACTACGTTTTTAAAGAAAAGGCCCCAAAGCTTTTATGTAATTTGTGATACAGTCTTCGTATTTGCTTGTGTAATTTGAATTTTTTTTTACTGATTTATTTGTGACATTTTGAAACAATTTCAAAACAATCTAGCTTGAAAAATTCAGGTTGTGTCATTGTTGGGTAACTTTTGATAATTGATTCCTTTGTACTTTTACCACTTATTCCAAAAACGACCTTCCTCCCCCCCCCCCCCCCTCTACATCAGGTTTCTCTCAGAAATCGTTGGGAATGTCAGAAGTAGCAATAAAATAAATAAATAAATAAAGGAATAATAGAATAAATACGAGTTAAAAAAAGTTATATTTATTTTTGAATGACTCATAATTTCTCTCATACTACTACACATTATTATATCTAAATAGGTTAGGCTCCCGAGGAAGATGGCGTGGATTTATTAAATGTTTTCTAATGAAAAAATTCCGCAAAACTATCCGAAAGTTATTTTTTAGTGTTCAGAAATTTAGCATTATGAGTTATTAATGTTTTCAGAAACTCTCTCTTTATTCATCCTTGAAGCCGAAGTATACAAAGCGTTAGCAGTATTTTTTCCATGTGGTCTAAAAGTTTCTTTGGGTGGTTCATCTTCTGTTTTGTGCTTTTCCTACTATATTGTCACTTTTAATTTCATATCCGTGTCCAAGTCCAGCAACAGTGAGCGATTTTTGTAGTACAGTAGAACTCCAATTATCCGAATCAATCGGGAGCTAACCCCATTAGAATAATTAAAAATACGGATAACTTGAGTTTAATTAAGGAGTTTATTTTAGCTAATCACTGTATGTGTGTTGAAAATTTTGAGAAAAAAGAAAACAATTTTTGCAGAAAATGAGCTTTTAATTAAATAAATGAAAAGTCAACAATGAGACGGGGCTCATCATCCCATTAAAGTTCGCACTACGCCTGCACTAGTTTCGTAGTATAATCTTTTTAAAAATCTGTCAAAATTTTTATCTGGAAATTCAGAAAGGTATTCAGCTGATCAGCGATTCGGAGAGTCGGAGTTTCGAACTAATGGAGTTTTATGGAGTTTATTGAAGTTCAATTTCCTTCCACTCAAAACTTCTCTTTCTATAAATGGTGTAAGAAGACCGGAGAGGTGGTATTACCTTTTGAAAAGCAAAAAGGAAGCAAAAGAATTGTTCTACAATGAGAATGTAATGAAAAATGTGATGAGTAAGCAAATTAAAAAAATCCTGTGCAAAACAAAACAATAGAATTACAACTGCGTAGAACAGAAAGGATCACAAACCTTTCCCCTCATTTGCTCACAATTTCTTCTCCCGTTCTCTTTATTCGTGTGGAAAAAAAAAAGCTCTAACTTTGATGCTAAAGAGCTCATTTATCTCATAAAAATAATTTAGGTATAGTAGGTATTTAACGCTCTAAGAAAGATATTTGGGTTAATTTTGCAACAATTTTCATTGTAAATTAAAGAGTCAATGGGTAGCACACCCCTTTCTTTAAGCCCCGTCCTTGTTTAAACGAAGCAGTGCAGTATAAATTAGTCAAGAAAAAAAATAATAGTAAATCGACGTTTTAAATAAGTTTTAAGGTTAAAAAAAATACCGGTTTTGCGAAAATTTTGAAATTTGCGTCTCACAGTAACTTCTGACATGATAGGTGAAAATGAAAATCGTTCAATATAAAATTGGATGTAGCACTAATAGTAAGATAAAATCATTCACCAATACTTCAAAAAACACACAACCATTGCAGGATAGTGTAATTTTATATCAGTTTCGTATGCAATTTCCCGATCCAGAAAGAGACTTATTTTTCAATATTAAATACCTGTAATGTCACGTATTTTAAACAATAATAATTTATCCTGATAAAGATAAAGAAATGAATATGACCAGGAAGAAAAGTAAGAAAATTGACCAGTAACGCTGTGTTGCTCCCTAAGTCTAAGTTTGAACTATTATAGAACTTAGAAATTATCTAGTTGCATGTTGTATGTATGAGGATTTCAAAACAAGTATCAAAAATCATCAATGAACTTTTTCATAATTATAATTAAGTTACATTTGTTTAAATATAAGAATCCAAATTTAGTTTTTAATATGAAGATTAAGCATATACAGTATCAAACTTTTGAGGCTTTAGTACTGCGTTAGTCAATTTAGCATTATTATCTAGATAGTGATAATATGTTGAAAGAAGTATTTCAGAAACAAGTCAAATCTACCTTTTCATACGCTAATGCTGTTTTGCTGTTACATATATTTTCCAGCCCATAATTTCATTGCTTGTTTTACCCATATATTAAAACGTTTATTTCAAAACAGATCTGTGATTTAAAAATAAATAAATAAAATTGACGCTTTTACGTTATTTTGAATTTTAACTACTATATTCCGCCCCTGGAGCATCAGATATCAGTAAAGTTTGAGCATTTATTCTAAAACCACTTGTGATCTTTAAAAACAACAAAGTTATCAATATTTTTATTCTTCAAAACTGAAATTAGGTTCTCCTTCATGCATAAAATAAATTCATATTGTTTTTTAACACGTTTATCGAATCAACATGCATCTATTATATGAATAAAAATTTAATTTTCTATTATTTTTTTCTCTATTTATTTTTCATTTCAGTTGTTTTTAACAGCATTTCATTTTATGGCAGTAAAAGTGAGTCACATTTTTGGTAGAAAAAACGTTGAGTGACACATCAAAATCATATGACAAAATACCTGTAATCAGAATTTCAACTCCTAAATAGCTTTCTTAAGTGGTACTGATATATATTTATATGTATATATTTAATATGCACAATTATTTAGAATGTCATAGAATTCTCTTTCATCATAGTACGTTCCAAAAAACGTTATGACAGAAATTCAGAAATTGAAAATAATTAACATTCCCTAAGTCATTATATTTAATTGCAAAGCGTAATTTTCATTTTCACTTCTCATTTCATATTCCAATCAAGTAATGCAAAACTCGGAACAAAAAAACTAAAACATGTGATATCTATGAGGAAATAATACCTTGATAAATGATATGTAAAGAAGAATCAAATGAAATTTTCAGAAGAAAAATAACAAGCATTTTAAATCAGAAAAAAGTGTGAGTAAAGTGCGAAAAAAGATAAATAAATTTCCTAAATTAAAAGGAACTAGGAGAAAATAAGACTACATTATGTTTAGTTATTTATTTTATAATTCTATTTACTTAGAAATGAAAAGATTCATTTAAATTGAATCATTAAAAAATAGAAGAAATAAAGAAAAATATTCTTCTTGAAAAAAAAAAATCGTTACCAAATGATGCTTCAACAAGTAGTATCAAAACCAATGCGTTAATTGGATGGAAATGCGTCCCAATATTTTTTCTAATCGTTCCAAAGATTTTCTCCTTTTTTTTTATAAAGTAGAAGTATTTTTTAAAAATTGATCGGTTCACTTAATCGATAGTCATCAATTTAAAAGTGCATAGTATAATGATAAATATCCGAAATAATTTTACAAAATAATTTCTACGTTCATGATGACTCGAATTAGAAACAAAATTTCTCGTTCACAAAGTCGTAAATTGTTGGCATTAGCATAATGTTCGCAACCAGCATTTAAATCCCTCGACACAGGCGGAAATTGCCGTCCAACAACAAGCGTACAAAAAAAATGACAAGGCACGTTAACTGCTTAAATGGATTTCATCCTATCATGTGTTATTTGGCAACGAAATGTATAAATGAAATGTAAATATACCAAATAAATTTAACTAAATGTGCGTTATTACAAGATTTTGTCCCAAACTTAAGCGCTAATCAAAAGATATTCATTGAAAATACCACTCATAACGAATTCGTACGTTTTAAGTATGAAACCCCGTCCCTGTTGTTCACACAATAAATATTTAATAACTTTGAAACTACTAGTAAATGCAAAGTAAAGTAATAAGCAATCAATGCAAGCATATTTTTATCCAAATGTTAAACAGCCGCTACTTTTATTGATGAAACGTTCATACATTACAAATATATTCCCTGTTTTATCAATCAAAACTTATCTATAATATTCAAAATCGAGGAAATTTTCTCCAAGGTCAAAAATTTAGCATACTCGAAACTTCAAGTTGCGCAATTTTATAACACTTGCAGCATACTTTCTTTCTCTCCACAAATACCGTTTTCTGTATTTAATTTTGAAGAAAAAGTGAAAAATATGTTTGGAATCCATGTTTAATTTGTTTTGATATTTTGGTGAAAGCATTCTCTTCCCAAGATTATAGATTATGAAGGCAAAAAACTTAATATTTTGCTATTTGAAAGTTGCATTGAAATGATTTAAACCGTTTAATAATTACTTGAGAAATATTTAAAGTGAAATAAAAAGGGATTAATTTGAATCGCACTTTTTTTTCCCAATGCTACGAATCGTTCAATATGATTCTTGTTTAAAATTGATATTAAAGTAATGATTCGCGTTTCTTTCTATGAAATAAAAATTAAAAAAGAGTCAGAACAAGATAAATCACTCATCGCTTTTAATTCAAATTGAAATGTCATTTTTCAACAACGAAGAAATGAAAAAAAAAGGAAAGTTTTTGGTTTAAGGTAAAATGATACAGTCAATTATAAATTTCTGAAAATACAAAGAAAAGCGTCGAAGGCATGAAATATCAGAAATTTAATCATCAATACAAAAATAAAATTAAGGTATGCAACACCGAGCATCAAGTTAATAAAAAGTTACTTTCTACTTTTTTCACTGCCCTAATGCTGCCCCTTTTAGCGAATCGAAGAAGGTGTTCAGAATATTATCAATAATGTAGGAAAACAAGTGGAAAATAGGAGAAAGACAATAAATTATTTCAGGAAAAGTAAATGACATAGCGAAAGAAAACTAGCAGCAACAAAAGCTGCTTAATTGCTTCTCGAGACGTTGATATTTTTCTTCTTGAAAAACTGTTACAGCTGAATTGTGTCAGCAAAAAGGAATAAGCGAAAATTGGAAAAATTACTATGTGGGATACTTTTCGAAGCTTAAAAAACAAATAAAATTCTCTTTGTGTCTCCATTGTATGTTGAGGAAGCTCAATAAACATCTAAAAGAGCTGAAAAACAATTATTAGAAGCAAGTTAGAAGTTTTATTTTACGGTGATGGCTATGAATTTTCTTTTCACTCTGTTCCGTATTGAAAATTTTTATGTCAAGAACTAGCATTTTCATTTTTTATAGAAATTTCTATAAATTGCAAGAAATAAGGCAAAGATATTTTACTCATTCCCTGCCTCTGTTCCTTCTTGAATCCACGCACACTTAAGATTTTATGCATTGTGCTTTAACTACATCTGATATTTTATGTTATATCATGATATATTAGAAAATTTTTTGTGTTAGAAAATAAACTTTTGATAAAAAGACTTCAAATGCATAGAGTCATCAAAAATGTCTTTTATGGTTGGAAAGTTTCAATGCATTCCTTATTGAAACTTTTTTTTTGCCATGAAAAAAAAATGAATCAATATTTTTCACAAAAAATATTAACTGCTAGAGAAGTAGCCTTCGGCAGCTCGTGCAACCCACCTGCGGCGTATTGGTGTACCCCGCCTTAACGTAACCACGCTTATTTTATTCCATAACATCGGTTATTTTTACAGCATACTGTGCACTACTTTCAAGAATTGATAATAAGTATTTAAAACTAATACCATCTTTTTCTTTTTTTAGGTATTGATTTTAAACAGAAAATAATAAATTTAGATGGTATGCCTATTAAACTGCAAATATGGTAAGTTTCTTTATCGCTATTTTGACAGTTGATCTTTTGACAGTGGTTATCGCTCGTTACATTTATTTCACTAACTGAGTGATACCATTGAGAAGAGATAAAATGGAGAGAGTGAAAACTTTCATTCGTGAAGGAAAGACCCCAAGTCATGCAATATTTTAAAGAAAAATATTGCAAGAAATCTTGTTTCTTTCGCTAGTTTCATTCAAAACGTGTCAACCATTCGTCGTTGTTGAGTCACGTGACTTGAGCTCTTTGCCCAAGCTTTTGCTTATCAATGATTGGACTGGCTGCCTCCATTTTAACTTCTGCTCTAAGGTCAACGAAGTGTATTAAAGTGTGTAACAGTGTATTAAAAAAAAATTGAAAAAGGCTAAGTAATGGTGCTGAAAAGTTGCCTTTCGTGTAGATATTTTGTCCTATGAAAGGGTTTTAATAGCGAACAATATCTTGGGGGTTAGGTCATCTCTTGAAATTGACAGATATTGCACCAAATTTTGTTTCGATTGTATGCCATTATAAAGCATTTAAGTTGTAAATTATATTTAAATGTACTCCATGTGCTTTAAAATTGAAGAACATCACGTCAAAATAGTAGGGAAGAGCGGGACTAGAAGTTCCGTTTTTCAAGCAAGTTCAAAATTTGTTATGAAAACGTAGTTCTAGAATTATTATTCTGAGATTAAAATATAGTAATATATGCTCCTATGATGTAAAAACTGTTTTTCGTGCAGTATTTCGTAAGATTTTTTATAATTAATTTTATCGTACCAAAAGTCGAGAAGGAACAACTTGCCCCTTCTTGGGGCTAGTTTTTCCGCGGGTGGGGCAAGTTGTTCCGATATTAACACGATGATGTTTCACAATGATGATTTCGAGATGAACATCGCTTCGAGACAAGTAATTTGTTAAATGTATAATTTGCGATAAAAAAAAAATAATTTTGATAAAAAAAGTAGTATTTATTTCAAGACGAATAAGTAATATTGTCCGAATACTCATTTTTTAAACTTTAAACAAACTAAACTTAATTCACATTTTAGCATTGATAATTTGTATTTAAAAACTCAATGATTCCCTTTTAAGTATAAATACATATATTAAGGCAAAGTTAATAAGTATAGTATTATTATAATATATTAACATAGTAAAAAATAGTAAGAATAGAATAATTTAGAAAAATTAAATAAAATATTTAACAGCTTTTGTAGCTAATAAGCTATAATAACTAGTTCAGTCTGCAATCATAACAGAAAACCATTTTTGACTACAACTGATACAATACTTTGCAGACGATCCATAAACGAGGTTAGTGCAAATTATAACAATTAACTGCCAATTACTCGCAGGCAGATATTGTTATTGCGAATGTGTTTAGTTATTGTTTATTTATTCATTCATTTATTTTTGTGTTTATAAATTAATGAATACAGAAAATACTCATTTTAACTTAACATGTGCAAGATCTATTTTCAGACATTCTGATTTCTTTCCTCCCCCTTTTTTCCCAAAAAACATCAAACTCTCCTCGGTCACCGAAACCTGACTAGTTGAAACTCGATTTTTTCACCTACACTCCATATGCCTGTAAATAAGTGACCGAACCACTTTTGCTGGAAAAATTTCTCCTGCTTTAAACTTACTTGTGTTTTTAATTTGAACACAAGTATTTGAGTTCTACAAAAATTTGATTAGGCTAAACTCAGAAAGGAGCAGCTAGTCTTTGACTATCATGACGGCCAAACAGGTAAATCGTAGACAGATCCACTTGCGTAAGATATGATTTGTTTAATGAGACGTCTGTCTTGTCTGAGCAACTTTGAACTTCTTCGGCTACTTTCTGAAATCATCACAAGGTGGCGTAATCAAGCTCTAGAACAAAAAATTTCGCAAATTTCATAATTTCATATGAAAGTATGGAAGATATTTTGATCTTCAAAAATTTCATATTCTTCCATCTGTTTATAATAGAACGACCAAATATTTTCAATGAATCACCGATGAGAGTCGACATTCTCCAATTTCTATATTTCACGGTAATGAATATATACATATAATATTCATTTACACGTGTTTTTGTTTACTACGTAGCTGCTATACATAAATAGGGGCAAGGAGTTCCTTGGAGCTAGTTGTTCCTCGGAACAACTAGCCCCACAAAGAAGGAACAACCTGCCCCGCATGCACAAGTCCTTGAAAAATTAAATCACAGGTTAGATAACGAAACTTAAATCGTTTCAGCGCAGTATTTCAGAATGCACAATAGATATTTGCATAAAAGCACCAAAGAATTAAACTCTATCATTTAAATTTCATGAAAAAGACCAAAAAGTTCAAAACGAAAATATTTACAAAAGTGGATCAGTGATGCACGTGCTCAGCTTTTAATATACCGGACGCCACTGGCCTGGCTAATATGGTTGCCATCGGTGCGCTACAACATTCCATTTTAATAAGTATTTACAAAATACATTTATCTTTTTTCTTCATTGAGTTATTTCAAAGGGAAAACTTACCCGCGGAACTTTTAGCTCCGCTCTCCCCTATAGCATCATAATGATACATAGTAAGAGAAAAGTTATTTTGATTTATTACCGAAGAAACATTAACTTTTGTTTATTTCAATGCTCATACACATGTGCGTGTAGAATCAACTATTAAAAGCATTTCTTACATTGTTAAAGAAATATTAAACTTTCCCGTTTAGCGTACGAACTTAACAGAAAAATACAAAATTGTCTCACGATAGCAAACAAAGGTTCCGTACATAAAAGTATGAAATTACGAATCCAGTTTGCTACATCCCTTATAAATTAAAGATGCAACACCACGAACATTTTGATGCTGCTAATTAATTCTCATATTTTTGAGCACTCGAACATCAAAACATCATTACAAACAACAAAACGTATAATTTGACAAGCCATTTTGCCTTGACTAATAGCTTGAATACTTTCTGCTTGAACTAAGTGTTAAACTGGGCCATAATTTTTCTTTATTCTAATTTGGCCTTAATAAGTCCAATTCCTTTAGTTAAATCATAAATCATAGCCGATGGATATCTCTGTAGCTAATTTAATCCACAGTTCCACCACTTGAGTACAAGAGGGCAAAATTTGGAAATCATACAATTCAATAGGTTCGATATGAAACACCAATCCTTAAACGGTTTACCAGAAATTACCCTTGTAAATGGATGCTATATATATATTTTAATTCTGCGAATCGATTAGTTTATGGTTGTCTTTATCTCGAAAGTTGAACTCTGTAATTGTAAATTTTCGTAGGGAAATCGATTTCCTCGACCTTTGCTACATAATCCGATTGAAACCAATTCTCTCTCTGACGAAGTTTTGACCACCTGTAATCATTGCTGGTATTATATTTTTTAATTAAAAAAATCTCAAAGCTTTCAATTCAGCAGAGACGACGTGATTTCTTTATTGTTTCAAAGAAGTTCTTATCAGGAAAGTCATGTATAGCCGCAAAATTCGATTTGTCTTCGTTAACCGCCTTAAGTGTAATACTGATGTATGCTATAGTTCTGATATTTTTTGTATTACTGACCGCAAACAATGGGATGAAAAATGGGAGACTAACTTGAATTGGCTAAAACGGTGCAACTGGCAAATAATTAAGAGCCATTGTCTGTAAGGATCAGGCAGGTTGTGATTGTTGACATTTTTAATTTTCTTTATTTTTGCATATGTTGTTCCTTATCATGAATGTAATGTAAATCCAAAATATAAGCTTTGTATGAGTTACCGTTTTTGAGAAATTAAATTTTTAAATTTAGGGGGCGTGGCACATTTTTACGTGTTTTTCAAATTTACAGATTTTAAAGTTCTTCTTGCTTCAAGCGCCCTTATAATGACATGGATTTTTAAATTCCATACTATTATGTGGTCATGTTAGATACTATTACAGCTGTCAAATCGGTGTCACTACGAGGGCGACGCCCACAAAGTCCGTTTAAAAATGACCAAAAATGAAATTTTTACTATATTCAAGGCCAATTTTCACAAAGTGCTTTTATGATGACACCAACGTTTTTACATCAATTTCTAGCTACACTTGCATACATCAAAAATATATAATAAAATTTGGTGTCACTACAAGAGCGCCAGAAGATATTGGAACTTTTATTTGATAAATTTCACAAAAACGCAAATGGTTAAAATCTAACTACCACTCTCGCCCTCATAGCAGAGATCTGAAACTAATTCAGGTTGATAACCAACATGTTTGTCTAACATTTTAACTAAAAAAATCGGTGTCACGCCTATTACTTTCGGAAATATAATCATTCGAAATTAGTAAATTATGGCGTTATTTAAAGAAAGACTTTTCAAATTCGAATGGCTTTTTGCACCGTTTGTTTTAAACTTTATTATAAAATTACAGTAGTGACACCTAAAATAATGTGTTTCTAATACTTTTTGTAAAAAAGCTTTTTAAAAAGCATTAGAAACACAGTAAATCGATATAGGTACAGATGGACTTATTGTGTAATGTGCATTATACGCTGAAATAGTCATAGTAATATTCATATTTTTTCAATCATACTAATTCTTATCTGTTATTTATATTAAAAATGCAACTATTTCTTTTTACCTAAACTAAATAAACATAATGAATTGCATAGTTATGAACATAATGCATTACATAGCGAATATTCAGAATCTGAAACAAAATTTGAGGATGACGTAGACAAAAAAGACATAAAATATCAAATTAACCATAGCTTCAGAAAGACGGTCATCTCTTTTTGAAATCAGGTAATTTTGTAGCACTAAAGCTTGGGAAAACATGGGGTCCCGGAGAAAAAGTAGAAGTTGAACATTTGCCAATCTAACTACAACTACTACAACTAGCCCCCTCATAGCAGAGATCTGAAACTAATTAAGTTTGATGACCAACACGTTTGTCTAACATTAGGCCTAATAAAATTGGTGTCACTCCTACTACTTTTGGAAATATAATCATTCGAGATTAGTATGTTGTGGCGGTTTTTTTTTTTTCATTTATTTATTTTTTTTATATTTATTGTATTTGTTTATTTTATTTATTTTTTTTAAATTTTAATCTTTTTACATTTAGATAGTTTTTGTTTTGTTACAAAGAAGTGTAACTTTTAACATAAACAGCTATGGGCAGTAAGGGCGCCTTTATCTTGAACAGAAAATGCTGGTTTTGATATAGGTACAGGTCTATTGTGCATAATATAGCTAGATTATCATACCAATACTCGCCTTGTTTTCCGGAAAAGCAAATTTATTTATTCCAACCCTTCTTGCCATGATGCATTTGACCTTTAAGTGCAAATGGTCAACTTCTACTATTTCTCCGAGATACCATGTTTTCCCATCCTTTAGTACTACAAAATTACCAGATTTTAATAAGAGAGGACCGTCTTTCTGAAACTGGTTGATTTGATGCTTTCCATTTTCTTTGTTTTAATCTACGTCATCCTCAAATTATGTTTCAGATTCTGAATGCTCGCTATATAATACATTATGTTCATAACTATATAAGACTTTATTTTTATTTCATTTAGGTAAAAATGAATAGTTGCATTCTTAATATAAATAACAGACAAAAAAAATTAGTATAGTTGTAAAAATATGAATATTAGTATGACTATTTTAGCCTATAATGCCCAATACACAATACGTCCATCTGTACCTATATCGATTTACTGTGTTTCTAATACTTTTTAAAAAGTTTTTTTATAAAAAACATTAGAAACGCATTATTTTAGGGGTCACTACTGTAATTTTACAATAAAGTTTAAAACAAACGGTGCAAAAAGCCATTCGAATTTGAAAAGTCTTTCTTTAAATAACACCATAACATACTAATTTCGAATGATTATATTTCCGAAAGTAATAGGAGTGACGCTGATTTTTTTAATTGAAATGTTAGACAAACATGTTGGTTATCAAACTTAATTAGTTTCAGATATCTGCTATAAGGGCGAGAGTGGTAGTTAGATTTTAAACATTTGCGTTTTTGTGAAATTTATCAAATAAAAGTTCCAATATCTTCTGGCGCTCTTATAGTGACACCAATTTTATTACATATTTTTGATGTATGCAAGTGTAGCTAGAAATTGATGTAAAAATGTTGGTGTCATCATGAAGGCGCTTTGAGAAAATTGGCCTTGAATTTAGTAAAAAATTTCATTTTCGGTCATTTTTAAACGGACTTTGTGGGCGTCGCCCTCGTAGTGACACCGATTTGACAGCTGTAATAGTATCTAACATGACCACATAATAGTATGAAATTTAAAAATCCATGTCATTATAAGGGCGCTTGAAGCAACAAGAGTTTTAAAATCTGCGAATTTGAAAAATGCGCAAAAATGTGCCACGCCCCCTAAATTTGAAAATTTAATTTTTCAAAAACGGTAAGTCAGACAAAGCTCATATTGTGGATTTACATTACATTCATGATAAGGAACAACATATGTGAAAATAAAGAAAATCAAAAATGTCAACAATCACAAATGCCCTAAACTGCCTGATTCTTACAGACAGTGGCTCCTAATGCTTCCATTCAGAAATGCTTTTTCGGTTATTCTACAGGATGCGCGTGTCAGACTTACAGTCTCATTGTTACAGAAAATGTCAAAATGGAAGCTCGTTAAAATGAAATTCACAAACTAACTATTGCAACGACTTCTTGAAATTAACTTTGAATAGCTGTAGCAAATGGAAAATAAACGTATTTTAGCTACGTTTAGGGCACAATTAAAAACTTTTATGTGGCATTAAATTTTGAATATTGAGAAAAATAAAATCCATGTATATATAAAAAAAAGTATAATGAAATTACGTTTTGAAGTGTTCCAGATCAGAGGGATCTTCAAGATGAACATTTAAAGTAAAAATATTTTAACTCTATCCTTTATGACATCAAACGATCCATCTTTTCTCCTGTACCAAAAATTAAATATCAAAAATAAAATTAGCCTGCATTAAAACTGAAATGCTACGAAAGCGGAGAAATTTTGTAGAACTCAAGGTCAGAATGGACCCTCAAGATGAAAACGCAGAACAGAAATGTTTTATCTATTTCTTAATGGTATCAAATCACAACTTTTAAACTTAACTATTAGAAATTGAACTTCGAAAAAAATTTTTTTTTGCCCATGCTTTTACTCTGCCCTAATGTGTAATTAGTAATAAGGACTACCTTACACGCAACATAAAAACTTTTACTGTAATGGGCATAAAGAAGAGATTGTGGTATTTTGCTTAATTGTTCTATGTTTTGTTTACACTTGAAAGACGGATATTAAACTTGAAAGAGATTAAAATGTAAAATGGGAAGAATGAAAGGTTAAAATACCAATAAATGAATGATTTTAGTTGCTTCACATCCCAAAGAGATGTTTCATTTTTGCAAAAGCTTAAAATAGCTAAAAACATAATAAGTTAAATAAAAAAAACAGAAAGGAAGGAAAATAGAGATGAGAAAAGAAAAGGAAACCAAGATTGGATTAATGCAAAATATAGTGCATTGTAAATCACCTATCCGGGAGTTCAAGTAAAGTCATTCAGTGCATCTTTGAGACACTTCACTTAAATTTACGCCACTTCAAATCTTTTAGTATATTCGAATTTCAACAAATTTTGAAAGCCCAGTGATTCGCCCCACTGACGAGATTATAAAATCGGCTTTCTACACCGTATTTTAGGAAAGTAATCCGCAAAACTGTACATAGCAAATTGTAAAATACAACAAATCTAAAGCAACTACTTGAAAGCCAATTTGGAATGCCAATTTGAAGTTGTTGAAATCCCGTTAGTTCTTTAAAATAAATAACATTAAATAATTTATCAGGCATTTATTCTCGATAGATGGTGAATTTCTCATTATCCATAACAGTTTATTTTGTAATATTCTGTATAATGCCAAAAATGTAATGCATTATAGTTCTTCTTCAGTTTTAAGGCTAGCTTCGAGCCTCCTCTATATTAGGCTTAGCTACTACGGATTGCATTCTATATACAAGTGATAATGTTAATTTTAAGGACATTTCTTTCTCAACACTCACTTTCTTGTTTTCGGTACATAACTCAAATTCACAGGCAAAATAGTTTTAGAATCACAAAGTCAAACTCACTTTAAAAACTCTAACGTAGCCATGTTAACGCAAGCAATAGATGTCTCTCAATAAAAAGATATTGCACCTTAGAACTTTCATGCTATTCATTTTAATATGTTGAATATGTTACATTTTTCCCTTCTTCTTTATCAATGTTACCAATATAAATGTGTAAAAAGAGGTTTATTTTTTAGTTTAATAATTGAAAATTATTTTCTTCTGCATTTTATAGCCTACTCAAATGATAAAATATTAGTTTTTTTCTCTAAATACTGATGCCTTTCTTCTTCCCCTTCCTCCATGTAATATTTAATGCAATATAATATTTTTTACAGCTTGTAACGCTACAGCACAAAATAAAGGAGTTCTTAAATGTTTATAAATCATATATTTTTGATTTAAAGTTCTTCAAATACACATTAGTTTTTTTTTTAAATAATTTATTTTTCAATGCATTTCTCACGTTGCTCAAAGTAACCCTAAATGTCAATCTAACTTTGACTCAGATAAATAATTCAATTTTAGTTTGTTTTTTTTTTTACCAACAACTATATTTCTTAATTTTTGATAACTACACAATACTTCAGGCTTTTTTCTTCTGTTTTATGTCAATATATGCAACAACCCAATAAAAATACGCGCGGAGGAAATAAAAATAGAGCAAATGTGCCGCAAACTTTCATTAAATGAGTGCAAGGCAAAGTCTCAATTAATTATAAAACTAATCCTGTATTATACTATGCTGTTTCAACTTTCCGACATTTAAAAAAAAATATTTCAGCCAAGATCCCTTAAAATAGTTCTTCTTTTAATCTTGCATTTGAGAAATTCATAGTGGTTTTAATTTCTCCTTTTCAACCATAGAAGTTGAATCAAAATGTTTTTTCATAGACTGTCTTTATTTCTGTAACTTTTGGCTGCTCAGTAGAATGAACTTGAACTCAAGCAAAACCTTTCCGCAAAAACAAAAATATTTGCTAAGAAATACGAAACCTTTTCAAAAATAATGCTTTTTATTTATTAAATTTAGAAAGAACAAATTTTTTGTTTCCACCGCCTCTAATTAATTAATTAACCCTACCAGAAACAATAATCCAACTTATTTAACTGCTGTATCTTATTAAGCAGTCAAAGCAATGTCGTCAACAAGACATTTTAGTTTTTTAAATAATAGAATTTGCTCATTATTCGGTTTAGTACAGAAGAGCATAAAAGCAGGATATCCGGCCTTACTCCTGAGGAATGAGTAAAGCTGCGATCTCAGCCGGAAGGAAGAAGTCTTTCCTGACCTTTGAAGCTTCAAGTGTCTTCTAACCTGAAACTTCTTGTGTAACTGCTTACATTTAACAATTCTCAATAAACAGGCACGTACTAGGTTAGAAAGATTAGTGTCATACGTAAAAGAACCGAGTAAACTAAGAGTTATAAACAATATATATATATAACTACTGTAATTTTTTAATGGCATTATTTGAAAATCTGAAGAAATAATATATAAAACATATTTAAATACATTCAAATGCTATTTCATCATTAAATTATTCAAGAAATGTGTCTATCCATATTTCGTAAGGAAATGCTACTTCCTATAGTGAAATATTTGTTTTTGGTACATTTTTGTATTCATGAACCTCACATGTAAAAGCTGAAACCTGAGCTCTGAGTATAATATAAGTATTTTACTAATGTTATTACGTAATATTAATAATTAGTAAACACTATTATTAAGTAATGTTATTGATTAATATTAGTAGTGCGTACAATTATAAAAATATATGTAACACATATTTAAAACATAATTTATTTTAATATATATGAACTAGTAAATAGCACTATTTACTGATATTATAACAAATAATATTAACTCACGAGAACTCGCGCCGTTATTTGTCACAGGATCATTCCATGTCAAATCAACACACTTATTCAGACTTGACGTCTCAGATTTTCATGATTTCTGTTATGGAGTGACATATCATAGACTTATGAAAAAATATCAAATTTCCGTCATGTAGCACAATTATTTTTGAAGTTATTAATTTTTAAATATTTAAATTTTCATGAAAAGTTTTCCTGTTTTCTCACCTTTGGATGCCTATATGCTGGCAACCAGTGATGATAAATAATTAAAAGTGGTCTCATTTTAAAGCTGTTGAATGGGGCTTTAATATGATATGACACAAGATGGGGGTTACAATTTCAAAAAAATTGAAAATTTAAAATTAAATTTTAAAATTTAAATTTTTTAAAAAGTGGCAACTTTAAAATTTCAAAAATATTATCAAAAAACGTTTGTTAGATTTTAATACACATAGCAAAATGGCATCATGGGATCTCAAAGGGATCAGGAGATACAGGGCTTCAGAAATACGGATTTTGTGAAAATGTCCCTAAGAGCAAGGGTGAACCCCCTAAATATTGTGAACCTCCTCTCCCCCCAAAAAAAGCAAGAGCCTCCCCAAAAAAGTGAAAAATACCCCATAAAACAGTCCCCCTAAAAATTTCAGTGGTGCCATGACCCCTCCCCCCGCCCACAGGTAAGGGCACCCCTAAATATAGTGAACCCCACCCCCAAAGAAGCAAGAGCCCCCGAAAAAAGTAAAAAATACCCCACAAAACATCCCCCTAAAAATTTCAATGGTGCCATGCCCCCCCCCCCCAGGTGGGCATCCCTGAAGATACTTACCATTAAAAATCCAATGTTATGAGTAACGTTTTGGGTCAATAAATTATTTGATGGGGACTTCAATTACTGGAAGAGACCAATGCGTCTGTTCATTTTCTTTTCTTGCATAGGAGTGATTAGGTTTATTAAAGGGTTAAAACAAACCATTTTTACAATCTTTTCAGTGGTATTCATCATGCATTTGATAAATAGTGAGAAATTAACAAGGAAAAGTGCAGTGACCAAGAAATGGGTTGTGTTTCAAAGATACAATGTCACAGGAAATATCAAAAGATCTTCCTACAATCTACACTGGCTATAAAAGAGTGGTTTTGTTTGTTTAATGAATTATCCATCTTCTACCTTACCCTGAGGAAAATCCCCATTTTATCTGAGTAAAAAGAGATTTCCTGGTACACTTGGACTAATCAGTTTTAGTTTTCTTTTAAAGAGAGGTTTCCAGACATGGTACTATAATGTAATCATTGTGGTTTATTCATTTAATAGTGTCCTGCACACTGCATAGATAAATTAGATATTAAAAAGTAAAATTTTACTAATTTGGTTCATTATCTGCAAAACATGTGTATTTCTGAAGCTCTGTACCTCCTGATCCCATTGAGATCCCATGATAGAATTTTGCTACATGTTTTTTGATGCAACAAACTACTTTTGTGAATTTTTTTTTAATTCTAGAATTGCCACTTTTTAAAATTTCAAATTTTTTGAAATTGTAACCTCTACCTTGTGGCATATCATTTTAAAGTCCCATTCAACAGCTTTAAAATGAGACCACTATCAGGTTCATATCATCACTGGTTGCCAGCCTGTAGGCATCTAAAGGTACCAAAATATGAACTTTTTTCAAAAAAAATTCAATTTTTAAAAATTAATAACTTCAAAAATAATTGTGCTACATAACTGAAATTTGATATTTTTTCATAAATCTATAATATATAGCTGCATGCCAAAAATCATGAAAATCTGAGACATCAAATCTGAAAATCTCCCAAAATTGTGTTGATTTGACATGGAATGACCCACGAATGATCGGGCATATTGGGGTCGAAACCGACCCAAATATTTCTTTCCTTCTTGCTTTAACTTTTTTCACGACTTATATATTTTATTTTATTCATTTTTATTTTTTCACTAACAGATTCTTCTATAATAATTAGTTTTTCATTTCAAACAGTTTTTATGAGCTAGATATGCAGCGCAAGAAAAAATAATGTGTTATGAGTTAAAGAATGCATACAATTTAGCAATGTATTAAAGAATTTTTTTCATGACAACTTTTTTGATAATTATTTCAAAACAAATTTCTACAAGGTATTCCGATTTGATTTCTATTCAATTAGCAAAAGTTGTACAAAACCCGCACAGCTAAAAAATGCAGAAAAAATCCTTTTACAGTTGTTGCAAACAATATTTTGATGCTCTTTACATGTATAATTTTTGCACGAAACACAAATCTGTTGTTAATTTTTGTCTTTACTTCTTTGGCACAAAGAACACTTGAATCGACCAGAAACTTTGACCTAATAAGTGTTCTTTGTAATAATTAGGACAAAAGCTACCTAAAAATACGGATTTTGCAACGACAGTTCTACGTAATCATTGTGTACGCTTGTGCCCTCAAAATTATGGCTAGAAGGGTTGTTGAAAACCCGTTCATTTTCACAAACTTCTTCGAAATTTCTTGAATGAATGTGTTGGAATTATTATTTTTAATACCTGTTCTGTTTCGAGAACTTTCCTGACATCACTAGTCGCGCGGGGTTGAAAATGACCCCATTCTCAAAACGACCCTTTGAATGCAAGAATTGAAAGAAAATACGAAAATACCAACTACACCCACACATCATTCAATGACACAATCGCAGCTATTGAGAAGACGGTTTCCTTACCTGTGTATGAAATTCCAAGAAAGCAAAAACAGCTGGACTCGTTTTCAAACCCGCGTGAGCTCTCGCAAGTTAACTAATAAAATAAGTTGAAACAAAATCATAAACAGTGTTGGTAAATTGAAGAGAGACATGATTTAGAAGAAAGACATAATGTAAAGGAACTTAAGTTGTTTTGTGTGAAAGTTTTATTTTTTTTTAACTAAAACTATTATCAGTTTTTTAGTGCGCGTGGGAGTTTTTTGTGTCATACGATTGATTTTCTAGGTGTTCAAAGAAAAAGTAAAGCTCCTTTGTTTGTACATATTTTTGAAGGAAAAGCAGGGAGAAATTAAATTAATTCCAACGATCTGCATCTTTTGTTGATTAGATTACATAAAAACAGATCATCTTTCACTGTTAATTGGCTGCAACACACTTTCAGCATTTTATTTACGTTTATTTTTAGTGAATACAGCAGTCAATATGCAAATGATAGAATATTTACAGAACGAGAGCTAATTTAGGTATTTATAAAGCAAAAAATGTATAGCTGAAGCAATAACTTTAATTTTTATTAACATTGACTAATAAATCAGTTTAACTGATCTTGTTTTGATGCTTTAGTAACTCGAAAATGCGTTCGCAAATGATTGGAAACTAAATATTTTGATGTAAACCCATATGTAAGATTTCTGTAACGCGTGGTGACGCATTAGTTTCGTTTCTAGCTGCTTTTTTTTATACTACTGATCATTTTAGATTATGCATCTAAAATAATTCTAATGAAATGGAAAGTTTAAATAATGCTTCTGTAATACAACTTTCTCTGCTTGTTAAAATACAATTATGGCGATTTTTTTTCATGTTTGTGTTAAATTAACCCAATATTTTAATCGCTACAACTTCAATATGGTAATTAGTGAAAAACACTTCTAAATGTGCGTGATAAAGCACATAAAAACAAAATTAATGTCTTCGTTTTAGATATTCAACGGGGTCTCCATGGCTCTGAAGTTCGCTTCGAATACCGGAGTTAATGGGCTTGATTCCCACCTTAGCTCTGGGTGTTACTTCCGCTCTCTGCACTGAAAATCTTTCTTGTGTTTTCTTATATGCTAGCAAAGAAGTCCAACCTCTCGAGACAATGGCACCGCATTCATAGTGGTTAATAACTATGACGCGACAACAACTTAGATTTTCAACAACTAAGTGCTTTAAAGTAAACGTATTTTAATTGTGTATTTAGTTGGCATATTTGCAATAGATATTCTTTTTTTTTTCTTTCGCAATCATCTCGCACAACTATCCGTTACAATACAGGCTACGAGAGAAATAGATTCATGTTTGAAAAGGAATAATATAAAAATGCAATAAAATTGTTTTTCCCTCTTAATTTTAATGTTATTTTTAGTGTACCACTGGCTCATTGAGTATTCACTAACAGTAAATACGCCACTTTAAGTTTGCTTCGAAGACATGAAATAAAAAAGTTCTTATAAGACTTCTCGAGATAATCGTGTTTATGATTTAAGCCTGTCAAAAAAACCTCTTGAGCAAATGAAAGTTTGATTTTTTTGTGGCAACGCCAATGCGATTAAGAAACATTTTAATGACAGGGCATCAAGTATTATTATTCTTTTTATGAAGTAGATTTTATGAAGAAAATTTTTTCAAGTGATTTCATTGCACAAATTGCGATTGGAATTTTATAACAGAAGGAAGATTTAAGATGCTATTTAATATATTCTAAAAACAATTTTAGAATAAGGTAAACTCTTAGGAAACAGAATTTTCAAGCATCTTTTGAGTAGTCTTTTTTCTTTTATCTACAATTCATGATTCATGCTCAAAACATTCATTTTATCTTTTAATTTTCTTCATTAAAGATATACGTGCTAACATGATTTTAATTTAATTTTGGCTCTTGAGACCCATTTCTGTACGACATACTGTTTAGATTATTAAAAACTCATTTAAAAAATTACATTTTTGGTAATTGATTGCCTTGAGCCCCAGAAAAATTTCTTTTCCTATAAATAATTCCTTTAATTTTTTTGTAAATGAATTATCCTAATCTTCAAAAAAGTACATGCTTGGAAAATTTTGCCTTTCAAAATATTGTTCATGCAATGAAAAGGGTATTTGTCCTTTAAACTTTTAAGTTTTCCAAATATAAATTTTATACACGTAATTTTTCAAGGGTCAGCTTACCCAGGGGCGGACTATGTTCCGCAAGAGGGCGTCAACCTTGGCCTCCAAAAGGGCGCAAAAAAAAAAAAGAGTCACGGGACGCTCGGCAGAAGTGATAACTTTTTTAGGAATTAATTATTATCATTATTTAATCTATGAAAGTAACAATTGGCTAATGGTCGAAACTTTTGCATTGTATGTTATCTAAAAGTCTTGCAAAGACTGCATCAAGTACAGTTTCGTGACTTGTAGTGTCGTCTTCTGGCTTATTAATCCTTTCTAATTGTAATTTGGTTTGTAGAAACGATACTAAGTTTTTAGCTCGATCGGAAGCAAAATTAACATTAAAATCTCCGGTTAAAATTAAAAGAATTATGTAATAATCTTCATAATAAAGCAGAACCTTCTTGTGTTTAAAAGCTGTTTATGAATAAATTAAATAATACTTGAAATACTTTTGTTTAGAGATATATATATGTTGGCAATAATAATGTGCTGCTTTGCTTCATTGAGACATTCCACTATACACATTTGATTGTATATTTCGCTGCGAGTGTTGTTGCGTCTGTTGCTGATGTTGATGTTGATGCACATCTGCAACGACTTCCATTTGAATAGCCCTAAAATAATGATTTGTAAATAAACATTGAACGTTTGAATACGTAAGAGAGGGAGAGAAAGGTGCTTGTGCTGGTTAGATTTTTATTAAACAAAATTTTGGAAAAAAAATGGACCGACTTCAAAATTGCTCTAAATGAAAAATAATTTTATTCTCTGATCACCATTCAGAATACTTTTAAACATAAGTTTTGATGTCGGCGCAAAAATATTACATTAAATGAAGCATCGTTTATAAATACTTCGTTTATCTAAAAAACACACTCAAACTTACGAAACATTTTAGACTTTATTCTGTGATGAACAAATTAAATGTTTATTTATTATTTTTGTATTTTCGGCCGTCCCCAAAACCCCGCGTTGCGGAATCTGCGGGGATGAAGTTCGTTTAAAATATGTACACCTTATCACAGTTCAAAACTCTAAATGAAGCGAGATATTTTTAGAATAACTAATCGCAAAAACGTTTTTGTTTCGAAAATAAATTTAAACATTAAATGATGTTTTGAATACATATTATTTACAATGTTATTGGTATTATATTGTATTATTAAACTCATTTTTCGTTAGGAGATTGCGTTATGTTTCGACGATTATCCATCTTCTGTTAGTTTCATTACTTTTTCTACTATCACTTAACGCTTAAAGAAAGAAAAAGGTGCAAGAAGAAAAAAAAAGAAAGAAAGGAAAAAAAAAAACGATGGTACATAGGTTTACGAGTTAAAAAAAAAAGAGAAAAAGAGTGAAGTAAGTCGCACTGGTTTGTGAGCGCAAAAATATTAATAATAATATAATGATAATAACAAGGAAATTGCATTTCATAATTAGTCAAGTGTATGCGGGGCAAAGTGAATGAGGCAAAGTGAAATAGATAATTTTGTTTACTTATTCAATCATTAATGAAAAAACTTGCAAATTCATTTATAAATTAATTCATTTGCATTCCTTCATTTAATATTTTACGTATTTATTCATTCATTCACTTAGTTTCTAGTTCATTCATTATTTTATTCATTCATTGATGTTTTCTAAGATATTAACTAGTTAAAGCATTAAATAATTCATTTATGGTTTCATTATCTATTCCTTTGTTCACTATTTTTTAATTTACTCATTCATTTGATGAAAAATATTTTAATATAATCAATTAGAACAAATATGATTTGAAAAATGTTTTATTTTCTACTTGATCCCATAAAGAAAAAAAGGGAAAATTTTCCTTTTTTTTTTTTTTTTTTTGAAGGTACGAATTTACTGCTAAAAATTAAAAAAATAATGTTTCAGTGCAAGTTTTATTTTAAAATACATTGCTCTTTATTTATGCAAAGTGGTTTTCAAAACAAAATTTCAAATTGCTCACTTGGAAACTGGTGCTTTTATCTCAAATATTTCACTTTTCCCCACATTTAGTTACCTAAGTCAAAAAACCGCTTAAGAATTCGTACAACTCCTAAGCAAAAAAAAAAAAATGTATGTTTTTTTTTCTTGCAATGCTGATCGTTTTGAGCATTATCTGTTACATTAGCCCTTCCCAGAAACCATCTTGCCTGCATCATTTGACATAATTACACAGAAGCATGCTAAGTCGAATCTCGGCAATTCGGATCAAATTTGCGGGGAAAAAAATATCCGAAAGCAAACATACTCTTTTCATGCTCTTAGTCGGAAAAATTGTAATTTATGCTTTAAAAGATGAAAAAATTGTCTCGAATTCTTTACCTCATAAAAAGCTACTGTCCTTTTTTATGCTTTGATACGTTTCAACACTACAAGTGGAATTTTTTTTCTATTTATGTCTAATTTTGTTTTCATTTCGATTTATTATATTTTTGATGATCTAGTCATTAAATCTTAATTATCTAAGCTTGTAAAATACACCTTTAACCGGGATATGGCATCATACATTGCTCTAAAACAATCAGGGATGCCCACCTGGGGGAAGGAGGTCATAGCGCAGACCACATAATTCAAATTTTTAGGAGAGATTGTTCCGATGGGTATTTTTCTCTTTTTTTTGGGGGGGGGGATCTCTCGGGGGATTCTTAGGACATTTGGGAGGTGCGCTTTTGCTCTTGAAGAGGATGGGCATCCCTTAACTTATTTTTCAATGTTAATAACTGTGTCAGTTAAGAAATTATTTTTCTATATCCAGATCAAGGAAGTTGATTCTTGGAAAGGTTCAAAAGTATTTCTGAGCTATAAAGGAAAGAATATTCCACTCACCAACCCTAAAACTGTTTTTCCTTTTATCTCCTACGTTACCTTTAAAGATAGTTTTCAACAAAGTTTGGAGTTGATACTTTGACTTTTTCTCTCGTAAAGCGCAGTATTTCTGAACATAGCAGAATATAACAGAAGTTTTCTCAGAAAAAAAAAAAAACTTTTTGTTGTATGCCTTTGCGAGTCAGAGCATTAGAGCTGTTGTAAAGTGTGCTCTTCCCTGATAAGTTCATGATTCAAAAATTCGAAGAAAAAGATTGCCGTTTCTCTGTCTATATTTACGAGGTGACCTTCGTTATTTTATTCATTTTTATTACTATGGGATTTTTATTGTTAGTAAACTTTTGCTGTTTCTTTTCAGACTTAAGTTTATTTCTTCTCACTAAAAAAAACTTAAGCTTGAGGGAGCAAGGATGAACATTTTTATCAATCACAGATTTTTTCCAAAACATGTTTCCTCCAACTGCAAACATGTTACCATTTACTGTTCCTAAGGGCTGGGCAATAAGGGAAACTTTTCGGTAAAATATGATTTTCAAAAAAAGTCAGTATTCAAATTTGACTGAAGTAGTACATGAAATTTACTAGTAAAATGAGGAATTATAATTTTTTAGCTTTTGATGACAACAAATTAATTTAGGAACTGTGGTAAGGTAAAGACGTCATATTTCGTCAACCAAATGTTTTCGTCACTGAGCACCATATGTTACGATCAATTAAACCAATATATATACTCGTAATGTATACGTATATATGGGTCATTCTTCAAAAAGTGTAACTTTTCTGTCACACGCCTTTTACAGTAAAAACTTTAAGGAACAATTCATTTAACAACTATTTTTAATTTCATCAAATCTATTTCTATTTAAACCTGCCAAAAATGGTTTAATAATTATCTTTTTTAGTATAAATTTGTTTCACAACATGTGAATTCTCACCTCCATGGCATGTCTCACACCTTGTGTGCCTGTTTATGTTGCTTAATAACTTGTATAATTAAAAGTATATACTTATTTACTGATTATTCCTTTCACAAGTGTATAAAATACTAATTGTTTAGGTATATTTAATTTTTTTTATATTGTGTTTTAGTTCGTTTTAGTAGGACAAGAAGTCATGTCAACACAAAATGCCATTCCTCATTAACATGTGGCAGTAATGACATCAAATTTTACTTTCCATGTTACAAGTGTGCCCCCTTGTTTACTTTCAACCATAGTTGAAATTATAAAATTTTTGTCGAAAGGAAAGAAGTAGATTTTGCTTTAAATACTTAGTATGGTTATTTTGCGTGAACTTGAATTTCAGGGATGCAAATTAATGCAAAAAAAAGAAAGTGAACATGTTTTCATATGCTAAACATGTGCAGATTGTAACAACGAAGAAAATAATTTTTTTCCCTGAAAAATGTATTAGACCTATATTAATGGAAAATTCCTCACCTCCGTGACAGACCTTATTAATTTCATTATTTCTGAGGTAAAAAAAAAACATGCTGGAGGGGAAATACATCAATAATTGGCAATGTACCAAAATTATAAATTGGCAGTATATCCTCAAATTTACTAAATACTGTTTTTTAACATAAATTTGAAACTGCTAATTAAGCTGTACTTTAAATTAAGCGAGCTTAATACACTCTGTCGCAAAAATACATGCACCCAAAAGAAATTGAGCTACACTCATGAAACTTGGCAGGCATGTAGTGTATAAGAAGATAAGAAGATGATTAAAAATTCTGAATAAAAGATAATTTTATTAAGCAATTACAGCGTGCAAAAGGTTACAAACCAGTAAGTAGTAAAGCCACCTCTGGTAGCTATAAAAACCGAAACACGACGTGGCATCGAATCAATCAGGTCACTTATGACCCCCTGCGGAGGATCATGCCATAATCTTTGTAACTGCGTCGTTAATTCCCCTGTATCCCGGGATGGCTGCAGTTGCCTTCCCAGCAGGTCGCAAACATGCTCTATTGGCGAAAGGTCTGGTGACCTGGCAGGCCATGGGAGTACGTCATATCCCTGAAGATCATGTTGAGAGAGTCGCGCAGTATGTGGACGAGCATTGTCCTGCTGATAAATAGCTCCTGAGCGACTTGATAGCGTGGGCAGAACAATCGGCGTTAAAATTCTGTCCACGTATCTGCGCTCTGTCAAAGTGCCTTGGAGAACAACTAGAGGTGATCTTGTGTCCCAAGAAAGCGCTCATTACACTGTCACACCTTGTGAAATGGCTGTATAACGCTCGACAACAAATGCCGGATCGGAGCGCTGGTCGGTGCGGCTCCACACACGTGTACGGTGATCATCAGCACTGAGACTGAATCGGGATTCATCGCTGAATATCACACTTCTCCAGTCTGTCACACTCCAAGCTACCCGAGGTCGGCAAAAATCCAGTTGACACTGCCTGTGATGTGAGGTCAGTGGCAAGCGTCTTAATGGACGTCGGCTCCTTAAGCCAACTTCGGCCAGTCGTCTCCTAATGGTCCCCCTTGATACCACCGGATGCTTGGAAGGAGGTAAGTCACGTTGAATCGATGCTAGCGACGTTTTCGGTCCCAACGTGGCCGCTCTTCTGATTGCGCGATGCTCGCGTTCATTTGTGTCCCTGGGACGCCCTGACCTTCCGCGACGGTAGACTCTCCCTTCCATGATCCACTGTTGTCAATAACGAGCAACTACCATATCACTCCGACGGAGGTGGCGGCCGATATTCCTGTTTGACCAACCTGCTTCTCTGAAGCCTATTATATATGGTCTCTATCAAACTCCGTCAGCTGTTCGTACTTTCGCCGGTTACGTCTTAGAGGCATCTTAAGTCACAATACAGTCTATCGAAGTCAACAGATTCGATTGAATAGCTCTACGGCACAAGTACTCATGCTTTTAAACTCTCCCACCTGTGCAACTCACCTGCTCATTGCGCGCTTAGCCTTGTTCCATTGGCGCTGAAATTTTAATCATTTGCATATCAGCTACCAAACTGCATTTGTGTCGAGTTTCATTATTGTGGCTCTAATTCTTCTGGGCGCATATATTTTTTTTGCGACAGAGTGTATAATGCTCCCACTAATCATTAAAATAGCCGATTGTTTGCACAATTAACAAAATAACCCCACTAGAAAGGATCTCAAAAAAATCTTTAAAAAAAGTTGAGAAAATCTGAAGGTATTTGGCCTACTTCATAAGCCTACATCTTAAGAAAATCTACAGACTTAAGATCTGTAGATTTTCTGTAAAAAGCTCTGAAGAAAATCTTCAAATTTTTATTCTCAAGGTTTTCTTAGAATATATAGGCTTAAAGTGGGCCAAATAACTTGGGATTTTCTGAAGGTGTGCGTTTCTGAAGATTGTCTTTAAAAATTAATTTTTCAGATAATTTTATTTATTTATTTTGAAAAATAAAGTAATTAAGAAAATCTTAGAACTCTTTCAGCTAAAACATAGTTCCAAATGATTTGAAACTCCCTAAAAATTGCATAATGATAATGTATTTAATCTAGATTTGATTATGTGCGTAGATCATCCAAATAAAAGCTTAAGAAGCATTTGAAATTTCAATCTACATACATGAGATGCTGTCATAACAAAAATTTCCTACCAGAAATAACTTTGAATGTAGTACTTAAAATTAGTTCAGAAGAATAAACCTAGATTTTTTTTTTTTCATTGTGCTTGGCAAAAACAGATACCTTGAAATAAGATTTTTTAATTTTGACTAAAATGTGTCCACCGTACTGATGTAGGACAACGTATACAATGTGTTTTTAATTCATTGGTGTTATGAATAGGATACACTTTTTTTATTTCTTGTAGATGGTACTAATTTTTTTAGGATAATGGTCATCAGTAAAGTATTTCAAATATAAATTGACAACAGAAATCCCTTCTACTTCAAGAACAGTTAGTAATAATGTTGAAAATTTTGTTGTGAAAAGTATTTCATTGGCTATTTGAGAAGTGGTATGCACCTGAATATTTTTCCAATCAGAGTAGGAAGATTATAGTTTAATGGGAAGATAGTAATAACCTTGAATTTTTTTTTTTTTTTTTTACATTATAATATATATTTGCTCTACTCTGATTTTGAAAATATATATACTGTCGGCCCTGCTTAATTGAATACTGTCAGTTCCAAGAAATATTATTTGATTAAGCGGGGAAATACTCTTTATCATACCAAATTGACAACATTTGTCTTAAAACGTAATAATAATGAATCAATAACTACTATGTACTGGAAGTAATGTTTTTGGTAAAAATATATTGAAACAAGCTAAGTGAACGACAAAATAATAGGTATAATAATTTTTAATATATATTAGAAGGGCGCAAGGAAAAAATGCAACTTACAACCTCATCTGTTGTATGCAAAAAATATAGTTTAATATTTTTACATGAATAATTGTTCATACGTAATTAATTTTTAAATTATTTAAAAAAACTTCTTAGCAAAATATTATGAAAGCTGATCAATATTGTTCGATTAAGCGAGGATCTTTGACATTTCCTCAGTGGGGAAGTATTCGGTTCCAAAAGGTTTTATTCATATTTGGGGTATTTGTTTATCCGTTACCCGTTTAAGTGGGGCTGGCAGTATATATAAGAATACACACACAATATAAATTTTTTGTTCTGATATGAGATATTTAGCATCAACTCTACACTTCTGAGACTTAATTGTGCTACAATTTCTTTATTCCCAAACACATTTAAATATATATTACTGTGAAAGCTTTAAATAAGAGAATGTTGACTTTCACCGTCTCATGTGGACAGTTGCCAGAGATTTCAAACTTTTAGTTTCATGTAGAGTGAAACTTTGGAAACTCGACTTACGGATAACTCGACTAACCTGGTAGCTCAACATTTATTTTCCTTATGGTTGGCTCAATGCTAATTTCAATGGGCTAAAATCTCACTAACTTGACGCACATTTGCAGGAACCCCTATAAGTCAACACCCAATTGCTATTCTAGTCCACAATTTTTTCTTTTAACATTCTTTCATACTGACCTTTTCTCAGAACCTTACGCTGTGATTTCTTGGTCAGTCAATCCTTTTTTGGGAAGCTCTTTTAGAGAATTCCATTTTTATCCAGGGGAGTCAGCCACCACTCTGTGCTGTTAGTGCAATTCTAAAAGGCTAAGGTAAGATAAATGTCCTCTAGAGAAAGGTGGCACCATGACATGTTTTTCAAACAAGGGTGAGCAGGACTTTATCTTAAGACGTGGCTGACAAGAATCTGTTTTATCTCTTTAAAAAAATAATGGCGAAATCCATCACTTTAGTTGCAACTTTCCATGACTCAGAAGTTGCAATTTCGTAGAAAAAACATGCATTTTTCACAAGAATACTGAAATTTAGTGTTTTGTGAAAAATAAAATTTCAACCACATGAAATATAGTTAGCACATTAAATTAAAGCGAAATGTAATGAGCTGAACTACTATTATAACTAAAAAACAGAAATAATAAATTTCAAGAACATTTTCTGGTTTTCAACAAATCATACAAAAATTAGGTAGGAATTTTCATGAAAGCAAATTTATTATTTTTTCCTTGAAATACCTGAAATGATACACAATAATCTCTGAATTACTAAAAATACTGATTTTACAAAACAAAGGAACCTGCTAAACTGGTTTTATTTACTGCTTTTTTTTTTTTTTTTTTTGAAATTTACTTTTAAAAATATGTTATTTTAAGAACAGAGAAAGACGCTAAGATTTAATTCGTTTGAAAGCTAGCAGTTTTCTTTTTTAAATGTGTGACTATCAATAATTTACTAATTACTAAAATCAAGTTCAGAATCAACCAAATGAAATAAATAAATAATCAGAATAAAATAAACAATTAAATTAACTTACCAACTTAATCAACAAAATTTTAGGAAAACCTACAAATATTTGAAACATTCCCAATGTTGTGTACACTACATTTCCACACTTATGAATAATTTTAGATAAGAATTACCCGAGCTTCCCATTTTCTATCAACATTTTTAAATGTTCCAAACGGGCAAGTGGTAATGGTGTATTTTCATTCTTGACCCTGTAATGAATATGCATAGATATTACAGAGGCACATGTTGTGCGCACATACATTTGCTGTACATGTGTGCATTGCCTGATAATTGTTAATTAATATCCATACTAAGCATTATCTTCAAAATAGGTAAATTAATGCAAAAAATTCCCCTTTTGCTTTCATGGATATATGATTGGAAAAAAAGCTAATGGGATTGTCATTTATTTTCATCTTTCAACTGCATATTGTTTTTCATTCCTGCAGATATTTTTGCATTTTCAGCGTGATGCTTGATGTGAATAAGTTCTTTTCTTACTGTAAGAATAAGTTCTTGGCTAATGTGAAATTTTTGAAAATCAACTCTTTTCGTGCTTTGAAAAAGAGTGCATAAATAAGATATTATGAAAGTAGAATCAGAATTAAAATTTTAATATTTTTTAGCAATATATTTTTACCTTTTTAAGCATAAACTAGAAGCATTCGTATGTAAAAGAGATACAGTAGAGTCTCAGAACTGGATAACTTGGCAGACTCTCAGAAACACATTGAGTAGGGTGAAAATACTGTTGTTAAACCCCATTCCCGAATTCCTGGCATTTCCAAATTCGGCCACCGTTTAGTCAACATTGGGGTAAGTTTTTTGACTCTGCTGCACATGGTACTTGCTGCAATTGTGCAAAATCTAGGAATGTAGTGATTTAATAAGCACTGTGTGCATTTTAGGAGCACTAATATAAAATAATTATCCCCTCACACAAGCTGATTAGAAAATCTTGTTTTTTGAGCAATCACGATTGCTTATTGTTCTCATTTGACCGTTTATGGTGTCCGTGCCTTTTTCAACTTGGATCAGGAACACCAGCACCACCGCCCACCGTCCTCTGCTGGCGGCACGGAGCGGCTGCTCCGGTTTTGAGCTATCAGATCTCCGATCTCCTGGTCGGAGGCGTCCATGTCCTACACACACGCACGTTCACACACATACACACGCACGTTCACACACATACACACGCACGTTCACACACATACACACGCACGTTCACACACATACCCACACACGACTTCACACACATACACTCACACACGCCTACGTACACAGGTCTACGCGCACACACAACTATGCACACGTAGGAGGAGAGGCAGGCTTGTGGGGACAGGAGCCGTTTCTAGAAACAATAACTCCAATGAGTAGGATCCTGTCTCAGTTGGTGATTGCGAAAAAAATAATTTGGATTCAAAATTTCAGAATTCAAATTAATTTTCTTTTTTTTTTCTTATTTTAAATGCATTTTCACGCATTAGACAAAACAAAGCTTTCGTAGAACTTTCCAACTTAAAAGGAGTTTATTCGAGATATAGAGAACTTTGTATTGAAAAAACTAAATTATTTTAGGACTGAGTGAAATCCTCGAGATAAAGAAATATTCGAGTTGTAAGGCTTTGTGTTATCGAGAGTCGACTGAATAGGACACCTTTGATCATGCCTGGATCTGTAACTTTTGGGCCCCCTAATTGTCCACCAGAATATGCTATGGCACTAATGGTCACTGCCATTTTAGAGGCGTGCCCCCCTCTTTCCCACATAGCAGGTACGTTAATTCGGGCCTGCCTTTGAAGACATTACGGTAAGGAACAGGGGGGGGGGGGAGTACACTATTACGTAAGTTTTGAGGAATGGAAGTTAAAAATTTATCTGAGACGATCTTCCGTGATGTTACAAGGCGGAGGTTTGCGAATTTATAAAAGGATAAGTATCTGAAATCAATCTATTCCTCCTTCTTAATTCGCACCTGCGGAGAGTACAAATTAAAAAATTTGGGGCAGTCTCGAAAAGTTTCACAACTGTCACAGAGGAAGAAACCGAGTACCCAGTTCCAATTGTGTTTTAAGAAATACCACTGACACACACATGACGAATTATGAACTGATTGGAATAGTAGTATATACCTCCATGTCCAAATAAGTTTTTAAAACAAAATTCCAGCTGAAATTTAATTATGCATTTTTTAAAGTAAAAATAAAAAAATACATTAAAGGTACGATTAATCAAGTTGGAATTAAAACAAAGCATATCAATCTATACTTCTAGTCCGACAAAGTTAAATAATTTTTTAAAGCAAATGAAACAACGTTAAAAGCACAAATGTGCAAGAGCACTGCAGACACGTCAGTGGCGGCTCGTCACTATGGGCCGAGCCCACCCGCATAGTTGTGCATAGTTAGATTATATAAAAATGTCTTTTTGTGTTTCAGTTTTAAATAAAATCAGGCATGAAACTGATTTTAAATTTCTAGCACTTTGCTAATCGCTAATATAAGAAAAAAGTGTTCCTTTTCTGTTGACTAGCGACAGCGCTTTAAGAATGATCCTTCAGGCCATTTCAACAGCGGCCCACAACTTAACCAACTGCAATCATTACGAAAATGGCAAGCGACGTCACCCCGAATAGACCAAGAGCTGAGCCCCCAAAACACGATTTATCTCTTTTATGGTTTGTGACCGGTTAAAATAGTAAAAAATGCAATGAAAAAACTTTGGCTCTATTGCCCCCCACTAATTTTGGGTCACACGGCTGCGTGGGTGGATGAAAGGTCAAAAAAAAAAAAAAAAAAAAGAAAAAAAAGAAAAATATTAAAGTGATGAGTTAAATGGCTAAAAATTATATAATAACATTAAATTAATACGAAAAAACACGTAGCAAATTTCTCCCCCAGCTATGTTGGGACAAACGTGGTGCCCCCCAGGGGTAAAGTATCGATTATTAAACTAAAAATAAAATCACTTTCGTGGGAGGGAATTTTACAGGGTATTAGTTTCATTATTTTGATTGCCAAAAAAAATTCCCCCCCAGTAACTATGGGTCAATTTGTCAAAAAAAATTTAATTGTTCCTCTTTATTTAGTCCAAGTCGAGTATTATTCGAACTTACGCATGACTGTTTAAGTTGCAAAAAAACCCCAGTTTGAACGTTTATTCGTTAAAAAAAACTCGTAGCAATTCCCCCCCCCCCACACACACCTATGGAGGGGGTTGCTATGCGGTGCGCGGTTTTACAACGTGGTGCCCCCCCAGGGGTGGATTATCGATTGATTAAATTAAAAATAAATGATCACTTTCGTGGAGGGAATTTTACAGAGCATACATTTAATTGTTTTAATTTCAAAAAGAAAAAAAAATCTCTCCCCCTCCCCCTCCAGTAACTATGGATCAATTTGTCAATTTTTTTTTTTTTTTTTTTTTTTTTTTTTTTTTGTTCCTTTTTATTTGGTCCGAGTCGAGTACTATTTGAACTTTAGCCTGACCGCTTAAATTGCAAAAAACAAAGCTTGGATGTTTATTCGTTAAAAAAAACTCGTAGCAAATTCCTCCCATCTATTTGTGGGGGGGGGAATTGCTACGCGGTGCGCGGTTTTACAATGTGGTGCCCCCCCCCCCCCCCTCCGGATTGAATTATCGATCGATTAAATAAAAAACAAATAACTGTCGTGAGGGAATTTCAGAGTATACATTTAATTGTTTTAATTGCAAAAAAAAAAAATCTCCCCCTACCCCAGTAATTATGAGTTTATTTCACAAACAAAAGTGATTTAATGTTAAAATTGCAATACCGATTTTTTTTACTTGTAAATTTTAATGCGTTAATCCGATGCGTTAAAAGAATTTTTAAAATAATAATTTGGTAATTCATACAGATTTATTTACCTTCATCATATTGGTTGTGATAGTGTCTATCTAGTTTGATAAAAATGTTCCTACAATCTCGATGATCTGCTTCTGTTAAGAACTCGGAAAAATCTAAATCACGGAATCTCAGTTTTCAGTGTTTTCGAATCTTTGAAACTTTTATTCCTTCAAATAAAGTTTCTGTCAAGACATTCAATCTTTTATCTAATGGCTGGCTACACTTAAAATTACCCTTTAAAACACTCATAATATAAAAACATCAAAATTTATTTTTGAAAAAAGGATTTTTTTACGTTTTCAGTTAAGGATGCGGTACAGCGTGCTCCGAAAAGAAAAACCAACAGCTATAACGACTTCACTGTGTTGGCTACAGTTGAACACTGATGTACGGACGATGAATTGCTTCCTTTCATTTTGAAAAATATTTCAAAATTTCTAATTTGAATTTAAAAAAAATTTTTGGGGAGGGGAATTTTTTTTTTTTTTTTTTTTTTGCTACAATCAAATGTAGACTCTGAGAAAATCCCCCCTCTCTACGAAAGCAATCTTTTTTTATTTAATCAATCGATAATTCACTCTTGGGGGCAACAAGTTCGCCCCATAGCTGGGGGGGGGATTTTCTACCTGTTTTTTTTTAATGAATAAATAATTGCAATTTTCTTTTACAATTTAAGGGGTCATGGGAAAGTTCGAATAGTACTCGACTCGGACCAAATAAGGAGAAACAAAAAAATTTCTTTTGACGAATTGACCCATAGTTACTGGGGGGGGGGGGGGGGAGAGATGTTTTGGCAATCAAAATAATGAAACAAATACCCTGTAAAGTTCCCAATCCCCAACCCCACGAAAACGATCTTTTTTTTTTATTTTAACAATCGATATTCACTTCTGGGGGGGGGCTCCCACATTCGCCCCAACATAGCTGGAAAGGGGATTTGCTACGTGTTTTTTTTTTTTTTTTATTAATTTAATGTTATTATATACTTTTCAGCCATTTCACTTATGTTAATATTTTTCTTTTATTTTGACCTTTCATCCACCCACGCAGCGTGTGACCCAAAAATAGTGGGCGGGGGGGGGGGGATTAGAGTCAAAATTTTTAATTGCATTTTTTTATTATTTTAATCGGCCACCCGCCATAAAACAGATAAACCGTGTTTTGGGGGCTCAGCTCTTGGTCTACAGGGACGACGGGTTCGAACTGAAGAATTCATTTTGTGTTGAATAGTCCATTTATTGAGGAAGGCTATAGGCTATGTAACATTGCGCTTTGACTAATAGCAGTGGAGCAGCAATAAGAAATGTAATGAAAACGGGAAAATTTATATAATCCACTATAATATTAAAATCTGTTCGCGTCCGTCTGTCTGTCTGTCTGTCTGAAGATCGATCTCCTCGAGAACCGCTGCGAATCGAGAGTCGAACGAGATACCGATCAATTCGAAATTTTCCAAAGAAAACAATAGAACCAATCTCGTAATTGTACGACTTTAATTAGCGGAGATATTAATTAAAACGTTAATTAACATAACGTTATTCAGGAATTTTTATTTCTTTCCTGTTGCCATTTTGCGTATGAGCAAATAAAATTCTAATAATTGTTTTAAAAGAGATTTTTTTGGCTGCTGTCCAAATCTTAAAACAACGTTTCCATCCAGAATTTCATTTCAAATTAATTTATAATTGGTTGTTCTATTCGGATATAGCCTTTATTTTATCGTCTGTCCTTTTTTTATTTTTTATTCAACGTTCTTAACTCTTTTCCTCATATAAAAGTTGTTTCTTTAGCTATGTTTATTGATTGTAGTGTAAGTTTATCATTCACCGGCCTCATATTTTGATACATTTAGGATGTGCGACTAATTATGTTTATTTTGTTGAACTTTTTCCCGTTACATGGGTGAGTTTTCGAATTGCAATAACTTTCTTTTTCTTTCCTGTTTCTATTTTTGAAATACAGTTTTTTATCGTTAAAAGAACATGTTAAATCAAGATTGTTTGGATTTCTTTAAGTGAAACAGAGTTGAACAAAAAAATTGATTTTAAGGATTTTAACTAAAGCTATCTTGGAATCTGATGACTCGGTATTTAATCGATGCTTATTGGTATTTATTTAGTCTTGGTGCTTTAGTTTCACATAATCAATCAAAATGTGTGTGTCATTTTATGTAAAAAGATGATCGTAATTGTACATAAATATTTCAGATATAGTCTATCAGATTTAATTCAGTTTAAAGTGACCAGAGATTATAGTTGATAATGCATATATTTTCATCTTTTGTGCTAATTAAAAATACTCATAACTTGTATCATTGATAACTATGATTAACGTTAAAGAGAATTTTGACAAAAATATGCTCTACTGGTGTTTTACAAACCTTGCATTACGCGTATTTATTTACTTCTTAGTGCTTTAGAAACTGACGTCAGAGTAATACAAAAACATCAATTGGACATCTCTTTCATTTTTTAGGTAGCCCGTGCAACGCCGGGCACGCAGGCTAGTTGTATAAAATGTTTGGAACGCCGAATACACGTACATTTTTGAGGTAGACCGTGCAACGCCGGGCAATGCAGCTAGTAGACTCATAATTACTGGGGAGGGGAGATTTTGTTTTGCAATTAAAACAATTAAATGTATACTCTGTAAAATTCCCTCCACGAAAGTGATCATTTTTTATTTAATCAATCGATAATTCACCCCTGGGGGGGGGGGGCGGCACCACGTTGTAAAACCGCGCACCGCGTAGCAGCCCCCTCCATAGGTGTGTGTGGGGGGGGGGAATTGCTACGAGTTTTTTTTAACGAATAAACGTTCAAACTTTGGGTTTTTTTTTGCAACTTAAACATTCGAATAATACTCGACAGGGACCAAATAAAGAGGAACAAAAAATTTTTTTTTGACAAATTGACCCATAGTTACTGGGGGGGGATTTTTTTTGGCAATCAAAATAATGAAACTAATACCCTGTAAAATTCCCCCCCCCCCACGAAAGTGCTCATTTTTTTTTTGGTTTAATAATCGATACTTTATCCCTGGGGGGCACCACGTTCGCCCCAACATAGCTGGGGGAGAAATTCGCTACGTGTTTTCCCTTATTAATTTAATGTTATTATATAATTTTTAGCCATTTAACTCATCACTTTAATATTTTTCTTTTTTTTTTTTTTGACCTTTCATCCACCCACGCAGCCGTGTGACCCAAAATTAGGGGGGGGGGCATTAGAGCCAAAGTTTTTTTCATTGCATTTTTTACTATTTTAACCGGCCACAAGCCATAAAAGAGATAAATCGCGTTTTGGGGGGTCAGCTCTTGGTCTAGAACGATGTGTATGGGCCAGCTCACTTCCTGCCCCTTCGAAAAATATCTTCATCCAATAGCAATAGTAGAAGCAGTGGGAGGAATGTGTCTCGTCTCGCGTCGCTTATACAATGTTTCAGTGAGGCAAAGGGCAGAAATTTCGGAGCCCACCCCACGAGGGAAGGAAAAGTTCTCTCATCGCTTTCTCTCTCTCTTTTGATTTAATCCATTTTTTCCTTTTCTTTAATCTTAAACGACTGTTACTATCAGGTATTGGGGTTTACAATATTTTGGGCGGATATATTTATATATTATCATTTCATTGCATGGGATGCCTATTTTAATTTGTTTATTTATCTGTATGGAACTAAGAGCGCATTCTCGAAATTTCTGAATGGAGATTTTATTTTCGAAAAGGCCTTTGCCATTTTTTAAGTTTCAGTTTGAATTTAGGTTCAGTTGGTTTTCAGTGTCGGGATAGTATAATAAGAGTTAAGACTATTTTTTTGAATTAAAAGCTGTTCCTAAAATAGTCTTCATTGAGTGTGATTTTTTCAATTTTCTTTCAAGCTAAATATTTGGTTAAAGTAATAAGTCTTAATCGTGTTGGGCTTATTGTCATGCCTCTACTATGCTAGAGTATTCTAGCACTGAGCAAACCTAAATTATTACTCAATTAAAATTAAAAGTAATTTAATATTCTTATAAAAATAACACATTGGTAATTAAGTAAACTGCGTGTTTCTAGAAAAATTAGTTACCAGTTTCGTAATTTAATATAAACGAAGCATGTTAAAGTGAAAGTTAATGCTGCTGCATGATCAAAGTCACAATCTAATTTTTGCTATCCTGCATGGGAAAAAGAGGGGGGGGGGGTCTCATTGGTCTTCATTGCTGTATTATTTGGCATACTCACCTTAGTTCTCTTCATTTTATCTGTTTTCCTTTTTTTTGTGAAAACTTTATACAATTGTAAGAGGCAACCCGAACTAAAACTTTTAGGAGGAGAGTGGGTAAGTGTTCAATTCACAAAATTAAACTCTGAACTTTACCAAATGATAAAAAATGAGCATGCACACGTACTTAAATATAATTAGAAGATACTCTAGGCCTAAACAGCTATATGGACTCCAAATTTGCCAAATAAAGAATATTTTGGGAGGCCACAATGACTTCCATCGGGGTGCCCCTGATAACAGCGGGCCCACCCGCCAAATTAAGCCACAAGCCACCGAGACACGTGTTTCTGTATTACAAGGAACATCTTTTTCAGTGCATAAAATGCGAGATAATGAATGTAAAAAAAATCGGATATTTGTCGGATGTCTTTAAATCCATAAGCTCACATTTTGTGCATTGAAAAAAGCATTCCTTGTAATGCCAAAACACGTGTTTGCAGTGTTCCTGCACATTTGTGCTTTTGACGTTGTTTTATTTTTTTTAAGAAAAGGTATTTTTATACTTCTTATAAATAATTTTGGAAGTGGCAAAAATCCATTTAATAATATAACTATTTCATATTTTCTGTACTTACCTCATTTGTCCCATTTTTAATAAATAAGTTTTATCAACTATGGGGTTTTAAAATATAAGATTTACTCCTTTGAAGCATAACCAACTTCATTCTTCTCAAAATTTGAATTTTACTTGTAAATTTTAATTGTAAATGATCGCGGTATATTATATGCTTGCACTTTTTTATTAATTGTAAAATCCACTTTGAACAATATTCAATTTTTTACAACTACTTGGTATTGGCCGAGTACCTGATCAAAATTTGGCCGAGTACCAAGTACTCGGCAAATTGTCCGAGTTAGTCGAGTACCGAGTAGTTACCGAGTACTCAGTACGTCTCTAATTTAAGCTATTTTTTATACTTATTGACAAAAAATGAAAGACGTATGCGGTAGGTTTTTGGCAAGGGGGACCGACCTGATAATAAATGTGTCAGCTATGGTGTATACGTCTGCCTTGCTACGCTTTCACTCATTCTCGGTTTTGTTCTTAATTTCGGGTTACTTATTAATTAGAAATTTTTTACTTACATTCAAGTTTTCATTTAAATTTTTCACTATATAGTCAAGTAACATGCGTCTATCTTTCCATGCTTGTCTACTAGCACATTGCTCAGTAAAATTCGTTTTTCTTTAAGTTACTTCTATGCATTAAGTTACTCACACTCAAGTGTAGTTTCAATTTCGCGCAAATAACGCAATAAATAAAAATAATCATAATAAAAGTAAAAAGAAAAAACCCGAACATATCAAATAAAACGAACAGTGTTTCAGCTACCAAAACACGCAATAAAAGCTGCACATGAACAAAAGTGTGATTTTTTTTCTCACATTAATATGAAAATTAAAGCACAGTAGGGACATCAAAGACTCAATTTGCATTAAACAAAAACAAAGAAATAACGAAGCTGAAAATTAAAATATCTAAAGATTAACTAGCAATTATAAGCACCTGTTTCACGTTAACAAGCCCAGCGATTTGGCGATATACGATAGTAAAGAAATCACATGACAACAAAAACCCTGTAGAAAAAAAAACCTGTAGCTCAATTAATATGAGCAAAAGCAGTTTAAAGACAAAATAAAGCTTAAAATTATAATAATAGCGAAAAAAAAATTGAATCAGCGAAAGCATGGAAGAGGCATACAAAACAAACACGTAAACAAATCGCCGGTCGCCGGTAAAGCTGGAAGCAAGTTCTCTTCACTTCAAGCCCGAAACTGATTAGTTTGGAGCAAAAAAAATATGAAAAAAAGTGATTTATAAATCATTAAATTAAAAAAATCTACAACGAATTAAAAAAGAAAAAAAATGCAGCATTTTCGGACAAACTATCAGAATATGAACTAGTGTTGTATTTATTTTCATTGTCGTGAATTGCTTAGATTTTGCTGGACTCTAGATTTTGCAGTAGGACAGGAAAGTTATTGCGCAATCAAAAGTTAATTTCATTTATAGATTGGTTCTTTTATGTCAATCGTATCTTGTTTTTATGGATAAAAATGTAGAAATATGTGTTCAATTAGTATAATTTTAATTCAAAAAGTAAAAATCAAAATTATGATATCAGTTATAAAAAATAAATTAAATAAATACTTGATAAAGTAAATAAGTATTTGCAAATTTTTAGTTTCAATCTTCAAAAACATCACAATTGCATTGTACTATCACAGATTATATTCTTAAAATCTAAAGAACACCTATGTTCACAATAATTTCTTTAACATCGAAAAACTCCATTAGACATCAGCATATAATAAAAGAAAAAAAAAGTGTAAAATTTCCCAAAGAGCTATTTTATGACTCAAAATTTAAATTTATATAACTTTGGATTTCTTACTTTTTTTTTAGAATCTCAAAATTTCAGTCATTGTAAAAAAAAAAAAGGTGTAAACATTCCGTTTCACAGATTTTCTGGCGTAACGCCCTGGAGGGTCTATCCCCCCCCCCCCGCGCACAGGGGTGAAAACCCCTCATGTAAACTCCTGAGCATTAAGAGCCTGTTTCATATTTAGCAATGATCCGATGCAAACTGTGGATTAGTATTAAAAAAAACTCCATGGGGGCGACCCCCCCCCGCCCCCCACATATGGGCGAAAACCCACCTATGCGAGTTCCTACTGATCAAAGGATTTCTGTGTCAAATTTGTGAAAGATCCGATGAAAACAGATATTGTACAAAGAAGACATCCCAATGAGGGGGGTCGCCCCCCCCCCTCATTAAGGGTCCTCCCCGCCCACACAAGTCGAGATTCCCCTTTCGTAAATTTCTGAGCATTGAACGACCTCTGTTCAAATTTAGCAAAGATCCGATGTAAACTGAATTTTTAAAAGGCCCCCCCCCATGGGGGTCGACACCCTACAGGGAGCAAAAACACCAATATGAGCTCCTCCTGATCAAAGGACCTTGGTGCCAAAATCACTTTAGATCCGATGAAAACTGAATTTGAATAAGAAAAACCTTTTTCAATGGGGGGGGAAAATCGACACTCCCCCCTCACTATAGGAATGAGAGGAATCCCCCTCTGAATTCTTGAGCATCAAAGGACCTTCGCACAACATTTATAAAATGAATTTTCAAAAAAAAACTTTAAAATTTCGAAAAAGAAAATCGCAAAAATCGTTGTTCGTTCGATGTTAATGGTATCTGCAGATTTTTTTTTCTGATTTTACTTTAGCGCCAAATTGTTTTTAAATTTGTAGAAATTCTTGAGACAAATTTAGCACGCTGTGAATGACTCTAAAATGTTTCAAAAAATTCTTGAGATATTTTTGAGGCAAAACAAAATCTTTAAAATATCTTCAGATTTCTGTAGAATTTCTCAAGAAAGCGGCACTTTCTAGAGAAAATTTTGAGATCCTTTTTAGTGGAGAACTACTTTAATATTAAATTAGCCTCGATTTTTTAATATTATTATTTTTTTCTTTTTTTTTAATTTCCGTGGTAAATATTTCATGCATGTCAAATTTATTTTGTGAGCTATTTTATTTACGAACAATTTCTTCGCAAGAGAAAGCTTGCAGACGCAAGTGAAAAACTATTTCGGAGGCAGAAGTAAAACTATTTCAGAAGCATTTTCAAATTACTGTTTCCGACTATAAATATTGCTTTTTTATTGCATCTTGGACATTCACAAAACACATTCAGGTAGAAGTGTGTCCTACTGTTTTTCGAGCTGGAAGAAAGCAGTATTTTTGCCACACGTATTGTTTGTAGGAACGGTAAGATTCTGAATATTTTTTGACGAAAACAAATCGGCAGCATTTATGCGTAAATCATTATGGAGCCGTAATCTAAATTTTATGAATGAATCAAATAATGTTTTGGTAAATTTTCTTTTAATGATACGAATGCTTAATGCAGATTAAGGTTTAAAAAAACTAATGATCTTAAATTCAATCTAGCACTATCATGCCTTTGATGCGACGAGATGTATGACTCAATGTAATGTGGCTGGAAGAGATTTGTAGATGTGTAACGACAAGCTTCTTTTTCATCATTGTATGCAACTTTTAACTACAATTAGGCATTAGGCAACTTACGAAATGTATATTGATACATATTATAAAATTTCAAAGTGCTGTACGAATATAACTGATGTAAATTAAAGTGGATTTTCCAACAATGCAAGATATAGAGAGTTTTATAATTCAAATATTTTGGAAAGCAAATGTTGTATAATTTACTGAAGGAAGTCAATCAGTTGCGCAAACGAAATGTTCTCTGTTGGTTCACATTAGTCTTCGTGTATATAAGGATTGGTTTGAAGCGAAAGAGAAAATTCTATTTATGCATCTGGTTATAAACTTTTTGCTATAAAAGTTTGTCCACCAAAAAAGATTTTGCAGAACTAAACGAATATTTTTATATGTAAAGACAACATCGATACAAAAAATTGATTACAAAATGAAAGCAAAACGTTCATTTATTACCAGAAAATCTAAAGTAGCCGAAGCTTTTAATGCCCAGTTGTGCTTCCTCTAGCGGGAATATAAGAGGCTATACAGGCGAGTATTCATTGATGCATAACAGTATCGCGCAATGTCTCATGTCATCTAGTATCACAGTTAGTTATTGAAAACGCCGACTAACTCAATCAAACTCGGAGTCTGTCCAACTTACCTTTCCAAGCGATCTCATAAATGCTCGATATGTAACAAATCAGGAGATCGAGCAGGCCAAAAAAGGTGATAATATGTAAGAGGAACTCCCCTAATACCCTTGCTGTGCTTGACCAAGCATTGTCCTGTCAAAAAATGGCTCCTGGGAGCCTTGCCAGGAGTGACAGCATATGAGACTGAAGCATGGCAAATATATATCGTTAGGGAGCCATGATGCTGTGGATTAGTTCTGTAGTTTCCACGTATCAGATGCCAGGGCACCCGATAGAGCCGCTCCAGCTACAGATGCAGTGTGCCGCTGAAAATAAAGGCAGGACTTCTAGGGACACTGATGCCCGACATTTGGAGTAGTGTCGCATTCGACGGATTTGACTGCATCCAAATGGATACAGATTGTATTTAGCGACGAATCCAGATTCGATTTGGACAATGATGACAAGCGTGTATGCTTGTGGAGACACCGCTGTCAACGCCCAAATAGTGTTTTTGCATTTCAGCTGATTACCACAACCACAGCTGGGGAGTTGTTATGAGGTGCTATCGAATACGAAAGATGATCCCCTCTTATATTGATCCACAACGCCATGAGAGCCTAATCGTACGTTTGCGGCAAGCTTCAAACACATATGTTGTGGCACTTATGTGTCTGAAGCATGCATATACGTACCATTAGGTTGCACTCAGCAAGGTTGTAAAGGAACTTCCTCTTCCACATTATGACCGTCTCGGTTCTGATCGATCCCCTAATTTGTGACAAATCGAGCATATCTGAGATCATTTTGGACGACCTACGAGTTAGATCGAATTAGTGGCCACTTTTCAGTAAATGTCAATCGAGGTGACGAAAGACAGGAAACGAAACTTTTAAGGCGTCAATTCTCGCCTCTGTCGCCTCATGCATTAATGTGCTAGACTTGTGGTTGCGCAACTGGTTAACTTCCTCCAATAAATTATTGACTTTACTTTCAACCGAATTATTGGTTTATATTATGCAAAAAGCGGTTTTGTAGGAAGAAATTGAAAAAAAAAATTTTGCTTTAGTTCTTGCGCTTAATATAAAATAAAAAGCTTTCCTAGCCGTTTCAAAATTAAAGGCATTTTTGGCATCGTACATGGAAGATTTATTTAAAATTTTTGACCACACGAATCACATTTTGCAATTTTATAGGTAAATAAATGGTTTTGGTTGAGTTTGAACTCTTAAGTAGTCTATTCATATTAAATTTTCGAAGCCATTTATTTCGTTTAGAATATTCTCAATTATAGTCTTTATATGCAAAAAGTGTGACAAAATAGAAAATTCATTTTACTGGTTTCCTTTTTTCTTTACTCTTAAGATTGCTATGCATATAATAGTTTCAGCAAAGATTTTTCCAAAGAGGGAAGAACGCTTTTGTTCAAAGAACTTATTGTTTTTTCTCTAAAAGTTTTAAAATCTCGAAACATCTTGAAATTTTTGTATGTGTTAGGGAGTGTGTCTAATGTGATGATTTTATTTTATTTCAAAACATATGCTTTATGTTTGAAATGTTTCTTTAACAGGGACACAGCAGGACAAGAAAGATTTCGTACGTTGACTACAGCGTATTATAGAGGAGCTATGGTAAGTTTGTTTATTAACTGATGATAATTTTTAATAGCTAATGACAAGTAATGTTTTAACTTCAGATACTTTCCTATCGTTAAGTATTTGAAAATTGAAACGATAGATAAAAATTTTGCTCACTGCGTCGAAGACTATACTCCCTGGGAGTAACTATGTATAAAAGAAGTAACTTCATGATCGTTTGCAAACGAGTAAAATTTACACCCCAATGTATTTTCATTTACCTCGGAGAACAAGGCGCAAACGGAAATAATGATTTCCTTCCCTGTCAGGTTGATGTTTCAACAACCTAGTTATACCTCAGTCAGACACTCGAACCGTTGGTCGAAGCCTTCTGCAACCAATCAGAATTCTTTTGATGGTTCGGATATCTGACTGAGGTTCAACTTGCCAGGTGAATGTGGGTGCAATATGCTTGATGAGATTTATAGCCACGGCAGTGACCTATGCGCTATCTGCCATCCACTGAATTTTCGTGAGTGATCCAGCAAAAGCACATGAAGGCAAAATAACAATCTTTTATTTGTGCTGACGTAACATAAGATTTTTTTTTTTTTTCATTTTCGAAGCAATAGATGCTTTATTATTGTCTCAGAAAGTGCCCTCATGTAAGATAAACTCTGAATCATTATCAAAAAAAAAAAAAAAAAAAAAAAAAAAAAAACAAGACAGTTCGTTTAATATTTATGTTCCCCAGAAACGTTTTAACGATAACTGTATAATTTCAATCATATCATCTGGCTGAATAGTTACAAAACTTAATACGGAGTAACATGCTTTCGGATTTGACAAATATTCCTTTCTGAGACATTTCTTTACTTTTAGCTACTGCTTGTGAAAGAAATGTAATAGAAAATTAAAGCTGCAAAACACAGTTTGAAATTCTCTAAAAGTGCAGATCATCACTCAAAACTGTTAACGTGAAAACTATTTTAGAACTAGAGTAATTCAAAAATAATGATGGAGTTTCATAAGACTTCCGGTTTGGAAATATTGGACCTACATCTCTCTGGTGAAGCTTGAATGAAAGAGCGAACTGTAAAGTGTTTACTGGCTATCCCTAGATGTCTGTGCGTGTTATCAGTGTCGCCGACTCCATGGGACCTGAGGGGGCCCAAGCCCCCTCAAAAATATTTTTGAGGTGGCAGAGCCCCCTCACCCCCCAATAAATCAAGAAAATTATTAGTTATATTATGCTTTCTAAACTCATACATTTATCTTTTATTTTCCTTGTTTGAAGATAGTTTACCTTGTAAAATTAATTCAGTAATGAGTTAAAACAAATAATAATTATGGTAGTATGCAGGTTAACTGAAAACGACTGGTGAGAATAATGATGGTGTTACAGTGCGCGAACTTACGGGTCCAGTCTGTTGCCTGTGGGCAGCGCTGCGGCGCGCTCTTCTAAGTGTTGCTGATCTGGAAAAAATATATGAGGGTTTGATTTGTATATTAAAAGGGAGGCGTGATAGTTTTGAATACTTTTGGGAATTGTGTTTAAAAGAAAAATCTTCACAAAATGATGATCCTTTCGCTTCCTCGGAATCGACGTATATCAAAGAAGTATGAAAACAACAAAGCCAGCACTGTAAAAAAAACTGTAAATTTTGAAGAAGTTATCCGTATTTTTTACAGAAAAAAACTGTTCGTAATAAAATACAGGATTTCTCTGTTTTTTTGAATCTGTAACCGGTTATACTTTGTTTTTCTTCGAATCTTCGAAATTTCGCCCGCGTGTTTGGATTTTGGTTCTCGTACTCGAGTTTTTGATCTTATATTTATTTAAAGCGAGTAAGTCTTAAATCGTTTGCAACTTCCATTTCATTGCATCCTAATCAATATTTCATTATTATGTTTTTTTGTCATCTGTTACAGAGGCATATTTGGAAATTTACCCTTTGTATACATGTATTTCGTAGTAGTATAATAAATATTGAAATGGATTTATGAAAGTATAGTTTCATTTTTTAATCTTCATAAAATAATAAATCAGCTTGAACAAATAATAAAAATACGGAAGATTTCTGTAAAATAAACGGAAGAAAACTGGCGTCCTGACTGACAGTTTTTTTCTGTAAATTTTACAGATTTTTTTTACAGTGAGCTCACCGCACACTTTCAAAATCCCAAAGTACTACAAGACAATACATTGAGGTGTGTGTAAAATCTTGCATTATTACTATGTGAGTCCATCAATTGGACTCACATAGGTCATTGCAGTTGAACAAGAGTGCTTGCTTTTATTAAACAAAGGTGAAACAAATTTTAAAAAATCAACTGAGTTTTTCAAAAATGACCACGACATTGAGAGATTGCTTGAATAAGTCAGCTGATTTCACTAATGAAAAAACAACTGGTCTTAAAAAACAGGCGTAAATCAAATTACCTTTTTACAAAAATACTGTGCGTGTTTGTATTTATTTTTTCCTTTTTTCAAAGCCAAAAAATATGTGCCAGGCTTGTCGAGTTTTCGGGGTTCTAATGTCGATTACATGACGTTAAAATGCTTATAAAAAAAACTTTGAAGCTCACTATTTTTGATCTCAAATTTAGAAAATTTCCCGCGGCAAGCCCCCCCCCCCCCCACACACACACAATTTTTATTTAAGTCGGCATCTGTAGGAGTGCCTTTCCATGCAAATCATGTGCTCACCTTTTTCAATGCCTCGCTACAGCACTGCACGCGGCTCCCCATAGAAAAGAACAAAAAAAAAAAAGTCTCTTTTTAAGACAAGTGACATGATCTAGTTGAACCAGAAAATTTGTATGCCAATTTTTAGATTGTTTTACGTTGAAAACGTCATGTCGCATTTGTTTGTTTAAATTAAACACACCAGAAAATATGTAAATTGGTATTTTCAAGGTGCAAAAATCTGACCTGTATTTGGGGGGGGGGATCCGTCTCCGTAGGATTACATAATCCCCTAAACTCTTAGGTGATGTCTAGCCCCCTCCAATAATTTTTGCAAGTCGGCGCCCCTGAGTGTTATGGTATGTGGCCCAAAGGTGTTCTTTGCTATTTAGTTAGTCAAAATGACGATCAAGGGAGAGTTGGTATAGCACTTTTTGATTGGTCTTCTAGGTCACGAGGCCTAACACCATGTGATTTTTTTATGTCGGGATATGTGAAGGATAACGTGATTATCTCTTACCTGCTAATCTGAACTTTATGAACTGAAAAATTGGACCACTGCAGCAATTGCTTCTTTGACTGCCTACATTCTACAACGTTTCCAGCAGGAATGTGAGTACAGGTGTGATATCGTTCTGACGTCAAGAGGTGGGCACAAAGAACATCTTGAGCATGATTTCAGAATGAAAAAAAATCGTTGTTGTTGCCTTGTACCCAGTTAGGCTGGTAATTTGGTTTGCGCTGCATTACTGTTCCAATTGTACCGTATTTTGGAGTGAAGTCCAACTTCCACAGCACACACATGCCGTACGGACTCGCTTATAAGGTAAGTAAACCTTCATAGCACAACAACACATTCATACACAAAAAGGACAAGGGCAGGAGAGATAAAGTACATCCGTGCTCGAGCCGGGATTTGAACCCAGAATCTCCCCAGCCAGATTTCTCTAACCATTAGACAAGCCGGTCGGCAAAAATTGGTTTTTTTTTTTTTTTTTTTTCACCGTTTTTACTCTTAGGGTTATACAGGTTGAAACCCCGCAATACATCATTTCTGCTTCACTTTCGTACCAGCTTCTATGAGTGAAGGGGTGCTACTGATCAAAATGATCGTCACACTCCTAAAAATTTGATTTCCAACCTATCCCAGGATAGTTTATTACTAATTCTTTGTTTCTGCTTCTATAACCAAATACTTAGGCGTAGTGCATGTACTACATCTTTTCATCGTTTTTTACAATAATCTTAAAACTTGTTGGGACACTTTTTATCCAAAATATATTCCATAAGTTCCCTTAAAACATAAAACATTATCATAGAATATATATCTTTTTTCTTATTTGCCGAGTAAATTCATCCATAAAATGTATGATGTTCGCGGAGAATAACGAGGACGAATATTTTTCTGTTAGAATAATAAGATGGGGTTCGCATATTTTTTCATTTCTGCTCATTCATTTCCTATAAAGCTTAAATTGACTCAAGTAAGAATTCCAGACGAAAATGTTTTTCTGAATATTCGAACGCACTTGAAATTCAATTTCGTAAGAAATACAAACTAAGTTCTGAAACCCTCCCTGGGTGGTTATTCATTCCTTCTGTAAGGTCGAAATAGAAATATCTTAAAGAGATTCGATATTTTCTCGCATGAAGTATAATGATTCAAAAATTTCATTTCGTAGAGAAAAAAATTACTTTTTTACTCAAATAGAATCCATAAAATTGGGTTATTTTGATACACTTTAAACTGCTATTGAATTCATATTTTTCTGAATAGGGCGATTCCGCCGCCATGTGTGGGACAAATAGGACTAATTTTTTCGTAATTTTTTTTTTACATAGATTATTTAGAGCTAATAATTCAAAATTTGATAGCCTATTGAATGTAACACCTTACACCATTTTTTACTACTATTTCTCATATGAAGTTAATCTGTCACGTTTAGGACACACTTTTGGAGATCATATACTAAACTTTTCAATTCTTGAGAAATATCCTCATAACCTAGTGTTTCTTTTTTTTAATTATATACGTTTCTTTTTCATCTATTATCTTTTTAGAGTTAGTTTCAGGAAAAGGTCTGTTTCAGGGAGAACATTAAGCCATTCCACAGAAAGTCAGCCGTTTGTTTTGCACGTAACAACTCTGCACTTCATTTTAAAACTACTATGTAAAGAACAAATGTACTATTTCAGACTCACATGTGTAATTTCATAGGCAACAAAAAAGTGTTTATTACACATTTTGTGATGAAATATAGAGCTGTCACGTGCAAGGTAAATGCTATTTTGTCAACAATGTATTTTGAGTGACTATAAATGGAACTCTATTTGACAAGACCTCAACCTGGATGTATGTACATATCACTAAAGCTTTATTTACATCCATACACACATTTGCTTTCCATTTCTTTTTCATCTTAACATGACGAAAGAATGGTGGAAACACTTGCCTTGTCACATGCGCCATGGAAATTTATGTTATTCAACTCGTAAAAAAGCATGCTGCAGGACATGCACTTTCCCTCATCTTTTCTTTCGTCATGTTGAAGAAGGAAGGGAAATTGCAAGCTCTTACTTCTTGGTTGCGTTCTTTCTGTTCCGATGATAAAATTAAAGCCTTAAATCGTAGCTTAAAAGTGTTGAATGTAATCGCTTTCTCTATTGGTTTAAAAGAAAGAACTGTGCTTATTTCTTATTGGAAGAGACATTTGCAGCTTTCCACGGAGTTCGCAAAATCTCTTCTTTAATCCACCATCGGACTTTGGAGAAAGCTTATTGCTATTTGAGAAACATCATTGGATACTGAAAATCTGCCCTCTATTCTATTTAAAGAGCCGCAGTCTTGTTTATCAGGGCTTCACTACATTTCTCTATGTCTTGTTGTATGTGTGTCCCCATGTTTCGTATTAAACGTATTTGTTTATGTTCAGCTGTCTGAATCTCTGCTTTACACAACCTTTCAACAACAGAGCGTGGTTAGTTCTAAGTTTCACCCAGCTACTAAATCACTGCAGTAGCGGAGTAACATGGGGGACGAGATAAAATATTCCGTTGAGCCTTTTGACGGAAGGAATTTCTCTCTGTGGTGCAGGAGAATGGAAGCGGTTTTCGCAGCAAAGAATTTAGAGGGTATTTGGAACGTGAAGCGGATTCTTCGAAAGCTAATGAACTTTTAGCGAGTAAGAAGGCCTATGCCTTGATGTTATCATTTCTTTGTGATAAAGTTTTAGTTTCGCTTTCGAAAGAAAAGACTTGTGCTGAAGTAATTGCAAAATTGAAATCGATCTATGTTCGAGAAGGAGCGGTCAGTCAGATATTGGTTAGAAAGAGACTTTCAACTTTGAAAATGAAAAAGGACTCATCCATGCAGGAGCATATTGATGAAGTGAACAGGCTCGTTACCCAACTAAAATCGTGTGGCGTGAAAGTGAGTGACATGGACAGTATTGTCTATCTTTTGATGTCTCTTCCAGTAGAGTATGACGCATCGAAATCTGCAATAGAAAATCAGCCTTCGGAGAACCTGACTTTAGAGTTTGTTTGCGGTCGTCTTCTGGATGCTGAAGCGCTGATGAGAGATCGTCGAGTCTCGGAGCCCAAATCTTGGAAAACAGAGTCATCAAATGGTGCAGCCTTTTCTACAAATCATCGGGTAGTGTGTAACAAGTGTCGCAAAACAGGGAACATTGCGAAATTTTGTGGAAGTAACATAGTTTGCTACCAGTGCGGAAGAAAAAGACATTTTAAGAGGAATTGCACAGTCCAGACAGGAAAGAATACTTCACCAAGGGATGGAGCAGTTGCAGTGACTTTCGTTGTTGGCGAAGTAGAACATCGGTCATTTATAGTGGATAGCGGATCTACAGCTCATATGTGTGCATATCGGGAATGGTTTGAGGAGTTAAAACCATTCTCAGGAACTGTGTCATGCGCTGCAAAAACCAGTAAACTGGAAGTAAAAGGAATAGGAACTATTCGCGGTGTATTAGGTGACGGTGTGCAGGAGATCCTACTGAAAGATGTGTTATATGTTCCAGAACTAAATGGAAACCTCATTTCAGTGAAACAGATACAAAAAGCTGGATACACTGTGAGCTTCAAAAATAACGAAGCAGTTATTGAAAAGGGAAGTACAAATTTCATTTTGTGCAAGCTGAATTCAAAAGGTCAATATGCAAGTGATTTTGTTCCCTTCATTTCAAACTCCTTTGTTGCAGAAAAAGATGGAGGTGAACTGTGGCATCGCAGGTTAGGACACTCCGGAAACCATGTTCTGAGCAAACTAGGAATACCAATAAGCGAAAAATATTGTGAAAACTGTGTGTTAGCGAAGCAGTCCGCGAACCCTATAGGAATAGGAAACCAAAGAAGAGAAAAAGCTCCCCTGATGACAATCCATTCTGACCTATGCGGTCCGGTCAACCCACCAACTCAAGCGGGTGAAAGGTATGTGTTAACATTAATTGATGATTATTCTCGTTTTTGTGAAGTTCGTCTTCTTAAAAAGAAAAGTGATGTTCCCGTGGAAATCAAAAAGTTTCTCAAATTGAATGAAAGCGTTCGAAAAATTCGTTGTGATAATGCCCAGGAATATGTTTCAGGTGAACTTAAAGTAATAGCAAATAAACTTGGAGTTACGATAGATCCCTGCCCCCCTTATACTCACGAATTGAACGGAATTTCATAGCGGATGAACAGATCACTTTTTGATAAAGCCCGTGCACTTTTATATGATGCAAATTTACCTAAGAACTGTTGGGGATATGCAATTCAAGTTGCAGCATATATTCATAACAGAATCCCTAGTTCAAGCATGATATGTCACCCTTTGAACTAAAATATTCCCAGAAACCGGATTTAAATCAAATAAAAATATTTGGTTGTGATGCTTATGCCAAAATTCCTGATGCTCGCAGACAAAAATTAGATCCGAAATCTAAACGAATGATCTTCATTGGATATTCTAGCATAGGATATCGATTAATGGATCCTGATACGCACAGCGTTATTTTGTCACGTAATGTTCGCTTCAATGAAAATAAAGTATATGTGCAAGATAGAAGTAATTCACCAGACGAGCTCCCGAAAAGAGAAGAAAAAGACGAGGAAAAACACGACAGAAATGTAAATAAAGAGTTAGGAGAAAACGAAACCAAAACGCCCACATCTGCACCCCGACGATCAGAAAGAGAAAGGAAGAAGCCAGAACGAAATGAAGCAATGTACACGTCAGAAGAGACGTTGACCTTTTATGACATCTCAAAACTACCGGAAGAACAACAAGCCCAGTGGAAAGTCGCGATGGGGGAAGAATTGCGCTCCATCCAGATAAACAAAACTTGGGAACTGGTAGATCTCCCTGATGACGCGACCCCCATAAAGTGTAAGTGGGTGTTTAGGAAGAAAAGAGACGGAACTCTCAAAGCCAGAATTTGCGCAAGGGGAGACCAGCAGAAGGAATACGTAGAAACTTATTCGCCAGTCATTGGGATGCCTTGTTTACGATTAGTTCTTGTTTCGATTCTTCAAGAGGATTTAAAGGCTTATGTGATGGATGTGAAAACAGCTTTTCTGAATGGTGAGTTGCAAGAAATTGTTTTTATGGAACAACCGCAAGGATTCAATGATTCAACGGGCAGAGTGTGCAAATTAAATAAAAGTTTATACGGATTAAAACAAGCTCCTAGACAATGGTTCTTCAGATTTTCGCAATTTATGTTAAAAATTAATTTTAAGCAGTTAAACTCGGAACCGTGTATTTTCATCAGAATTGTGAATGGAAGAAAAATAATAATTTGTTTATACGTTGATGATATTCTTATCGCTGGATCAGATGTTTCAGAAATAATGATTGTGATTAAACTTCTTCAAAATGAATTTCAGATGTCCAAACTCGAACCAGCTTCTGAGTTTTTAGGAATTCGTATGGAATTTACTTCTACTAAATTAGTGCTAGATCAAAAGGAGTATATTCTTAGACTATTGAAGAGATTTAACATGAGTGAGTGCAAGCCGAGTGCAACACCTTTAGAAGCAAAGTCAACTCCAGCTGACTTTGAGGAAGGAACTATCTTCAAAGGACCTTACCGTGAACTAGTTGGATCTTTATTGTATCTTGCGATGACAACACGATCCGATATACTGTTCGCTGTGAACTGTCTCAGCCAATTGCAGGATAATCCAACAGAATCGGCTTGGAACGGACTTAAAAAAATTTTATGATATTTGAAAGGTACATCTGATTATAAAATTGCGTATAGTAAGTGTTGTGACTCTAATGTTGATTTATCTATGTATGTTGATTCAGATTGGGCATCAGATCCGCGTGATCGCAAATCAGTTTCAGGTTGCGTTATTTTTTATAAAAAGTGTCCAATTTTATGGAGCGGGAAGAAACAAAGTTCAATAGCTGTTTCTTCTACTGAAGCTGAGGTACTTGCAGTTGGTAAGTCTTTATTAGATCTAGTGTATTATAAAAATATTGCATGTGAATTTCTTACTGTAAATAACATTGTTGTAAAAATTTATTTTACTATTTTCAGAATTAAGTAGTCATAAACAATACTGAAATTGAAACTCCTACCTCATTCTGTCGTGTTTTCTTCCCGGGGAGAGCTTGCTTCGTCAAGACATTCTAAGTGGCTGCAATTCACGCCTTATCTCTGGTGAAAAAACTCACTCAACAAATTTAGTGATTTTAAATATGTATATTGTAAACTACATACTACATTCTAAATTCTAATAGTACACTTATACACAAACAGACTAGACGCGTACACACAGTTGCGCTACTTGCTACTACACTACTTCTCAGTTCGTATATAAAGTTCTGTCCTGAAACTCGCTCCGAGCGCCCTCTAGCAGGCAACTGAAGACAAGTCTTTTTTGAACACTCCCCACTTGAGTTTCGGGGTTTTGCTCAAACGGAACTCAACATAGCACATCATGGTCTGTATTTGTCCGGCAATCGAACTAACCGTCTAAATCTCGTGGTGACTGGAGGAAGCCCAGGAGTCTCAGGTGCATTCGGAATAGCTTCAGGAATTTCTTGTCTTTTAGTATCATTTCTTTTAGGTTCGTCGTTGATGGGGAGTTTTTCTTTATCGAGGTCCAAGGGACATAGCTTCCGAATAGGCCTAATCAGTATTCCTGATTTCGTTTTTATCTTAGCCGTTCTCGCAATGGAATCTTTGCTGAGATAAATTGACAAGATTCTACCTAGATGCCAATATATTCTTTTCAGGTTTTCATCCCATATTAAAGCGATATCACCTACCTTAGGATGATAGATTTTTCCTTTAATAAATGGCCTCTGCCGCAACTGACTCAAGTATTCACTACGAAATCTGAAGCGCAAATCCGACATCAATTTTCCCCTATAGATGAGTCGTTTGTTTAATTCTTTCTTGTCTGATTTTAGTTTGTCTAAGTCTACTGTGAGACTACTGCGAGTGTCTTCTATGAACAGTTCAGGCCTTAAAGGATGCAGATCATCGGGATCGTCACTGATGTAAGTCAGAGGACGAGAATTTAATTGACTTTCGCAGTCGCAGAGTACTGTCTCCATTTAATGGTAGTTCAAAGAAGAGCAACCTAAGACTTTTCTTAGGATTATTTTTAGCATGCCTATCAAACGCTCCCAGAACCCACCCCACCAGGGCGCGCTTGGAGGAATGAATTTCCAGATTAGGGGAGCAAATGCTATTTTCAATTTTTCAATGTTGACCTTTTTTAAGGAGTTGTCCGCGCCGATGAAATTCCTGCCATTATCCGAGTATATAATGGTCGGGTGACCTCTTCTCGCTATAAATCTTCTCAGAGCTAAAATGAAATTGTCTGTTGACAAAGCTGCTAGTAGTTCCAAATGAACAGCGCGATAGACAGCACAAGTAAAAATAAGGATCCAAACTTTCTTATTTTCTTTTAAAATCAAAGGACCAGCGACGTCCACCCCAATAACTTCGAATACCGAAGCCTCTCGTACTCGATCCTCTGGCAGTGTACCTTCTGGAATGTCGGGTTGTTTGACACTAAATCTTTGGCAAACGACACAGGTTCTGATTATCTTCTTGATAGTTCTTCGGCTTTTAAGAATCCAATAATTTTCTCTAAGAGCCACCATTAAAGATTGTACTCCTGGATGTCCAAGCTCTTGATGTTTGCCTAAAATAAGACTCTTCACAACATGATGATCGGATGGTAGAACTATTGGAATTTTGAAATTGTCATCTTCTTTACTCATCGTAAGCTTCGTTTTAACTCTTAAAATTCCATCATCGTCCGTAAATGTTGCCAAAGGTTTCAGATGATGAGTCTTCTCACTCAATTCATCATGTTGAACTTTTCTCAAGATTTTTAGCTCAGCTCTTTTAATTTCTTCGCAAGACAAATTTCCCGATTTTTTTCTTAATCCTCTAGAATTTTCATAAAATCGATATATCCAACCTGTAACTCTAATTATTTTCTTGTAGGAAGAGATATTGTTATAGAATTCGTCACTCTTCTGATTCAAAGACGATACTATAATCTTCTTCTTTTCAGCACTTATGTTATTTTCATCAGGTGAAAGTGCGAAATTTGGCCATTTATCTCTCGAGTCTCTTAGCCATGCAGGTCCTTCGTGCCATTGTTCCTTCAGTAAGTTTTTTACCGAGCATCCTCTTGAGGGTAGATCAGCAATATTTTGTGCTCCAGGAACAAAATTCCATTCAGATGTTTTTGAGAGTCTTCTAATCTCGCTGACTCTGTTGGATACAAAAATCATCCAAGGACCTTCTTTCGTAATCCAATACAGAGCGTCCATGGAATCACTCAGAAAAATGATTCAATTCCTTCCAAACTCAAATCTGTCTTCACTGAATTTGCCAATCTAGCTCCAATATTGCATGCTAGTAATTCCATCCTTGGAATGGATATCCTTTTCAATGGAGCAACTCTAGATCGAGCTTGAATTAATTGGCAAGTGACTTCACAATCGTTTTCTACTCTTAAAAATACACACGCAGCATATGCCAATTTTGACGCATCACAGAAAGTGTGGAGAGTCAGCTTCGATTCACTTAGATCTAAATGAGAAAGTCTACGTGGAATTTTTAAATATTTCAGTTCGGATAATCCCTTTTTCCATTTTTCAAATTTTTGAATTATTTCTTCCGGTAATTTTGAATCCCAAGAGATTCCCAATTTCCAGCATTCTTGAAGGAGCAATTTTGGCATTAATGTTACTGGGCAAGTGAATCCTATTGGATCGAATAATTGGTGAGCTACAGACAGAATTTTTCTCTTTGTAATTTGTTCATCTTCGTTCCCTGTTTGGATCAGTTGGCAGGATAAGTTATCGTTTTCTCTATCCCATGCTAAACCTGACACTGGTACTTCCTTTTCTTCGTCGGCAATAGAACTATCACTGACCGGTTCTTCTATTTCAGGTAGAAAAGTATTTTTCCATCCACGTAAATCAAATTTAGCTGGTTTTAGAATTTTCTGAGTTTCTGTTCTAAAATGTTCCAATTCAGCAACCGAGCCCACGCTTGCAACACAATTATCAACGTACAATGAATTTTTCAGTTTCATTGCAACAGTCTTAAATGGCTCTTCTACTTGATCTAAAACGTGATTCAAAACTGCTAAGAGTAAAAATGGGGAGCTTGAAATGCCGAGCACGACCCGGCAATGCCTATAGCTGACTTCTTTTTGGGGATCTCCTTCCTTCCACCATAGGAATCGTAGAACGTCTTTGCCGGAATCATTTAAAGCTATTTGTAAAAAAGCCAGCTTGATATCCGAAATTACTCCGATTTTTCCCCACCTAAATCGGTTTAGAATAGCGGGGATCAGCTCAATAAGGTTGGGACCTTTCTCAACACATTCGTTTATTGATACGGTATTTCTTGTCTTAGCGGATCCATCGAATACAGGACGCACTTTCGTGGTGGAATTATCTTTAAACACTGCTCTATGAGGCAGATAATGTGTACCCAGACCCACAGGACCAGCTTTCTTTTGGTCAACTTCCTCAATGATGCCTTCTTTTTCCCATTGGTAAAAAACCTCTTGATACTCTGTTAATCGATTCTTCGATTTTAGGGACCTTACTGTATGCTTGAGTCTTTTCCGAGCTAACTCCTTGTTGTCAAGTAAAGGAGGGTGTTGATCTAACCAGGGTAAATTAACCTTGTATCTTCCTGTACTGTCCCTACTAACTGTTTTCCTGAAATGTTTTAAGGCAAGCTCTTGGGTTTCTATTTGAGTACGTTTCGTACAATCACCCTTAATTCCCAAGGTGTCTAAATTCCAGAGATCTGTAATCTTCGCATTGTTTACATGTAGTGACAATACTAACATTGAACTATTTGTTTCTGCGGTTTCTATATCAGATTTACCCATGATAGTCCACCCTAGTCGAGTTTCTACCGCAACCAAGCTTCCTGAAATATGTTTTATATTTCCTGTTAACAATTTACCATCGTAATCAGCACCAATAAGCAAATTAATTTCGTTAGGATTCTTTTCATGCAAGCAGGAATCTTCATTTATCGCTGCATCACTAAGTTGAATATTCATATCCTTCAATCGTTTTAAATAATGAGGATCAGTCATTTTAGGCAGAGAAGCAAAAATTTTCTTTTGATCTAAAACTTCTAATTCAAAGTCGTAGTTTTCATCAATACTTGACAGATTAATGAGGTATCGTTGATGCGTTTCCGCATGTGTAATTCCCCCAAATAACCCATGACTCACGTATTCCGCTCCTAATCCAGTTAATTTCATTTTTCTTGCAGTAAATTTTGAAATGTAAGACCTTTGGGATCCTAAATCGATAATTAGTCTTAAAAAATGTTTCAAATTATTTTCTTTAATGTACACAACTAAAGTTTGAAGATAAACTTCCCTAGAGCATTCGTTATTCGCAAGTGTTGTGTTCTCATTTATTTCAGAACGTTTGTTTGGTTTATCTTCATTAATGTCGGAGCGTTTATTTTCATCCCAACACATAATGTCAAGATGTCTTTTCCCACAAGTATTACATTTAACTTTCGCCTTACATGAAGCACTCAAATGCCCGATGCCCAAACACCGAAAACAAGAGCCCTTTTTAATCAGCATTGATTTCCTTTTTTCAAGTGGCAAGCCTTTTGCAAAACCACAATTAATGCTAGAATGCGATGCTTCCCGGCAAAAAAGGCGTAATTTAGATTTTGAGTTGTTATCGTATGCACATAATTCACTAGCAGTAGGATTTTTTTATTCTTTCGATTTGAGCTTTATTTCTTGCCCCACTCTCCGAAGATCTCCTGTTGTTTACGACTTCATTTCCGCGCGGGGGGAAAGAATTACCACATGGCCGTGAAGATTCTGGAAAAGTTTTGGTTTCATTTGGCTGAGTTATGAGTATCATGCGTTCGCGAGATTCCACTTCTCCCTTTAGAAAATTATTTAGGTCGGTAATTTTATTCTCTCGGGCCTCATGGTTTTTGTTAAAGTCCAAGGCCAAATCGCCTGGAATACTTCGAATTAAAATGGGAAATAATAATGTTCCGTAGCTATCTGGCACAATTCCTAGACTTTTTAATGCATTTATTTCAACTTGACATTTATCATACAATCTTCTTAAAGCAAGAACATTTCTAGAGTTTCTACAACTTTCTAAACTAAGTAAATTCGCCATGTGCCTGTCGATAATCAATTCTTTCTTTCCAAAACGCGATTCCAATATTGAAATAGATTTAGACTAGTTTTTTTCATGCGGAATTGGCCATTTCTGGTTATTGATAAACCAGAAATGGCCAATTCCGCATCTTTACATAAATACGACTTTAAATAGGAAAATTTCTCGACATTCGATAGGTTGTAATTTTCATGAACGGCAGTTTTAAACCTTGACTAAAATTCTGGCCACTTACAAATATCACCATCAAAGGTTTCAATAGTGAACCGCGGAAGTTTTACATATGTCGGCGAAATAGTTAAACCTGGTTTTGGGATTCTAACTCTAGCAGTTGAATTCTCGTTAAATTCTGTATTCAGGTGTTTAGATTGAATAGTCGATTGATTTAAATTCATGTATTTCTTTGCTTTGAATCTCCAGGTTATTATTTTTTCTCGATATTCTTCTGTTGATTCTAGTTCCTTATCTACTTCCGTAGGAGACCATAATTGTTCTAGATCTGAATCCACCAATTTAAGAGATTCAAATTTATCATTCAATTGTTCTAAGAAAAGATCAAGTTCGCTATCTTCCGTTACTTCGATTTTCTTAATTTCTATTTCAATCTTGTTTAATAGTTTAGTAACTGAAGATCGTAATGTTGTTCTTTTTCTTTTCAGTAATTCAATGTGTTGAGCGTTCTCAATTGATTTTGGTGTCGCGTTTTGAGCCATATTGCAGCCGCTTATCAATTTCAATTTTAATACAATATTCAAATTATTTTGCAAAATATATCATACATAATCATTCATCTCAACATTTAAAATATGATATTCCAGTAATGCAATTATATCATATATGATCATATGTCTCAAAATTTAAAGTTATGATATTCTAATAATGCATATATATCATATCGTTAATATAGCAAGCTCTCGGGGATGCCATGTAAAAATTTATTTCACTATTTTCAGAATTAAGTAGTCATAAACAATACTGAAATTGAAACTCCTACCTCATTCTGTCGTGTTTTCTTCCCGGGGAGAGCTTGCTTCGTCAAGACATTCTAAGTGGCTGCAATTCACGCCTTATCTCTGGTGAAAAAACTCACTCAACAAATTTAGTGATTTTAAATATGTATATTGTAAACTACATACTACATTCTAAATTCTAATAGTACACTTATACACAAACAGACTAGACGCGTACACACAGTTGCGCTACTTGCTACTACACTACTTCTCAGTTCGTATATAAAGTTCTGTCCTGAAACTCGCTCCGAGCGCGCTCTAGCAGGCAACTGAAGACAAGTCTTTTTTGAACAATTGTCATACATGAAGATAATCAGTCTGCAATCAAATGTATAACTACTGAAAATAGTTCTGGTAGATTGAAACATATTGATGTTAAGTTAAAGTTTATTAGAAATATTTTAAATGTTGAAAATATATATAATGAATATGTTTCTACTGATAAACAAATTGCTGATATGTTTGCTAAGGCTCTTCCTAAATTTAAATTGCATGAACTTATGTCATTGTGTTGTTTAGTAATAAGCGATTAAGGGCGGGTGTTGAATGTAATCGCTTTCTCTATTGGTTTAAAAGAAAGAACTGTGCTTATTTCTTATTGGAAGAGACATTTGCAACTTTCCACGGAGTTCGCAAAATCTCTTCTTTAATCCACCATCGGACTTTGGAGAAACCCACATAGCACAGTCACATCTCGGCAACGTAGCAAATACGTCGCACTGAGACGTCTGTAACGTCTCGGGCACGTCAAGGCACATTCCAGAAACGTCCCAGAGATGTTCTGGCAACGTGGAATTGTCCGACTTCAGTTACGTCGCAATGCGACGTGTATGGTTCGTCGCAATGTGATGTTTTCGTCGCATTGTGACAGCCCAGAGACGTTCTGGAGACGTGGAATTGTTCAACTTCAGTTACGTCGCATTGCGACATGTATGGGTTGTCGCAATGTGACAGCCCAGAGACATTCTGGAGACGTGGAATTGTCCAACTTCAGTTACGTCACAATGCGACATGCATGGGTTGTCGCAATGCGACAGCGCAGAGACATTCTGGAGACGTGGAATTGTCCAACTTCAGTTACGTTACAATGCGACATGCATGGGTTGTCGCAATGCGACAGCCCAGAGTCGTTCTGGAGATGTGGAATTGTCCAACTTTAGTTACGTCGCAATGCAACATGTATGGTTTGTCGCAGTGTGATGTTTTCATCCCAATGCGACAGCCCAGAGATGTTCTGGACACGTTGAATTGTCCAACTTCAGTTACATGCACATTCATTGGGCTTGTGATATTGCTGAGGAAATGTGACAGCTCGCAGCTAAAAATTTCTGAAATCTTTTCTTATTTATTGGGAAAAAACAAAAATTTTGTATTTTTCATCAAGTAACATTCACATTAATTCTAAATGTTTGCTAAAATTGTATAGCTAACCATTCAAACAAAATATTTAAATTCCCACATAACACAAACAATTTGTACAAGTTAGTACACACTAACTTAAGAAGTACAAAAGAAAAAAAAAACTCAGATTAGTTATTGCCAGGGGCGTGCAAAGGGGGGGAGGACACCTGTTGACAAAATATTTTTTAAACTAGGGATGAAAATAGGGATAAACAACATAAAGGGTAACGGGAAAGACATTTGTGATGGGGCCCCAAAATTTTTGTGCATGCCCCTGGTTGTTGAATACGAATAGTGATTGTTCAATTTAAAAAGTAGAAGGAGCATTCCACGGTATTTTTGACATTTATGTAGAGTCCGTAACGTGACCTTTTTTGCCATAGCTTTTTTATTTTCTGTTTGATTAGCATATTATTTTATTTTGATCTTTTCCTACCAACACACCAGCTCAAATTAAAATAATTTGCAAATCAAACTGAAAATTAAAAAGTTATGGCAAAAAAAGGTCATGTTACAGACTCTACATAATGTCAAAAATACTTTGGAATGTCCCAGAAAATAATATAGCAAGAGAATATTGTTGCCTCAGAGTAACAGTAAGAAATCTAATCCCAGGAATAATACTAAGATATCCTACTGTTGCTCTGAGGTGACGATATATATATTTTAGTAGCATTTAAACCCAATAATAAAATATTAATGCAAAAATATTGTTAAATTCCCAATATTCACGGTTGATACAAAATCTCGGTTAAAACGAATATTTTCTTAGTTAAGTTGGTTTGAAACAATCATGGAACCAAGCAAAAATGTTTGGATTATGGACGTGTTCTTTATAGGAGAAAACTGGATAATGCACATGTATTCTGGGACTATATTGTGTTCCGCCCTCCCAAAAATTTATGTTTCAGGCCAGTGCTCACTTTAGCGAGTGTTCAGATAGGGTCCACTATATATAATCAGTGGTGCCCCCCTAGGGTATACTCCATATAGTACAACATATATCCTATACCCTCAAGCTTCAAAAATTTTCATATTATGCATATGATCGCATACACATATTGTGCGTAATTGATTACTGGGAGTATACTCTCAGAAAAAATGATAGGACCATCACTGTACATAATTAAATTGAAAATCTTATGCACAATAGGTGCATTCAAATGAAAGTTTAGGCTAAAACAAACAAAAATTTTTGACCCCTCCTCTGAAAACTTTTGCTGATGAACGCCATTTTTTTGTCGAAATTATACATCATTTTGTACGACTAAAGTCAACCATACGTTAAATATTTTTGTATGGAGCATTAAGCCCTTATACCTGTTGTATGTGGACATTTCTCGGAACTTTCTATGTGTCAATGCGGATTATCACTTGTTCCTCCACTGTTTAGCATCCTTCTTTTCAAAAAATGGAAAATCTTAATAACTAACAGATACGTTCATACCGTAATAATGAATAGTAGTAATTCATTTTTTTAAGACAACACTCATTTGTTTTTTTCACTATTTCACTTATTTATGCAACTGTTATAAATAACAGCTAATCGAACAAATTGTGGAGTTTCTGGCATTTCACATTAACTAAGTTCAACTGTACAGTAAACTCCCGATTATATGAGGAGTTAAGAGGCACAAGTGTAGTGGATATCAAAAATCGCGGCCAAACCGCTAAAAGGCTATAGAGAGGGACAACCAAAGGTGAAAAATATTCTTGCTGACAAACATGGCTTTATTGATACATAGTACAGTGAAACCTCCGAATAGCGGACAGTCAAGGGACAAGAAGTTTTGTCCGTTATTGGGAGGTGTCCGCTATTAAGAGGAACTACTTAATTTACTTTTTTCAAAATGGGCTGTTGTTTCCTTTGTAGAACACAATCGAAATGATTGCGAAAGGTTTACTACATTTTACGTCAAGAGTAATTAATCTGTTTTTTCTTAATAAAGGTATACTGACAGCACACACTTGTCTTAAAAAGCATTTAATCAATTAAAGTAATCAGTTAAAACAGTTTGACATCTCTTTTTTGCCTTACAAGCCTGTTTCTCAACATAAATATTTAAATCATTTACCTTAGCAAGTCTTTCAGTGTCCCCTTTGCTCAGGAAAGTTTTTCAATTCTTTACTGTATTTCAGTGCTTCCGAAAATTCTCTACTTTATATGGCTAATTTATTTTATCTGGAGTATCACTATTGCATTATTGACAGTTGGCAATATGACCTTGAATATGGGCAAATCTTTTTCATGTCTAAAAATTAAATAACCCAACGAAACCACGGCGCCATAAAGCCGACTACTACCTGCGCCGGTCTGTTCAATTGCATCTCCCAAGAGCCCCAGTTAGAAAAAGCACCCAGTTTCCCCTTTTTTATCTTAACTTTTGAATAGTTATTGTGTACAAAAATCATTAAAATCTTAAGAAAAACGTACGTTAATTGTTACACTGACATCAGTTTTCACTTATCTGCTTCAATACTCTCAAAACTAGCCGTAACAAAATTATGACTTTTTTTTTCTGTTTCATTTTTTGCTGCTTGCAAAAAGTACCATGTCTTTTAGTTCTTTTTTTTTCTGCCCCCAACTTTTAAGCCCCAATCGCTGTTTCTGCCCATTACCACCCTTTTAATTCCAAGAAACAGTGATAAGGAAATGATGGTGAGGGGGGGGGGGGAATTCAGTTGTGGAGGATGAAAAGCTTAGTAAGGCAAGCAGTTACTAAGATGTTCTGTGAAAAGAAAAAATAACCGGAAGTGCTACGATCGCAAGTGAAATTTTTTGTGAAATAACTGTCCTTTATTCGGAGTGTCCGTTATTCAGAGTGAATTACATGGAATGGCCTATATTGAGGGACTGGGACTTGCAAAAATGTTCGTTAATTAGAGGTGTCCGTTATTCGGGAGTGTCCAAAATCTTGAAAGTATATGCATATTTTATTTAAAATCACAACAAATAAGAAAGGTAGACTATGAATAAAATAAGTCTTATAAATGAGCAAAATGTTTATTAAGTACAGTAAATATTAAACATGAAATTAATTCAAAGCTACTTTTTTGTAGCAATAATTTTACTATTTTGAATCTTTAATTTGAAAAGTTAATGCCGTTCACAATAGACAAATTGGGGAAACCTCAACTATGTTTTAAAAATATGGTTTAAATCTTTATTTTTCTGAATGAAAATAACTTTTTGGATTACGTAATCTTGCGTGAGCCTGATTATTTTTAAAGTTATGTACAATTTTGTGCAATTATTAGGACTTCACACATCTTATATGTCAGTCATTACACTGAAATTATCTCGAGTAACTTGAAGATTTTTTAAAACTATATTTGACAAAATCATATAAGCTTTTTTTAAACAGAGATACACAAAAATAAGAGAATTTTAAAGATATTAGGGTTTATTTTAAATTTAATATCTGCAAGTCAGCATGACTTGGTAGAGGATCTAGCAATAGATGGAATCACAGCACAATACAAAGATATACATCAATACTATTCATACTTACTTAGTCTGCATTCATGACATTTATAATGAATGCTTTATCATTCTAAGTTTATTGTACCAACTATAATTAGTTAACTGCTGACAAAAGGAATGGGACTGCTTAAGAAGACAGAAAAAGATACAACGGCAGAGAGAGTAAGAAAATACACTACTACCCTCTTTCGCTATCCATTTCTGAATTGAATTGTATTGCGCAGAAAAGTTAATATTTAATGTGTGCTGAAATACTGAAGACTAAGCAAATACACATTGGAGAGTAATTGTTTTCATCATACGTTATGCAAATAAAGTAATGAATATAAAATTTAACATAACTCATTCTATTCACACATAATTCTATTAGCTAACTTTTTTATGGATCGAAGACGATCCATCACCTACTAAAACTCAAAATTTTAAAATCAAATGTTTGATGAGAAGCTTAACCGCTTAAAATAAACCAGCACACGTGTGACAACATTAAAACACAAGGCATAGAAAAAAATAATATCCTTCCATAACAAAGCTATAAATTCGGATTTTTTAAGTATTATTCAAAAAAATTTTTTTGCACTCAATAAGAGAATAGTACAATTAGTTTACGAACTTTCTCGTTTAATCAGTAATCATAGCGGAAAACCACAGAAAAACAAACACATTGGAATCAATCAGTTAAAAAATTTACAGTCACAGTTAATCAGCACTCGCTAGCAATGTTCTTCATTTTGCGCATGCGTGTACTAGTTCCGAGAGAGGGGGAAACGTCTCAAGCATGTCGCATCAAGATGTTGCAGCTACGTTTGCTTGTAACATCGCAGCGACGTACTGTTAATAGCGCAGTGTGATGTGACGTGAATGGGACATTGCGACGTCGCTGGAACATCGCTCAGACGAAGTGTGCTATATGGGAAGCTTATTGCTATTTGAGAAACATCATTGGATACTGAAAATCTGCCCTCTATTCTATTTAAAGAGCCGCAGTCTTGTTTATCAGGGCTTCACTACATTTCTCTATGTCTTGTTGTATGTGTGTCCCCATGTTTCGTATTAAACGTGTTTGTATATGTTCAGCTGTCTGAATCTCTGCTTTACACAACCTTTCAACAAAAAGTAACTTGTCATCTTAGGCTAAACGCCGCTTTTCCCTATCTCTGCTATGGTGAAGTAGCGTATTTTACTTCTTAATTGTGATTTTTTATGAACCCTATTCACGGTTTGGCAACGGTCCCTTCAGCTGTCGGTCTACGGGTATTTTGCCCAAATTCGGCTAATGGCCTGGTTTTAAATTCTTGAACTGTCCATAGATGGCACCACCTATTGTGTTGTCTTCGGAAGGCAAGGCGCCTGGCACGCAGTCCTTCATAGTTTGAGCGCCCAGAGGTCCCTTTGATAGTTGATAGTTTATTTTGACCAACTACGCAGTATTATTAGTGCTAAAAACACTCGTTTTTGTTTAAAGATTACTTTACTTTAAACGCGTCATGAACATGCTTCGGGCTGATACAGGTTTATGACTGCAAAAAAAAAAAATGCTGAGAAAAGGGAAAAGTAAAAAGATAATTTGAGTTTTCACCATAATTCTGATAAGGAACCAAAGAGGCTCAAAGCCATGAAAATACGATTATAAAGAGAGTATTTCATATTAAATTAATCGTTCGTCATTTTTTTACAACGTTTCTTAGTTAAAAACTTCCAAATGCTGTTTTTTTTGAATAGAAAGAAGAGTTAATAAACCGCATAAAAGCAAGTGTTATACGCTGTAGTACCGGATTTTCATCTGCTACAGTTCCCACAATGCACTACAACGACGTTTTATACCCGCAGTGACGTTAGGTGAACAGGGTCCATTGACTCCATATCTATCTACAGTCAAGAAGCACCACAATTGTACGCATAAGGATGCTCAAACATTGAATCTTATAATAAGTATTGATATGTTACGCTCGATTAAAATTTTAAGCGTTAATGAAACGCTTTTATTTTTCCATGATTCTAATCTAATGTTACCTAATATTTCTGGTTGTTCCGGCAAATGATTGATAAATACCTTCCCTGTTCAATTTCAGTACGGATCATGCAATAAAAGTTGTCAACAACATATTAATTACTGAGCAGTCCAAGTGTGAATGCAAGAACGTTAGTGCACGAACAGTCAAATTAAAGTCATGAACACTTCTAAATTATGTTCGAAAGTTGAAATGCGATCAAATGCCTTCGTATATATATGAATCAAAATAAATAAAACACAATTGTATTCAAAAACTCACACAACACGGGGGGGGGGGGGGGAATCTCTATAGGAAGCAATAAAAGTGCCATTTTTCTCATCTAGGGTACCATCTTTCACCTACGGTGCACGTTAGGTGAAGGGAGCCAGTTTTTCACCCTTGCTAAAGGTGCAATTTCGGCTCTTTTTCGGGTGCCGCTGGTGAACAGGCGTTTCGCCCCTGATAGGTGCCAAACGCAACCTGTTGTTTTAACAGTGTATTCATGGGGGAAAACAACAACATTTTCTTGGTAAGTTTCTTAAATTAATTCCTCTCAAGTTTACCCATTTTTCATAAATACACTCTAAGGAATCACATGAAAGCATACAAATGCTTCGAACATATTTGGAATTTCACCACATGAAAAATAATCTAAAGGTAGCAGAGACTTAAAAAGTTGAAATTTTTATCCCAGTATTTGCTGCATTGATTAGATTTATTCATGTAGGTCATGCTTTTGTATCTTTATTTTCTTTATTCAAAGCAATGTTCTGTGTTTTGGTACGTAACATCTTCCTGACGATCACGTAAAGCCCTAACTTCTGTTTCAAAGAATATTGGACTGTAACCATGGAAACTGACTTATCTGAAACGTAATGCTTTTTTAACGTTTATCTTTCAGCTATATTATGTATGTATATCCTCCTGCATACATTATCCCTTGTACTGGAAACATAAATAAAAATGAGGTTTTATGTAGCATGAAGGGAGTGTTTCAGGAATTTTTCTTATTTCTTTCTTTCAAGAATTATTACTTCTGTGCCTAAAGAAGGCTGCAAAAATACTAGTACGTTTTTTTTTTTTTTGAAGTTAATAAACGTGTACTAAAAGCATAAAATTGCAGCAAATCACGTGTTTTAAGGCGTATTTAATAACATCGGAGTAGCCATAAAATCTTATTTTCTCACTAAAAATAAATCGTTTGTATACTCAAAGTAGTCTAAACGATTTCTTTTTCGGTAAGAAGTTAAGTTACTAAAGTTTTAAAATCAAAAAACAGGTTCCAAGATTTTCAGTTTATGTAGTCGAACGTGATTTGATGCTCATTTACCTTTCTAAAAAAATTCAACAATCATCACAAGATTCGTTGAAATTTAGCTCTAATGCTACTAAATATTACGCAAATAATCAACTTATTTCATATTTCAAGTATAATATGTCATTTTATTCCTGTGATATTTAACTTACGTAGCAACATTGCAGAAAAGAGAAAATAAAAAATCAAAAAAGACAACTTTCTTTTGCACTTCATTAGCTAAACAATTTTATATTTAAATTATATTCTTTCATTTGAAACAATGCTCAATATTTTTACACGCATTTGGAGTAAAATTGTGAAATTCTAACTACTGTTAGCATGATCATATTTTAATTTCATAAGCAGAGTTTAATGTGCAACTTTATATACTTCTGAAACATTATACATTAAGTTGCGTACATTACCATAAGCATAATGTGCCAAAACTTCATAACTTATTCAGATATACATCTTTAAAAGACGAATTAACTTATTCCGAGAAAGTAAACTGAAATTTACACGTTCATGCAATTCATTAACTTTTCTAAAGAATTCACATAGTAGGGGAATGTGGGGCAGGGAGAAATAGCGGGGCAATATGAAATGGTGAAATATATGCTCCGCTTTTAGCGCCACGTACCTAGTAATATTACTATAACCATGCAGTAATATATGTAGTCTATTCCGGCCAAGAAAAAATTACCTCTGAACATTATATCATTTGATAATGCAAGCAGTTTTCAAAAATTGATACTCAAATTGTAATAATTTGTTGTAAAGTCAATTTTTTTTTCAATATTATTAAATGATAAAGTTCTTGTTATTAACATTTCAATTATTAATTAGGAGCATCTAATACTGGGTGCAATATTTATTTAGTCAATATTTCGTTTATTTGTATTTTTAATCTTTTTCACGATTAGCCAAGTGCATGCGGGACGAAGTGATGGGGCAAAGTGAAACGGTTTATTTCGTTTAGTCACTCATTCATTTACAAAATCACTTACGTATTCGTTTACTGACTAATTTATTGACATTACTTCATTTGAAAAGTCACTTATTAATGTATTCATTCACTTATTTTCTTATTCATTCACTATTTTATTCACTAATTTATTTCTCCTCATGTATTAATCAATTTATTTATTTATATATTAGTTTATTGTTTCATTATCTCTTCATTTGTTCAACTATTTTTTCCCTATATTTAGTCATTAATATGTTCAAAAATTGTTTTCACAATCAAATAGAAAATTTTGTAATCGAAAAATATTTCATTTCTCACTTTACCTCAAGGAAAAAAAATTAAAAATTTCCACTTTTTTTTTGGAAGGAACAGTTTTACTGCCAAAAAATAAGAATAATGCTTTAATGGAAGTTTTATTACGGAATACAATCTTCTTTCTTTATGTATTGTAATTTTTAAAACAAATTTTCAGCTTGTTCATTTTGAAAAAGCTCAGTTATCTTAACTATTTCACTTTGCCGCACATATCCTCACTTTTTCCTTAAGTATTTCCATTACTAGTTGACTTTACTTTGCGTAGAAGGTCAAAAAGCGACTTAAGACCGCAGCAATAGATTTCTGCTTCCATTCAAGATATTTCAAACAGACATACTCTTGTTTGAACAAGTATACTTTTTTTTTTCAAGACAGAAAAAATAACGACAGCATTCTTTAACCTTTGACTGAAAGTTAATTCCTTCCGTGGATCTTAAAAGAATAGTTTAAGAGTGCTTGAAATTTATAAGATGTTTAGTTAAGATGATGTATGAAAAACTGTATGACAAAGAGGACACGTAAATCTTGTAGTTTTCTTTCTACTATATTTTATTACATTAATAAACGTTTACTGCTCAAGAAATAAGCAAATATGAATAGTTAAAGCATGTTTAAAAGTTATATCATGTCCATTTCGAGGGAAAGAAGACGAATAAAACTGAAAGCTTTTTTTTCTGCTGCGTGTTTTTTATGATAATTTTTTTTAAATGTTGTGAATAAGCCGTCAACAAAGAACAAATTTTTGAGAACATGATATATATTTTTTAAGTGTGTCTCGTTTTGATTTTTTTTTTTTTTTTTACACAGAACTATGCTAACATAAAATTTAAAAAAATGTACTGAACAATGTTTTAAAAAAATGTGTGTTTGGTTTTCAAGCATTATGCAAAATTGAGAAACCCTTTAAAAATAACTTTAAAGCCCTCCCAAAGGAGAAAATAAGTTATAATAGCATTCAATGGTATCACTTAGAAAACTTCAAAAAATGTCGTTTTTGTAATTTCCGTTAAAGTATATATAATTTTATTTTACGTGAAAAAATGCATTGAAGTGTGTAAAGCCAAACCGTGGCGTAAAGTAGTAGCAATCTTTGTTCACTTTGAATCAGCGTTGTTTACAATAACCGGGTCTAGCGCTTTTATCCCGTAAAGGATTCCACTAAACAGTAGAAAATAATGTGATGTATACTGCAAATATACAGTAATTGAATGTTCACGTACATACCTATCACTTCCCCACAATAAATAATATGTACTGGCTTTCATCATATTTTTTTTTAAATCCTTATCTGACGTGAGCATTTAACAAAAATTTACTAAAATACTGTAACGAGTTAAGTTATTTAGGTTATGTAAAAATTTCTAAATGATTGCAGACTCCTTTGAAGTTATGGGAGAAAAGAAAAACAAAATGTTTAAATGTTTGGCCTGCAAACAGAGAGTGTTTGTCTTTTTTTGCATAATTAATATCAGTACCTCTGAGCCAGACTAGCGTAAGTCCGCAAGTTGAGATTTTTGGTTTATTAGTGCTTTGTTTGTAGAAGTCGCATCGAGCCATGTGAATGTAGTTCTTTAAAAAAAAATAATAATATTAATTAAATTTTTTTACCAAAGTGACAAGAGCACGCATCCCATCCTTTACATGCGCCAGAAAAAGGTTTTTCTCCGCTCCTGTAAAATTTCCGTAATGTGACTTACGTCCTTCTGGCTCTGCGGTACAGACATTAGGTTTCATTTAAGTTTTAACTTATTTTATTGTTAATATTCCACATTAAAACAATAAAAATGCAATTTTCGTGTGTTTTGAGTTACTAAGGTTATTTATTCTACTTTTCGGCATTGAGAGGAATTATTTGCCTTAAATTTACATCGGAGAAAATTTTTTCCTTGAAATTTGATGCAAATAATTTCTGTTTAGGGCATCCTTGTTATGTATGATGTTACGAACATGAAAATTGATGCAAATATTTTCTGTTTAGGGCATTCTTGTTATGTATGATGTCTCGAACATGGACTCTTTCAACCATTTGACATATTGGTTTAGGAACGTCGACGAGGTATTTTTAAATTTTTTTTCTTTAGTACAAGCTCATAATTACATTACCCTTAGTTAAATATTTCTTACTTTTCTTAGAATGCCTCTCAAGATGTCGTCAAAGTGTTGGTGGGCAACAAATCTGATGCTACTCATATGAGGGTAGTAGATTACGAGCGAGGTCAGAAGGTACGTAAATAATTTTCATCTGACTTTCTTGGACGGTTACTCATTTTTAAGTGTAAGTTGACTTATACTTCAAGTTAACTATTCGATGGTTTAAGTTATACAGATATATTAAATGATCAAGTAATAATTTCGTTCTGTTCGTTCTAAATTGATAGGATAATTAGTAGATTACAATACTTGGAATTTCGTTATAACAGTTTAAAAAAAAGAGACCTTTCATGCTAGAAGCCCTTTATTTTTTGTCATCTTTACAGCTTTCAATAATTTGTTTATTCAATATTTATCAAGTTCATACTTTCTTACTACTAATACATCCCAACACTGTTATAACCAGGGGTTCCAGACGAGTGAATATATTCCCCCTAAGTTGAAAGCATGGTGCCCAAGAGTGCCATGCTGGCCAGGAAATAGAGCAGGGGTGCCTAAACAGCAAGCAACCGCTAAATGGCTCGCTGGCGCATGCGCTTCCCGCATACATTCACGATTCAACCACTTCAATATGACGGACGAATGATAGGTTGCATCTATGCGTGGCCCTCTATGTCTTTCACAATAAATGAAGCACACTATTGGATTCAATCTCAACTTTTCTAGGGTAATTGTTTAAAATAACAAGTACAGCTTTTGATCACTTTGTAGCTTTTAGGGCTTTCAAGCATAGTTAAAAGTACGTTCACTGCTTTTCAGTTGCCGTTAGTCCGTTACGGAACCGTAGTACCGTTAGTTGTTTAGTTTTAGTTTACCGTTACTGTTGTGAAATTTCCATCATTCAAAACGCTACTAAATATATCTATCATTATTTTCTTGATTATTCGATCAGCAACATTTAATCACCAAAATAATAACCGCAATAAGATTATCAATAATCAACAAGTGAGAACCTAAATAAAAATGATTCTTGTCTTCGTAGGTTACTACAAAATAGCAAGCGCAAAAAATAAAAAAGAAATCTTTCTCCGTCTAGTTATTTTTTTTTTCTTTTTTTTTTTTTTTTTTTTTTTTGCTTTTTCATTCAAGTGTTTGAATCATTTCCATTTAGCGGTTAATATTTCGATAGCGTTAGGAGTTTCTTTAAGTTTTTAAACTGCCGAAAAATTTCGTATGTGCATTTTATTTCATTGATACTCTTGATTGAAATTTTGAACGTTCGAGAAACGATTTTGTTTTTCTGTAACTTTAATATCAGAGAATATTTTTGGCTCTTCATGTAAATAATCCATAAGTACCTCTACACTTTACTTTCGATGCGGTTATTTCTCACAAATGATCATTAACTTAACTATGATTATTGAAATAATTACTCGTCTTTAACTTTAAATATATTTGTGACAATTCTTTGATACCAAGTAAGGTGGGTAGATATTTATTGTTTTATTCATTTTTAATATTACTTTGTAAAAAAAACTCATCAGTACGCAGAATTTTTTCACAAGTTTTTAACGGCCCGAGAGTTATTACAGTTATTTTTATCTATTTTACTTATTTTTAAGAAAAGGATAAAAATTTCACAGGTCCGCAATGTTTTTCATTTTGCTTTTACCGACCTGTGGGTCAAAAGAAGTTGAGAAACATTGAGTTAGAGCACGATCAAATGAATTAAAGCACTTCTTAACTATGTTGAAAACTCTGAAATATGATCAAATGATGAAATTACAAGTTTGAATCATTTCCAGTACTGAATTCATGCAATGTGAAAAATGTCCAAAACATAAAATATCATGAATCAAAACAAAACTATTAAAAAAAATTTAAAAAAATAGAGTTACACAACTGTACTCAAAAACGCACACAATACGGGGGAGGGGGGAGGAGGATCTACAGTAAGGGTGCCATTTCTCTCTCCGAAGGTTCATTCTTTTCACCCCGGCTGCCTTTTTTTTAAAAGGTGCCTGTTTTTCACTCGAGTTAGAGGTGCCATTTCGGCTCCGTATTGGGTGCCGCTGGTGGGCACCCCTGAAAGGTGCCGAATGCAATCTGTAATTTTAACAGTGAATGAACTTTACACCAGTTCGAAATTAGTTTTAATGTACAAGCAAGACATTTTTATAGCACTAAAAGGGAAAATGACCTCCAGGACACCTGAGTGGGATCCAAGATTCATCTAACAATTTGAGTTTTAGAATTCGTGTAACGTTACGCCCATTAATCCGTGTAACCTTACACAATTTTTTTACAGTGTCGCACCCAGTAATACAAAAATAAAATGTAAGCGATCCTTCAATTAGATACAGTGCGTCATTGTTGAATGCGGTCATTTGTAAACATGATCTTTATAATATAGTAGGGGGGAAAAGGGTAAAGTGAGAAACGAAAATTCAATTACGTTTTTTTGTTATAAAGAAAGACAGAAATCAGTTTATTTCAAATGGTATTATATTCGTTACTGTAATAGTTATTATAAAAGCAGATCTAGAAAAAACTACGAATTTACCCAAACGAGAAAAAAAAAGCATAAACGAAATGCAATTTTGTCTTACTGTTCTGCTAGTAAGTGGGAACAATGGGACACATTTTTTGAATAAGCAAATTTTGAAAGAATCTAAATTTACCTGGAAAAATATGAATGAGTGTTGTCGTTTTGTTCTGGTATGAGCTACTGCTTTCGGCAAGGTACAGTTCATGTAGTCTTGACACTCAGTAGTGACATTTGCCGTATTTGGAACTGAAATGTAGAGTAGTTAAAAAAAATGCTAGATTAGTAAACTGACTTGAAGTTTGATCTTGTGTTACATCATTTGAGAAGGATGAAATGATTTCACTGGAGCCTTTGTCTATCCCATATAGAGCCACTTCCTGCCTGTATCAGAAAAGCTCTAAAATAGCTTATCTGACTTTCTTTTTTCTAGGCATATTGAAATTTTAAAATGTAGACACATATTATTACATTTAGCACAACGTAATGAAACAATTAAAAAAATAAAATAACTTGAATATATACGAAATGTAAATATTTATGTTATATAGCTATAAAAGTCATTATACTATGCGTGCACCTTTTTTTTTTTTTTTTTTTGGTGCACGGCTTCCAAACGTATTTTATTATTATTTGTATAACAGGATAGTAGCAGTTTAATTAAATTCAATGTATAAATTCTTCATTTTTTATATGAAAGTGCCATGGGAGCAGAGAGCAGCGAATTTATGGTGTCTCACTGTTCCTGTCCCACTGTTCCCTTATTGCAAAATAGAAACTCAAAAGCTGACGTTCTCAGACAAAGAAAGTAAACAACATTAATTTACCCGCTAAAATGAACGTTAGTTAACGGGCTAATATAAGATTAATAGCGGCATGGAGATAATCTACTTTTATGTGTTCAAACTATGATTTAGTTACTTTTCTAACATGATACTTGAAATCAACCTTTTTCTCTTTAGTATTCTCTGTATTGTTCACAGTATGTCGAATTGTCTTTTCAAAAGTTTTACCAGGCTGGAAATATCCAAACAGAAAATAAACTGTTTTTATTTCACTATTCTCTCTGAATCACTGTACTCACTTCTCCCTTAATACGTAAATTTAAAGACTTCTCTTATTTTGCCTAAAAAATATAATCCTCGTTTTTTTTCAGCCTGTTGCAATTTTCAATTTTATATAAACAAATTAAAAATTTAGTTTAAATGCTTGTCTTGTCCTCATATTTTCCATGTCACATCTATTACTAGCTCTATACTGCACGAAAACTGCTGTGTATGCATATAGATCCATTTCAGACTAGATAGGACATTTCACATCGTCATTACACTTTAAAAGAAAATAACTACACTAGTTACGATTATCGGTAATGGAGATGGAAAATTTATTAAAGAAAGATGCAGAAATGTTTTCTCCAGTTCCAGCCTTCAAAATATGAAACATGCGGTTCGATAGACATCTCTATCATTAAAAAGGGCTCAAATTCATTCAATTTCATTTTCGTAAAGTGAGATTTTTGAGTAATCTCACTTTAAAAATCGCAACTATAGGAAGTGTAATTTCAAAATAGAATTTCTAAGGTTATGCACCTTAAGTGTGTAATAAAATACAACGCGAAACTTTCATAAAAGGCATTAATATTTAATTCTGTTCAAAGTTTGAAATAAACAGAGGTTTAAAAATCCAGGAGTCGGAGATCGGAGTCAGACTCGATCATTTTTCCTCCGACTCCGCAGCCCTGCTACTAATTATAGTGCTCAATTATACTATATTGTTTTGAAACATACGCATCTATATGTAACAATATTAAAATAAACATCATGCTTCGCAGTGCTGTAGGGTTTAAACATGCGACTCATGGTGCGACATCAACTTGCTTTACCACCTATGCTCCTGGGAAGCTACAAATCGGCTAAGAAAGACATCCGTTAAAATAGTTACCTAACTGCTTCTTCAGTTAAAATTAAGTTAATTTTACGGAAACTGTTACAATTTTAATATTAATTTAAAAATGCAAATTAGGCATTGGTAAGTTTTTAAGTTTACGTAACTATCGATAAGTAAACAATAAACATTTAACATAGGCGGCGGTGTACAGAAATTAAGGAGTAATAGGTTGTCTGAACATAACGCTGCACAAAAGTTTTCCAAGTCAACAAAAATAATACCATAACATCGCCAAGAAGTAAGAACATGGGTAATGCAAACAGCACTTCCTGAAAACAGAAATCAAAAGTGTAAAAATAAACTTCATTGAAAAAGTAGTACAGAGAAAAATGCGATGTAAAGTCAAAACCTTCTTGTACCTGATGTTCATCAACAGACATTCAGCCTTTAGTAGAGGATAACTCTCCTTAAAGACCAAGTAGGCTACACAAAAAAAGTACTCATAAGGAACATTAAAAATTTCGTTAACGGAATAAAAGTACATACATAGCCAAGCATTTATCGCTTGGTCTGCCAGGGCGATGGGACCGAGCGGGTTGGCGGGGGATCAAAGATCACCAATTTCCAGCAGAAAAACTGCAGATTTCTGCATGAAAACTGCAGTTTTTCAGAAGTTAAAGCCTCAAATCTTTAAAATATCTGTACAATTCTTCAAAAATTTTGCAGGTGAACTTCTGCAGATTTTGTGAGGAAAACGTAGCACATTTGGCTATTCTCGTTTAAAATTAGGCATTTTCGCGTAAAGCAAAATGTGGTACTGATTTGATTACACTAGTTACACTGATGTGTTTAAATACATGTATTTTAGTTACAGTTATGTCATGAGATTACGTTTGTGGGCGTGTACGTAGCACACGTATGGCAGGGTTTCTTCCTGTTTTTTCAGAACAAGGGATGATCTGCATGAGGGGGGAACAGATTGCACATTGCTCTCTTAAACTTGGGGGGGGGGGTCTGATTTTGTACCGCAAATAGCGCCACTGATTAAGCTATGGATTTTAGAAAAAAAGGCTGGAATGATTTTGGAGATGGCAGATGGCTAATCTCTTTTGCGCGTAGTAATAATTGGACAAGTTAGCCAGAGGTTTCTCCCGTCCCCCCCCCCCGAATGGCGCACCCCCCCCCCCAATGTTGCATAGCAACCCCCCCTCCCCGTTCCCTTCTTCAAAAAAGAAAAACTCCAAGAGACTAAAAGCACGTTTAAAAATTGGATTCAAAAATAAAAACAGCGCATTCTGCGTCGTTCCCCCCCCCCTCCTCTTCTCCGTCTTCACCGCCATTTTTGGCCACTAATGCTCTTTAGCCATTATTATTAAAATAACGTGCTCGAATCTTTTTCGAGATGTCGATGGCTGATTTCTACTACGTGTCTTAATATTCAGAATCTTTTTTTCAGAAACTTATCCCCCTACCAGAAAATGGTGACTTCCCCCAAATTTTGCAGCGCCCCCCCCCCCCCATTAAAATAAGGAAACATCTGAAAAATGACAGTAAATCCACGTTCGAGAACAGCCATTAAATTTTTTAACAGCACATTCTGCGTCATAAATCTCCCCCCCTCCCTCCCTTCGCCGCCATTTTTGAGCACTAATGCTCTTCAGTCCTTATTATTGAAATTACGTGATCAAATGTTTTTCGAGATGGCAGATGGCTGATCCCTACTACGTGTCTTAATATTCAGAAACTTTAGGAAGGGGTTCTCCCTCCCTCCAGAAAATGGTGCCCCCTCCCCCCCCCCTAAATTTTAAAACGCAACCCTTCCCTAAAAAAGGAAACCCCAGAAAAAGTGAGAGTAAATCCACTTTGGAGAACCGCCATGAAACTTCTTAACTGCACATTCTGCGTCATGACGACCCCCCCCCCTTCCCCGTCTTCGCCACCATTTTTGGGCCCTAATGCGGTTTAGCCATTATAATTGTAATGACGCGCTCGAATGTTTTTCGAGATGGCCGATGGCTAATCTCTACTACGTGTCTTAATATTCACAAACATTAGGAAAGGGGTTCTCCCGTCCCTCAGAAAATGGAGACTCGCTGGAAAATTTGGGGGGGGGGAGTATTCTTTCCTTAAGCTTCTGAATATTAAAACACCTAGTAGAGATCAGCCATCGACCATCTGGAAAAACGTTCGAGCACGTTATTTCAATAATAAAGGTTAAAGAGCATTTGTACCCAAAAATGGAGGCGAAGACGGAGAAGGACGGGGGGGGGGGTGTTTATGACGCAGAATGCGCAGTTGAAAAGTTTCATGGTGGTTCTCAAACGTGGATTTACTCTCATTTTTCAAAGGTTTCCTTATTTGGGGGGAGGGGCGCTGTAAAATTTGGGGGAGGGTCTCCATATTCTGGTGGGAGTACCCTTTCTTACAATTTCTGAATATTAAGACATGTAGTAGAGATCAGCAGCCATCGGCCATCTCGAAAAACATTCGAGCACGTTATTTCAATAATAAGGGCTAAAAAGCATTAATGCCCAAAAATGGCGAAGAAGACGGGGAAGAGAGGGAGGGGTTTATGACGCAGAATGCGCTCTTTTTATTTTTTGAATCTGATTTTTTAACGTACTTTTAGTCACTCTTCTAGACGGTCTTTCTTTTTTGAGGAAGGGAAGAGGGAGGGAGGGGGTTGCTATACAACATTTTGGGGTGGGCGCGATTGGGGGGGGGACCTCTGGATAAAGTGTCCAATTATTACTACTCGCAAAAGAGATTAGCCGTCTGCCATCTCCAAAATCATTCCAGTCTTTTTTTTTTCTAAAATCCATAGCTTAATCAGTGGCGCTCTTTGCGGTTCAAAATCCCCCCCCCCCCAAATTTTAAGAGTGCAATGTGCAATCTGACCCCACCCACCTCATACAGATCACCCCTTGTTCTGAAAAACAGGGAGAAACCCTGCCATATACGTGTACTACGTACACGCCCATATACGTAATCTCGTAACATAACCGTAACTAAAATACATGTATCTAAACACATCAATGTAACTAGAGTAATCAAATCAGTACCACATTTTGTTTTGCCCAAAAATGCCTAATTTTAAACGGGAATAGCCAAATGTGCTGCGTTTTCCTCACAAAATCTGCAGAGGTTCACCTGCAGAAATTTTGAAGAATTGTGCAAATATTTTAAAGATTTGAGACTTTACCTTCAGAAAAACTGCAGTTTTCATGCAGAAATCTGCAGTTTTCCTGCTAAAAATTGGTGATCTTTGATCCCCTGCCAACCCGCCCGGTCCCTTACCCGCCCTATGGCAGACCAAGCAATAAATGCTTGGCTATGTATGTACTTTTGTTCCATACAGAAATTTTTAATGTACATTATGAGTTTTTTTTTGTGTAGCCAGCTCTTAGTCTATTACTGCTCTGCAGGTTTCTCATCGTCTGTTGGTACTGAATATGGCCAATATGTTGCTGATGCATTACTGCTTATCCCTCCTGTAGCACCAAACACAGCTTTTGATTTATTACTAATAATAAATTACATGCTGTCAAACTTCTCCCTAGAATTTTTCTATACATGCTCGATATGATTTGGATTGGGAAACCAAATTTGATTATTGGAAATTTGAATTCGGCCTATCTATGCATTTAGTATTCTCACTTAACAACAGCTCCGTTTTTTCGTCCAGTGAAAAGAACTCAAGACCCATGACACTTTTAAAAAGGTGCACTTACGGAAGGAAAACCTCGTTATACATGTAAAAGCGAGTCTCGGTGATTGAACCTCCTTTAAAAATATGAAGGACTGTATGGACACCAATCGTTATACCTCTCCAAGCGAGAACTCCGCGACCGTTAAAACGGTCCTTATGATGGTGTTGGAGGATTTATTGCGTGTTATATACTCTCTTCAGATGTTTATGCTTCCATTATTGTCACTTAGAGTATATCTACTCTCGTCCACAAAGATAACTAGACCTCGTGAATTATCTGTCCAGTTCGGTTGTTTCCGGTACCACATAACACGCCTTCTACGATATAAACAGGGGTTAAAGGTTCAGTCCGTACAAGTCATTAGGCAAACAGAGCAATACTCTGCTGTCCCGTTGTCACGGTAAGACGCGATATTGGTTGCACAATGCTGTCAGGGGCAGGAAAAGGGCAGTAGCTGTAAATTTTTCATGTTTTTGCAATTTTGTCATCTATTGTACGTTATCGTTATTGTACAAGCTTGCTCATTTGGTTTCTGCTGAAAAAAAAGCTCGAAAAAAGTCTAATTCCAACATTTCCATATTGTTAGCATTGTATCCAACACACATTGCTTTAAATATCTTAAAAATTCATTTCTGCAGATACTGTCGTTCACCTGCCCACGGCAGAATAGTCTACTGCATATGTTTTGCTATTGCTCCCACTTTCTGCTGCCTGTTTCTTCTTGCCTTTAGGGTGATATATTGACCGCCTGCTGCCATGGTTGCTTGTGGACATACACTGCTGCACCGTCTGACAACTGTTCTTGCTGTTTGAAATTTTCGCCTAACTCGTGAAACAACACTATGTGCAATCCCGAACTTTGCAACCACACTTGTCATGTTTGAATCAAAAGCAACCTTTCCAATGACTCTACCTCAGCTAAAATCGTCCAGATGCCGTCTAAAGATGCCGTCATCGATCGATAGACATTTCAGACTGAAGCAGCATCTCGAAGACGTTTACATTGATACACGCAGTGCAATCGCTCTCCCCACAGATTCTGAGTTCACACCAGAGCATATAAATAAATACGTGCAAAATATAGTTCTCCCTACGCGATGAGTAAAGATTTCAACGATAGTTACTATGCACAAATTGATAGCACTTTAAAAAATAAAGTATAATTCTCATAAAATTTAGTGCATAGAAAATGATTTTAGTAGCTCTTGCGAGAGTATAAATAGCGAAAAATATGGTTTTTTTTAAATTATTTTTTAAAATATTTTTTTAACGTTTGCACAAATTTCTTGCCTAACACATGTTTTTCCTTTTCAGATGGCTGAAACCTTTGAAATCCCCTTTTTCGAATGTAGCTGCAAAAATAATGAAAATATTCACGAAGCCTTTATAGAGCTTGCTCGAAAAATTAGAGAGCAACGTGAAATACGAGTTAGTATTTTTAATTATTCACACTCACGCACACAAACATACATAAATTCAGTAATTAACATTGTTTCTGAGAGATTCTTGTTCTGAAAGAATTAGTCCCCAAATTATATATATATATATATATATATATATATTCAGGCTTGGAGTCAATTACGAAAGAATAATCGATTACAAGTATGATGTGCCGATTACGATTTTGATTACGATTACAGACTCATGGGATAAAAACACACGCACATAACTATATATATTATTCTCATTGCTCGTTTGCGGTAACTACGTCATAGTTAAAAATTATGATTTTTGATTGTGCATTTAAATACTACATGACTATCTTGCTAATATATCCTGCATAGGTAATTAAATATCCCATATATAAATGGCTCGCCCCATCATAATGCATATTGTACATGTTCAGTAAATTACCGCCCATTAGCGAAACAAACTGTGCAAAACTTTGTTTCGCACTCTTGGCTTCCTTAAGAGGTTTTCCATCTCCAGCTCGGTCACTTTCCTATGCCGGGCTGATGAGTGCTAATAAGCACGAAACTGTAGTCCTCGGCTGGAAATGACTGAGCTGGCGGTGTATTTCACGTATTTCTGCTTTAGCCCTGGCTAATGGGCGGTAATTTACTGAATATACCCTGCCTTGCGTTCAATCTTCGAGTTGAACCGAACCATTGCTTCGGTCACTCGTCTGGGGGCTGTTAATTCTATATTAGCTACCAGTTTGTTTCGCACTCTTGGATTCCTTAAGAGGTTTTCCATCTCCAGCTCGGTCATTTTCCTATGCCGGGCTGATGAGTGCTAATAAGCACGAAACTGCAGTCCTCGGCTGGAAATGACTGAGCTGGAGGTGTATTTCACATATTGTACATGATTTAAATATTCATTGTTATTTTGCATACAACCAAAATTTTAGAGTTTACGGTTTCAAAAATTTACGAGCTATATTTCTATATTTTATTCACAACTTAATATAATACTATTTAATTCAGCCCAATAATTGAGAAAAAAAACTGTTTTTTTTATGCAGGATTTGTAAAACATGCATAGTATTAAAATACATTCAGATAGTATAAATAAATGATGTGAAAATAAATATTCAAAAATAAATACTGCATTTAAAATAATCTTTTATTGCATTTCAATAGCACCAAATGCTTCAAAACTGTCAGGTTTCATTCTCTGAGAAGTGTAAAATTTTCCAGCAGTGCCGAAAAAACGCTCAACTGGAGCAAATGATGCGCAAAGGTGTAATTTTACTAAGCAATAGGTACACATGAATCTTTGATCCCCAGTATTTTAGGGAATCAATATCATGCCCATTTAGTGCGCTGGTTTCGTAAGCTTTTTGTTCACTTTCAATTTTCTCTTTCATGAATGAACTAGTGGTACCCGCATGGCTTTGCTCGTAGTAGAAAATTAATATGTAATTTGATTCGCCTGTATATTTACAAATAATGGATGATAAATTTCTCTCCAGTTTGCTACGTTCATTTGCTCGCCCATGATCGCATATGGTAGTTTGCTCTTCCACGTTATGGTAATTTGCTGGTCGTCCATGTTATGGTAATTTGTTCGTCCACGTTATGATGATTTGCTCGGTAAAATGTTCTTAAAATTGCAATAGAAAAAGAATAAAATCGAATTTTCAAAAAATCCCTTCGAGGTGCACACCTCTGAAGAAACTAATTATGAGCCAAATTTCATGAAAATCGGCCGAACGGTATAGGCGCTATACGCGTCACATCCAGACTTTCAGCTTTATTATTAGTAGGTTATCACTTTGGAAGTGTGGGCAGGTTTTTCAGAAAATGCGAAGTTTCTTTTTCTTTTTTGAAGGCAGTTTTGGTGACACAAAGTGCAAGCATTGAACTCTGCTGATGAAAGGTATTGCTTTCTCTTTATTAAAAAATGATTAAATACCTCACACGACGTTTGTTTTTCTTACTGTGACGATATAGCCATAACAGTAAGCTTTCAAATACATTGTTTACTTTTATTTCCTTTGTTTCCCCACTGTTTTACCTAAAGCTTTTTGAACCTACGAAGTATTATGGCGCAAACCACATATTCATACCAGAATTTTTTGTTTTTCTATGAATTTCCAAAGGACTTTTCGGACACCATGAGTATCCCTCCACAATTACATGTCTGAGTTCAAAAATTCAACCACTTCTCACTATCCATGGCACAAGAAAACCACACCATTGTGTGCAGCAGTTTTAACGCATGTACTTCATAACTGTCAGAATGTGTATGATAACTCGTGTATCACGTTTAAAAAATAATTTTTAGTTATTTCTACGATACTAGATGAATACTTTATATACTATTAATTCTATACAATACAAACAATTGGAAAATGGATCACGTTGCTCGGAATATGCAATGAAAACCATTTCCAACGCATAGTTGATATGGGATGAGTATTTGAAATCTGAAATACATGCATATTTTAGCTAAACATACAACTTGCCCTCACTTCCATGTATAAACTATTTTTTCTTTATACTTGTAACATATTGGCAGTTCAGATTAGCATGTGTTTAGTTTGCTTGAATATGATCATGTGAAAACAAAAAGTTTCTTACAGGCAACTAAATTTGATGAAATGGAAAGACTTCAGTGGGAAAAAGCTGATCTTAATCAAAGCAAACAAGTGACATCAGGATCCTACCGATGCGGTTGCTAGGACTTTCTGCAGTGTATGGAATCTCGTTTCAGTGACCTCATCAAAATAAAATGAACTAGAAACGCACATCTAGAGATAAACAATGTTTTCCAGATAGGACTGTTGAAGATGAATGTCTCATGAAGTTCGATAACTTATAAGATGCGTTGGAGAAATACAAACCTCTGAGTTGTGCTAATCAGAAGTAAAACTTATCGTATCCGAGTGAAATTTAGATATACTGATTTGAAGAAGCTACAATGGAAAGAAATGCTAGCGATGCAATTCCATTCTCTTTAATATATTTGTTAAGTTAAATCCGTCTTACCTTGCTCTGTAAATTTTGAGTGTGCTTAAAATATTAATCATAATGAGCTAGATTTTTATCATGTTATCTGATGGGAAGATCTACATCTTGTTATTACACAATGTGAATACTTTTCTTAGATGTGATTGTCTTCTGAAAACAGACCCCTTTTCAGAACAGACTTAATATTTCTTTACCATAAATGAACTCGGAATAAAAAAGGAAAAATCACTTGCTGCCTTAGCATGATTTATTTAAGCTGTGGCCTCTTTCAGAGAAGACTTTTTCCGAGAACAGACTTCAGTTTTTTTCCCCTAAAGTTTTGAAATTAAATGCATCCGTTAAGGAAAATATTCACACATAAATGAATTCAAAACAGACGGGAAAAATATATTGTTGTTAAGAAATTAAGAATACAATAACAAATAGCATCATTTAACTATTACTTAGAAGTTGAACACATTCATACTGCCAAAACAATTGAAGTTATTTTTTTGAAAAGTAATATTTGTCCTTCAATCTTATTTTTATTTAGAATTCAAGTTCGTACTGAAATATTACAAACCCTTAAATAACTCAAAGCATTTCTTTTAATAAACGAAACGAAACTAAACGGCACCCTTTGCATACCTCCAACGCGTAAATACAAAAATTTCTCCAAAAGTTGCAAATCAGTCTGTTTCTTGTTTTCTGGACCACGATTCCCGCACTTTCCAGGAGCTGGCCAGGCACTGGATTCCTGCACTGTTATTACATGTTATTAGTTCTTTAAAAATAAAAAATATTGATGATGGACAACTAGCAATTTCTCTTAATAACTGCATATGACCCCAGTATAGATGAAAATACCAAACGATGTCTTGTCCACAAAACTACACAGGTCTGCAACTACTGGTTTCACCAACTAGCAGCGATTCAGAAACTATCCTTATGCGACACGATGACGATATTTGACGATTTCTTTGAGAAAGTCTAAAATGTCTTCTCGCTCGCTTCTGAATTTCAAGTGTTGCATAACAGCATTTAGTAAAACTAACGTCATGTGTTAATATGTTATTGATGAACAGTTACACGATGAGACACGTTATGGCGTTAGTATTAAAAGATTACTAGCGGATCTGGGTAACAAGAATAGATTCCTTCTATCTGTACATTTGTATGAATAAATTGAATGCATAGTAAGTTTGAGAGGGAAAACTAATATTTGTTGAATTTTACTGCTCTTGTATCATCACGTTAAGGATTAAATGAGAAAGAACAGGCAATTTCTGTAAAAAGTTATCTACTAGAGCTCTATATTTTAAAGCCACGTTTAAACTATGCTTTCATTGTGCATATTTGTAAACAGTATTAATTCAAAGTAAAAATGTTTGAACTAAAATTCTTTAATTAAAATCAAGAGCGATGTGCTGAAACAATGTACATTTTACTTTTTTTTGGTAAACCAGTAACTTATCCTTCGCTAGTACTAATGGCCTAAGTTTTCCTTGTGGCAACTATTACTTAAATACATATCTGAGGACAAGTAGATTGTTTTTATTACTTGAAAAACTATATTTATTTACTATTACATTTTATTTTTTAAATTTTAATGTTTTAAAATAATTTTAAGGATTTTATATATACTACTGGCCATTAAAATTGGTACACCAAGACAACGTGCTGAACATTTGAAATTCACTCGTCAGGAAGGAGATGCTTTGATTTGTAAATAAGATTTTCATCGTATTCATTTGAAATAGTTGGCGGTAGCGCCACCCCTTCAATGTATTTGATTAAATAAATTAAGTAGCTGGTTTCGCACACACAAATTGCATTTGAGTATTGTTTTCACGGAGAAAAATGTTGCAATGCATCGTGTATGAAAGATCAATGCTTAGCAGTACGTTTTTAACCTTGATAGAGGTTAAATTGTGAACCACGCTGATTGCGGCTTATTGTAACGCAGTATTACTGCTGGCGTTGAACAAATCCTATGACTTTGTTGAACATAATTGCCGGGTTCTAGAGGGTCATAAGAAACGCCATGCTGTACCACAGAGGTTCCCTGTTGCTAATAATGGAGAAGATGGAACATATTGCCCGTGATGCCTTAACGGATCGTACAACCACGTCGCTAGCCCTGAGGGCCGATCAAAAGACAAAAACAGTCTGCACAAAAAAAATCAACATTTACAGCAGCATGGTATGTCGGGTTGTCGGCTATGACTTCGGATACCTTTGGCTCTCAACGATGCGACAACACACGGGAGCAACCACGGGTAAGTTGTAAACAGAACCTGGATTCGGCTGAAAACATGACGTAACCATCAAGCTCACATACCATGCTGCAGCAAATATTCAAATCATGCAGGATCCATTTCTTCATACCCAAATGAGCCCAGCTCAGGGCTCACGACATGGCTGTTCGATCCATTAAGGCTCCACGGGCAAGATGTCCGATACCTCTGTTATTATTAACAGCGGTCGTCTGAGGTTCAGCATGGTGTTTCTTATATCCCTTTTGAATTCTGCGATGCTATTTTTAGCAGATAGTCACAGGACCTCAACCAACGCCAGCAGCAGTACTGCAATACAATAAATAGCAATCCCAGGGGACCACGATTTAACCTTTATCAAAGTCAAAAACTTTATGCACGAGGTATCGCAGCAATGTTCCCTTTATAAACATTGCTCAAATGCAATTTGTGTGTGAGTTTCTCACACGCAAATTCTATTTAAGCATCGTTTACACGAGGGAAATTGCTGCAATACTCTCAACTACTCAATATAAACGCATTGTAGGTTGTGCTACTGCCGCCTATTTTACGGAATTCCGTTGAAAATCTAAACATTTGCATAACAATGTTTTCTTCCTGTCGTGTAAATTTTATGTGCGTCACCAGGGCCGGCTCTAGAAGTTTTGCCTCCCCGTACAAATCTGCAAAGTGCCGCCCCTCCCACAGGTAAACAAAAAAAAACAAAAAAAATACGTTCAAACATTTTTATTTTTTCATTTTTAATATGAAACGTTCTTCCAAAAATGAAACCTCGCCCCTCCCCTTGCACCCCCTAAAATGGTTATGATTGAAAGCAGTTGCTTCGCCGTTGTCTATACCCATATATCATTTTATCGGTCCTAAGTATGACCATATCTTCCTACACTGACTGACAGTTTCACAACTAGAAAATATTTTAAGGGGGGGGGCATGTGCAAATTTTCCTGTACTAGGGGAGTCCGAAGGTTCTCCCCGGGAGGAAATTTTACTCCTAAGAACGCAGTTTTAGACGGTCTCCGACGGTATAGAAGGTGAAAAGCTTCAGGGAGCCTTTAGAGGAAATTTTAAATTACTGAAGTCTTAAAAACGTGATTATAGGCGATATGTGATGACGTTAGAGTAAGGGATGGAACTTCGGTGCTGTCTTCGATCATTTTTTTTTCTTTTTTTTTTTTTTTTTGAAAATAGAGTGAAATCGATCACCTATCATCCCAATTTTTCGACATTGAAGTTCCAAAATGCAGTTACCGACAAACTTTATGAGGCTCTTTGGTTCTCCCCCCAAAAAATTGTCGAAATAGAAGCCCTAAAAAGCGAAGTTTTTAAGCGATATTCAGGGACTAGAGTGAGGGTTTAAAGGTCTCACCTTAATTATTTCTTAATTATAGTTTTTTCATTTTCAGATTTCATACGGGAACATCTTCTCAATCTATTTAAAAAGACTGCGTACTAAGCATCTTAACATATTGTCGTTTTTAAAAATCCATTTTTTGACGATTTGAATGATATTAGAAGGAGGGTTTTGAGTCGCGAGGCCTTTGTCCGGAAGTTTTCCGAAGTGAAAGTTTTAAAAACGCGACTGCACACCATATTTGGTAACGTTACAGGCTCTGCAATTTTTCAAAATTGTAGCTCCAAAAAAGCAGTTTTAAACGATTTTCCATGTTGTTACAATGCGAAGTGTTTAGTAGTTCTTCCCCTGGATAGCAAAATTAAACCCTTGGAAACGAGATTTGAGATGTCCTTCAATGATTTTGGCTGAGGACATTTTAAGGATTTTCTTAATATTGAACCTTCTAGGAAAAGGAAAAAGAAAAAAAAATGAGGTGGAGATGAAAGAAATATGAGGTGTGGGAAGTGATTAACTTAGCAATAATTTGTAACTATCGAAAAATCAATTTTAAGGTTTTTTTTAAAAGAAATTAAGATTTTTCACAACATTCTAATTTTATCCTATTAAAATTACTTCGTTTTCCCGAGGAGCCTTCGTTTCTTCTCTTTAATGATATGGAATATTTTTGAAAAAAATATTATACTCAGCCCTCTGGGGGGGGATAGCCTTCGCGCGATCCAACTCCTGACTGTAGAATTTCAAAAACTGAAACTCCAAAAATATATAATTATTTAAAGCGTCCAAAATAATAATTACACTGCGTCAGTGAAATTTTTAGAAGAAGGAGGTGTTTTCAGGGGTATATTTCTCTTTTTTTGGGGGGGGGCTCTTGCTTTTGGGGGGAGTCATAGTGATATTCAGGGGGGTGCGCCCTTGGGGGGTGGGCACCCCTGCTATTGCAATTTCCCACGGCGCCCCTGTAGATGAAATATGGCTCTTCGGGGAGGCACACAATTTGGGATAAATTGCCTGTCGAGTCACTAAACCAGTTTAATATTTGACAAAATTAGTTGGAGACAAAGGTCTAACTTCAAAATCCGGACCTTATGCCCAGCCTGTTCAGATGGCAACTTGACCTCATGTCATAGGTGCCCAAAATCGGGACCTTCTATCCGTGGAACATCTGTACACCGGACCATATGTCCACTGGATCTTAAGTCCGCTGGACCTTCCGGACGTACGTGGATAATAATTATGTTATTATTCAACCTCATGAACACAACACAAGAAAGCGAAACGAATAATTATTTAAAAAACATAAAATTTATCTCAGAAAGATTCCTTTCCTGTGGAATATTGAACACACTTATTACCTTCTTTACACGCTTGAACACACTTATTACCCTGCACACTTATTACCTTCACATTATTAGGCTGGTTCAAAAAACATTTTTTCAGCTAGAGTCCAGGACACCACCTATTTTTTTTAGATTTACTAATAGTATTATGCTGTAAAAGTTTTAACGTAAAACTCAAATTCTAAGAGGGTTCTCAATGACCCCTTAATTCAACATTAGCTGTAGCATAGAAAATGCCACAAATTTAGAAGCATTTAATTTCCCCAATCGTTTTTTTTTGGAAATAATTATCTTTCTTCAATGTATATGCATATTACTCGTATATATTGCAATGTGTAGCATTGCTTTTTCAGTTCAATGTAATTTTATAACCCCTTCCTCATGCTTATGATGTTTGGGGGAGGGGGTTGAGAACCCCCTTTCAGTTGAAATAGGAAGCTAAAATTCTTCCAGTATCCACAAGTGTAAAAATATTGAGGGGTGTCCTGTTATCTAGGAGAACATTTTTTTTTTACATGTATTTTTGAACCACCCTAATATTTATATTCTTTACATTTTTCCTTTGCCTAATGGCACTGATGGCAACGATATTTGAACTAAACTGCAATGGTAACAAATCATATTCAGTTCTTCGACTACAAAGATACAGAGCGCTTTCAAAAATCACTTTACTGGTTGAAAGTTCTCTGCTCGAGTGTCTGGTTAATTTGTCGGGGAACACAATCAGCTCAAAGAGAAAATACCATTTTATTGGAAGGGATGGCGGTGGAAGCGGCTCACGTTTTTTTTTTTTTTTTTACTGGTACGAAAGAAAAATACAACCCTTCCAAAAGAACGCCAAAATATTGCCTTTTTGCTCCCGTTGTTTAATCATCAGTACTTAAGACCCTGGTCAGTACGCGAAACAATGGACAAGAAAAGAGCTGCATGGGCAATAGTGTTCTGTAAAGCCTAGGGCCCAGAATCGGGTGGAGGATTCTGATGAGAATCGGATCCCACCCATTCTGTCTCACTTTACAACTAGACACATGACCATCTGACGTTGGCGACAGCAATAACAGTACAATAAGCGTAGGAGAGTAAAATGACCAACAAAGTTCATGCACTTTTCAGATTCCCAAAAGCAACAAAAATGGTATTATGTTTTCAAAATACTTTTGTACAAGTTTGTCCCTAATGGGAAATCTGCTTTAGACATTCGAACCTAAATGCCGCCCTTAAAATTTGCCGCCCCGGACAAGAGTCTGGTTTGTCCGGCGTTATATCCGCCCCTGACGTCAAATTCTTACTGTAACAGTTTTAATGGCTAGTAGTGTACATTCTTTCTTGATATTTTATTGTTTTTCTAGACAAAAATTAATGCTTCACTTCAGTAAAAGTTTATTAAAAAGAGTCACAGAAAGTAATGTTATACTATAACTTTCTTTTTAATTCAAAATCAGTTGGAAAATCTAGGGGTAGGCACGATAATTTTAACTTCACTTAAAGTTTAAAAAGATTATCTTCAAAGACAAAAAAAAAAAAAAAAAAAATCAATCTTTTCATACGTTTTTCTTTTTTTTAATCAAACCATGTTATTTAAACTGCCATCAGTTTTAATTTTCTTTTTATACAGTAAGCACGTCATCATAAGCATAATGAGGAAAAAAAAAACTCCTAGAAAAATTCTCAGAAACCCTACATGATGCATCAAGGGGCGCCATTTTACGTGCGTAAGGGAAACATTTTTTTATTTTAGTTTCCCGTATGCCTTCTGTCCTGTTTTAATGAAGTACACTTTATAAATAGTACACCTGAAGGAAGTATTATAACATAAATCATGCGACTGACAGAATAAGGAACATTCTGTAAAAGGTCGATCTGGAGCTCCAATATCTGCATTATACTCGTATGGTCACACAAATTTCTTGTGTGCTTTAGGCTTCTCAGGAAAACTCTTTAACCGACCCTACTCAGTGGAAACAGAGCAATGATTTTTATAATTGATTTAATTGTGAGGTGAGAAAATACTTTCAGGATACTCAAATATCTATTTACTTAATTTATAGATCTAACCTAAACGGATGTCCTTTGTCTCTTTTATTTTCCTTTCTCTTTGAAAAATGGATTGTAGATTAATTATTAATTATTATTATTTATCATGTGTAGATTAATTATTAATTATTATTATTTATTATTGTTATTTTTCAAAATGGAAGTTTATATTTTGTTAAATTGAAACATTTCAAGCCAATCAACATGCAGTTTGTTGCTTCAAAGCTTAATGATATTACTAAACGTTTAAGAATTTGCTTAATGAGTATAATTTTGAACGTACACTCCTGTTTGTGAAAATTGCAACACCACGAAGGACTTACGCGAGTGATCTGAAAATTGCAGGAAATGTAAAGTAGGGCATGATATGCAAATGATTAGAATTGCAGACCGGTAGCGCATGCGTATGATGAGCAGCTCCCTCTGAACGGCGGATCGAACCAAATATAAATAGACGGCTGTAGCGAGGCGTGAATGATTATCGGTGGTTATATGCTAGAGTAAACGTTAACTGAATCTTTACTATGCCTCTTCCACGAAAGAAAACAAAATTCGAGCAAACTTCGGATTTTGAACGGGGCAGAATCGTCGGCCTTCGTAAAGCTGGATTGTCTTATCGTTCATTAGCTGCTCGTGTGCAGCGTAACAGCAGCACAATCATGTGTGTTTGGAAGCAGTGGACGGACGAGGGTCGGACAGCTCGGAAATCCGGGAGTGGATCCCGAAATGTGACTTCACCTCGCGATGACAGACAATTGGCAGCACAGTGGTCAACAGCTACAGGTGTTTCATTGTACGCTCCATCAATTCGGAGACGTCTGCTGCAGCGTGGGCTGCGCGAAAGGAAGGTTTTAGATGGTAGCAGAACGTCTGAAAAGTGGCAGAAACAAGGTTATCAGTTCACATTACGGGTTTAACAAAGCATTCCGTGTAAAAGTCGCAAATATTATGAAATTTCGGGTCCAAGTTGCCCCACTTTACGGTACACTTTAACGTCTAAGAAAGGTGGCACGTTCATTTAAATACCTAATTTGCATTTATATTTTGTTATAATAATGTTTTCTCCAAAAAATAAGAAGTATTCTATTTTGAATTTGGGTTGTATAATGGATGCACAATCTCAGTTCAATCGAATTATATTTAGAGGTCGCGCAACACGATCGAATTCCGGGGAAAATGAGCAATTTGGTCAGATGAAGAAGAGTTTTAACTGTCATTACCCAAAATAACATTTCATTCAAAAGGGTATGATTTCAAATCTTTTACTACTCTACAGTTTAAACAAACTACGATCAGTTTGAAAAAAAAATCCTTTTGCTATAAGGCCAATATAAAAGTTGCAGAAAAGCTAGTAGCCGCTACAGTGGAGAGTGTGATTCAAACTGTGGAAGATTTTACACTTACTCATTCGTCCTTATGACAGCAAAGGCAAACTGTTTGCTTCAAACTGGCCATTAACATTCAAAAGTCCTTTATGGCTGTAGCCACCTTGATAGTCAGTTGGATGGCATACTAAAGAAAAGTACATGGATCATTCTCCAGAAAATGTAATTTTTGAAAGCAAGTATTTTTCAATTTCGTAACCTTTTGTTTTCTTTTGTTTTTTCGTTGTTACATGAAAGTGTTACCTACTAGAAGTAACCATAAACAATTTCCCAGCTACGTTCCAATTATTTTACTCATAAATTAAAAAAAAAAAATACCTTGTTTACAGAAATAAAAAAAAGGAAAAAAATTTTTGTGATTAAAAATAGAGGCTAATTTAATATCAAACAAGTAATTTTGTTAATTGTGCAAACAATAAGTTATTTTAATGATTAGTGGGAATCTAATATTAAGCTCTCTAAATTAAAGTACGGCTTAATTACAAGTTATCCTTTTAGTTCAAATGTGTGTTATAAAATAGTATTTAGTAAATTTGAGAAAAAACTGGCAGTTTATAATTTAGTAGAATGCCTAATATTGATGTATTACACCTCCATCATTTATTTTCACCTCAGAAATAATGACATTGATAAGGTCTGTCACGGAGGTGAGAAATTTTCCATTATTATAGGACTAATGGATACATTTTTCAGGGAAATATTTTTTTCTTCGTTGCTACAATCTGCACATGTTAAGCATATGAAAACATGTTCACTTCTTTTTTTACATTAATTTACATCCCTGAAATTCAAGTTCACGGAGGTGAGAATTCACATTTACCTCACTTTGTTTTTAAAACAAAATCTATCTTCTTAAAATTTCAATAAAAATCTCCCAACTTCTGAAGGGCTGAAAATAAACAAGAGGGCTCCTTTGTATCATGGAAAATAAAATGTGATGTCATTACTGCCACGTGTTAATGCGAAATGGCATTTTGTGTTTAGGTAACGGAGGTGAGAGTTATTGTGTGTCATGATTCCTTATCAAACTAAAACGAACTAAAGCACAATATTAAAAAAATAAATATACTTAAACAATTAGTATTTGAGATACTTGTGAAATAAAAATTCAATGAATAATTATATACTTTTAATTAAACAAGTTATTAAGCAACATAAACAGTCACACCAGGTGTGTGACATGCCTTGGAGGTGAGAATTCGCATGTTGTGAACCAAAAAAATTATAAATAAAAATTATTACTAAAAAACTGTTGGCAGGTTTAAATAAATATATTTTTGATGAAATCAAAAAGCTATATAAAGCTATATACTATATAATGTAACTGACAACCCACCAAATGCTGAGTTAAACACTAATATAACAAAACGCGAAAGTCTTTCAAACTAAACCTTCTCAGTTACGTTAAGTAGTAGTTTATAGGAGGCCCCGACTTCAAATGGTTATTAAAGATTAAAAGATCGTATATAATTACTTAGGTATTAAAATAATTCATCGAATAGTAATTAAAATCAATGTTTATTTTACAATTGGGTGTTTAGTTAAGTTGATTTTTGTACTGGATTTGTAAAATAAAGTTGATTTATACGTTTGGATAGGAAATCGTATGTAAGTAAGACTAATTATTTTTTACTTATTAGTTCAACTTTGTTTTTTGAAGTCGGTTCTTTTTTTATTTGAAAATAATTTATTTTTTGCTTTTTACTGGTGTAAACATAAAATAAGTACGTAGGGTAGAGTATGTGGTACACTCCTTACGTACATCTCAGTGAGAAAGCGTCGAGCACAGGAGTCTGAAAACAGCTATGATGAGCATAATAGAGAAAGAAATAGAGCACAGCTTCTCGGAGACTTCCGAAGACTGCGAAGAGAGGCTTTTTCAAATGAGCAATTATTTGCAAAGAAAATTGTCTTCATCATCAGTTTGACTTTATCAAATTATGCTTTCCGAAAAAAATTCACTAGTCACTAAAAAACAACAGAAATCGCTTTTACTTTGAACATAGAATTTGAAGAGTTTTCTTGATTTTTCAAGGATCCCATCTTCAGATATGACCTGATGACCATGGGATCACCTGGGAAGTATATACCTTTTCAAACGAGAAAAAGAAAAAAAAAAAAGAATTTTCCAAATTGATCTATGCGTGTTTGAATTTATTTTAGTTTGTTACACCGCTAAAATAAATTGTCGTCCCCACTCCTGAAAAACTGGGGGAGGGGCAGCACCCCCCACACACCCCTTGGCGTCGGCTCTTCACGCGCACGCAGTGATGAATGATTTGAAATTTCTTCAGCATACAAAAACGAAAATCCGAAAAGACCGACTGTTGTCACAGACAAACTGCAGTTTTGGTATCTCTTCGAGCATTTCGTCGCTCTAGCTCTATTCGATTCAGATATTTGAGAGAGAAAAGCGAAAGATGGTAAATGTTTTTACCATTAGGATAAATCACTGGAGCTCGCCAGGCGGAATAGGAGGAAGGATATTAACGAATTCAAGCCTAAAATATTAAACATTTGTTGAGCAATCACGATTGCTTATTGTTCTCACTTGACTGTTTTGAATTCCTATGATTTTATTCCCCCCCCCCCGCCTCCCTCCGCAGCACCACCGTCGGCCGGCCGCCTTACGATGCTGCTCCTCTAGCAAAAACCGTCTCCAGGTTGCGTCCATATCCCTACACTGTTAAAAATTCAGGAAGATTTTCTGGTAATTGTTACTGTAAAATGGTGGACTTAACGCATCGCTGATATTTACGGTAATTTATACCGGAGATATAAGCGATCCCAGCGCCAATTGGTTGCTGTGGCCTACCGAGGAAACCGTAAAATTTTGCGGTAACATTTGATTTTTACGGTAATAGTTACTGGCAACATGGATGCCATACATACACACACCTTCACACACACACGCATACATACACACACATACAGGGTGGTCATAATTAAAGTTACCCTGTTTAGACCCCTCTAGTGACCGTTCTGGCATCGGATTTCGATGAAACTTGGAATATCTATATATATAAAAATGGATGTATGTTTGTGGGTGTGTGGGTGTGTGGGTGTGTGTGTATGTTCCTTATACAAATCCACAGTTTTCGTCGGATTTCTTCCAAATTTGGCACAAATGTAAGTTGTTGCTCAGGAATTCATATAGGCGGGTTTCTGGAATTTTAAAAACACCCAAGGAGGTCTAATTTCATATTTTGAGTCATAAAATTGCTCTTTTCTGCACGATCAAATTTCTGTAGAGTTATGAATTACGTCTACATGAAAAGCCCGTAAAAAACTGCCCTAGATGAAGTTTCTTCAAAGTTTAACTGTAATCGTTAAATTTGTGAACCTTGGTTCAAAGCAAATGAAAATGGTTAGCAACATATAACCACCAGGAGATATTTTAAATGCAATCAACACAAAAAGTATCCTCAACCATGGCCGTTAATGTCAATTAGCGACAAGCGTAAAGCATGTTTGAAAAGAAATCTGAACGAAAAAGAAATGCTGTTTTTCAGTAGTTCTTAAATTGCACCCGGAAAAGACATAGGGATGCATTGAAACACCGTCGGTTCTTCATCAATTTGCTTGCGCATTTTGCTAATAAGTTTTCAAGTAATAATAGCGTAACAATAAACGAAATTTTGATCTGTATTTTCTGCATAACCAGCACAGAAAATACCAAAATGAGATAGGTATTAAAAATGCATTCAATTATCGAAGTACAATCTTCAACAGTTTTAGCGTTAGAATACTAAACTCATATTAAAACGACATCCTTGCAAAGGAAATTTAATTTAATATTGTATTATCCTTAAACAAATCAATATGTAAATGTTATTTATACTATTCCATGATTTACCTAATTCGGTTCACCTAAGTTTCACCGAAATCGCTCCAGGTTATCAAAGAAAAAGGTGTAAAAGTACTAATAGGGCTAATGGATTGCAAAATAATCATTTTTGTGCATAGTAGTAAAGATTGAATTTACCTTTCAAGGGGGAGGGGGATAGTCATGGGGTTCATTACATGTACATAAACTACCATACTAGGATTGCTAATGTGTGGTGAAATAAAAGACTGTGCACCTTTAGACCCAAAACCACACGGAAATGTAATACGGCGGAATTAAAAGTTTTGGAAGCGTAAAAGTTTAAAGTTTGAAAAAATGCAAAGAAATATTAATTTAAATTTAAACTTTTAAAATGCATAAACTGTCTCCATTTTTATGAAAACAAATTTCTTAATCGTTTAAAATTTTATGTTACTTTAACGCTCGAAGCAATAGTACACCTGATTGAGCATCTCCGCTGACTAGCAATAATTTTAAACCAGTTAGCGGGTATGATGCAACTTTTGACACTAAGAGATTGCTCCTGAAATGGGCATGATGAAATATTACACCACATTATAAAGTTTTTTCTTTTTAGTCTTCATCGTGAAATTAGTTGAGCAAAGCTCCATTTCCAATTCCAAGACTCTCAGTTCGATAACTTTTATTGTAAACAATCGAAAAATATTAGTGTTTGTAACTACTATTAAGTAATTCAACCGTCATTGAAAAAATGGTGTAAGATAAAAATGGATACGTATCAGTGTTATAGAAGCAACTCTGTTCTCAGTGGAGGGATAAGGTGAAACAATTTGTATCTCATGTATAACCACTAATCGCAATACATCATTCCTTAAACTTCAAGAAATTAAGATCTCCAGTAAGACTTAAGTTCTGTATCACGATCAATAAGTCAGAAGGGCAGGCGATCAAGTACTTTAAATGCATGTGAAAATTACCTATTCCCCATATAGATAGCTTTATGTTGCATGCTTAAGGTTGGGTTCACTCAAAAATGTATTTCATTTTGCTGCTGGAACGGGGACTAAAAATTGTATTTAGGAGCAAGATTTGAGTTAAATTTACAAATTAAAAAATTTTGAATAATTTAACTTTTTAGTGTTTGAATTACGTTTCTAAACATGGAAATACATTTCCTTCGTTTTGAAGCTGCGGATATGGGGAACAGAATGTGCAACAAGCTTTTGTAAAACATAAACAAAAAATTGTCTAATATACAGTTGTAAGTAGAAACAAGACGGTTTTTTTCTTTCTTTTAATTTCATGACCTGCAAATAATTTTTTAAAAAATACGCAGATAGTGACCAAAATGTGTACGCCTATTTCTTTATAAGGCAGTTCAATTGACGGGTTTTATATAGTTCGTTCCATAAGTTCGTGTTCACGTACTCCATTTTTAATGCTTAATGTAACTTAAAATAATAACTATAACTATATCTATAGTAACTATTATTCAGTGGAACCATTCCTACCCCTCATTACGACTGTGCCTATGTAAATTAAAATTTCGATATTCTCAAAGGAATACTTTAGAGCAGCAAACTTAAATAAGTGCTCTTACTACCTGCATCAGATTGAGTTATCATGTACAACATTTACGGCAAAAGTGTGAGGTTTTAAAAATTGGAAATAAAATTTTAATCAAGACAAATTTTGAATCGTTGCAAGAAACCAATATTAATGTCTAACTGTCATTTTCGCCTACGAAAATAGAAATTTGACATAAATATAAGAAAATAAAATGTAGTTGACGCACGTCTTTTTATGCAACTTACACTTATCCAATTTTACTACATGGCATGCTACTAAATCTACACGGAAAAGGCAAACAGACACATTTTGTGAAATTATTTATACTAAGTGACAGTTTTCTGCGTGCTTGCATACCTGAACACTTATAAAATGAGTCTACCTAACACGTGAAACCGTGAAAGTAAAAACACCGCCAGAAAATCCGTGAAACGGAACGTTAACTTTTATATCTGAAAATATTGTAACGGTGTCATATTTTGCATATATTTATAACTGATAAAAGCCATTGAATTTTACTCACGACTCTTTCTAGGAAGACATTCCATGATTTTTTTTCCAGAATAAAATGTATGTGAAGAGTACTGCAACATGCTTTAATGTCTTGAGGTATACAAAACCTTCAAACACAGAACAACGGTTTTCGTATTCGAAGCACCACGTAAAAGGTTGTCCCACAAGATATGCAAGACAATCATTTGTCTCTGCATTAAGGCAATGGATGTACCGCCCATCTGTTTCAACCGCAGACAACGTGCCAGTGGACACGACAGAACCAAAGAACATTGTTGACAGAACCCCGATAACATGCCTCATGCTTTTTCGTTTTTACTTGATGCTATTTTTTCTGCAAATGCTCAACTTTCTGTGCTATTTACATTCTTGAAAATTTGACTCTAGAGTGGTGTGAATGCAGGTTTTTACTGTCATTTAGATAGAATTCCTCCATTTAATTATCTGAAAGATATGTTGCATTGAGAAGCACCCGGGCAACGCCGGGTATTAAGCTAGTAGATTATATAGACCATGGGGAGTAGAATTATGATATAAAAAAAATTAGTTCAAACTCTACCACCAGGGTGGAAAAGGGCGCATGAATCAAATAAGACGGAGACTGTGACACAAAATCGATTTTATTTACTGAATTAGTTCAATGTGCATTCCATGTGCGTCAAGCACGTGTTCAAAACGTGTTATAGCGTGAGCCACATTTGCACGAAGGGTTTCCCTTTCAATAGCATGAACATGGCTCTTATGTTGTTCTTTAATTCAGGCACCGTCCGTATGCTTCCACCATAGACTCGATCTTTCAAGAAGCCCCACAACCAGAAGTCACACGAATTTAAGTCCGGCGATCGCGGGGACCAAACCGTAGGAAAATGTCTAGAAATTGTCCTGTCATCACAGAAATGCATACGAAGCCAAGGGCGTATATAAGGAAGGGGCTGAGGGGGCCCGGGCTCCCTCCAAAATCTGTAAAAAAAATAAATGAAGGTAGTTAGTTTTGGTTTTAGTTGCTCACAAATAATTTCTAAACTTTTAGCTACAAAAAAGAGAAAATAATAATAATGAATAAGTAACTATGATTGTGGTAATAATAATTATAATACGTTAGATCAGAGATTTCTGAACTGGGTGCCGCAGGAAGAGGTGAGGGGTGCCGCGAAGTGCCCTTGGTAACAATATACAGAACACTAGACGAGGATGCCGTGAGAAAATTTTAGTTCTTCAAAGGGTGCCGCGAATCGTTAAAGTTTGGGAACCCTGCATTTGAAGGCACCAGACAATGGTGTTCAGAAAGGGTCATGGGATCCGTACCCCTTACTCACGAAAAGAACATGTCTTGGGGAAGCGAAGTTATTGTAACAAGTCAGTTTGAAAAGAAAGGTCTCCAAAATGTTTCTCTCGTTAAATCTCGTCCCCTGCAAGAAATTTAAAATAAGTTTTAGTTGGGTTGAGTAACAATGGAAATTTACGTCCTAAAAACGCATTTATTTAGGCCTTTTTCGGACATCAATTTCGAAACAATTCTGGAAGAGGGTATCCGAACCAACACCCTTTAACTAAGGTTACTACCAAAAATAGTCTGATATTGTGCCTTTAAGATTTAAATTTTGAAAAGTTCGAGAGGATCCGAAAATTGCCTGATGTTGGGAAAAAATCTGAATAGATTTTTAAAATAACATTAAAATAAAAAATAATCAAAAGGTACTGACTATTGATCTGGTAATTACGTCCAAGTACCCCTATTTCTTTTACCGGTCTCCACCCCATTTTTTTCCCCTTTTTCCCTATTGGTCTAAAAATAAGAAAGTATTCAAAATGCTGTACTCTTAGCAAGCCCCATCCAACCATTAAGACCATTAAAGAGCTTCTCAAACCTCTTTTTCAGGGCTTCAATGTCGAAAAATTTCCAGCGGGCAATTATCTAACGCCTTGCCTTCTGAAAGCATCGAAAATCGTTTAAGACTGCTTTTATGGAGATTCAATTTTGAAAAACGGCTGAACTCCTAACGTTACCAAATATGATTCACAGTCACGCTTTTAAGATTTCAATTACGAAAAAATTTCGTATGAGGGTCCAACTGCTCTCGTATGAAATCGAAAAAGGAAAAACTACAATTTCGAAAAAGTTTTAAGGTGGAGAGCGTTTACTCCACCTAATATTACTGAATATCTCTTTAAAACTACGGTTTTTAGGACTTTAATTTCAAAATAGTTTTGGGAGAGAGTCCCATAACATCCCTGCTCGTAACATTATCGAAGGTAGTCTAAATCTGCGTTTTTAGAACTTCAATTTTGAAAAATTGGGCGGTGGAGTGACGGATTTCGCTCTATTTTTTAAAAAAAAGCCATCGGGGGCAACTTCGAAAAGACCCATTCCTTTCATTACACTAACTTCAACAAATATATCTTATAATAGCGTTTTTAAGATTTCAATTTCTAAAAATATCCGCAGAAGGCCTTCCGAATTTTCTCCCGTAGCATCGCCAGAGACCGCCTGAAACTGCGTTCTTTGTCCTACAAATCCAAAAAATTTCTGGGGAGAACCCCCGTACCTCCCCCCTCTTCCACCGACCAAGAAGCGAGAACATTTTGAGTGCCCTCCTAAAACTATTTTTTGGTTGGGCCACTCGATGACAGTATGAAGTCCTAGCCCCACCTCGAAAAAAAAAAAAAAAAAAAACGAAAAGGTCAAGGCACTGTTGCTCCCCCCCCCTTCAAAACAAAAGTGGCGGGGGGAGGCTTGGTTATATGGGCTCCCTCCAAATTAAAAACATATATACGCCACTGTACGAAGCAGTGCCTTTACTGGTCGAGCAATGTGAGGGGGTGATCCATCTTGCATAAAGACAGTTGAGTCCAAACACACTGGTTGTTGGAAAGCTAGAATGACTTGCTGCTCAAGAAGTGCGCAATATCGGGGACTTGTGATCGAACACCTTTTAGGACCTTGGGGTGGGGGTCTCCTAGAAGAAATAGGGACCGAAGATGAAATCACCGGTGAAACCACTCGATATGGTAATGTAATCGGGATGCAGTGACTGTTCATTCACAACATTGTTGTTGCCGGATGTTTTACGTGTGTAGAGCGCTCCCTATCGTCGATTTTTGAACTATTTTTTTATTGCATAATCCTGCTCCCCATGGTCTATATTATAGATATTCCAAGTTTCATCGGAATCCGATGCGTAGAACGGTCAGTAGAGGGGTCTAAACAGGGTAACTTTAATTATAACCACCCTGTACATAAAACACACATACTCATGCCTGCACACAGACACAAACACACATGCCTACACACAAATACCCCCCCCCCCACACACACACACACTCGTGATTGCGAAAAACATAATTTGAATTCAAGATGTCAAAATTCAAATTAAGTTTCTTTCTTTCTTTTTTTTTTTTTTTTTTTTTTTTTTTGTACGAAAAACACGGACATACTTTTTTGCTCATTATGCATAGACAAGGAATTCCTGCATTGCATATTGCAGACGAGCGTTGAGAGATAAAAGATAGCTGCTAAATAACATTGTATATAGTGACATGAAGTAAGAGGATGAAATCGAGAAGAATGAAAATTATTTTTTTCCCATCGATTTATGAAGCACCCTACTCAACATTCTTCATACACAGTGTGTTCCGATTTAACCTGCAAGACCTTTATATTCGCAACCGTGAGCCCTAGATGTATACTTCCAATTGCAAAAATGTTCGAAATCAGATGCAGAGTTGAAATGTTGAAAGTTTGAAGTGAAAATTAAAGAAAGTCAAAAAGTACAAAATTTAACTTTTTATACGGTCCCAGGTCCCCCAACTTATATTTAGGGAAATAATCTGTATTGAAAAATAATTCCAACGCAAAAAGTTTGAAATTAGTACGACCAATATCCACTGAGATATGAAACGCAGCGTTTTATGACACAGATATATCTTAACTGTGTTAAGATATTAGTGTTGATATCTTAACACAGTCAAAAATCAACACTGAGATATCTTAATCTGAAATTATAAAACTGAAATTATATTTAAGACAGATATCTTAAATAGATATCTGTGTTAAGATATCTTATGAAATAAGCTATCTTAACACAGTTAAGATATTGAGAGTTTTGAAGCAAAAACAAAAATGAGTCAAAAAACACAAAATTTAACTTTTTATACGGGCCTAAGTCCCCTAGCTTATATTTAGAGAAATAATCTGCATTGAAAACTATTACCGACACAAAAAACTTGACATTTGTGGGACCAAAACTCAAGGAGATATTCCAGTTTAAAGTTTTAAGGGACCATACAGAAGATGCGATTGGAACTTATCGCCCTTTCAGAAGAATGACAGGTCGTCAAAGTAAGAAAAACAAGGTATTTCTATTTTTCATTGCTATTCAAAAATAAATGCAAATGTTATGCCCTGATACGCAAAAACACATTACAACAACAATATGAAAAACCACACTATGCACACAAATATAATTTTAAACAATTGTTAACCGCTATACTCCCCCCCCCCCCCCGGTGCTATTAACGACGAGTGAAAAGTGCTGTAAATCACAAAACACTGCGTTTCATATCTCGTGAATATTGGTTGTACTAATTTCAAACTTTTTGTGTTGGAATTATTTTTCAATGGAGATTATTTCCCTAAATGTAAGTTACGGGACCTGCGACCCGTATAAAAAGTTAAACTTTGTATTTTTTGACTTAGTTTTATTTCACTTCAAACTTTCAATACCTTAACTCTGCATATGATTTTGATCATATTTGCAATTGGAAGTATACATCTAGGACTAACGGTTCCAAAAATAAAGGTCTTGCAGGTTAAAACCGAACACCCTATATATTTTTCGCGCATTACAATAACTTTATTTTCCATACATGATCTTTTCTTATCTTCAGTAAGAAAGAAGATATTTGAAAAACAGTCGACTCAGCATTCTAGGGTGAGCACAAGAACGCGTAAAATTAAAAAGCGTAAGGGAACATTACGCAAGGGGGACCCCAAAATGCACAGTACACGAGTGACTATCATCGTTATTCGATCCAATTAAAGCCCTGGATCGTTCTGGAGAGACGGATCGAGGCTTTAGATCCAATGAGCTGTCCAGTAAACATTATTGATCAGTAATCACCTATCACACGGCTGATCTCAACATCATTCATGCTGCCATCTAGTAGCTAGTTCTATAAATAATAATTAAAGTTAAAATTCTAGCATAAATTTTATTGGTATTTTTAGTGTGGTTTCGGAATACTGAAGGGTTTTTTTTTTCTTTTATTTACTCTTTACTATTTTACAATTAGCAGTAGTACAGAAAATGGCAGGGTGAAAGCATTAGCTAGCAGCATTCAGATAAAAACGATTAAACTAGGTTGTGGAAATGTGTAATGTTAAAAATAAGGAAAATTGTGATTCAAAATATCAAATGAGAAACGATTCAAAAGTATCAAAACAGAACTTGGTAAACAAAAACTCTTTTTTATTTTCCTACAAAGGGATCGTTTATGCTTGAGATTTGAGACATATAAATAAATAGTATAAGAGAAGAAAACTTTATTTTCTATGCTTACTATAAAATGCAAATTAATTAGTTAATAAAAAAGAAGCAATATATTGCACTGGTGAGTGTGAGTAAAATCTTCAATGCAAATTTATTTTTACGAGTTATTTGAGATAGCAAAAGTTTTTCAAAAAAAAAAAAAAAATAGAGAGAGATAATTAATTAATTTAATTATTTATATATTTCGTAACTTTCTGAATAAATGTGTTTTACATTCATATCAAAAATAACTAGTGGCTCTGAGAGCTATTATTTGTGAAATAATGATTGATTAGATAATTTAAAAAATAATGAACGTTTTGGAGAATTCATATGTATCATCTAGAAGATTAAAATTAAGCTAAATGAAAAAAAAACAGCTAATAATTGCCAAAATTGAATTTTGAATGTACTCTACGCATCAAACTCATGGAATTGACCGAAAAAAAGCGTATATGAATAGCTTGAAAAAAAATTAGCAAATTCCCCTGTTTATTCAGTATATCGTCCCTCAGAGCAACATTAAGACATCTAATCCCAAGAATAACAATAAGATACCTTACTGCTGCTCTGATGAGACGATATGCATATTAAACAGCTGTTTTAAATCTCAAAAAGTGACATTATAATTTTTATATTTAGACTAAATACTTTTAATAAATGTAAACTATCTTGACCCATAATTACTGGGTTCTCCTGCCACGGAAGTTTTTAGAAATTGGGCAGTTTTTCCGAATTTGAAGCAGGGATTACAAGTTTCTTCCAAAGAAGAAAAGATCCCCGAAAAAAATATGGAGAAAACTGGCCGGAAGAAATAGTAGGAACGTATTTTAAAAATTCGCCTTTTGAGTTGAAATTTTGTATGATCAAGTTTATAATTTTTAAAGGAAATTTTAAGTATATGCGCAGGAAGCTAAAATAAAAATGAGTCAAAAAAAAAGCAAAATTTAACTTTTTATACGGGCCCTAGATCTCCTAACTAATATTTAGAGAAATAATCTTCGATGAAAACTATTACTGACCCAAAAAACTTAACATTTGTGTGACTAAAACTGAAGGAGATATTCCAGATCAAAGTTTTAAGGGACCATACAGAAGATGAGATTGAAACTTATTCATTTTTCAGAAGTATGACAGGTCGTCAAACTAAGAAAAACAAGGTAATTATATTTTTCACTGCTATTCAAAAATAAATGTAAATGTTATGCTGTGATACACGAAAACACACTACAAAAGCTCGAACAATTTGAAAAACCATACTCTTTGCACACATATAGTTTTAAACACTTATTAACCGCTATATTCTCCCCAAAAAGGTGTTATTGACGGCGAGTGAAAAGTGGTGTAAGTCACAAAACGCTGCGTTTCATATCTCGGTGAATATCGGTCGTACTAATTTCAAATTTTTCGTGTTGGAATTACTTTTCAATGGAGATTATTTCCCTAAGTATAAGTTAGGGAACCAGAGGCCCGTATAAAAACTTAAACTTTGTATTTTTTTTGACTTTTTTTTTGCACTTCAAACTTTCATTATCTTAACTCTGCATCTGATTTTGAACATTTTTGCAATTGGAAGTATAGATTAGGACTAACGGTTGCGAAAATAAAGGTCTTGCAGGTTAAAACGGAACACTCTGTATATATGAGGCAGTTAGAAGCAAAGGGATGTATGTGGACATTTTCAAATTTTTAATAAAACGCGTTTAGAGATAAGATAAGGTCGTAGGTAGGCTTTCATTCATTTTTTTTTCTTTTTTTTTCTCTAAATCATGCAGAGGAGAGCAGCACCTACCGGCAGGGCTACTAGTACTATCTCTTGCCCCAAGACAGAGGAGAGGTTCACCTACTATTTATAATGGTCACTTCCAAATTTTTAATTTTTCGACTCACATCCCTTTGCTTATCAGTGCCTGATATACTTTTTTTTTATTTTAATGATGAAATTTTTAGTATCATATTATCAGCATAATAGCATTATTACGTTGTATCTTTTTTACAATTATTTGGTATTTTTCTCAGAAAACTTTTAAAAACCCTTCCTGTAAATATCCGTTAAATTTAAAAGTTTGTAATTAACATAGTTAACATGTTTTCCATAAAATAATATTTCTAAGGGAACTAATGTCATCCATATTGTTTACATTTGAAGCAATTATACTAAGAATATATTTATGCTAATTCAATATAGTTTAACTATTAAGAACTAATTTGTTTTTTGTTTGTTTTTTTATCCGTTTTCTTCCAGTTTTTTTCCTACTTTTTTCCACTCTCCTGAACGAAACTCTACCCCGACTTGAAGTTTTAAAAATGCAAGTCTGGATAGAAAATGGTAGTCTTCGATCACGTTAAGAAAAAAATTATTAAATAAAAACAAAAAACCCGACTGCGTAAAAACCAAAAAAACTAAAAAGAAAAATGTGTAAGCCCAGTAGTTTAAAATGTTATTAAGTACTACTGAATAACTACACAGTTGAAATAGTTTTATAACCGTACACAGATAAGACAAATCATAAATTCAAAAGCAGAATGGAAGGATCAACAGTCGGGGCTCATTCAAATTTTACGGGATTCCTTGAATCACAAAGGAATGGGCCCCGACTGTTGATCCTTCTATTCTGCTTTTGAATTTATGATTTGTCTTATCTGTGTACGGTTATAAAACTATTTCAACGGTGTAGTTATTCAGTAGTACTTCCTATTCCTATTCAGAGTCACAACTGACTTCAACTGTATTTATGTCGAGGACTGCATACTAAGTGCCTTGCCTCCATTATTTTATATACCGATAGATGGCAGCACCATCACCGGATCGAACAGTTAATGAGAATTTAGAACTAGTCCAAGAGCTAATAGCTACCTGGTGCTAGCACCCCCAGAGGTATCGTTTCACTTGGAGGACATTGAGACCACGAGCATATTTAACGTCGCCCAGTCCCCTTTAATGACGACGGTGGGTCTTCGACCAGCGATGATCGAACCCGAGACCCTCCGGCCCCGAGTCCAATGCCTTACCGATCAGGCTACCACGGCCCCTTCAGTAGTACTTAATAACATTTTAAACTACTGGGCTTATAAATTTTTCTTTTCAGTTTTTTTTTTGGTTTTTACGCAGTCGGGTGTTTTGTTTTTATTTAATAATTTTTATTTTACACTTTTTAGTTAATTTTCATTGACTTAGTTATTATGATTATAAGACGGTCGCAATCTTGTCATTTCATTGAGAGGGTTGGTTTGTATCGTGAGGTTTATTAAGTAACTTGCGGTGGTCTAAACTACTGATAATTTTCGGCTTAAAGCTACATGTGCTTGACCTGCGGCAAAAACGCGCGAACTTAAGTCAACCACAACACAGCTATATAAACAGCCTGTATAACTCATGATGACGCGAAATCGGAAACGTCGTCAGCCAAATCTTTCTCGCAAAACTAAAAAAAAAAAAAACCTGTCAAGAAAGTACACGTAGCGAAACTCAGTCCCTTGAATCAAGGCAAAAACAAATGCAACATGTTAGAGATGAAAATCGAATTAGTAGACTTTCTTTCTTTTGATGCTGATTGCACGGGTTTATTTTGATGAGACTACAATCTGAGTGTCTTGCCTTCGTTACGCATAATATATTTTTATTAAAGTACCGAATACATATAAAGAACACATGAAAGAATTTACATCAGAAAGAGGGGAAAGTACATCTGGAGTGACGGTGTCTTGACCCACCGCCTCAAGTGGGAGAAGCAATAGATTAGACCACTCGGCCATTGAAACCCCAATCAGTAGACTTAGTGAACAAAAAAAATCAGGCAGCGAAAACTACCTGCATTTGTCGCAACCCAAGTAGCGTGCGACACAGTGTTCAAAACCCAACGTGTGCTGATCCCGAACTGACAAAATATGGCAACTGGTTGTTGATATGGTGAATTTTGATTACTGTCATGTGTTTAGTGACACTCCCAACGTTAAGAGAAATCGATTGACGTAAGAATTACCAAAATTGGCCAAGGCGTTTAGCCTGTAGAACGCCACATAGAAACGGACATACATACATAAACTGATAAACACATTACCCTCCTTTGCGTCGCGCACGCGCAGTCGGGTAAAAAGAATGGGGTTCACGAGCTCTTCCCCAAAACTTTTCGAAAACTGACGTCCTGAAAACGCAAACGTAGATCAAACATCTTCAATGTATCCCCCCCCCCCCGCCCTCAAAAAAGTTAAAGTTTTGATTTATTTTTTCTGCATTTATTTACTTTGGTTTTGCTTGTTTATTAACTTTATTTAAATATTTGTTTCGTTCTATTTTATTTTTTGTGTGCGTTTGTGTAAACTGAGCTTTCTTATGGGAAGGCAGTTGACTTGTTGACTACCTCCGGGGAGGCACCACCCTCCCGGAGAGATGCCTGAAAATGAAACATAAGTCTGAATCTGAAACATGTTCAAAAGAAATCGAAATTGAAATGAAGGGCATTGGGGGGAAAACTCCATCAGTCAGTTTTTTCAGGGAAACGGAGCAACGGCGCCATCTAGTGATTGCTGAAGTATACTTTTCGAACAGTCTAACATTTTTTGGACAGAACCCAGTGAGCAAGCTGAAATATTTGTTTGAATATTGACGGTTCTGAGAGGAAAATCCGTCAGTCCAACATCCAAATACGTTTTTCTTAAAAACGTAAAAAGAAAAAAAAAATGTTTTTTCCCAGTTCCCTTTGATTATTACCATTCAAAATACATTATTTTCCCGATGCTTGTTTTTTATGAACTTTTTAGACACACAAAAACTTTCTTTAGCCCTGAATAAGACAAAGCAACGTGTACTAGGTTTTAGCACTTTCAATCTATCCCTAAAAGAAGGTGATGTATAAATTAGAGATCAAAAGAAGGTGAGTGAATGTAGGGGAATGTAGGGCAGAGTGAAATAGCTAAGATAACTTAAATTTTTCTAAATGAACAAGTTGGAAATATGTTCTGAAAATTATGGTATATAAAGAATAATGTATTTTAAATTAAAACATGCATTGAACCATTATTTTTTTATTTTTGGCCACAAATCTGCATTTCCAAAAGAAGATGAAAAAGTACTTTTTTCCAAGGGGCAAAGTGAAAAATCAAATTTTTTCAAATTCCATTCGATTATTAAAGATATTTTGGAATCAAATAAATGAATAGATCAAAGAACGAATGAATAAATGAAAAGGAAATGAAACAACAAACGAATAACTAAATAAATAAGGCTATAAATGAGAAAAAATAAATCGGTAAGTAATATAATGAATGAATAATAAGGGAATGAATGAATGTGTGAATAAGTAAGGGACTTTTAAAATGAAGGAGTGTAAATGAAGTAATTAATAATAGAATGCGTAAAGATTGAGTACGTGAATGAAATGAACTTATTTCACTTTGCCCCATCCACTTTGCCTCGCATTTTTTTGAATAACTGTACAAAGCATTTTAAATATAAAAAAAACTTAATATTTAACAAATAAATACTGTAATGAATATTAGTAGGTCTCAATTAATATTTAGAATGCTAAGAAAAAGAACTTTATCATTTAATAATGCCAAAAATAATTTTTGACGACTATTATAATATGACAACAAAATATTGCAATATAGGTTTCAATTTTTGAAATTTGCTTGTACTATCATATTTGATTTTCAGAGGTAATTTTTTCTTGAGGGGAACTGACTACATGTGCTACTACATAGTTAAAATATTGCTTGATAGGTGGTGCTAAAAGCTGAGTAAATATTTCGCTATTTTACTTTTCCCCTCTAGTTCAATTTGCCCCAAATTCCACAACTTGTGAAATTTACCTATTGCGAGAAATTCGGTATAATGGCAGTTTTCACAACTTCAAGGAAGGAGTCAGAGTAGTTTTAGCTTAGAGTTTAAAGGCGAAAAATAACTGAGGCTTAGGGATGTTGAACTTTTGGATATAGTTTTAGAGTTCTCTTTTTATGTATCCTACTGTGAACGAAACGGAAAACAGTCTAAATAGTAAGAAATATTTAGAAAAAATATTACTTACAACTCTTGTAAGTATTTTTTTTTCTTTTTTGAGCAATCACGAATGCTTATTGCTTTTATTTGACTGTTTTGATGTTCCTATGATTTTATTTTCCCACCGCCACCCTCTGCACCATCACAGTCGACCGACTCCTCACGATGCTGTTCCTATAGCGAAAGCCGTCTCCAGATTGCATCCATGTCCTATGTATTAGAAATGACGTTCCAATAGTGATCTCTGAAGTGAACTGAAGAGGAACCTTGCTAAACGCAAACCAAAACTGTAAACTGAAACGCGAACTTTCAAATCCAAACCAAAACTTTTTCATTTTTGTTCCGCGTTCGCGTCCATATTGTAAAACAGTCAGTCTCTCTCGAACCACCGTAGTGTGTAGACATGTGATGTAACGTTAGCTAATAAATGTATTTAATTTCTTTATTAGTTAAATTATTGAGCAGTGACTACATAAAGCATGTAATAATGACAACACTACACAATTAAAGGAAATATAAAATGATTATAGAGAGAAGGCCCAACGTGAACAACAGATGAACAAATGAAGGTAAGCTCTTTGCTTATCTATTATCATCTTGTTTTATTTAAATTGATTTCATATAAATGGATAATTATTATTAGAATGGCCTACCGAGTCATAACAGATTATGAGACTGAAGCGCTCTTTCGCTCGGATCTCATTTAAAGGCAAAGCTAATTAATACATTTGAATTAAATTATTATAATATTCAAGCACATCTAATAAAGGTCAGAAAAACGGTATAATTAAAATGGCTTCTTCTTCAAAAGAAAGCTTTACAATTGATAAATTAAATCAAAACAATTATGCCGTGTGGAATTTCAAAGCTGAAATGCTTCTCATTAAAGAAGATTTGTATGACCATATAATCGGTAATCCACCGAACCCTCTAACTGAAGCTTGGTCTAAAAAAAGATCAAAAAGCAAGAGCGTTAATAAATTTATCCATTGATGATAAACAAATTGTTCACGTAAAAAATGAAGTCACTGCTCGAAGTACTTGGGAGGCATTAAAAAAGATCCACGAACGATCTAATTTATCAAGCAAATTATATATGCTGAGAAAATTATACAGCACAAAATTAGAAGAGGGTGGTAATATGAATAACCATATTATTAAAATTCTTGAGATCACTGATAAGCTCAAAGCTATTGGTGAAGATATCAAAGATTCCCATTTATCTGCTCTCTTATTATGCTCCTTACCCCCAAGTTATGATACATTAATTACAGCATTGGAAGCACGGCCAGAAGAAGAATTAAACTCAAATTTTATACAGGGTAAATTAACAGACGAATATAACAAAAGAATTGAAAATTCCACTTCAATTAATGAAAGCGCTTACAAAGCAAACAATACAAATAAAAAGAAAAATTATTCAAAACGTGAGAATAAAAAATTCTGTACATATTGTCACAAGAAAAATCACGAGAAATTTGAGTGCTGGCATTTAAAAAAGAAACAAAGTAACTATCTGACAAATAATACCAAAAGCAATGAAAAATTCCTAAATAATTCATCGCTCTGTTTCGAGACGAATAGAGTTCCGAAATCAAACGCATATAGTGAAGCGAGTTCCGATGACCCACTTTCAAAAGGAGAAAGATATAAAACCTCAAGTAGGGATCTGGCTTATCTCTCCTCAGACAAGATCCAGAGGTACAGTGTTTTGGTAGATTCAGCTTGCAGCTCGCATATATTTAATGACAAGCGTTTATTTACTGAAATGAATAATGATCACAGCTCGGTAACAGTCGCGAATGGTGAATCATTAAGCTCCTATGGCATTGGAAGCGTCAAACTTAAAACGAGGATTTCGGATGGGAACACTTGTAACATAACACTTAAAGATGTTTTATACGTTCCAGATCTTGAAACTAATTTAATGTCAGTAAGCAAAGCAACATTGAATGGTTGCACTGTAACGTTTGAAAAAGATCGTTGCAAATTAACATATGAAGGGGAAACTTTTCTGGAAGGAAAATTAAAGCAAAATCTTTATGAAGTAATATTAGATAATTCTAAAGATGAATGTTTTGCTAACCTAACTCATCAGTGCAATAAGAAAAATTGCATTGAACTTTGGCACAAGAGATTAGGACACAAAAACTACAATTCAATTAAAGAATTAGCATCGAAGAAACTTGCAACGGGATTAGAATTAGAAAATTGTGCACACAATTTTTCATGTGAGACTTGCATCAAATCAAAATTAACAGATGCACCTTACCCTAAGCAAACACGTCATAAATCAAAACAAATTCTCGAGTTAATTCATTCTGATTTATCAGGTCCATTTAAGACACCAACTATTGGAGGAAAAATATATTTTCTTACTTTCATAGACGACTTTAGTAGGTTTACAATCATATACTTACTATCTAAAAAGAGCGAAGTGCTGACAAAATTAAAGGAATATATCGCTATGACTAAAAATAAATTTGGGCGGATTTTACAAACTTTAAGATCAGACAATGGCGGAGAATATATAAATCAAGAGATTGAAAATTTCTTAAAAGAAAAAGGTATTCAGCATCAATTAACTGTACCATATTGCTCTTCTCAAAATGGGGTAGCAGAGAGAAAAAACCGAAGTTTAGTTGAAATGACTCGGTGTTTACTGTCCCAAGCAAATTTACCTCAGAAATTTTGGGGTGAAGCAATAAACACTGCCACCTACCTTCAAAATCGGCTCCTCACAAAAGCTGAAGAAAAAACTCCCTATGAACTGTGGACAAATAATAAACCCGATCTATCCAATATAAAAATATTTGGATGTAAAGCGTATGCGTATATTAATAAAACTAAGCGAGGAAAGCTAGATGACACAGCTATTCAAGGTATTTTTGTGGGATATGATAACAGATGTAAAGGATACAGAATTTATGCTGAAGGAAAAAATGTAATCAAAGCTCGCACTGTGAAATTTATTGAAAATGAAAATTCAAATATGAAAATCAAAGATCATTCAAACCTTGATTTACTGGAAGATAATGAAAACACTGCTGCAGGAAAATGTACAAAAGCAGGGGAAAGTTCTGGAGAAATAAAAATCAATATACAAGAAGATAACGAGAATTCAGATGATGAAGAAACAACTGAGCAACCGCGAAGATCAGGAAGAAAAAATAAAGGAATACCTCCTGACAGATTTGCTTACACTACAAATGTAAAAAAAATAACAGAACCGAAAAACTGGAAAGAGTTGGAAGATATTAAAAACCCATATGAAAAGGCAAAATGGCTTGAAGCTATAGAAGATGAAATAAAATCCATTAACAAAAATAACACTTGGGAATTAGTTAATCCTCCCCAAGGGAAGAAAATAATTGGATGCAAGTGGGTTTTTAAAGCAAAATATAACTCTAAAGGAATTGTAGAAAAGTTTCGCGTACGACTTGTTGCTCAAGGTTTTTCACAGAAGTTTGGACAGGATTTTGATCAAACTTTTGCACCAACTGTTGCATACACAACAATAAGAACTTTCCTATTCAACGCAATACACAAAAATCTGAAAATAAACCATGTAGATGTGAAAACAGCATTTCTTCACGGAGAGTTGAAAGAAGAGGTTTACATGTGTCAGCCGGAAGGGTATGTAAAACCAGGCGAAGAAAATAAAGTTTATAAATTGAATAAGGCCATATATGGTTTGAGACAAGCTGCCCGAGCTTGGAATTTGAAAATTGCTGATTTCTTACTAAAACTAGGTTTTGTGCAGAGTAACACTGATAAATGTCTTTTTAAATGTTCAAGAAGTAATAATACAGTGTACATTATTGTATATGTAGATGATATACTGATAGCAGGAGAAGAAAAAGACATAAGTAACATAATTGAAGAACTGGAAAAGGAATTTGAGATAAAAAACTTAGGTTTCGTAAATCATTACCTAGGAATAAATATAGGAATAACAAAAGAGGGAAACATGATGTTAGATCAAAGAAACAAAATACAAGAAATAATAGAAAAATTTGATCTTGAAAATGCAAAACCTTGCGATACACCAATGGAACCGGGTTACCTAAAACTAAATGATGAAGAGAATTTACTCCCGGATAATAAAAAATATCGACAAGCAGTAGGAACACTGTTATACATAGCAACAGTCACTAGACCTGACATATCTGCCTCTGTAAACATCCTCAGCCGAAGGAATGAAAAACCCAGACAGAAGGATTGGGAAGCAGTTAAGAGAGTTATAAGATACTTAAAAACAACTAAAGAATACAAGTTGATTATAAAGAAAGAGATGAATCCAATCTTAATAACCTATGCCGATGCAGACTGGGCTGGAGACATATCTGACAGAAAATCTACCAGTGGAAATCTCTTTAAACTTGGTAACTTTCCTATTCAATGGATCACCAAGAAACAAAATTCAGTCGCTCTTTCATCAGCTGAGGCTGAATATATTTCAGCAGCTAATGCAGCACAAGAAACAATATGGATAATTAGTCTTTTAAAAGATTTGGATTTACCACAAGAACTACCAATAGTTATGATGGAAGACAATCAATCCTGCATAAAAATGATTCAAAGTGACAAGTATCACGCTAAAACGAAGCACATTGATATAAAGTACCAGAACATCAAACATCTGAAGGAAACCGGAATAATTGACTTAGAATATTGTCCAGGCAAGGAAATGACTGCAGATATCTTAACCAAACCTTCACCTAAGCCTGACTTTACCAGACATAGAAACAACCTGCAAATAATGACTTCAGAGATCAAGCAGGGGTATTAGAAATGACGTTCCAATAGTGATCTCTGAAGTGAACTGAAGAGGAACCTTGCTAAACGCAAACCAAAACTGTAAACTGAAACGCGAACTTTCAAATCCAAACCAAAACTTTTTCATTTTTGTTCCGCGTTCGCGTCCATATTGTAAAACAGTCAGTCTCTCTCGAACCACCGTAGTGTGTAGACATGTGATGTAACGTTAGCTAATAAATGTATTTAATTTCTTTATTAGTTAAATTATTGAGCAGTGACTACATAAAGCATGTAATAATGACAACACTACACAATTAAAGGAAATATAAAATGATTATAGAGAGAAGGCCCAACGTGAACAACAGATGAACAAATGAAGGTAAGCTCTTTGCTTATCTATTATCATCTTGTTTTATTTAAATTGATTTCATATAAATGGATAATTATTATTAGAATGGCCTACCGAGTCATAACACTATGCACACGCGCATACATACACAACTACACACATACACACTTGCACACACATGCACACACACATACAAACACATACACACATACACCTACACACATACACAAACACATACACACACATACAGACACCTACACATACACACACATACAGACACCTACACATACACACACACAAACACATACACACACCTACACACAACTACCCACACATTCATGCCTGCACACAGACACAAACACACATGCCTACACACACATACACATACCCCCTACACACAACCCCCCCCACACACACAAACACGCCTACATACACACACTCGTGATTGCGAAAACCATAATTTGAATTCAAGATGTCAAAATTCAAATTAATTTTTCTTTTTTTTTCTTTTTTTTTTTTTTTTTTTTTTTTTGAAGCAAGTGGGTGGTAAAACTAATTTTTCACCAAGTGAAATTGTGATGGAAGAATTTACACCATGGGATGGCTAATTAAATTTTTCGGATTTTTCGATGTGCTCGTGTTGTGTTATAATTATTTTAAAGTGAAAGAAATGTGCTACTGAAGAAGAAAGAAATGTACAACATAATCATGTACATAATATTGCTTGAGTATCATATGCAATATTAGTTTTTGTACATAAAGCGGGTTCAGAGCGCTGGTGAATCAAGTCGATTGCATTTAATTTTCTTAAATTTGTTTTCAAGATTTCAAAATGAATGGAGAGTTATGGCCAATGATTTGAAACAGGCTGTTATCATTCAGCTTTGCAATGATCCAACTAATCTTCTAGATGTAATACTGAAAAAATTTACTTTGCTCTTGTTTTGCACCAAACTCAAACTGTAAAGGATGGTCTACGTTCGCTCCGAACCATCCATGTAACACTCACACACACAATCGTGCTTAAAAACAAAGTAAATAAATGTCTGCCTTCGTATTCACGTACTTGAAATTTATGTTTACACGAATTTTCTTTTTTAAAGAACACAAATTGACTCAAACCTAGTGAACAGTATAATAATTATTTTGTTTTAACCATATGTAAAAAAAATCAATAAACAGTCTCACAATTAACAGTATTTTATTTTCAAGCTATAGCATTGTGAATGTTTACATTGAAGACTGTGGCACAGATAATATTTTTAACAAATTATCATTTAAAACAATGATACGACTCTAGGAACATTTGAAACAGGGAGACGACAAGCTAGGAAAAAAAAAATCAGCAAATAATTCCAGTCGTGCGACAGTTGCCTTTTAATCTTGGTTTCAAATCTACTTAGGTTACACCAACTATGTTATCACTTCAGTTATTTCCGAACAAGCAAGCAAGCCAGCCTGAAATATTATTCTGTGATCAAAATGTAGTTTTCAGCAGTTTTGTGCATTGCTAAGTGAAAAAACTCTGAAGGTGATAAAATTACGCAGCAAACTGTGAAGATATTTATTTCTTGGCATTTTAAACAGGTGCACATTAAAAAAAAATAATAATAAAAAAATAAATAAAAAGAAAGTAACATTTTATCGGGTTTTGCCTCTTATTCAGAACTACTGAAATCTTAAGATTAACATCTAATTCTCTTTTCTTTATTGTTTTTGTTTATTAAAATTTTCAAGTCACTGTTTGGCAATTGTATTCCCTTGCATGCATAATTTCGCTGCTCAAGTTTATATGCTCCTATTTATATGCAACTCCATCAACAAAGATTCAAAACTAAGATTTTATTTTTAGGGATATTTTCCATAATAGCTATGAAAAAAATATAAATTGAAACCCCGATTTTACGTCCCTCAAATCTACGTTTTTCCCGCATTTAACGTTTTTTATCGGGCCCCATCATCAGTTTTGCTGCTATGCATTTCCCGTATTTTGCGTTCTTTAACCCAGTCCCTTGAGAAACGTAAAACTGGGGTTTCACTGTATATGGTTTCTGAATATTCTTCTAATGATTCTCAAATTTAAATGGGTATCTACGTATAAAACTATAAAAAGTACTTTTAAATGCTTTCCGAAACTCAAGTTTTTAGTAGAATTTTCTTATTTATTTGATTTAAAAAAATGCCTTTCCAAATTGTAGAAGGTTGCCTTGAAAGGAAAGTGCTAAAGCTGTCTTAATGAATAATTGAAAAATACTGAAGACAAGCGTTTACAGCTGAAATACAAAGCATTGGACAAAGATGTCGAAAATTGCCATTATAAAAATAAGTTGTTAATGGCTTCTGGTTGCGAAATGAATGATATTAAAATACTCTCATAAGTGTGACTACAAGGGAATGAACGGATTTGTATGACTACGGATTATATGTTTTGGTGCAATTCCGTTACTCGTTTCTGTGGTGATAGATTGATGTGTGTGAGGCATGCACAAATGAGTGGCAGTGTAAGTTTACCTGAAAGGTGCTACAACAGGATATTTATTTTGTCTGAAAGATACTCAATTTTACCATGTAATTAATGCAAACAAATTTGAACACGCTTTCTCAATAACGAATTAATGCTTATTTCAAACACACTTCACAAACAATTACCCTTGATTTAAACACATTATTGGAAAATTCAAACAAATATTGTCTGATGTGACACTTTTCACGCTCAATTCAAAGCGCACGATCAAAAGTCATTTCAAGCAGTATCTTAAACCTTTTAACTGCTGATATACTATAAACATCACTTAACAATCCATAACATTTGTATTCAACTTACGCTAAGAGTAAGCTACTTGCAAAAACAAGTCATTGTTTAACACACATTTGCAGATATGAAAAACAACCAACAATTGGACGTTATAAAGCAAAACAATGAGGGAGAAATGTAACAAACAACATGAAACATAATTGAAAAATCCCAGCATGATTCATAGTTTTTGCATCAAAATAAATTATGTAAAAATTCATATTAAATGTAAGAAAATGGCATGCAACATGCAAAAAATATTTTTCTTTGAATGAAATTAAAAATAAATATTTCACTCATATTCAAAAGCCTTTCTTAAGAAGAAACTATCTAAAAAATCTTCTTTTTCAAAAATATTACCGTATTAAAAATGTTTTTCATAGTGATTAAGAAATATTTCAGGTACAAATATTTTATCTAAATATAATAAAAAACGTTTAAATTGTCCCACGACTAAGACTATTAATTAGTATGTAACAAAAACATGAAACTCAAACATAAACGTACGTTGTTTTTTTTTGTGTGGGAAAAGATGCAAAATGACAACACATTATCAGGCACTGAAACAACAAATAATGAACAGAAACTGCAGCACCCGCTACAACATTTCTGCTTATAATTCCTAAAGAGTATTGCTAAAAGCTGTCCCTGTCTTTTAAATATACTCTTTCTCTCTCTTTATAAACATTTAAATATAGTTATATATAGGTATATTTTGCTCTCGTGAAACAGAAATAAATATTTTAATTCTAAATACATATATTTACACACAATGACTTCTAAAGTCCTATTGGAATGCTTAAAATAATCCATTGATAAGATTCCGTGCTTTATTTTGATATAGACATTAAAAGTGTTTGCTATACACATATATGCGCATACTTGTGTGCGTAAAACACATTTTTGTATTACCCATATATGTGTTTATTTTTGTGTTATGTATGCTTATACACATATATATATATATATATATATATATATATATATATATATATATATATATATATATATATATGTGTGTGTGTACTTGTACATATATATGTGTGTATACAATATATATATTATATATATAGTTCCGTAAATATCTACTATATTCATAATGTCTCTATTATATATTAATTTTCTACAAAAAATACATTCAGGCATCAAAACACGTAGAAACAAAATGAAAAAATCTGATGTGAGAGAGCTGGAAGCAATCGCATTCTCTTACGCTTTGTCACGGCTAAGTTTTGGAAGACATTGGATTTTAGTGCCGATGACCAAGAGTCATCATTTCACGATCAGAAATTACATTGACAACACAAACATTTAGGCGCACTCATCATCATCATTTAATCTTTTCTAACAATCACACATCATCAGTGCCGATTTTAAAGAAATTGCAATCTAGATACACGAATCATTCCGATTTCTTTTATTCTTTTGCATTTTGGAAATGTGTGAGGGAATGAAAAAATAACTTTATTAAAATTCAGTGTATCTATCAATGAATTCCTCAAAAGAGTAGAGAATTTAATCGAGCCACTTATCATTTCCTCCTAATTTTTATGCGACACTTATCTACATGACAAGCACATAATAGAAATACTGAAAAACTCTCCCTGATGCTATTTACAAATCATGACCAAGTCGATCCAGCTCATCCAGCAAGAAGTCGACGTCAGATTCTTGGACAGCAGCACTTGAAATAATGTTACGGAAGAAATTGGGTAAGTTGAAGACTCCGCAATTCAGAGGTTGGTAGCTGATCATAAGAGTACCAGCGTTCATCATCCTGCCTTTTAGTACTGCCGTTAGCTAAGCAAAAAAAGTAAAAATATGAAAAAAAATGATGGGATTTCATATGCAAGTTTAATTTGATGCAATATTGTAAGTCGAAGGATCCTCCAAAAAGCAGGCCACTGGAACTCGATGACTTATTCCTACACAAGTTCCAGGTTAAAAGCTAAAACCGAAAGACATAAAATTTTAAGAACTGTAACGTAGGAAAGAGGGCAATAGAGAAATGAAACCTCTAACCTATTAAAAGTAATTTAAAAAAGGGGGGACAGCAACACCGGATGTGAAACTAATTAAATAACTCTGATTTAAGGGCTATTTAGCTGCTGCATAATTCACCTTCTTAAGTGGCGCTAGACATTCTTTGACCCCTTCACCACAACCAATCAAATTTTTTTTCCGCTGCAAAGCCAGTCATTTTCAGTTATTGATCTTCATTTGTCTCAGACCCCTTCTACATTATCAATCCATCTTTCTATGGATCATCTTCTATTTCTTCTGTTAAACCATTTACCGGTTGTTAGGTTTCATGATGCATAATACAGTGAAACCTGTTTTTGTGCGGTGGATAGGTACCACATTAATAAAAATCGTTTGAAACTTCAGGAGTAGCTGTAAAAAATAGTTTTTTTATGCGGTGGATAGGGGTCGCATTAAAAAAGTCTCACGTAGAAAACAACCTTAAAGATTACGAAATAATTAGGAATTGCTTCTTTAAAAGAAAAAATAAAACAAGTGATGATAATTTTGCTGAACCGTCAAACAAAATTTCCCGAACAAGGAAATTTTTGGGAAGTCTCAGTGACCTCCTATCGGGGTGTCCCTGTCATCACTTGAAGATACTACCTCGCACTCGCTTTACAAATAACTTCGTCAATTGAGTCCTAATCTGATTGAAATTTTCATGTACCGCAAAAAAAAAAAAAAATGAAATTAATTTGAATTTTGAAATTTTGAATTCAAATTATGTGTTTCGCAATCACGACAGGACCCTACTCATTGGACTTATTGTTTCTAGAAACGACCCCTGTCCCCCCAAGCCTGCCGTTCCTCCTGGGGGTTACGTGTGTATAGTTGGGTATGTGTGTGCAGGCGCACGTGCGTGCATGTGTAGACTTGTGTGTCTGTATAGACCAGTGTGTATGCACTTAGGTGTGTATGTATGTGTGTAACGGTTTATGTGTGGGAGTGTGTATGTGCCTAACGATGCGTGTGTGTAGGGCATGGACGCCACCGACCAGGCGAAGCGGCTACCGGGAGACAGTGCTCAGGACCGGAGGTCAGTGGGTGGTGGTGCTGCAGAGGGCCCTGGTCCAAGCTGAAAAAGGAACCACAACGCCAAGGACCGTCAAATGAGAACAATAAGCAATCGTGATTGCTCAAAAAAAAAAAAAAAATCGCAATAAAAAAAATCACAAAAAAGACTGCACAAAAACAGGTTTGAGTGTATTGCATATATTTTTTTTTCTTCTCTGCATCCTACCTATTAGCATACTTTCTTATGATTGCATCATAGACCAGATGCAGTGCAGTCAGCTTATCATCAATGGATCAGCTACAGTTGACGTATTTACACGGGAGCCAGAACCTAAATTTCTAGTGTGTTATTGACAGCAATAGAATTTGACTCATATTTGAATGAAAGTTTACGAAATACAAAATCGTAGATCTCAAGCTAAACTCCTAATTCATGAATTACAAGTCATATTTAACAGCTTTCTATTTGTGCGTTTAGTTGAGTATTTTACTACAAATAAATCTTTTCACTCATAAATATTCAAGATCAATAGGTTTGACGTAATATGCTTCTAAGGTATCATTAGTTTCAGCTCACGAGACAAGCAAATGGTTGTGAATTATTTTCGTATGATACATAACATTAATGCTTGAGATCGTGATAGTGACATTTAGCAAAAAAAAAAAGTAACAATGAAATACATACTTCTCCTAGAGTCTTTTCTTTCTGCGGAGAATGAGGCACATTTCGGAGACGCTTTGGTATATACCAAAATGAAACATTAGTGCATTCAGGCTGAAACAAAAAAGTAAATACAGTGATTTAATATGGGAAAAAACAAAGTCTCTGTGTGCAACTTACAGTTTAATAGCATTTTCAATTTTCGTAACTCATGAATTTATCTAGCCATATTTTTGAAACTTTAAATCGCACAGCAATTGTAGATTGGAAAGGTGTCGAGATACTTATATTGCATTTTTCTAAGCAATTAACTTTCCATGGGTTAAATACTTTTCATTATCTAAAAAGTAAAGGTAAAAATAATTTTAGTTTAGTAGCAAATCAACGTTGTTGTACGAAGAACAGCTAAAACATTGCATGCTGGCTTTGATGTCGCAAGGAGCCCCTTTTTTCCCTATAACGGCGTTCGTTCATTTATGGTTCGTTTTCTCGCAAAAGTGTTTTACTTATTAACGATTATATCGTTTTTTACTACAAATGTGTTTAAAAGCTTTACAGAATGGATACGTTGCATTTAGTAGTATGAGGTTGTTTTAATTTAGAAATTTAATAAGTAATCTCAGATACCAATTAAATTATCATAATATATGTCAATCAATGTGTGACATCTTGTGAATTTGTGAACCTTTTTTTTTTTCATATGCACCCTGTGACAAAAAAAAAAAGTACCCATAAGAAATCGAACCAGGGGCATTACTCTGGATCTCTCTAGAATGAAGCCGGTAGAGAGAAAACCAGTTTTTTCTCCCGCGTGACGTCACTACTCGTGAGCTAGAATTTTGCACTACGCTCTAAAGCACGTTTACGCGTCGGTACCTTGTTTGACTAGCGAGTAGTTCTAGACTGGTAAAAAGCCGGTGAGTTCGCCTTTTCGGCAGAGAGAAGTGTTTGTTTACGCTGATTTCTCGCTTTGACTGACTCGATTTTGATGAAAATTACTAAGCAAAGTACTCTGCGTCATGATTTTTAAAGCTTTTTAAAACTTGAACTTCAGTCTTTAATTCCAAATAGTCAGTTATTTATAATTGACTTTTAACCCACAAGAATTTTCTTTAGCTTTATATGACAAATATAAACAAATAGCTAAATAAAATACTATCAAATTCAAACCTTAATGGAAATAAAATTGGGTACCTTTTAAGCACTTTTACCACCTAAGTTATGTAATTGTAAATAGATTGAAAGCCACTGTTGTTCGTCTATAAAGTAGTTTAATAAATATATCCTGACTTAAGCTACAAATTTAAAACTGATAACATTAATTGACTCTTAGAAATTGAGTGCATTCAAAAACGGTAGTAATATTAAAAAATAATTTATCTTTTGCAAGGATTTCACTTTTTTTTTTTTAACACCTCCTGCAGCGTTTAGTTTTTCAACTAATCGTGCCTAGTTTCTCTGTCGATCTAATGCTTAATATTTTGCAGTTAATTTATTCGCATTTAAGTAGTGGTTGTTTTCCATTTCTGACTATAATAACTTTAAACTGATGTTTCTTGATTCCCATGTCCGTAATTAAGCAGCGGGTTTTAGGGTTCCAGCCCCCTAAAAAAAATTTCAAAACAAAGCAAAAATATGGTTTTTATAAAACTGTTTTGCTGAAAACTTCTTTTTATTGTTTTATTTTTTATTATTATTATTTTTTTAATTCCATTTAAAAAAAAATATTTTTTAACGATACAAACTAAGTGCTTTTTCTGCAGTCTTTATTTTTATTATTATCATTGTGAATATCATTTCTTTTAAAACATTAGTTCTCTTCAGGTTTGAATACCTGACGCTAACAAAAACGTCAAAGCTTTTTTAATTTACAAGAGCCAAACACTACATTTTACATTTTTTAAAAGTGTCAAACAGTATGAATTTAAGAAATATCAGTTTGAGTGCGTATACAGGAGTACACGAATCTATTTCATTTCTCCCCCCCCCCCTTTTTGAGTTTTTAAATAGACATCGAACATTTAATGGGGGTGGTTACATAATTTTTTTTTTCATTTCATGGAAAAGTCCCCTTTTATATTTGCTTATACTGGTACCCTTACCCTCATTTAAATAACACATTGTAACAAAAACCAATATAATATGCGAACAAAATCAAATTTTATAAGTCTAGTATAGGTTTCACGAGAAATGTGTTGGTAAAACCCTCCCTGATACAAAAATCTGGTGACGGCATTGTTGATTCTGACATTTCTTTCGGTCCCTTTTTATGATAAAAGTGTAGCTGATTCACTGGGAGAGGTGATATACGAACATTTTTTTGAAGGGGCCCCCGGAAGTTGAAAAGTGCCTCCCCTCCCCCTCGTCCTTACACTGTTTCACTAACAAGTTTTCATGACTTTACTTTTTAGATGATTTTGAAGATCCCCTTAAGACCGATTAATATGCAACATAAATATTATTATTCACAGGCTTATTCACCCCCTGTTCTAAATATATTTTTGAACAGGGGCGTAAAATATCTTCAACATTTCGAAAAAATTAAATGCTAAACCCTGGATACTTTCGCCGAGATGCTATAAAATGAGCGGTTTTAATAAAGAACATTGTTTTAATGATTATAACATAAGGGCATGGTTATTAAATAGGCTTGCTAGACCTCCCGGTTTGCCCGGGACGGTTCCGGTTTTCAGACAAAATTCCGGCATTCCGGTCGGTTTACTTCACGTCCTGATAAAAGATAAATTTGTTTATAAATCACCAAAAAGGTTTAAAAATAATTGAGTGTGAAGGATTATTTAGAAAGATTACTTTATCATTTGTAACATTGACTTATAAAATTAGAGCCGGATTAGTTTGTGAAAATTTTTACAACATGATGTAAACCAAAAAAGTCTTATAAAATGAAAAGTATATCTAAACAATGTTCAATTTTTTATTTCTCATTCAAAGTGTTTTTCTAGCTCAAATAAATTGCAAATATTTACATCTCGGAAATGAAATGTTCAAAGTTTATCTGCTTATGTCATTTTTTATTACATCTGTTTTAAGTTCATAGTTAGTAACCATTTATTCATAGCACTGAGAATAAAATGCCGTACACTCCGAAAATCATCCACAGGTGTGTACCCTTTTGAATACTTGACACGGGGGGGGGGGGACCATCCATTTCGGTGTCCCGGTTGAACATTTCAGAAATCTGGAAAGATTATTATTAAATAAACTCATACCTCATTTCAGTTTTTTTTAATTAGTTTATATTTCAACTATAAAATATTATGAAATTGTAAAAATCATAAGCTGTATAACATATAAGCTTAACTGAAGAATTCAGAAACTATTTGTTTGCAAATTTCAAAGCAGTTGCTGATTTGTTCTTAAAGCCATGATACAGTTGAGACATTTTGATACTACATACCGTTTGCATTAACATTATGGTTTTTCCAAGAAATTACCATGTGATTTCTTTCATTTTGCATTTTTTATAAGCTGAGAAATAAATCAAGCATTTCGCAAATAGCTTCGGATTAATATGGCTCTTCTAGGTACTTCTACACATATTTTTAAAAATGTAAATTTTTGATCCCATCAACAAAAAATTACTGGACAAACCGCGATGTTACCTTTCCTTGAGTTCTCAAACGGTGAATTAAGTATGTATTTTATTATTCCTAACGACTCCAGGATTACTTCTTTAGCAAAGAAAAATGCTTTCATGCGAATATGCTTTGTTTAGTGTGCTCTTTGTAAAAAACTAAAAAAAATGTTGCATGTCACAAAGGAGTCAACTAAAAAATAGTAAATGAAAAATTAATTTATCCCTGTGTAAGGGGTTATGCTCCCCCCCCCCGCTTTCTTATTAAAATGCGCCTTTGTGATTCACCCATTACAGAGAAATAAAGTCGAGTTAAACTAATAAAACACGTGTAACTGTTTGGATAAACGCTAGTGAGGTGAGATATGGAGTCATTTGATTGGTCAATCGTTTCCCCGTCTCGAGTTGCAGGGCGAAGGGGAGAAATTCCTCACTAGAAGGTTTGAGCGTAGCACGAAATGTGGCAACCGACTATTTTCTCACCGATCCTCCCTTGTCGTGAGGGAGAAATAGACGTCACTTGAAGTTCTAGAGACGTCCAGAGTAACGCTCCCAGGGTGCTTATTCCAAGCTCGAAATTCACCTTGCGAGATTAGTTCTGATCGTCTCACTAGATGGCGCTTTAAGGAAAATCGCAGTCTCGCAGTTTAAATCTCGCAAGTTCGTATTCTAAGCTCCAAAAGAAGGGGAAAAAGTGACTTTTCGCGCCTTTACTTGCGAGCGAAATCTCGACTGCCCCGAAGTAGGTGAGATTATGCGATTTTTGTGATACAATTATGGGAGTTTGTTTTTCTGAAAGGTATTGGATCGAGGAAAACGAATTTGGATGATGCCAATCTTGGAAATGGTTCAGGAAGGGGGGGGGGGTTAAAACTGCACCCGGGGGGGGGGGGCAAGTGGTTTTCTATTCAATTTGTGATACAATTGCGGGAGTAAGTTTTCTGACAGGTATTTATTGGCAGGAGGATAACAAGTAAGGAATTAGGATTTTGCCGGCTTGCTTCCATTTTCAAGAAATAATGCATTTGAAAAAATTAAGGAGCTATGAATTTTCTACTCCCCTTTATTGGTTTTGACCGCTTGACGGCCTGCACAAATGCGTCTAGGGCAAATTATATAAAAAGCGTTCATAATTTTTATTTGTCTTTTAAACATTATCCCACTTAAAATTTAGTTGTTTCACAAAAGTACTATTTGTTTCTCAAAATTGTATGAATTTCAAGTTTACACAGAATATACAATCCCCCTTTTTTTGCGTTTAAGGGTGGGGGGCGGTGACATCACAAATGACCGCCCCGTCTGTCACCCATGCTAGGTACACACTGACGAATGTAATTTTTTTTCTGTCTTCTTTTGCTGTAAAATCCTCCTCCCCCTTTTCCCCCTAAATTCTTTATTTGTTACCTACTGTCATTATTCAATTTCAATTGAATTTAATTTGTAAGATTTTTTTTTTCTTTATTGAAGTTTGATATTGATTAACTAATTACAAAAAAGTACAAAGCCTGGTAATTTCTGGGAAATTGTTTCCAAAATTTGATTTTCCATTTCGCCCCGATTGCTCCTTTTTTCATTTCTTCTTCAATTTAGAATCTTTCCTTTGGGTTGAACGTTTAAAGTTCTTTATCAGCTGAAGTGAAACGATGATTAAAAAATCTTACTCCCTTTACGAATATTTTTCAATATACATTTACAGAAGCAGAGTATTTATTCATTTTAAACTGCTCTTATAACCAAGATTGCTGTTTTGACTTTTTAATCTTGAAGATAAAGATGAAATTATGTAATCATAGTTACAAGTTGCTTGTTTTGAAAAGGAAATCTAAAAAAGTACTGTTTTGAAGATATCTTAAGATTGGGTCTTGGAAAACAATACCTAGAAAAAATGGAATTTGAAAACAGGAATAATGAAGAAATAAAACTTTTTATTTAAGCATATGCTTATTAAATTATAATTTTAAAGAAAAAGAGAAAAAAACTGGAATATGTCTTTGATACTGAGATTGTTGCTATAATTACAAGTTACAACTGAGCTTGGGGAAAGGTTGGTTTTTACATTACCAATCCTAATATGGAAGATTGTATACTCTGTTATGACTGCTCTCATCCCCAAAAGCTCAATTAGCTCAACAAACCTTTTACATGTTGCAGGGGTGCCCCTCCCCCCAAATATCGCAAAGACTCCCCCCTACAAGAGCAAGAGCCCCCCTCCCCAATAAACAAATACCCCTCAAAACACCACCACCATCCCCTAAAAAATTCAATAGCGCAGTCAGCGCCATAACCTAGCCCCCCCCCCCTGCATTTTAGTGTTTTATATTCAATTTGAATTAGCAGATTTTTTCATCAAGACTTTTGGATGCAGCTAAACCTTTCGCATTCGACACGAGACACGACAACAACATAATATACAATCCCCGATTACGGACTATTAATATTTCTTCGTCTGCATTTATGACAGTTAGGATTTTTTTTTTTTTTGATATCATGATTTTTTCTAAAGTTATTATTATTATCATTATTTTGATTATAGTTTCTCGGGAAAAATATATTTCATACAAGACGTTCTTATTATTATAGATGGTTTTATATTATAAATCAACAAAATGTACGGTTAATTTTTTTTCTCATGTATGTATTGGCTTTTTTTCCCCTCTTCGATTTTTGTTTTAGACACTGTAATATTGAAATACTCGTATGCATAAAATATGACTTACCTTTAGCCCTCGGCTCATTTTTCCTTTGTGTACTATTTTGTAAAATTTTCGGTGAATTTATTTTTATGAATTCTAGATTTGCTTCTAGAAAAATCTAAAATTATTTCAATGTGATTCTTTGCAACGTAAAACGTATTCTTTGAAGTATGAGCCATTAGCGTGCCAATCGTCAAAATTCGCGCCTTATCTTGCAACGGATGGAGCAAAACAAAAAGTATCTGCGCCTAAAGACCATTGGTTGGAAGAAATCACGTGCCTCCTCCCCTCCCCCCCGCGCCGCCAAAAACCGGCGAAAAACTCTTCCTCCCCCATCGCGGCTGGAACTTGGACTCGTCGCCACATCGCAATAAGAATTTTTTCCCCTCAGAATACCACTTTGCGAGATTTTCTCGTCACGTGATCGGCTCTGACGTAACGTTTCGAACTCGAAAGTAGAAAATGTTTGGAATGACCTCCCAGAATGACGAAACTCGGCAAGAATGTCGACTGGTATTGTCCGTTTTTCACTAGTTGAGACTTGGCCACGCCCCCAACACGTGGTATCGGAAGATTCTATATGCGTCTTTTGGGGATGAGGCTTCAGACCAACACTGAGAAAGGCTGCAATTGGCCATCGTTATCGCGCTGTAAGAAGACGAGTGTTCTATAATTTTCTAAGAAAATTACCTCCCACCTTCTTTCCCGAAAAAAAAAGGTGTGCTACTAAGACAATTGTTCTACTTAAAAGTATTTTAAGATTTGCTGTGTATTTCTATACGTTTTGGGTTAATTTATCATTGATTTTGCGAAGGAAATCCTAAACTTTCTGTCTTTCACGCTAAGTAAATATTTTCTGAAAACACGGTGAACAGTTGCAGGTGAAATTGGAAGGAAAATTTTTCCTTTTATTCTGCTAAAACTTTCACAGCTCTCAAAAGTGGGTTTTTCATAGGTATTCTAATTATAAACCTCTAATCGCATATTGTTAACTTGCTGGTCAACCATTTCTCACCTTATTTTCGATCCGATTTTCTTCTTTAAAGCGTTTATTAAATATTACACAGTGCTTAGGGATAAATGAACTACTTTTGCAATATTTCGAACTGTTTTACTTCGAATATAATGAAGAATTAATGCGTTTACGAACTGTGTTTGTTGTTACTTTGCGAATACGAGTCATTTTTAAAATAATACGTAGATTTGTAAAGTGAACAAGCAAAAATTAACGCCAAAAGATTTTTTAACTATCACCGCATTGAAAAAATAACAAAAAAAGAAAGAAAGAAAACGACAGACGATAACTTTAATTTCGAATTTTTCTGAAAATATTTCTCTGTCACCTCATTTTTGGCCCATTTCAAATAGTCAAAATTTTGTAAAAAAAAATGTTGAATTGATGTAATCATGTAGAGACAGTATGAAAAGGTATTGAACTACTATTTCGATTACTAGGCACTTCATTTTTAACCATACACATTTAAAGCCTACGAGCAATTTTGGAAGCCTCAGTAGGTAAGTTGCACTCTGTGTGACACATTTCAATACTTTAGTACTATTTTTTTTTCCAATATGGCTTTTATTCATCAGAAATGAAAAAAGGAACAAAACAAAAATTAAAGCTTTTCACATGTCAATATGGTTATCTACAGAATAATTGAATAAGTGCCTGAAACAACGTTTTATGTTACTGTTTTAACCTATTTATTTTTGTAAATACGAAAAAATATACATGCATTTTTATTCAAGCTTTTCGATTACTCTAAAAGTAATTCAGTTCTTCCAGTACTTTTACGGAACAGCGTTACGTGTGGGGATCATAAAATAGGCAAAAGTTTGTTGCCCGTATTCTAATACAGATCCGAACAAGGACGGACACAAGGAAGGGGCGATGGGGCGACCGCCCCTTCCTTGAGTCGAGATGCAGAACTCTTCCACGGCATGTCTTTGATACTGAAGTTGAAAATTGTTTTAGCCTATCTTCAATAGTTTGACGAAGCTCTTGCTGTCTGGAAAATGAAAGTGTAGCACATATCTTATTCTTAACACATTACAGAGATCAGAACTTTGTATAGGAAGTATTTCAAAGTTCCAAAAACTCAATTTTAGAAGATTTTAGATGACATTAAATAGGGTTATAGGGTTCAAGGGCTCTTCTCAGGAAAGTTTGGAAAATTGAAGTCTCTCCCCCCCCCCCCCCAAAAAAAAAGAGGAACTTTAATGGGACACCTTTGATGGCGTTAAGGTAAGGGATGGGGTTTGGTACACTCCTCCGCAATTTTGTAGAAAAGGAAGTCCCTCCCCTTCCCAAAATAACTGAAATGAGACGATCTTTCATGGTGTTTGGAAAGGGGGGGCGGAGGTTTGCGAATTTATAAAAGAGTAAGGGTGTGAAATCAATCGCCCCCTAGTTGAATAGTTTCTGGATCCGTCCTTGGCTCTGAATGTAAAATGCGTTATTTTTATCAAGAAACGTTGCTATAGTCAACCTATTCAGTTGTTCAACATATCCCACACTGGCAAGGAAACTGACTCAACCACAAGAAAAAAAAACAGCAATGAAGAAAATCAAGGTTTGACGCAATAGTAATTTTAAGTGATTTAGTCTCAAACATTACAATATACGCAGTCAACTTATTATGTGATGTTTATTAATTAGTTTTTGAGTATAGATACATAATGCATACTTTAAGCTCGAAAAATATTCTTCCAAATTATGAAATTTTAATGATGTGTCATTGATGAAATCGTTTCTACGCCCCCCCCCCCCACACCATTTAGGTGAGCTAACTTTGCGGTTTTTGTGTCGAGAAAAAGCACTAAATTCAGATTTTAAATCAATAGCCGGTACGGTTTTCTCAGATTTTGAATTGTGTCACTTTCCTTGCCGGAGGGGGGGGGGAGCCGGTCTTTTCCCTTAAAACAATTGTTACTGCGATTTTGGTGACTTAGAGCAAACCTAAGGAGTCGTTCACAAATGATGTCACGCTTGAAAGGGGTAGGGAGAGAGGCATCGGGGTTCATGAACTTCGGACAGTTAGTCTCAAGGGGGAAGGAGGGGATTATAAGAAATATGACTTCACATATTTTGGTCCAAATAAAAGCGTTCGTTATAGCAATATGTTCATCGAACATTACGTGAGATATGACGAGGGGATAAGCTAAGGTGAAGTGTAACGTCCTTTATGGATAATCCGTGTTTACGTTAGGCTACTGTGTACTGAAGTGTTATAACTAACTTCGTTTCTGCCCCCCCCCCCAGAAACGAAGTTGGTTACCTCCCCCCCCCACGCCTTGAAAATACTCGCCCTGGGGGTAGTCGTCATCTCTTAAGCCGGACCCAACCGATGAACCTATAATTTTAAAACAGTATTCAAACCAAAGACACTTTTTATAACGCATCGCAAATTATTACATATTTCTAAACATTAATATTCATGCAGTACTTAGAGAAATAGCCTTGATTTTAATAGTCAATTGCTTTAAATATTTCAGATTGATTTTTTATTGTTTTCTCATTTACTTTTATTTCTCACATGTAAATCCTTTCTGGAACAATTGCCCAGTCCCCGCCTTTAGTTCAACCAAGTTTTTTTGGGGGGGGAGAGGGGGGGGCAACTTTTGTTCGAATAATGTTTTCATCATTTTTCAAAAATAACTGCTACTGTAGATCTACTGACTGTATATCCGCTCTATATGATCTGAAATTTTGTACAATCCATACAGATGCATCAAAAAGACCCAACCCATAAGAGCTACTGAGTCACCCCCCCCCCCCTCAAGAAAAGGGAGAGGGAGACGGAGAGAGATATTAAGTCTTTAAAACGAACGCAACCCTTAAGCATTTCAATGCCACAGTCTGTGTGGCAATGAAGTTTTCCTGCCCCCCCCCCCCCTTTTTTTTTCATCAGCGCACTTGCAATTTCGAATATAGGACGTTAGTGTTTAAAAGGATATCGTTCAAAATTCAGAAAGCCTATCCTTAATAGAAATGTTTCATTCGGAAAACAAAATACCTTACTTTTTTTTGTAAATACAATATTTTTGTTCTGAAATTTTCAGTTTAAAAAGTATAGATTCCCCGTAGACGACATTTACGCGAAGCTAGAAACGAAAGGAAAGAACACAAAGATATTTTTGCAAATTTAAATGCCCGCCAAATTTAGGGTTGTCTCAATTGAAAGCTGTAGCGATCACCCCCGCGCTAAACTTAGCTTTGCTTTCGGGAAGGCGTTCCGAAGTCTCTTCTCCTCATGAACGCACAATAAAAGATATGCGCGTAATTTAAATCTCAATGGTAATGAGACAAGGTGAAGCGCGCTATTCGCACACACGATGCGCACCGAGGAGAGTTTCAAATCGTGATTACTCGTGCCGTAGGGCTATTCAAAAGAATCCGTGGACTTCTCAGACAAAGAAATAAAAGTAAACGTAAAAAAATAATGGATTTACTTAAGTTTACAGCTTATAAGAAAATCAATGTTGAGCAGCGTTAACTGCAAAGCAATTGATATAGCTGTTTTTTTCTGGTTGTTCAGAACTTTCTCACATTGAAAAAAAAAAAAAAAAACGCTTGTGTTATACAAAGTACTTGTTTTGCGTATTTTAGTTTTCATATTAATTGTTTCCAAGCTGACACGTTGACGCACACTTATTTCTTAATTTTATATAAATTTTACTTATGGTCTAAAGTAATTTGAAATTTTTGGATTGTGTTTCATGATTAATGAATTGAAATTTCTTTGAAATTATAATATAACACGTTTCTTTCATTGTTTCAGGGAAATGGTCTTTACAGAAGTTAACTTCAAAACGAAGGTAAAGCTTTCTACTTACTTCTTCAATAATTATGTAGAATTTATCTTTTCTTTCCCTCAATTTCTTCATCATATACCTGAAAAAACAAAATACTTTTATGAAAAAATTACATCAGTACATGCATTTTGAAAAACGGATATTCAGTTGAAGGAAATAATATCGAAACACAGTGACATAGGAGGCAAATTTGGCCACTAGGGGGTGTCTATTAAGTCTCACCAATTCAAAAACTACCTATCCACGTATGGTTTCTTGTTATATTTTACGTAAAAGAAACAACTAAATTTGTGGCACAAATGTTGTGTCGACATCTACAAAACATTGCAAAAACATCGCAATATCAATCGATAGCTTGTCGAGCTCGCCCCATCGCAGTACACAAAACTAATAAGATTTTTCTTCTTTTTACTTCCTTTTACAAAAGAGGAAGTATTGTATTCGCGAAAAAAATTTCACTCAAAAATCGGCCTTAATTTCCATTTTGCTCGCCCCCCGAATGAATATTGATTTTTTTTTCAACCCGACCATACGTGGATACATGCCTAGGAACGTATAGACACCTGAAGAATCCATTTTGACAATCCCCGAGTTAATTACAACAAGTTTTGTCGTAACGTCCGTATGCACTGCAAAAAATAATTGTTGTTTTCATAGTAATATAATGTTTTTTCCTACAGTTTAATACTGCTCTGCTAAATAACAGAGAAAAACTGTAAAAATGTTTTAGATTGCGCAAAACGATGCGCAAAAGGTGTTTTATTCCGATAAGTAGCAGAGTTTGTGCACGCAGTGCCATTGCCTGGTGTAGTTAGAAACCGAGAGATAACTAGCATATTAATTTAAAATATATTTATTCTTATACTCAAGAATTAACGTAAAATAAAAGTATTTACAGAACATGTTAAACAGACAAAATCAACACATAGAATCACCCCACATGGATACAGTCGACTGCTTAAATACCTTCTTAAGCTACAGAAATTTGCATACGGTTAAGCAAATGAAACAGTTAATACATTACGACAGAATAAAATTAAAATTCCAACAAACGGCCCCATCTGTCGTAAATGTAGACTTTTTTTTTCAATAGAAAAACAATCATTCAAAAATCTTACTAATAGCAAGTTGAAACTTTGCAAACAAAAGAGGTTTTGTCAAAAAGTCCGCTCTATTACTTTTAGAGTTCACAAATTTCAAATCAAAAACATTTTCATTTATCATTTGTCTAATAAATTGACACCTTATATCAATATGTTTAGTTTTAAAATTTTCCTGGCTATTTTTCGAAAAATAAATTGCAGATTCATTGTCACAATATTGAATAGGTTTAATTACTTCACATAAATTTAGTTCATTTAAAACTCTGGAATACCAAGTTAACTCTTTTACACTTTCAGTCAAGGAAATGAATTCAGACTCCATTGAACTGAGTGCTACGCATTTTTGCTTTGATGATTTCCATGCAAACGGAACGTTACAGAAATAAATTATAAAGCCACTACTTGAATGTCTTTTAGTCAGATGACACCCCCAATTGGCATCTGAATATGCACATAAGTTTAATGATTCTACATTCGAAAAATTTATCTTGTAACTTTTGGTAGCAAAAACATAATTTAAAATATCTACCACTAGTAACCAATGTTGATATGTATATCCATTACAAAATTGTGACATTACATTTACAGAAAAACTTATGTCTGGCCTTGATCTGGAAGCCAAAAATGACAAACAACCGATTAAAGTTCGGTACGGAAATTTCCTCATAATTTCAGTTTCTACTATCTCACTTTCGTTGACTTTACCTGGTAAAACATAACCAGTTTTGAATGGTAATTTAACGTAACTTTTAGGCAAATCTTTAAATTTTAACTCTAGTTTTTCAATGTAGGTTTTTTGATGAATGAATAACATACCATCAATACTTTCAAAATTAACACCAAGCAAATATTTAGTTAATCCTATTTCAGTTATTTCTAAATTATTTTTCAACATTCCAGTTACTAATTTTAGTACTTTTTCATCTTTAGCGAATAGAACAAAATCATCTACATAGACAACTAAAACAGCATTATCATTCATTTTATACAAACAGTTACACCATTTTAACTTGTGAAAACCAATATTTTGCAATATACTGTCCAGTTCAGAATTCCATTCTCTTCCACTTTGTTTCAAACCATAAATAGATTTTTCTAATAAACAAACCTTATTTTCAGCACCATTTACAACAAACCCAGGTGGCTGCTTCATGAAAATAGTTTCTTTTAACGTACCATATAAATAGGCAGATTTCACATCTAATTGCACATGATACCATTTTAACATTGATACCAATAAAATGAACATTAGTTTTATAATAGAGAAATTGATAACTGGCGAAAAATAATCAGTAAAATGAATTCCATATTTCATTTCATACCCTTTCGCACAGAGTCTTGCCTTATATTTCTTGCCATTTTTCTCAGTATTTTTTATATTATAAACCCACCTACAACCTAATATTGCAGCATCTTTTGGAGGATCAACCAACCGCCAAACTTTCCTCTTTTGCATCATGTCATATTCTTGCTGCATCGCGGCATTCCATTTCTCCCTGTCTGGATTAATTTGTACATCCTCAAACGATTTAGGAATTTCAACGTTATAAATTTCATTTTGAAAAATTTCATTTAAATCTAGATCAGAATCGCTAGAAGATTCTTTCAAATTTTCCGCTTTAGGATGCTTAGTTTTTGGAACAAAATCAAATTTCTCAGGTTCATAAGCTATTTTATTTTTCCTACAATACTTTCTTACGTCATTTAAAAGACCTTAATCTTACGTTTGTGATTGGGGTATAATAATAAACATCAATTCTTGTACTTTTTTGTTCTAGATTTTTCAACTCTATTCCATTCTGAAATATCTATAGAACTTAAAGTTTTACGTTCATTAGGTTTTTCGTCTTCATCGTCACTTAAGTTTTTACCCGCAATTTCATGATTTGAGATCAAGTGTCGCGTTTTTAAAATTGTTAGTTTCAATCGGGCATTGATTAAAGTTTGAATTCGTGTATTTATAACCATTATTTTTCCCAAATAATGCATTTACTCCATTTCTACTTTCATCTATACGCACATGTATAGTTTCTATAACTCTTTCTTTTGGAACATAAATCCTATACCCTTTAGTTTTGTTCGCATATCCAACTAAAATTCCTATCAAAGCTTTAGGTTGAAGTTTATGTCGTTTAACTTTAGGAACGTGAACATATGCTAAAGATCCAAAAATTCTTAAATGTCTTACCGAAGGTTTGAATCCCGTCCATATTTCCTGTGGCGTTAGACCTTCCGTTAAACTGTGTTCGGTTCTATTTTTCGTGTGAACATACATCAAAAGAGCTTCCCCCCAAAATTCAGGTTTCAATTCACTGTCCTGTAGCATTGCTCGAACTGCATTCATAGCTACTTTATTGAAATTTTCCGCAACTCCTACTTGTTCCGGGGTATAAATTGAAGATCTTTCAATTTTTATTCCTAACTCGGTCAAAAATTTCTCGAATTGTTTATGCGTAAATTCAAGACCGTTATCTGTTCGCACGCACTTTAGTTTTTTACCTGTCTGCCTTTCAGCTTTTACTAAATACTTTTTAAAACATTCAAAAACTTCAGTTTTGTCTTTTATTATATAAACTTCAGTTTTCCTAGAATAATCATCGACGATTGACAAAAAATATCTCCCCCCTGCTAAAGAGTCAACTGGAGAAGCACCCCATAAATCCATGTACACTCTTTCGAGAACTTGATTAGATTTACGTTTATACTGGTAACCTCTCTTGAACGATATTCTTTCAGATTTTGCTACAACACAAGTTTCACATACCTTATTTACGTTTTTACTATTAATATTTTCAATTCCTTTTACACAATTATTTTTACTCATATTTACTAATAAAGGTAAATTAGTATGACAGAATCTACGGTGAACAATTTCAGAACTTAAGCTAGTAGAAAAAGCAAAATTTTTACAATTTGTAGCGTAACCTTTAACTACATACAATTTATTTACGCGGGGTACAGTAAACAGATATTTGTCAAATTTATCGTACACAACCATTCTATTATTTCCCCATAGAATCTTACATCCTGCAATGTCTACATTAGCCCCACCAATTAAATTTCTCCTCATGTTCGGTGCATAAAGTACATTTTTCAAAATAATGTCTATATTACCTTTCGTGTCTTTGATAGTAAAGTCTATATCACCAATTCCGTGGACTTCGGAAGAACTGTCTTTGTCACCAATCAGTACTTTTTGATGAGGAATATCTCGGTAAGTACTAAAGAGTTCTTTGTCATTTACAAAATGTGAAGTCGACGCAGAGTCTATCAAAAATTCTACTATCTTTTTATCAATGGATGAAGTGTTGAAAGCTAATTCAGTCTGTTTTGTAGACTCGCAATATAAAGCTTGTTTTCTCTCAAGATCTCTGGATTTCTTGAAGCATTTTTCTTCCGAATGATTTAGTTTCCCGCAGTAATTGCAGCTAAATTTCGGCCCCATACGATTAAGTCGTGAAGAATTCCATTTTTTTCGAGGATCCAGGTCGCTTCCACTGCTTGAAGACGATGGCTTTCTATTTCCGAAATTCTTTTGCATTGGAGGTTTCTCGCCAGGAGACTTAAATTTTGTCGTGTATGCATCAGCTATAATTTTCCCTTCATCTTTGCGTTTCAAACAAATTCTTCCATACTCGGTGATAAGTTGCTTCGATACATTTTCCAGCGTAAAATCTTTATCTTCTAATCTGTACAGTATTTGAACTAAGTTATCATATTCTTCGGGTAAACGGCGTATAAGTTGGAAACACAGTAACAACTCTGGCATGTCAAAACCAGCATCTCTTATTTGTAGCGTTTTTTCTTCCACTTTCTTGCAAAATAAACCAACAGTTTCTTCTCTCGGGTTAAATTTCAGTTCAAAGAATTCATCCAGTAATCCAGCTAAACGTGCTCGGGATGTCGGTTCGAAATTTAACTTCAGAATTTCCCAGGCTTCCTTTCCACTTTCTGTTTGTGCGATGAGAATTTGAAATTTTCTTTCTACGGACTGATAAATGGTGGTATAAGCCCTTCGTTTACGCCATTCAAAGTCTCTTTTATCTCGTTCAGACGCAGCGTCATCACATTTGACTTCTTCAGCGTTTGTAACAAACTCGTAACAATTTCTATCAATCAAAACACACTTTATGTCGAGTTTCCAGGACGCATAATTATAGTCGGACAGCTTTGGAAATGTATACGAAAGTTCTTGCACTTGAGCCATTTCAGTTTTTCAAACAGTTCAATAGTTTTCAAATACTACACCAGTTTGCAACTATTGGACCTTTTAACGCATGAAGAAGGCCCATGACCAATATTCCGATAAGTAGCAGAGTTTGTGCACGCAGTGCCATTGCCTGGTGTAGTTAGAAACCGAGAGATAACTAGCATATTAATTTAAAATATATTTATTCTTATACTCAAGAATTAACGTAAAATAAAAGTATTTACAGAACATGTTAAACAGACAAAATCAACACATAGAATCACCCCACATGGATACAGTCGACTGCTTAAATACCTTCTTAAGCTACAGAAATTTGCATACGGTTAAGCAAATGAAACAGTTAATACATTACGACAGAATAAAATTAAAATTCCAACATGTTTCCTTTCATACGGGAAGATAAACTAATGAATTCAAGGTATCGACAGCCATTTTTGTTGATATTTCGGCTGTGCTGAGGCAGGACTGCTCATTTGTAATCCAAGTTAAAGGTAAGTGCTAATTATATTATTCATTTGCTTTTCCTCAAAATGTAGTTTTCTTTATCATCGAGAATGTATGTAAAATAAGTGTTTATATAGAAATCGTAATTCGTATCCCAATATTCGTTGATGTTCACTTTGCAATTTCTTTCATTTGCTAAGTTGTAGCGATTGCTTTATAGCAAAAATCTGAGTAGTTGTTGTGATTCTGAATATTTTACTGCACGTATGATAGTTTTTAAACATTTTCTGAAACTCAAATTTGATTTTAAAAGGAAATCAATTCCCTCTTTGATCGTATTTAAAGTTAGAACATTAGACTTTGTTTACGATAATATTCTGTGTTATATAGGATGTGAGTACTTAAAATTTAAATTCTTATGTTTTCTAGTAAATTTTTATCGTATCGTAAATGACTTCTTTCTTCTGTTTTTTTTTTTTATTTCTTACATTCTGTTTTAAATTCTTTAACAGTTTGCATTTAAAAATTTTATTGATAAACTTTACGTTATAGCGTCAGTAACTTTTATAACCTGTACATAATTCGATGAATAAAATATAAATAAATAAAATAACAACGTGACAAACAGTATCAAGTTTACTGATATTTTTTTTTTCAATTTGCCACTCTGAAAATACAATACTCTGATGTCTGAACGACTCAAAATTCTAAGAAATCTGGAGCCAGCTTTCATACTTATCGATCAAAACTAAAATAATAATAATTAAAAAAATCATCAATGAAGCACTCCAAAAAAAAAAAAAAAACTAAGCATCTTTAGATACAAACACGAAACCCTTGTGTTTTAAAAGTTTTATATTTGCGTCGGCAGGAAATTAAAATTTTACTTCAGGAAAAATGCACTAGTACCATTGAAACTTGTGAACATAAAAATAATTTTAGAAACTATATGCAAAAACACTCGATGGGAGGTCACGGGAAGTCTCTATGACCTCCCCAAAATTTCCATATTGGAAAATTTTTATCTCACGATTCGGCAAATTTGCGGACAAAATTGTAATGTTGCAATTTTTGAATTCTCGAATGTCCAAATTTCATTAGATATTGTACTTAATTGTGCGTACTTAACGTGTGCATGCACCAGTATTTTATTAATCGGCAAATATGTAAGTTCCATTCGACAAATTGAGATTATACGCCTTCCCAACATATTTAATTAAGTTCAGGCCGTGCCTGGCTATATTCTTAAAATTTTCAGCTTTTCATTTCTGATCTGGCAGTGTTGCGTTCTAATCTAAATTACTGCTTTTTAATTTAAAGTAGAATATTTACATTATTATGCATTGTTTGTCATATTTTATTCGCCTTGAAGGACATGCTTATTTAGAAAAGTAGATGAATCGAGAACTACTGTAGAATTTGAAACTCTTGTAACCTTGAACTCATCAGTTTCCTTACATTTTAACTTTGAGTCTTAAAGTTTGGATCAACGTGTTTATTATGAAGGCAAAAACTATATCATAAATACTGAAAAGTGTGATTCTGTACTTCACTGTCTTTCACTGCATATAAAAAGTAAAAATATGTCAGATTGTTATTCGTGTGAAATGAAAAAAATCGGAGAATTTTGTTTAAACCTGTAACGGAGATTCAAGCCAAAGCCGGGTAAGATCTTTTGCATTTAAATGCGATGGGTTCCTTAGCAGTTGAGTTCTTTAGGGGGGGGGGGATTATTTTCACAATAATAGACGATTTTTCAAGAAAGTCTTCGGTTCATTGCTTAAAGAAGAAAAGTGAGGTTTTCGAATACTTTGTCAGCTTTTAAAAGAGAACAGAGATATTTGCGGAAAAGATCCGATAACGGAAAGGAATTTCTGAACCCCCGGGTTTGAAATTTACCTTAGCGACCAAAGCATTAGAATCGAAAAAACTAACAAATACTCCAGTTGACAAAGTAGCGTCATAGAACATCATAACTCAACATTAATGAATGGAATTAGGACACTTTTAAATAAACGGGTTTGCCTAAGCAGCTTTGAGCCGAAGCAGCTATGTGCTTCCACTACTTACGGACTAGAGCGGTTTTAAAAGGAAAAATCAAAACCTTTTTTGAGCTGTTTCGGGGAAGAAAGCCATCTATTAAAAACTCACTTGTTTTTTTTTTTTTTTTTTTTTTTGGCTGTATTTCTTATATTGGACTTCCAAAACAGAAAATAAACAAATTGGATATGAGAGCTAAACAGGGAGTCATGGTAGGATATGCGTTTCATACGAAAGGTTATAGAATTTGGGATTCCGAAAATCGCGAAGTGACAGAAACGCTGAATGTTAAATTCGATGAAAATAAATTCTAGGTGGGGGGGGGGAGCAGGAACGGGAAACAAAGGAGTACAGTTTTATTTCACTGCTAAGTAAATCTGAAGTAGAAGAAGAATATCCTGAAAATCATAAAATAGCATGTTGAGAATTAAATTGGTTAAAGAAATACAAAGGCAAAGTAGAGAATGCAGGGATATGTATTATTCTATTGACACGACGGTTCTAAATTCCGAATCGCGAAGCTGAGGTTTATTGTTCTGAAAAAAACATTGAATGTGACCCAAAATAGTTCTATTTCACTTGTGATGATAATTCACGAAAAGTATCAGATTCTGATGAAGATAAGGGGGGGGGGTAGTTCAAGTAAGCTAGAACTTCCGAAGATGTAATTAATCCGAATTTGAAACAAAGTTTGAGAACGCCAGAAATTGAAGATTGATAAAACACAGCAGAACAGATAAGCAGAACGAAATCATGCGCTTCAAGCCAGACTGGTTATTTTAGGTAACCACTAGGTATGGGGGGGGGGGGATACTTTTCGCAAGTGTTCTCTCCAGCAATTTCCTTTTTTTTTTTTAATGCTTTCTTTTCAATTTTTGTGTATAAGCTACATTGAGTCCATTTCCAAACTAATGTTTGCAATGCGTATCTACAGTGGTGGACAAAATTATAGACTCAAATTTTTTTCATTTTGTTTCAATTACAACATGACTCAGTTTAAATTATTCTCATTGAAGTAAAGATGAATCGTTGAAGAAATAGTTCTAAAATTAGTACATCTTATCAATTAAATTAAAAAATTCATAAAGTTAGAAAATTTGCAAATTTAATATTTTATCATTACGTGAAACCTGGACAAAAATATAAACTCAAAGGTAAAAAATCCAGGATTACGAGAAAGTTTCGTTCGAAAATGTTAATTTAACGCCATTGTATGAATAAATGTTGCCATCAGTGATTGCTAAAAGTTTTGTTTTTGGAAATTTATGAGAAACATATAAATGCACCGCTGGACAAAATTATAAACTCATTGTTTTTTTTCATTTTTTCAATCATAATTTAACTCAGTTAAAAAAATTTTGTTCCAGTAAAGATGAATAACCCTCTCAGCATGGTAAAGCAGGATTGGCATTTCTTAATGGAAGATAGAAAGCTGATTACCAATTAATACTGGAAGATCATCTCTTACCTTTTGCTCATCTGATTCCTGGAGGAAACTGGTTATTTCAGCCAGATAACGCGAGTGTACAAGCAGCGAAAAGTACAAAAGAATGGTTCAAGTGCTGGGGTATGAAAGTTATCAAATGGCCAGCTCGTAGTCCAGATCTTAATCCGATTGAAAAACTTTGGGGGACCAGGGTTCACAAAGTTTATCATGATCGGCACCAGTACCAAACCACAGAGGAATTAAAAAGGGCAATACTTTCAGCATGGAACTATATGCCACTGCAACTGTGAAAAACTCTTGTGAAATCTACATGCCCAGCCGCATATTCGAGGTAATTCTGAAAACTGTAGGCCCAACTCGTTTTTAAAAGTTTGTAGTTTACACTAATGGCTAGATTTAATGCAGTGTTAATTTTTAAAAAATTTCAAATATTGATTTTTTATTTCAATTTATCCATGTTGATAGCAAAATTACATTTTTCTAAATCTATGCTTTTGTTTTGCTGAAGTAATTGCAAATATAACTTAATTAAACTCAAAAAATATATATATAATAATAATAATAAAATAAAATTTTGTCAGCTTATAATTGTGTTTATGCAGTATTGTAAGTTTGTAATTTTGTAATTCAGCATTGGTCCATTTTTGGTTGTTAAATGATTAAGTATTTGAATAAAATTCTACCAAACTTCAGAGTTTCTTATTTTTGAGTTGATACTTTTGTCCAGGTTTCATGTATTATAAAGATATTAAAGTTGAGATTTTTTAATTAAATTATTTATTTTACAAAGTTTATGAGTTATACTGAATTTAGGACTATTTAGTCTGTTATTTATCTTTACTGGAATAAAAAGTTTTTTAACTGAGTTTGTAGTCTTTTTGGATATTGTACGAATAGTATGGTGGGGGTACATTCAAACAAAAATGCGTAGCACTGTCAACGATGGGAGCAGAGTATGTTTCAATTAGTGAGCAATCTAAGGAAGTTATATGGATCAAAAGAATTTTAAATGAATTGGCCATGAAAAGAGATTAGAATTTCAGATTGATTCATAGTACTCTGTACTGTGACATTCTAGTTGCGATCGATTTTTCTAGATTTGCAATATAACACAGTAGAAAATAAAGCAGAATGATGTGGGGTACCAGTTCCTAAGGAATTCGATTGATGAAAATGAATTTGGAATAAAATCTGTTGAAACTAAAAATAATTTAGCTGATTGTTTCACAAAACCTTTTTTTAAGGAAAATTTACGTAAGGCTTGAATTGCAATGACTTCAGAATTGCAATGACATATTTTTTAGAGTTTTTTTTTTTTTTTAATGTTTCAATTATTCCATTATGTCTAAGTTATAATTTGCGCACACAAACGGATAGCCTGTAATATATTTTTCATTCATGCCTTAAAGTATTTCTTTTTTTCCGTGTGCTGGCGTGCCAAGAAGGGGGGAATTTGCTAGCGAATATTTTGTTCCTTTCCCTCCTGCGCACGGAGAAAATAAAATTGTAGTTGATTTCATTTTGAATTTGTGCCCGGTGATATGGTTGCGGTTAGGTATTTCAAAAAAAATTTAAACTACAAATTTCATTCTAGCCGCCTGAATTTTTCATTTCAATTTATTCACTAATGCAATATTATTTTTTTGAGTTAGTGGTATGCAAATGTAAAGAACTTCCTTAACTTGTGACCGGAACTGAATGGAACAATGGTTTGTCTCATTTTATCAAGATGCAGTTCGCGGTTGTGTTCCGCTCTGAATTTCAAGGAAGACCCTAGTCTGAACGATGTTGCGATGGTTCACTTAGTGACATGAATGCCGGCAACGGAAGTTTATAAGTATCTCTTTTCATTTATATTTTTGTGTTTACGGATATAATTTGTAATCACAAATGCTTTTGAGTTTTAGAGCGTTCTTAGCCACTGAAGCCTATCCTACGGTCTACGTGCCATATTGGGTCCCTGAAGTTGATTTTTGTGACTCTTTGTCAGGTTCTATGTTACAATCAAGAACTATGGATTGGAAAAAGATAAACTGAATTTTATTTTGTTTTGATTGCAATGTGATCGGGCATACTAAACATTTAAGTCTGAGTTTTTTAAATTTGTAGTTCAATATTGGTTTTTACGGGTAGTTGAATATTATCACTTCAAGAATCACCAGAATATAGAAATTTCTGTTGCTAGAGCGAAATTAGTCGTACATTTCTTTATTATTTTTTAAATTTTTCACTCTGATTCTTTGTTTTTACATGTTATTAAAATCGAAGGAACCAAAACAGAATGTTAAGTACTTTATTATTTATTGTACGTATTTTTGTAAAGGAATGTGTACAGGAGCAAAATTTAAAGCCAACTTCATAATGAGAGCAACAATAAAGATTAAAGGTTCAAGTACGATATATTACAGCGTATAAAACTTTCTTCGCATGTTAAGACTTGTGTGACACTTATCAAACAAAATTATTGATTATTTTTACTGCAATGTGAATAAAAAGCAGTTATTTTACAAATAGAGTATGTTTAAATCTACAGTTAAAAAGTAGTGCGGTCTTCTGGCAAAGCATTTTCAAGAAGGGTAGAATTGTTTACAACAAAGACGGCGGACCAAATATGAACTTATAATTTCTTAATGATCGGTACTGGCACTACCAGTTTTACTCAATTTTTTGATATGTTTGACGATTTATTCTTTTGTTAAAAACTTTCAACTTTTCTGACCGATTTTCATTTTTTACTGAATTGACTTGAGCTAAGCCATCTTGATTTTGGGAATATAGAATTGTTTCTTCCAGATTTCAGGAAAATTCTGAAAAACTTTAAGATAAATTGTGTAAATCCTCTCAAAAGAAGTGCCACTTAAAAAAAAATAGTCGCTGATGGTTTAAATGGGAACATCGATAGCTGTTCAAATTGGGGGGAGGGGGGGAGAGGGCATCCCCATTTTGAAAGACACAGAATATAGATGAAACATCTTATATTTGCTTAAATATTGAGACATAAGATAGAATGTCTTACGGTATTATTTTATTTCAACTCAAAAGACTCTTTTATGTGATTCCTTAGTACTTAAGAAAAAAGCTCCAAAAAATTAAATTTTAACAATATAATAGCACATATGTGGAATAAAATATATGGAAAAAAAATATTTTGAAAAATTATAAGTATGTTAAATATTTCATATTAAGTACAAACAGAGTTTTAAGTAATTACTTTACGTCAAACTTTGTTTTATATTCAGATTTCTAACGATGGGAAGCTGTCAAAGAAAAAGATGAAACTGGTATCAGTTGAACATAGTTTGAGCTGTTTAACAAGTGTTGGAAAGGAATATGGGTTACCAAAAAAAAAATAAAGAAACACCATCTATATACGACCTTCAGTGCTACTATAGCAACTCGGGGGAGGGGGGAGGGTACTAAAAGAGGCTAGATAGAGTATTCATTGTTTTAAATGAATGCCTCAATATTTCCCAATTGCTTGTCGTAAACATCGACCTTGCTCCATTTCCTAAAAAATATTTCTCAACCTCATCCTTATTATTGTTTTGAAGTAAACATATTGTAATCCGATAAACTGAAGCCTGTTATAAGAAGAAACTAGATACAAGTGCTATCATTTTTAAAACATTTTTATTTTTTTCTTTAGGCCAAGATATTAGCTTTCCCATTTTGGACAACTTGGAATTATTGACTTATAGAAGGAGTTATTCTCCCGATCACTTCAGTTATCCGATCGAAAAATATAAACATTATTCTTAATAAACAGTCTCATATGTATTACGAAATCCTTCAAAAATCCCGAAAATTACAAGGATTTTTTTTTAATTGTACTTCAGAAACCAGTATAAGTGCATTTCTTTACATGGAAGATAAAATGTAAGATATTATTTTCTTTATTATTTTCTTTTTTGGGTTTTTATGTAAAGTATCCAGATTAGGTCTACTTCAACTAGACCACCGATTAATAACTACCGTTACAAATGTGTAATTTGCAAATTGCTGCCAAACAGTTTTTTTCTCCTTAAAACAACATATTTAGCGCTTAACTGGTTTCTGAAATAAACGGTTCAATTAGAATTTAGGTAAATGTTAAACAGTTCCAAAATAAAAACAACTCTCAAGGCAACCTTAATTTCAGATCATTCAGAGTCGTAATTTTAATTATTTTAGGGCGTATTTTTATATCTACGTAATTTGATTTTTCCATGTATGTTTTTTGGTGTTTACAAGTTTTATGAGATTCTAACAATTTTTATTTTGACAGATGTTTTCATAATATAAGGCCTAATGATGGCTCCAAAGTCGGCAAAGATGTCACAAAGAAGAATCAAGTTTGTAATGGAAAAATATTGGCCTTGAAAGCATTTGCATTCGATTTGAAATGAATTTCTAAAATTTCACTGTAATAATCTGTATTTATAGGTAATGTATACGAAATAAAATAATTTGGCAATTTTTAATGGTGTGAATGTTTCGTTTTTTCTCATGAAAACAGTATAACAGAATATAAAGTAAAACTTTATATAAACCTGACAGATTTTACTATACTGAGTGAAAAATTGTTCAAGTTTAGTAGCTCTGGAATTCTGAACTGTCACATATTTATTGTTTTCATCTATGTAAACTTAAAAAGGTTAATAATATCAAATATTATCTAATCTATAATACTATTCAGTTTACAATAAAAACCATTCTGTGCAGTCTAAATGCTGAATACTGCACATATGGTGTGAAATAACGTTAGTTTGTTAGTAGTATTTCTCAAATAAAGTAGGTACAAGTGCAACTTATAACATTAAAAAAAAGAAGAAAACCATGGAAATAGTCTGTTTTTCCAGAAAAGGAAAATAAATGCAAGGAATTGTATGTATAAAGTTAAAAATAAACTTAAAGGTATAATGAATTGCATACTGTAAAACATTTCCCACGTTTTGCTGCTCATTTTAGCATTACAATAATGCTGAATGTGAAAAAAGTACTTTCATTTATCCTTATATATTATTTCTGTAGCCTGTTTTTGGTTTCTACGCGAGATTTTCCTCAATTCTTGATCGATTTCTTAAATTTACACCTTATTTTAAAGCTTATCGTGCAGGCTACTGACGAAAAATAGGCCCACGGTCTAAAAATTCTTCATTCGGGCAAAAAAAAACCTGTTTTAAAGAACCAGAATGAGGTTTTCGGTTAAATTTATAACTTTAACTTGCACTGTTACCGACAGAGCTGAATAGCTTGATTGGCAGAACATTCGACTGGTAACCAGGAGAATTCCTGTTCGGGTCCACGTCCGGACATTCTGCATCAAAAAATTAGAAAAATTTCACGCAGTACATGAACAATGAATAACAAATAGGAGGGAATACATGAGGTAAAAACGCTCCTAGCTGTTATGAAAACTTAATGCAACACGGAGCTAAACTGATACTCAATTGTAAGTTTTTTTTTTTTTTAAAGCTTTGGCTCCGGGAAGAAAATTAAAGCATAATGTTATCGAAAATATAAGTATCAGGTTTAAGATTTCACACTACAATGGAATTGTTTTTTGTTCAGTAAAATATAATAAATCGTATGTTGAAATATAGGTTCTTCTAATGAGTTTTTGACTCTTTGTACAAATAAAAAAAAAATACTACCTCAATTTAAAAATTAACATATATATTTTTCTTCTTTTTGCAAAAAAACAAATAGCGTATCACATTTTTACTACATTTGAAAAGCTACACTTAAAAAAGAACTTAGTTGAAATTATTTTGTATTTTAACCGTGCTGAGAAATGATGAACACGTGCTGCCATCTAAGTTATAAAGGTTCAAACAGCCTGCGATAAAAAATTGTAAAAATTTTCAAAAATAAAAACACTTCTCGGCAAGAAAAAAAATTTAAAATTACCTGTGGGTTTTTTTTTTTTGGTAGAGCGTTCGACTATAAACTGTCTGAACTTCGGACCAGTTCAGGCTGTCCGACATAATAGCAAATTTACAGTAATATTACGCATTACATGTACTCATACAACAGATAACACACGTAATAAAACAAAAGCAGTGGGAATGCTATTTGGTGTTTCGACTCCTTTATGCAGGCTACAGTTATCATTCAGATAAGTTGACTGCTAATCGAAGGGTGTTCTTCCCTTTTTTTTAAGTTTTGCCTCCTTCCAGACCACTGAGCATAATGTAAGCATAAAAAAAAGTAGTAGATATACCTCAAGGGAATCCTTATTGTGCAGAAAAACATTTTCATTGTATGCTGAAATGTAGATTTTTCTAATAGCAGTGTTCGAACTTTTGTACAAATGAAAAAATACTACGCCAAATTAAAACTACGAGTTTCAACCAGTAAATCTTTAATTATTTATTCGAATACGATATAAAACATTAAAATTATTATCAACTTCATTAGTAACAAATCATTTTCTACTCCTCTGCTTTCGGCTGGGGAAAAAAAAAAAAAAAAAACATTTTATCTACGTTCAAAAAATTACACTTAAAAAACGGACTCAGTTCAACTGGTTTTGGTTTTGAATTTTAAGTGTTCGATTAAAAGAAAAGCAAGTGCGGGCTTTTAAGCCGTACAGGTTAAAGAAGCCTGCTATGGGAAATTGTTGAATATTCAAAAATAAAAACACTTATTTTTTTAACCGAATTTATTACTTCTCTGGAATGTTTGTTTCAATCGCTACGTGAGATCTTCCTCATTCTTTAATCAAATTCCATGTTTTTACGAATAATTTTAAATCGTATCATGCTGGCTAATGACAAAACATAGACGCATGATCTTATTATTTTTTTTCGGCGAAAAACTTTTTTACTGTGTTTTATTACGCATTCCTTCAATGAATACCATTCGAAAAGGAAGGCACAGTTGCTAGTTTTGTTGGAGCGTCGTACTGTTAATCAGAATGGCGCCAGTTCGAATCCGTGCCACTAAATATCTGTTTAATGTTTCTTTTTTTCCGTCAGATGCTCACATGGGCAGGACTGTATTTGCCACAACCTGTTTTTTCACATGCAAAATTACTGATTTTTCACGTGTCACTCAGCCACTCTTTTAATGATATTTATATTTGCATTGAAAATACGTACAACCAAATGGGGAGTGAGCGATGATCAAATTATCACAACGTTGTATTTAACGAGGTTTTGTTACTGATGTCTTCAAATTACATGCCTTCTCTTGTGCGCTTACTTTTTTCCGTTTTTTTTTTTTTTTTTTTTTTTTGATATTTTTTCATAATATTCCTTCTTTGAAACTTTTAAAGAGAGACATGCCTTATGAAACGCTTCGAAGTACAGTGCGGAGTTCCGCACGGGTCGACTAGTATATATAAAAAAACTTCTCATTTTTACTACCTTCATGGATCAAAAAGTTTTGTTTTATGAAAAGGCTATAATTGTTCTTAAAATAAAGCTTCAGACCATATTTTGCAATTTCCTTCTATTTGTAAATTTTTAAGTCTGCAATAGAGCTAAAAGTTTTTTGTAGAAATGAAAATGCACCACTTTTTCCTCTATAACAGGTGTTTATAAAATATTGAGATGGGGCATTGATTTATTTTGTGTACAAGGAAATTAATATCAATAAAACATATATTTAGCAGCAGTTAACTATTTTTATGTAAAAGTGTTTTATATTTCTTTATTTGTCGCTTTTCATAGCCTAAAACATTATTTTTGTTGTTGAAAAACTTTAGAAAAGGAAAGATTTTGTATGTAGGCTAATTTCTACAACGTACATACAGAGTCAATTGCTTTGCTTTTCTATATTGTTCTTCAGCTGTAAAAGCAGTGATTTCGGCTATGAAAAGAGACAACAATACGGGAGAAAACTCTTTTGCATAAAAATTTATAACTATTTAATTTATGGTTTACTGCTGTTAATTTTACTGTACAAATCATTTGTAAAACCGTATACTACTGCTTTTACGGAGCTGTGCCGCTGATTTCGCAGCATATTACTGCTAACTTTAGTTAGTTACTGTTAATTTTGCAGGGCAATTTCATTAAAAAGCAGTATATTACTGTTAATTTTACATACTATCTCTGTTTTTCTTTGGAATGTGAGCTGCCAGTATTATACTGTAAAAACAACAGCTTATTTTTTGCAGTGTGCGTATGTGCGTATATGTGTATGTGTATATGTATCTCGCATAATTCAAGAACGGCATGTCCTAGAAAGTTGAAATTTGGTACGTAGACTCCTTGTGGGGTCTAGTTATGCACCTCCCCTTTTGGTTGCATTCAGGAGCTTCTAAAGGGGTCTTTTGCCCCTTTTGGGGGGAAATCATTGTTAATTTCGATGTAAACTCAAGCGGTGCTATAATTTGGCAAACACTTGGCAATATATCGCCAAGCTTTTGGTCGCCATGTTTTGTCGTCAACTTGACGATGAATTTGGGTGTTTTTTTTTTAAATCTGATTTCAATTTGGCCATATTTAGAGTTTATCACTGAATCACATTAAAACTGCCAATATTGGGAAAATTTATCTGTATAAAATGTCTTCTTTGCTTCGGTTCGCAACAGACTTGGAATGAAAGTATTAAATATGTTTTTTTTTTTTTTTTGCTCACTCCGAGGCACTATTATCCTTATATTGGAGTAAAAGGAAGTCATGTGATGCACACACACACATTAGCTCGTTAAGTATTAACTCTATAGACGTTTATTAATGAATTTGTTAAGTATAATATTAGGATACTTTCGTTGCTCTCTTAGAATTTTTAACTTTATTCTACTTGTTTTAGCATGATTGCTCAAAAAATTGAGCGGCGGTTGTGAATTTGAAATTAATTGAGCAAAGTATCAACAATTAATCTGACCAAAGAACTACTTGTCATTAAACGGCTGTGATTTATAATTGCAGAATGTATATGTTTTACTAAATCTAAAAATTTCAAGAATGTTTATAAGACATGCCCTTAAGGCTATATAATAGCTTCTGTCAGCAAATTTTAAAGCATCTTAATTTCTACATCTTGTCATAATTGATACTGATAGACTTTTCCAATGCTAGACTTCTGATCGCTTACTACAAATGCCACTAAATGCAAAAACAGTTTTGTTTTATTCCTCCCACTATATCCGCTTAAGAATACTCCCAGTGTTTTTCAATACATATTATTATTTTGAAGCATTTTTTTTTTAAATATTATACTTTTTACACTGAAATATTGATCTTGAATGAGAAAAAATACGAGAAAACCATCTTATATAAATTTAAAAAGAAAAAATCCTACTTTAAAAATCAAAATGGCCAACTCATATCTGACGATAACCGCTGTTAGGGATGATCGTATCAATCCAACACGGAATCTATTTTTATTAGAGCACGAGTCCTTCGTAACTTAGATTTTCTTACAGTTTGCATACTTTCTAACTGCAATTTTATTTCCGCTTTTCATACAGTAATTGAGTTGGCTCCATGGCAAAATTTTCTGGCAGAAGCCTTTTTAGATCCGAAGATACTCATTCAAGATAGCAATCATATTCAACATCTCGGGAAGAGTTCTTCGGGAGGTACAAAGTATGGAAATTTAAGGATGGAAATTATCATAGATGGAGTTAATCAATGCTAAACTGTCCTAAAGCAGTTTCTGTACAGTTTTCTTTTTTTATTTCTTTCCTTTTTTTTTTTTTTTTTTTTGCATTTTTCAAAATCTATTTTACGTAAGCTTTACTATACAAGCTTACTTATTGGGTTTAAATTGAAAACAAAGCATGGAGAGAATCAAAATCCAACATTTTACTAGTGTTTGTAGGGGGTGAAAAACACGCTTCTTCAAATATCTTAAAAACTCCTTCTTCTAGAAACTGCAGTTTTCCTGCCCACGGCCGTAAATCCCTCGTCGTTTTAATTCTTAATACCTTCAGAGTACTTTCAAAGCCTTATTAGCTTTTATATCGATTTTGCATAATTTAAAGGGTTTTTTTTTTTTTTGTTATTTTTTTAATGCTTATGTTAAATTAGTGGGAGAAAGAAGAGCACCATGTCAACAAGTTCTTTTATTCCATCAGCTTGCAAAAACATATTATCAAATTCTCAGATAAAAAAGGTCTCATGATAACACAACATTTTCTTCGTCGTATGGATTTTTTGGGAGTTTTGAATAAAATGTATCTGTATGGTACATTTAAAAAGCGTCTTCAATTGTTCACACATGCTCCTACAGAAGAGCATATGTGGACATGACCTGGGACATATGGCAAAAATTATTAAAAGAGCGACAGTCATCGTATTTCAAGGAAAGTATCTTTAACAGAAACAAAAATATAGCTTCTAATTACACTGAATAGTTTGTAGCATTAATTATTTAAAATGTACGGTATTTTGTCCAATAAGAAATTATTTTTTCGCAAAGAAATCTTTTTCACAGTTAAATTTTTAAATTGTGTCTCTTATTTTGATCTTTAGTTTATTTAAAAATGATTTAATATAAATTTGACATACTTCACCCTCATACTTCACATGTATTTCAATCGTTAGACAATAGAAAAGCTTAAAATTCTACACAGTGTGTTTTTTGCATAAAAATTAATTCTTATTACTTACTGATTTTAAGTTATCTATAGATTAGAATAGTGTATATTTTAAAAATGATGTTAAGCCTAAGGTTTTAATTGAAGTAAAATGTTTTATATCTCTTATATATTATTTATCTTTATATCTCTATAGTTCCTCTAAGTATTCTGTAACACAAAAAGGTTAATCAACAAGATAGAAATCTTTTTAAAAAATATTAAAAATTGAGGCAGTGAGAAGCAAAGGGATGCAAGTGGGCTATTGTATGTTGCGAGTACAACGCGTTTAAAGATCAGATCCTAGGTAGGCTTCCATTGATTTTTTTTTCTAAATCATGCTGTACAGCAGCACCTACCAGGACTACTAGTACAATCTGTTGCCCCAAGACAGAGGAGAGGTTCACCTACCATTCCTACTGGTTATCTCCAAATTTTTAATTTTGCCACTTGCATTCCTTTGCTTCTCACTACCTCAATTGATATATTGTTTAAAGAAACATAACAATTTCAAATAGTTGCACATGTTAAAAAAATAAAATATCAACAATAATCATTAAACTAATCTGAACTACTTACATCTCTTCCAGACGTTTACAAGTTAATCTTAAGACTCATTTGCAAAAATAGAGAAATTCTAATTGAACATAAAATAACTTTCTCATAAACTTTCCTGAATGTTCATATAAGAGTTTGTAGCAATTAGTTTAGTATATTGGATAAATTAAGGTATCCGACTACGTTCAGACTATCAGTTTTCTACTACCAAGATCAAAAGAAAAAAAAAGCGTTAATCTTGTACCCTAAACATTTTTATTTCCAAAATCGTTTTTGTTTTTGTCCTTCGTGCTGTAGAAACTAAGTTATAGCTCTGAAGTGAAAACCCTGATCAGTGAAATCTGACCGGAAGTAACATTCGGCAACAGAAATTATTTAAAAAATGCTGTATTTCATCCGATTTTCATGTTATTTTGCTTTTTTTTATTTAAAGCTCATATAATATGTTATGTAATGTTGTAAAAGTGCTGCCACATTTTGACTGCAGTTATTTTAAGTTTTATTAAACAAACGTTCGTAACATCAACAAGTAGTAGAGAAATAAAATAATATTTTATTCTATGAATCATAGAAAATGGATCGAGTTAAAAGTTTTCACTTAAAGAAGATGAAATTTACAGGAAACAGGTGCACAAATCGGCCAGTAAACGCTGCTGTTTTTGATTCTGATGTATACTAAAATCAATGTAGTAACATACACATAGTAACTGCGAGTTCTTCTAAACTCAAAAGTAAGGAACAGCTTTTTCCTAAACTTACGAATATCCAAACACTAATGAACTGTTTAGAAACAGAATATTTAATGCCAGATCTTGAATCACTGTTTGCATTATGTTGTGTTGTCAGATTTGTTAAAAACAAAATCTCAAACTGGCGCAAGATTTTCAATGAGTTTTCCTATCAAATTTTTCTCCTATGTGCCAACGCTGCTCATTAGTTTATTGATTTCCTTCCACAAATAAAGTTAGTAATTGCTTAAAAGTTTTGAAAACAAAGCATCTAAACCACTAATACTACCGATGATTCAAAGTTAATTACTTCAAGTTATGGTAGTAAAACATACCATGCTCGCATATACCCTCTACCTTTATTTCGACATTTTTTTTTTTTTTACCTTAGATGGAAAATGTTTTGATTTTTATTGAATGGGTTGAAAATGACTCATTTCTTCTTTCTATATTTTAGCAAAAACAAATTATCTACTTTACAGTTGATATTTTCGTTTTCTGTTTTTTCTTTCTTTTTTTAAAACAGAAAGTGGAATTTAAAAAACGTTTGATGTCAAATGTTGTGCAATGTATGCTTTGTACTCGTTTTATTTCACGAAAAGCATTTAAGCAGCATTACGAAAACAAATAAAGACTTTTTTATTTCCAAAAAAGTGAATATGTATCAAAATGATATCTTACTGTGTCATTTCAAACAAGTGATCAATGTGTTTTTCATAGCCTTTTACGCCCTAGAATAGAAACAAAGAGTTATTTATACTTTTACTGTGGCAGTATGGAAAATAGAATATGGCACAGAAACTAAGTTGTAAACTAAAGTTGAAATGGATAAAATACCTTTGATCTCCATGCTAGCCACAACTTAAAGACATCATTGTGTCTTCCGCATTGGATAACTTTGTCCCCCGTATCATAATTAACATCGTAATGTTTGTCTTGTTGGAACAAATAGTCAGCACTCAACTGATTACAACTCATTAACAAGCCCTAAAATGAAGTACATTTACTACATGAATAAATTGAAAAAAAAAAAACGACCATGCAAGTTAAAAACTATTTTGTGTACAAATTTTAAAATTTAGTTCACATTTGTTAATCTCTTTCGAGAGAAAAAATTCACTTTTGAATTTTAATCCTGATGCTTAAAATTTTGCAGATTAAAAGTTTTGAGATGAAAGAAAAAAATTCGCTGTTTGTCTTCTCCAAAAGAGAGTTTATTTTAAAACAGTAAAATTATGTAAAAATGTAAAAACAATACCTCAGTTTAAATTTTTATAAGATTAATAACAAAGTTCTATAAAACATACAACAATAAAGAATAGATGAGGCAGAAATTTTATTGCACATTTTATAAGTAATAATGGAAGTTATGCTACTGAATTATTCGTCTTTTTATGTAAAGCCTGTAAAGCAAGCAGTTCTCACAAGAACTAGCTGTATTCACGAATATTTTATTGCTATATTTTCATTAGTTTGCATTAGTTATGGATTCTTTAACTTTAAAGGCATGTGAAATCATGTGCATTCCTGTTGGTATTCTTGGTATTGGTAATTTTTGGAGCCTATTATTTTTTTTCTGTAGAAATATTTTCAACTTTTGCATTTTCATACGGCATTCTTTGAATTTTGAATGATTAGTTTGATATGTTTAAGTACTTAATTGGGTACACAAGAAAGGTTACATATAAAGGTGGATTTTATTAAACGTAAAAATGGCTACATTTTGATGTACATGTGTGAGATAATAACAAAACTGTGTACATTAGTAGAGCTGGGGCAAAAGAAGACAAACCCTATTGAAGAACGGACTCACTCTCGCAAAGCACTCACAAACTCGCGTTATGACCTGGCAGTTGGCCAGCAATGCCATCTGACAGGCAATTAGTCTGCTTCAGGTTTGTGGGTAAAGACGTTTTCGTGTTCTGTTTGTACGGAGGATGCGGTCAGCTTTGCTTAGTAATGCATTCATGATGATGAGGACATAATCTGACTAGTTTGCGGATGATCGTTCATCAGCACCCTACCCTTGCGGAAATGCTTGTGGCAGTCCTGCATACAAGCCATAAACAGCGAGTGTTCTCTGTACAATGTTTACATTCGTTGATACTCTTCATGAACTCCAAAACCATCTACTACTGAAGAACAAATAAAACCGCGGTTCTCTTCTGCAGTTACAAAACCTGACGCATATTGTCGTTGGGCACACTGCTGTCAGACCTCCAGTTAATACCATGTGATTGCCCTCGGCTTTACAAAGAAAAGTCAATTATTTAATAGGGTTTCTCTTGTTTCACGACCCGTTTTATCTCTACTCATAGTTTTGTCACACACGCACACAAAATTGTAACAGTTGTTCCGTTTTAAAATTGTAATAATTGTTCCGTTGTTATTTGATCCGACATTATATTTAATGGTAGAATACTCACATCTTCTTTAAAATGCACTGTTGAGCACTGAAATACTGACCCCATCAATTTGTGAGGGTTCCAAGTCAAACTGTCTGCTCTGAAAGTACAGAAGAATCAAATATTCTGATTTATAAATATGGTTTTAGAACAGTGAAAAATACAATAAGGTCATTTTACCTTAAGACCTTTGACTGGTGAACCAGTGTAAAAAATATGAAGGCCATCAGCGAGTCGAATGCTGTAAAATTGCTTTCTATGCGTCTATGAATTTATATGTATTTTTTTGACCAATAAGAAACATGTATTGGTCAAAAAATATATCCAGTAATCGCCGCTTATTGGAATCACGTTTGTTCTAAAAAGTTTTGATTTCACAAAGTGGCTGATTCAATAAAGCGACTAATTCAATAAAGCTGGATTTTGCTGTTTTTGATAATTTGATTCATTAAAGCCGATGATTAAATTAACCACTGATTCAATTAAAAGGCATCCACTGTATATACATGTAATGGGCAAAACAATGATAATTTTTATGTGGCGGAAGTGACATCTGAAAAAAAAAAATTCTAGTAGTTTTGCCCATGTAGAGTACATTCAAACCTTATTCACGAAATCACTTTTAGTGAAATATTGTTTTACATGAAACAGAGGTTCGGTTCCTTTCAATTAATATTGTATTTTAGGTGTTTAAGGTAAAACTTTCAAGTTATGAAAGGAATTTGGTCATGTGGATACAAGTCAGAATGAACTAGCTGACCCGCACGATGCATTTGCGCTTGAAGGAAGGATTTTCCGATTTCAATTCATCCCCGAGAAACTAAAGACTATAGCAATGCATAGTAAAGCATCAAAATATTAACAACAACGGAACTGAAGCTCTGAATTCTGCTGTGATTGTATTTTGCATATTAATGGCAACTGGGGTTAGAATTCTTCTAAAGAAAAACTTATTTAAACGATACGTTTCTGCCCGGATTTAAACTCATGCCCTGCCCCTTTTAGCACACTATATAATCGAGTCAATGTGTCATCGTTTTCGGGTGTTACTCATTGGAATAATGTGTATCAAAAAAACTTTTGTTTATTTTTGACGAAAAAAAAAGTTAGACCATAGGTATATTTTGCGTCCTTAGCCGGCACAAAAAGATTTAAAATGAGGGATAAATCTCGCGTAGGGGTTAACGGGGCTAAATGGGGGTAAATAGGGAAAATCTCGCGTAGCAACAGAAAACTAAGGCTAGAGAAATAACATATTAAAAAATACTGTAAATCAATTGCACTGCACGGAAAAAAAAGTCAAAATGGTTCCGATACCAAGCTTGCTAATTCTTGTGTCAAATGACCACCTGAATCCAAATATGACCACAGTTTTCAACATTATTTTCCACTTTTGGGGAAGAGAGCATTATATAAACCTTTAGTATTCTTCTGGTGGTCTAGAGAGGTACAAAGTTCTAAAGTACGAACATCGGGAGCAAGTTCGAAGATTCATAAAAGTATCCCCCCCCCCAAAAAAAAAAGAAAATTAAATCATCAAAACCTATCTTTTTTTTCTAGGGGTTTGTTTCACAATTTTTTAGTTAATGTTGGGCGTAAAACAAGAGTGTCAGACTCATTCCTATGAGCCCCATGTCCGAAAAAAATTGCATGTCATAAAAAAAAAAAAAAATATTGGAAGCATGGCATGTTGAATAGCTGCAACGCAGATCTTCATTAAAAAAGATTTCCAGCATCGTCAACTTATATTCAGATATAATTAAGATTCAAAATGAATTTAAGTATGGTTTATGGCAATAAAATATATTTATGTATATATATATATATATATATATATAAATTAAATATATATATATATATATATATATATATATATATATATATATATATATATATATATATATATATATATATATTTAATTTATATATATATATATATATATATATATATTATAATTTATATATATATATATATATATATATATATATATATATATATATATATATATATATATATATATATCCAGAAGTGAGTGATAAAAAATGGGGACGGTACATCCCCTGAAATAAATCTATACATGAATGCTACCGTACGGATAAGCATACCTAAGTTCATTTTTAATCTTATTTACATCTGTGAATATAACTTGAATAAATATATTTAATACAGGAAGGTTCTTCGCTGAAGATCTGACTATGCAACATACTTCCAATATTTTTTATTTACTTTTTTAATTTTACATCTTGAAAAATTGCGTAGACATGGAGCTTATATGAGTTTGTCGGATAATTTTTTTTACGCAAAAAAATGAAAGAAAATATTGTAAAACAAACCTTGAGGAAAAATATCGGTCTTGATATGTTTTTTAATATATTTTAAGGGGAAATAACTCTATGAGTCTCCCAACTTGCTCCTAGTGTTCACATTTTCAACTTTGCACCTCAATAGACTTTCGAAACTCTTAATGTTAATATAATGCTCCTTTCCCCTCCAAATCAAAATAATGTCTATGAAAATGTCAAAAACTGAAAAAATTGGAAGACACACTTTCCAAAAAGTGGGTCTTGATGTGGGGGGGGGGGAGACGGTGATCATACAGTGAAACCTGTGTAAGTTGACCACTTGCAGTGTACTACTTTAGTGGTCAACTTAAACAGGTGGTCAGCTTACAGAGATTGATTTATATGTTAAGGGCTAATTCCGTGCCCGAAAAAAGCGGTCAGCTTACAGGGGTGGTCAACTTTACAGGTTTTACTGTATTTGGATTCAGAAAATTATTTTACATAAGAATCGTCTAGAATGGTGTCAGAAGCATTTTGATTTTTTTTTTTTTTTTTTTTTTTTTTTTGCACAGTGTTATTTATTTTGCGAATTGATACTTGTATTTTCACTCTTTGTTAGAAATAACGAATGGACAAATTAATTCTCATACTATTTAAGGACAAAAAGGGTATGCCAGCTGAAAACTTAATTTTCCGTTAAAAACTTGTCTGGTGAGGTGAGACATCCTCAAAAGCATGGGAACCAAAATGGCTGTGTCAGTGTATATTTTGTTCTCGGATTTCGCAGTGAATTTTTGAGTTAGCATTTCTTTCAGTTGGATCAACTGTTTACTGGGGAATCATGAATTGTAAGCAGCAGCAATTCTTCCTGTTTGAAACAAAGTCAACGTTTTCAGTGAAATTTCTGATGATGTATTTAAGAAACTCTCATTATTTTTTAAAAAATAAGGAGAAAATTGCTAGAGCCAACATGTTCTCCAGACGTATTACATTTTCGGTTTGGTTAATTATTCCAGCGTTTTATTTTGAATTTCTAAGTCGCAAATTCTTTATTCATTTGATTTTACCTAACAGTATGTTTAATTCATGAAAGTTTTTTTAAAGGCATAATAGATTTTAACGCACTTCACTCGTTTTTTTTATACATGTTATTTTTTAGTTACTTTTTTTAAATTTAAATGTAAATCGAATACTTTAAAATATGTCACGTTATTTTACATTATTTTGCTAGTATAAATTAGGTGACATATTATTTTAGTTGCTATTTTTATAAGGAAGTAAATGTTTGAACAATGACTGAAATTTAAACCAACTACATACAAACTATGAATACGTCAAACAAGTACTAAACAACTTGCCATATCATCCAAAAACTGCAGTTCTCCCCTTGTTAGAGATCAACAATCTGCAATGGCCTTAACAGAGTTAAAAGTAGTGAACCTACAATTTTAGATGAAATTATCTTCACACTGGTAGGTAAATTTGTTTAGCGTTAGTAAATTTGTTTGGGTCTGAAAATATGGTGCATCTCAGCAGGGCCTGATTTAGAAATTTTAGGACTGTAAGCACTACAAACCTGTGGCGGCCCCCTTGACCTACAGAACTGAAGAACATGCTCAGTTGCACATCCCATCCCTCAAGAAAAATGGCGTACCATCCAAAACAATTGATACCTCCCCCCCCCCAAAAAAAAAAAAAAAAAAAATCAGTGGTGCAATCTGCATCGTTGAATTTTTTTAGGTTGACCCCATTAAAGTTTCCATGGCTATAGGCTGCAGTAAACCGAGGATGTAAGTGCATATATGTTTTGATAATGTCACTAAATACCTGAAACAAAGTTTTTTTCCTTCCCTAAACTGATCTACAATTGCTTGCAAAAAGAGAAAAAGTGCTTTTTTGGGGGGGGGGGTGTATTTGCACAAAAATAAGTTTATCATCTTCCAGGAATGCTCACTGTCAGCTTCCTGTATTTTGTGAGCCGCATGCTAGATATTGCTGATGTAAACTTACTAAATAAAATGCTAGATAGTAATAAAAAGTTGTTTTGACATTACGGATACAAAAGTGACAACTCACAACATGCAATGGGCCCAGCTAATCAGGTGCTAGTCAATTTACCAAACCAGCCCTCAATAAAGATCAATAGCTGTTTTTTGCAATTTGAAACTTACATAAAGAAACAATTACAGAAGATTCAAACATCCTGAAATATTATAAATCAACAGAAACAAAATAATTGCCTTAGCATTAATATTGAGCTCCATACCAATATGGAGTTACATCTGAGTGGAATTATTCTACGCTAGATGTCACTCCAGATAGTTTTCTCCTTCCATGGAAAAGAGTTTGTTTTCCTCTGAACTCATAAACCTTGTTAAAACAGAGCCAGCAGTAACAATTTAATTTTTAAACTTACACTAGAATAAAAAATATTTGGAGAAATTTTTATAGTGCAAAACAAATAAAAACATTCATAAGGATTTTTTTTTTGCCCCCCCCCCCCTCCCAAGCAAGGGGGCTCTAAAGCTTGTGCTTCTCAAGCTTACACTTAAGTCAGATCCTGCATTTCTACCTTGTAAAGTAAAAGTAAAAGCTTGGGTAAAAAGTTAAAGTTACCACTTCAACTTCTCCCTGACCCTAGTTTTTAACTCCTCTTTACGAGGTGGAGCCACACTACGTTTGCGAACCTCTCACTAGTGCCCCAAATGCAGCAACCAGAGAGAACGTAATCTCATCTTCAATGAGAAGTTTACTGTCTCTAGCTTTGCTATAGCTGTTCTAGATGCATAATGGCTTACAAAGGAGTAACTACAGTGCTTGATTGATATATATGTATTACTATTACCTTTGAACTCCATTCATCTTTGCTCTGTACTTCCTGGATAGTAGCACTCCTCCTCCCCATGCAGCCTATAAGTAATGTAAAACAAAAAATAATTACTACCAAAGCTAAAAAATTACTTCCTTTTAAAAGACAAATTCATTGCTTTTAAACTAAACCAAAATTTTCCTTAAGGTATTCACTAACTGCTAGACTGTTTTTTTCCTTAAACTTGTGTATCCCTTTCAAAAAAATATTCAATTCACTTTAGGAAACTTTCGAACATCTGCATCTTCATTAACTCAATTCCCTCTTGGGAGACATACGATTTCATTATCTTTTAAAATCTGACGTGCCGTGTATTATATGTCACTTTTCAGTCACCTCTTATTTTCCTTTTAGTTTTAGAATTTCATTATTAGAACTTGTTGTTCAGCATCTTTCCCATTAATCAAATATTTATTTAAAAGGCAGTTTTCTCCTTTTTAATAAGACATCACAGATTGCACGCTGTTTACTTATTTATTAATTTATTTTTTTGATAGAGGTTTATCTTGGGCCACTTTTCATCGACCGGTTTTTACAGTACCTGCCGTACGTGTTACTGATGTGTTTACGTATTTTTTTCATTGGGGGGTGTAGAAAAATCAAATATACATTTATAATTTAACTCTAAATTATTCAATAATTCAGTTCTTCGAATTAAAAAGAAGGGGGAAAATGGAATTTGAATCTGAGTTATTTGAAACTTTTAAATGAAAGAGACATTAAGGGGGTATTCTAGTCTAGAAATTCAAAAAAATCGATTTTTTTTTCTTCATATTCTTAGAGTTTAGCCATTTAAGAATAAGATTTTAAGAGGATTTATGGAATTTCAAATTATTTTTGGAGTTAGTTAATTTTGTTGAAATAAACCCTTTTGCTGAAATGAGACTGCAAACTTTAAAAGCTTTTTTCTCGAAACTAGTTTTTTCGACACAGTTGACAAGATATCTCAAGTTCTAATGCACCGATTTACTTGAAATTAGGTAAACTTTCTTAATGCTATCAAAATTGTCCCCACGTAAGGGTTTTTGAAATTTTTGATTTTTATTATTAAAAAAAGAAACTAAAGTTCAAAAAAGGAGTCAGAAAATGAACTTTTTTTTTTCAAAAAGACGCCATTTTGTGTGTGTGTGTGTGTGTTTTTTTTTTTTTTCAAATCGGTTACGTCCAGACAATTCTAAATCCTTGTTTTAATAAGAATTAACTTTGAATTTATGTTTCAGATCACCTGGAGGATTGGAATCACGTCAACCAGGTGACCCCCCTTTTTTTAGAGTCCCCGCTTTACCAGCCTCCTCCAACTACAATTTTGAATTTCTTTTCAACTCTATTATGCATTTTATACTTTTAAAGTTGTCGTAAAAAAACTGATAAAAATGGATAGTAAAATTAGCTGCTGTTTTTGTTCCTGTAAAATCACCTTAAAATTAAGCCTCTAGACTAGAATACCGCCTTAAATCCAACTATTGTTCTTTATAGAGAAAAAGTATTTTCTCAGAAAGCAGTGAAGATAAGCTGAAGACCATTTTTTTCTTCTCAGATGTTTTTGAAAAAAATAGAAGTTAAACATTAAGGGGAAAAATTAAGCTAACACTATCCGTAGAGTAACCGACTATTACGTAATCGAAATCCACGGTAATCTTATATGCAATCTAAAAATTGTAAATATCTGTAATCGTAGTTGAAATTAAAATCGGTAAACTTTGATGTGATCAAAATCGTAATCATCCTATTTATTATCGTTTTTTCATAATGAAATCAGGGTTACAAATCCAACAAAAAAAAATGTCTGTAGTCAAAAAATTGAGGATGAAAGGCATGATTTTCGTAATTGTAATCTCCTATTTTTGATGCTCGTAATCATAATCGTTATCGATTTCACTTTCTTTCAATTGACTCCTAGCCTGCTGCCAGTTAATCTCAATGAAAAAGTTTTCATTGTAAAACTAAAAATTGTATAAATTACTAATTTTAACAAAAAGCGCAGATTGACGCCAAGTCGCTATGGATACACTGTTAAAACTACAGGATGCATTAGGCACCTTTCAGGGGAGAAACGCTTGTTCACCAGCGGCACCCAATACGGAGCCAAAATCGCACCTCTAAATAGGGTGAAAAACAGGCACCTTTTAAAAACTAGACAGCCGGAGTGAAAAAATGGAACCTTCGGAGAGAGAAATGGCACCCTTACTATAGATCCTCCTCCTCCCTCCCCCGCAATGTGTGCGTTTTTGAATACAGTTGTGTATTTATTTATTTATTTTTTGAAGTTTTGTTTTGATTTATGATATTCTACGTTTTGGACATTTTTCACATTGAACTTGGTATTGGAAATGATTAAAACATGTAATTACAGCATTTGATCATATTTCAGAGTTTTCAACATAGTTAAGAAGTGCTCATAGCTTTAATTCATCTGATCGTGCTCTAACTCAGTGTTTCTCAACCTCTTTTGACCCACGGACGCGGTAAAAGCAAATGAAAAACTTCGCGGACCGGTGAAATCTTAATCTTATCGTTTTCTTAAAAATTCATAAAATAAATAATATGATAATAATAACTCTGGGGCCGTTAAAAAACATGTGAAAAAATTCAGGGTTCTGATGTTTTTTTTTAAACAAAAAGTAATGTTAAAAATTAATAAAACAAATAAATATCTACCCCTTCACTTGGTATCAAAGATCTGTCACAAATACGTTATAATTTAAAAACGAGTAGTTATTTAAAACATGTGAGAAATTATACATTTACTAAAACATGACGTATTCCGAAATTGAAGCATACCTGTACTTATACATTATTTACATGATAAGCCAAAAATATTCAGGGATATTACAATTACGGAAAAACAAAATCGTTTCATAAACGTTAATCAAGAGTAACAAAATAAAATGCACATAAAGTTTTTCAACCAGTTAAATAAAAAACCAAAATAAATTTCTAACGCTATCGCTAACCGCTAACAGGAAATGATTCTAACACTTGAATGAAAAAGCAAAAAAAAAAAAGAGCTAGACTGAGAGAGATTTTTTTTTCGCTAGCTTTCTGTTATAATCTACGAAGCACAAGAAACATTTTTATTAAGGTTCTTTTGGTGATTAATAAAAGCTGCTTATCGAGTATTCAAGAAAATAATGACAGATATTTTTAGTAGCGTTTTGAATGATGGAAATTTCACGATAGTAACGGTAAACGGGAACTAGAAGGCTAACGGTTACTGAAACGCAATAAATGCACTTTTAAACACTTAACTATGTTTGAAAGCCCTAAAAGCTACAAAGTGGTCAAAAGCTGTACTTACTTGTAATTTCGGATAATTAATCCTAGAAAAGTTGTGTTTTAATCCAATAGTGTACTTCATTCAATGTGAAAGACTCACAAACGCAATCATCATTTGTCCGCCATATTGAGGTGGTTGAATGTATGTCTAAGGCAAAAAGCGCATGCGCAATGAGTCTTTCTGCGATTGCATGCTGTTTTGGCTCCTCTGCTCTATTTTCTGGCTTGCATTGCACCTTCAGGCACTATGCTTTCACCTTAGAGGGAATATTTTCACTCGTCTGGAACCCCTGGTTATAACAGTGTAACCTACACCAAATACGGCGTACGTTGGTCTACGTTACTTAAAGTTCTGATAACGTAGTAGTCTACTAGAAGAAAAAGAAATGTATAAATTTAATCAAATCTTATTTTATGTTTCGTACAAACAGAAAAATAAGATTACCCGAAGAAAAATCTCTTTCAACGTGAAATTATAGTATAGATATAGACACACAGTTAACTTTTGTGAGTGAAAAACCCAATAAGATTAATGGTGTGAAAATTTGTCGATTTTAAGTTAAAAATTGCAAAGTGCCTTCTGCGCTATATGATATCATTACAATGAATAAAAATTCAAATTAGGTTCCCCAGTAACGCATGATTCATGTGCCAAGTGTTTGCAGATTAATTAAAATTAAAATTAAAATAATTTTAAATTTACAACGATTTTTTAAAGTAGAATGAAAGCTTTAATTTTTGAAATGCTTTTGTTAAACATTGATATATCATCAAGAAAAAAGCATTTTTGCTAAACTATGATGTTCCGTCTAATTAGAATATCTTAAAGCGAGTCGTTTTTACCTTTCAAAATTAGTGTATCTAACGTGATTCAAAACTGTGAAAATAAAAACTTAGATCTCGTAGAAATTTTTGGGGGCTCGTTGGCCTACCTGGAAAATGTGCCCCATGCGAAATGAGCAAACTCATCATGCGTTGCCACTTTTGTTTTTAATGACTGTAAGGAATTATTCTAAGAGCATTTCAATATTGTAGATTCTATAGATACAATATAACATACTACGTCCACTAATATTGTGGTACATTCAGTTCAAAGAGATCGTACAATACATATAAGATTTTTTATTTTTCTTTCTTTCTTTCTTTCTTCCTTTTTTTTTTTTTTTTTGAATATAATTTGTCAAAACAAAAATGACGTTCTACTAATAAATAAAAACAATTAAGTGTAAGAGATGAAACTGTCTTACCTTAGTATTTATTAATATATTAAAATGATATTAGTAAAATAAATAATGAATTCTGTGCATCAGAACCAGAAGGACGTAAGTCACATTATGATAATTTTACAGCAGAGAGAAAAACTTTTTTCTAACGCATGCAAAGAATGGGAGCGCTCTTTTAACAATGGTAAAAAATTAAAAAGGATTCGTTTTTGAGAATTACGTTCATATGGCTCTATGCAGAATAGGCTTCTACATACAATGCACTAATAAACGGAAAATCGCAATTTTTGGACTTTACGTCAGTCTGAATCTGAGGTACAGAATTGGGCACTTCATAATTGTTTGATTTCATTTACTCAGAAAAATATTTGATTATATTACCCTTTTGTAACGTTAAAATTTTGTTACCACTTTATATTTGTTTTACCCAGATTTTTTCTGAAAGGATCTACGTTTACAATTAGGAAACACCGTATAGTTGTTTGACTTTAAAGTAATGAGTTTCTTTTACTTGATGAATCTGTGTGTCAATAAAGTGTTTACATTAACAGTTAAAGGCATTTTATATTTAATGTCTGCATACAATGATAAAATAGGGCAAAAAATGGCAATTTATATTCAGGGCATCAATCTTTCGTATAATATATATATATATATATATATATATATATATATATATATATATATATATATATATATATATATATATATATATATATATATATATTAGGGTGGTCCTTATTTTTGAAGTTGTAGATATTTTACGCGACGCCCCCTCAATATGTTCCATTATACAAATAAATGATCCATGCAAAATTTTAAGCCAATCCATGAATATTAACCCGTGCCCCTAGGGCCCCCTTTTTTGAGTTTCGAAGAAAAAAATGCGGATTTTCTCATTTTTTGTAAAACTTCTCTTACACGTTTCATATTTAAAGTAATTTTGAACTTCAATAGATGTTACTACTTCCAGACCAACCATTTTCTCACTTTCATTCTGCAAAATTTTACATATTTCCGATGGTACATGTACACCAATGGTCTTGGGACAGGCATATCGCTATTCGTGCTCGTTTCAAACCAAGCGGCAGGGGAACATTTCTTTAAACCAAGATGGACACAAGAGATTCTAAAGGCCATCAATGAATGGTCTAGGCCATTAATGAATGATCTTTGACAACAACAAATTGCCTCCTCCAGGCTTTCGGGGTGTTGATTTAGAAAATTTTCTGTGTGTGGTGTGTTCTAATAGGTGAGGCAAATAGGGTCGCTAGGTTTGAATGCTATAAATATAAGTAATGGCAATTATATTTTAATTAGTTTTTTAGTTATAAATATACTTGAATGTTTATGCATTCTTAAAATATAAATTTTGAAAAATCCTCGATTACTCTACCATAAAAATATACTCTTTTCCATATCTAAAATATAAAGTTAAAAAAATTACAGATCGGAATAATGTAAAAATCTATACTTTAAATTGTCTCCTTTTTAGTACATAGTTCCTTATTATCATTAAATTCTTCTTGCAATTTACAAGATTTAGAAATTGAAATGGGTATATATCCTAACCTGTTGAACCTTTTTTTATATCTAGTCTACCACAACGCAAAAAAGCTTGGCAACTATTGATATCTGCTCGCATTTCATCAATGTTAGACAAATGCCATATTAGGGGAAAATATGCTGTTCATTTATTAACAGCTTATGTAGATGCAGTAAATTTAAATCCAAATGACCTTGTGATCAATCGTACATCCCTTAAGAGAGCAAGAAAAAATTTTCGAGAGGTAAAATCAAGTTTCATGAATTTGAATTAAAATTTTTTAGTTATTCACTGGGATATAAAGCTACATCCAGATGTAACTGGAAAAAAACTCCGATAGGCTTACCGTGATAGCTTCAGGTCCCAATGTTGAACAGCTACTCAGAATTCCTGAGACATTTCTTCAGTTGTATATGATACCTCAGATTATTGCTCTTTACTGCTAACTGTTCAAGCTGTATTGTTTGATACAACGACTTATAATATCGACCGTATAAATTGTGCATGTAATTTTTTAGAGAAAAAGCTGAATGGTGATATATTACATTTGTATTGCCATCATCATGCACTTGAAATCGTACTGCAGAGTGTTTTTAAAGAAGTTCTTGCCTTTCTTAGTTCTAGACTCGATATTCCATTATTCAAGCGCTTCAAAATTTTGCGGAAAGATCTCCATTATTCAAAACTTATAACATTTCAATCAAGTACATATACCACTTAAATTCTAAAAGACGAAGTGGATAACATATTATTGTTCGTAGAAAGCGGAATTCAGAAACATTCCAGAGAATTCTCATAACTTGTAATAATACTTCTTGGTGAAGTCGTACCTCTTACAGGGATATGTTTTCAGCAACCTGGAGCTTATGCCTGAGACAGAAGGAAGGTAAAAGGAATTTATTGGTTGAATATTTATATATTTAGGAAACAATTCAAATTAACCTTACATGAAGAGAATGCCCGTAAATGCTGTTTTACATTTAATGTTGTATGAAGATGTGGTTTTTCGCACCAACCCAATCTAGGTCTTTAAATTAATGTGTCTGAAAAACTAGCAGTGTGCAAAATGATGACAAACATGCAGTAGAAGCAGTGATTGGGAAATTCATAAATCACTTATGGTATTTAGGGAATGAACTAGTAGCTTTGTCCGTATTGGATGAAAGAATTAACTTTGAAGATAGGAAAAGACTACTCCAAAACAATGCTTGTTGAAAAGGAAGACGTGACTGATGACTGTATAAAAAAATTACAGTAGATGATTTGGAATACTTCCTTAGTAAAGATCTCCATCTTTACAGAATCAATTACAAGTCAATAAAACTGTTTGATAAGTTACAAACACCAAAAGATGTTTCCCTATTTGATCCTGATATATGGCAAAATGAAGGAAGCTATTTAAAGGGAAGAGATATCGTTAAAACGCTGAAAGTTGTGAATGATACAACTGAAAGAGGAGCACAATTAATTGAAGAATTTCCCACTCAATTTACCAAATATGAGTCACAATAGCAATTTAGTAATTTACAGACAGTCCAAGGCTATCGGGAACAAAATGAACACGATTGAAATACATTGAGAAAAGCTTACGATTAAGGTAAAGTATCTAAAGCACTATTTCATTCTTATTTAATATAAAATATTTAGATGATATGAAATAATTAAAAAAGATTGATTTTAGTGCTACCTCGTTGTAAAAGTATTTTGGAAATATAGGAGAAACGATGTAAGGGGTCTGAAGTAAAAAACTCGAAGAATTGTGGGAAAATTATCAAAAGTGTTAAAGTTCAACGTACTAGGGGCACGTGTTATTATTGACCGATCGAGTTCAGATTTTGCACCGATTACTTTTTCTTATAGTGTCACATAATTAGGGGGCGTCACTTGTTGAATTCCGAAAAAAAAAATTTCCCATATAAATAAGGACCACCCTAATATATATATATATATATATATATATATATATATATATATATATATATATATATATATATATATGATGATTATAATTAAAGTTCCACTTTCAAAACGCTGTAAAAATAAAACCACTGGTCAAAATGACCTCAAATTTCAACGGAATATTATCGAAAAAGGGGGACAACGTATGGCAGAAGAAAAATAAATAGTTGGAATTTTTAGCAATAGATGGCGCTGCAAGTGTCAGAATATGTAAATCAAAACACCTGTCATGCGCACGACTCATTGAAGTTGTTATAAAACCCCCAATACACGTTTTTTTTCCCCTCATTTCGCATCTGAGAAGTTCACTATGACTGTCTCAATGAAAGATCCGGCCGTCCCGATCACCTGATCTTAACCCGTGTGGCTTCTGGATATGGGGCTATCTGAAAGCTGTTGTGTTCAGTGCTCCGATTGCAAATTTTGCTGAGCTGAAGGCATGCACCGCGCAACATATTCTAAACGTGACCCAGAAACACTTCACTCAGTCGTAGAACATGCTGTTTCTCGATTTCAACTTGTTACAGAAAACGGGGTACATCATACTGTACATCTTTTGCGCCAGTCTCACGAAAATTAAAGACCGATTTGATTTTTACTCATGCTTTTTATGCGGTTTTCGGCCTCAGGACAATTAAAAACCGATTTTTCCCATCCGATGTGATATGACCTTGCCGTGTTGGATGGGTTTACTTAACTAACAGTATCACACCTGTACCCTCGTGCACGCTAAGTAGTACGGTGTTTCAACGTATAGTTAACACCTTAGGTAATATTTTATGATTTATTTGTCATTTGTAGTCGACCACTATTAAATTATGATGCTTACAGCGCCATCTGTTGCTAAAAATTTTAACTATTTATTTTGTTCTGCCATCAAGTTCCCCCCTTCTTCGATAATATTGCGTTGAAGTTTGACGTCATTCTGACCAGTGGTTTTATTTTTACAGCGTTTTGAAAGTGGAACTTTAATTATAATCACCCTGTATATATATATATATATATATATATATATATATATATATATATATATATATATATATATATATATATATGTGTGTGTGTGTGTGTGTGTGTGTGTGTGTGTGCGTGTGTATATTTGATGCTTATTATATGTATCAATATGTATCATAATTGAAAATGGAAAGACAGAAAGGATTGCAAAAAATGTATTTCAAATAACGATTTGGGGCCTGCGTGTCTGTGATATAAACTTTGTCTTCTAAGCGGAGGTCGTGTGTTCGATTCCCGCCGGTGCCCTGGTTGTTAGTCCTCTATGTATGTGAAGCTGCTTAGTTTCTGTATGAATAAATAAATGAATAAACAACTGTTTTCAATCCGTTTCTTACGTCAACATGTAACCAGAGGCCATATTTTTTGCATATATCAGCGCAAGCCTCGATGGGATCAAAAGCTCCAAGAACAGTCGTACCAGCTGTGCAACACACGAAGAAAGGTTTATAGCCTTTTGCTTTATCGGCAAGAATACACTTCTCCAGCTCTTCCGGGATCATACGTCCCCTAAAAAAATTAGATTTTTGTTTAACATAACATCAAACTGCAAAAATCAAAAAGAAAACTATGTACTGTTGGTAGAGCATGGGAAACACATAAAGACTTGGTAAGAAGGTATCACTGGTCTCATAAAATTTATTTCAATACTGGGATTTTTTGCAAGCAAATATTAATGTTAATTGAGGTAATCCTCCAATATGAAATACGAAATGTTTTCCTCATGTGACGTAAATTAGTCACATCCGAAACTTCTTTTTTATTCCCAGAAGTTAAACATCCATATTCCAGTCGATTCAATAATAAGTAGGCTACATTCAGTATGAGCAAGATATATTGTTTCGGCAATTTCTGGAAGATATGTTACATTATAGAAATCAGCAACTTCAAAGTTGTTTAATGTTGGTAAGATTTGTATAAGTTTTGGCGTTGAAATACAATTTATCAAAGAGGAGAAAGTATAGATAGTTGGATTTGAGTGGAACTAAGTATTCTGGTTAGTCATGTATCGTGTAAAAATTTACACAATGTAAAAAGCTAAGCATTACACATATTTTAAAGAGGTCTTTCAAACGTAAGTTAAACATTGAAACAAAAGCTTGGATAGTATTTTGTTTTTTATGTATTTTCTGTTGCTTTACAGAAAATATTACATGCTAAACTGAGATGGTTTAAATTTTCGGCGTAAAAGAAATAAATAAAAGTCCCATTTGACTCCATCAAAATCTCAGTTTCTTTTATAAGAGAGCTCTTCTTCTCTTTTTCTAACAATACAACACTGTATGTGTTATAAATACTTTGATATGCAGAAACATAAATGACACATACACTCAAACCTGTTTTTGTGCGTTGGATATTGAACGCATACAAAAAAAAATCGCATTAAAAATCTTTCAACATTTCACGAACAGCTGTAAAAATTGTTGTTGTAACAAATAATAAGCCAAACGTTCTATTTCCTGAATATCTTGGCAAGAGATGGGAACAGTCGGGGGAAAAAACCCCGAAACAATTCGGGGGGAAAACTTATTTCCACTCAAAAAAAAAAGAAAATTTTTAAATTTCTAGCACAAAATTATGCATTCAGAAATTTGTTAGTACTTACATTCCAAGTTTTTATTTTTTTTATTAGAATATTTTTTTTAATATTCAGTATCCCACATGTGAAGCATTGTCTTTGATAATCAAAGCTGTAGGATAGTTTAATTTCCTTGTAAACCAAAGTATTATTTCCTCATTAAGATTGTAAATGCATACACAAAACATAATTAGTACATTCAGGGCCGCACCGTCCCTATGTGCAAGGTCGTGCGACGCACGACGTCGCCAGAGCCAAAAACGCGCCGAGTTCTACCGATCGAAAATTCTCGTATTGTAGGGGGGAAACTCTTCCCAAAAATGTAAAATTGAATCCTTCATTATATCTAATGGCGGCGGGGAAATTATACTGCTCATTGAAACAATTAATCCGTCTTGATACAAATCTGAAAGGAAAAATTATTGTCTTGCTGTGTCTAAGCATGCTATTCAAAATGCAATCTTTTACACTGAAAACAAGTGACTTTAATTAATGCATATATTAGCATTTTCGTAACTAATGTGGAGCCGCGAATGCTATTTAAGTATGTCTATAGTACACAAGGTTGAGTAATGAGCATACGAAGCGCAGGAAATTTGCTATTCCCCATTTTGGTTCGTGCGGTGAATATCTTGTATTATAATTGTACAATTATAGTCTTTTTGTGATTTTTAATTCGTGGTAATACCACTGCTTCGTATTATCATACATAAAAAACATGGTAAGCACATTTGTATATTATTTAGCTGTGCGTAATATTTATGTATTGTAGACAATAATTTAGGTTCGCTTTTTAGTTCCGAAAAGTAACGACTTGATCATTGTTACTCGGTTCTCTCTCTCTCCCCTCCCCCTTTTTATTTATTTAACTATTTGTGTATTAAATTTTTAAAAAAAGCTTCGCAGATAATATGTATTTGTTTTAGACATTAAATTGAATGTCTTTTATAAAGGTTCCGTATTTTAGAATTCTTGATTCTACCGTAAATGATTTCAGTTTCAGATTTTAAGAGGGAATATCCTCCACTTCAATTTAGAAATCTATTCATCACTTAGTTGTCACGTTTTGACAGGCATGGAACTTTGAATAATTATCTATCAATAAGAAATTAGACAGATATTTTAAAGCGGCGTTATATAACTTTGATGTTTGAAATATTTTCTTTTTTCAAAAACGCATTAGCATATCAAAGGCAGGGTTCGTCAAACAGGGTCCTGTGCAAAAAAAAACCCGCCCGAATTTTTTCGAGCAGGCATACTTGGAAAACTCCACTATCCAGATATGGGCAGATTCGTATTCGTAAATCCGAATCCGAATTTGATTCACAGCACCTTAACGTGTCAATCCGAATACGAATACATTCGTATTCACAAGTGTGAATTCGAATAGATTCATGTTTGCTAGTGTGAATCCGAATACGAAATTCGGATTCATACCTATGAATCCGAATCTATTCGGATTCAGACCTATGAATTCAAATCATTTCTGATTCACATCTATGAATACGAATCCATTTGGATTCACACTTGGATTCACTGAAAAATTGAATTTAAAAGGCCAATATAAATAAATAAATGTTTCTTTGTACCTCGCTACAGTTCGAGTTTTGGGTGTTAGCGAGTTTTTGGATGTATATTTATTGGCGTCAAACTAAGTAATTGACCCGAAAATGAATTTCCTACTATTTGGAGCCCGAAGTTGAATACTACTAGACCCAGGTTTTAGAAGTCCATAAAAAGTTTAAAATCATGATTTTATGGTCATGAACACTAAAAATTTTCGCTAATTTTTCGTACAGTCAAGTGCCCATACTTGGAATAGTTTTGAAGTTTTACCTCTAGTAGCATATGAATCATACGTTTTCCATTCGAACGAAGTATTCTATATTCAGGATGTGCCTTACTACGTCCCTTCAAGAAAAGGTATAAGTGTGTAGATTTGTCCCTTTAAAAATAAAACAAAAAAAATGTTCATTCTCCCAAGTTAGGGACCTCCTAAGGGGACCTCCTAGGGGGTTAGTGATAACGAATTCTTCTCTAGCAGATATAAGACTAGCTTTGAATTCTTCCACAGTATCAGTAGAGTGGTATCGCTGTAAATGGCGTATTAAATTCGAAGTATTAAAAATGTTCACCTGAACTTCTTTAGTTTTTGAGGGAACATTCGCATCACATTTTAAACATAAAGCTCGAATAGATTTATGAAAGGCTCTCTCTAGGGAAATAGCATCGGCATTATCACTCACCGGCTTGAAAAAATCACCACTTAGTGCTGATCTAAGCGAAAATCGCAATTTCTGAAAAGGTTCGCATTCCGAATTCAAAGAATTATCCTCAGAATAATAAGTAATCTTACTAAAAGAAACAAAAAAAATTCATATTGTTATTAAATAAATGTAATTGAAACCGAAGAAAAATATAAAAAAATCATAGTAGCAATTAACATTAAAAAAGAAAAAACTTGCAAAGTATATATATATATATATATATATATATATATATATATATATATATATATATATGAAACGAGATTACCTTTCAATGAAATTAAAAATAATAAATTAAAATGGATACGTACCTATTAAGAGTTAAGCTTAGAGTGGTTCAAAAAAACCTTTTTTAGCTAGAGTCCAGGACACACCCTTTTTTTTCAGACTTACTAATAGTATTATGCTGTAACAGTTTTAGTTTCTTACTCAAATTTTAAGAGGGTGCTCAATTTAACATTAGTCGTAGCATGGAAAATGTCACAAATTTGGAAACATTTAATTTCCCCAGCTGTGTTTTTGTAAATATTTTTTTTTTTTTTGCAATGTATATGCATATTACTTTTGTATATTATAATATGTAGCATTGTTATTTCAGTTCAATGTTTTTAACGTCCCTCCGCATACTTACGATGTTTGGGGGAGGGAGTTGACACTCTCTTTCAGTTGAAATAAGAAGTCAAAATTCTTCCAGTATATTACTATCCGCAAGTCTAAGAATATTGAGCGGTGTCCTGTTATCTATTAGAAACTTTTTTTACATGTATTTTTGGACCACCCTAGTTAAGCTATTTACTTATTCACTAAAAAATAAACATACAATCCTCCTCAACTTACAGTAAGTCAAAACAGTGAGAAAAAAAACATATGCTTGCGTTTTATAAAATAAGAATTCTAAAAAACAGTCTTCAGTCCTTGATGAGTTTTATTAAAATATTTAAAATACAAGAAGCATATGGTTTCCTTTTTTTCTTCGTGCATTTTATTTCAGGTGTTATTTTTCCAAAAAAGGGGGGGGGGATAATTCAATGTTCTACGCTATTTTTATTCTTTCTCAGTTTATGTACTTCCGTATTATTTCCTTTTTTCGTTAGAAAAAAGAAAGGTGTTATTTATCTTAATTGTTCAAAAATTTCTGGGAAATACACCCATATGGATATGGGACTTTATATTGTAGCAAGATTTAATCAAGCTCAGATGTGTAATTATTTTTTACTGATTTCTGAATTACTCAAACTTAGATTTTATGAATTTTTAACCATATATAGGATAGGAAAAGAATTATCTAATTTAACATCTAACTTGAGCATTTTAACTTGTTAGTATCAAATACTATATTTAAATAAATTTAAATTTCAAAAATTGTATTTAAATCAGAAAAATCCTTTTCAAATAAAAAAAATCCGTGTTTTTATATATATATTTCTAAAAATCCTGATTTTTATCAACCCTGTTATGAAGTAAGATCCAACAATTTAAACACTATTTTATAATCTGTTTAATAAAATGTAGAGAGTTTTTTGTTATTTTTGAGCACTGATTAAAAATTTCCCGATTCATCTGTTTAAAATCACTGTATTCTGTCAGTGCATTATGTTTTTATACATCATTCATTAAAACTTTTTATACAGTTTAACCTCAAATTATTTGACAAAAATTCCCAGCAGATTCCATCGTTATTTCCATTTAAAATTTCATTTGAGGAAAAATATCAGCAATTTGACGCAGTAAATAACATTTAACGCCGCTTGAAATTTCATTACGTTTCATAACGAAACTACCGTTCTTGCCACTCTAATCTCTCTCAAACTGGTCTCCGTGCTTGGTCATGGCGGCCAATGGAAGCAGTATACGAGTCGTTCCTCTACCCTATTATAGAACTCTTTGGTACAAACAAGAACGTTTTCGCAGTAGTCAACGGTTGCGATAGTTGAAAATAAATGCGAAATACAAAATACAACCTAGCTTTCTTTTACGCATTTTCTGTTTTTTTGTGAGAAATTTGATTAGTAGAACTATTAGTAAATAATTATCTTTGTGATCGATGCTTCCTTCCGGAGATGGAGAGTTGAAATGTATGTTTGTATTATTGAATAAAAAACCGTTTTCTTCCATCATAATATATCTGTTCTTTTTTTTAAATGAAACGTTTCAGAGAGAATCTGCATTTTCAACGGTACAAATATCTGTAACATTAACAAAATTTTACAATCAAATTTGGTCCTTTGTAACATCAATCACTGTATATTCATTATGTTTTAAAGTTGTGAAATTGAGATAAATTATCTGTGGTAAACATATATAAACAAATTAAGTTTCAATTTACATGACTTTGGTAGAATTCCATTTTTAAAATTTTTGGACCCATAACAATATCGTCACTTTTCTTCAGAAATTCACTTACACCGAAAACTATATTGGGCTTTTGAATTGAATTTTTCAGTGAATCCAAATGGATTCGTATTCACAGATGTAAATCAGAAATGATTTAGATTCATAGGTCTGAATCTGAATAGATTCGGATAAGGATTCATAGGTATGAATCCGAATTTCGTATTCGGATTCACACTTGTGAATACGAATGTATTCGTATTTGGATTGACACGTTAAGGTACTGTGAATCAAATTCGGATTCGGATTTACGAATACGAATCTGCCCATCTCTGCCACTATCTCAGTAAAATGGGTTTTAAACAATTTTCTACATCTTGAAACATATACTTCAGAAACAAACTAAATATTGATCAATGCGAAGTCCAGAAATAGATATCTTGCTTTCTGGACAGTATAGCAAATATTAGAAGTTTAAACTGAATAATATTCGATTTCCATTTTTCAAAAAGTACTTATCAGACTAAAGTAAGCAATAAAAAACGAATAAAAACGTTTTTTTTTTTTTTGGTTTTTTGCACCGCCACAAAAGTTTTGTAAATTTTACATCTCTAGTCTTGGCTCTTAATTACGTTTTATAAAAGCTCCGGAGAAGCAAAGCAATGTTATTTGAAATTGAAAGCATTTCCTTTCAAAATTAAGTTAACACAAGTTCCCTTAGCTACGCCCTACCCAATTCCTCCAAAATTTTATTTTTACTTTCTTTATTTTACTTTTTTCTAATTAGACTAACCACACTGAATTAAATATTTTTAAGGACAAGTGCGCAAAAAGATATTGAATTGATTTGCCTTGGAACAAAGTGAAACACCTAATGTTAGTCATTATAAATACTGCAATGATTTGAAAATGTAAAATATTATGAAAATAAAACAATAACTGTAAATTTTTTGTATTTTCTTTTGAAGACTATTTTAAATTTTAGTGTTGACAAGTGACGTGAGCAAAGCTTTAGCACCGCGCAGGATAAGAGTTTGAATTATATTGAATGAGGTTTTCTGAATATAAAATTTCATTATCAGAAACATTTAAGTAAACTGAACAATTTATACTCCCTGCAGTGTAAAAAGTAAAATTAGATAATTAACTACAATAATAATGCATTAATAGTGTATTTATAAAAATTTATGTATCGCTCGTTGAAAGTTTTGCTTAAATTTTCAATTGTTCTAGTTTTAGAAGATCTAATTCCATCACACAGACGAAGACTTTTTTTTTAGCCATGAACTGTCCCTGCAATCAACGCGAATATATTCTTCAAAAAATATTGAAAAAATCTAAGCATTTAAAGCAAAATATTCCAATAGATGAATTAAAGGAAGAAAAATGTACCTGCTGTCAGCTTTTACTTCCACCACATTATCAGTTCCGAGACCCATCACCATTCCCGCTCCCTTCATCGAGTAGTGGCTCTGGAAAGAAAACGAAGCTTTAATTGAGTGGGAAAACAATTATGTTTCTCAGATAAAAACTTTTCAAATGAAGCCACTTTAGCACGTTTCCGCATTTACGTCTACCAACTAGCAGGACAGTTTGTCACTTTGAACGGATGCGGAAGTTGTTAGAAATGTATCAAAAACAATGTGTCTTACGTGTTCAGATGTGTACATGACCAGTTGTCCCAGCCCCATCAAACCTTTCTGCTTGTAAGATGGAAACAGTTTGTGACGAGCAACAAGAGTAGCATACAAGTTTGAGATGGATCCACCTGCATAATGAAACTTAAGTTATATTGGATTATAATGTTACTGAGGTAAGAAATACTTATCAACACATTATTGCTTTACGTGCCCACGACAAATTTAAACAGATACAAGAAGTTCAGTTCAGAACTAAACGAGCCTACTTCCCCGTATACCAATATTGATACAGTCGGACCCCGATTTAACGGACCTCTATTTAAAGAATTTCACGATTCAGCGAATTTTTCTTTCTCCCCTACTAAAATGAAGGCAAAAACCCCGAATTAACAAATTATTTTAACAGCCGAAAAAAAATGTGTTGGTTTGAGTTTGGAAAAGTTGGACTGTTTCCCAAATGACATAATCCATATTGTCCAAAGCAGAAAAAGACTTTTCTTAGAATCAGCAATTTTTGATGGGTGAGGGGGAAACCAATGAATAGCGATTCTGACGCAGAAAACGATAATGAAACTCCCATTAAAACTGTTACTTTTTCAAATGCTATACATGGCGTGTAAACTAAAAACATATCTCATGTAGCAGGCTGTAAATGACACAGTATTTTTTTCGCTCCATAAAGTCAAAAGAGAGAGTCAAATAGCAAGGAAATTATCAACTATCTATTACACAGTACTTCAAAATTTAAAATTAACTAGTGTAATAAGTCACGGAATGCTGAGTAAAAAGGATACACTTTCTAGCTATGGATATTTTTGCGCAGTTGCTTATTAGGGCTTTTTAGATAAGCTAAGTGCTTTTTTTTACATTTTTGCACCCCAATATTACAAATAATCCCGATTTAACGTATAAAAGTTTCGGTCCCAATGAATTCGTTAAATCGGGGTCCGACTGCATTCCCTTAATTAGCTAAGGTTGAAGTTACGTCAAACTTACTATTTTTAACATTTTAAACTGCTTTCTGTAAACTAAAGATGCCACGCTCATGTTCAAAAAGAAAGAAAAACATTAAAATTTGGTATAAAATTTGGATGCAGATCTGTTTCACAAATTGCTAGGCTTTACTTTTTCAATTAATTTCAAATGCTAATGTCCTTTTTCTTAGGAACTTTTTAAATTCTGCTTTTTTGCCTAATATTTAAGCGTACTATTTTAAGAGAGGCAAATTGAAGAACAGAATTACAGAAAAAAAAAAGGAACTCTTCCGACATACAACAGTAAATGTGAATAGATAAGAAAAAAATAAATAAGCAAACAAAACATAAATAAATAAGAACACCTTTTATGCAGATAAAGTTAAATGTACTAGTCGACCCGTGCGGAACTCCGCACTCTGCTTCGAATTGTTTCATGTGGCATTTCCATCTTTAAAAATTTCAAAGAAAGAACATCATGTAGAAGAATCGAAAAAATTAAACGAATTTAAGTAAACGGAAAAAAATAAACGCACAAAAGAAGGCATGTAATTTGAAGACAAAAGCAACAAAACCTCGTTAATTTCAACGTCGTGATAATTTGATAATCGCTCACTTTTTGGTTACAGGTATTTTCAATGCAAACATAAATATCATTAAAAGTGTGACTGAGTGGCTCGTGAAAAAGCAGTAATCGTGCATGTGAAAAAAACGTGTTCTGGCAAATACAATCCTGCTTATGTGAGCCTCTGACGCAAAAAAAATAATAATAAAATAAAGAAACATTAAAGCGATATTTATTGGCATGGATTCGAACTGGCGCCATTCTGATTATCAGCGCGACACTCCAACCAACTGAGCGTTTCGTCTTCGTTTTCGAATGCTATTCATTGAAGCAATGTGTAATAAACCACAGTGAAAAAGCTTTTTGCTAAAAAAAAAAAAAGACCATGCTACATATGTCTATATCTTTTGTCATTAGCCAGCATGAAAGCTTTAAAAATATTCGTAAAATATGGGATTTGATTAAGGAATGATGAAGGTCTTGCGTAGCGATTAAAATAAACATTCTACAGAAATAATAAATTAGATTGAAAATAAGTGTGTTTTTTTTTTTTTTTTTTTTTTTTTTTTGAAAATTGATACAATTTCCCATAGCAGGCTGCTTTAACCGTTACGGCTTGAATACCAGCACATGTTTTTCTTTTAATCGAACACTTAAAATTTAAAACCAAAACCAATTGAACTGAGTCTGTTTTTTAAGTGTACTTTTTCGAACGTAGACAAAATGCATTTTTTTTTCGCCGAAAGCAGAGGAGCAGAAAATGATTTCTTACTTTTGAAGTTGATAATAATTTCAATGTTTTACATCGTATTCGAATAAATAGTTAAAGTTTTACTGAGTGAAACTCGTAATTTCAATTTAGCGTAGTATTTTTTCATTTATACAAAAGGTCGAACACTGCTAACAGCAAAATCTACATTTCAGCTTACAATGAAAAGTTTTACTGCACAAAAAGGATTCCCTTGAGGTTTGAATTTTTAAATGTAATAATTTTTTTTAATGCTTACATTATGCTTAGTTATCTGAATGGAGTCAAAGATTTTTTTTTTTTTTTTTGAGAAATAAGAAAGAACACTCTACGGTTAATAGTCAATTTATCTGAATAATAACTGTAGCCTGCATAAAGGAGTCGAAACGTAAAGGAGCATTCTCGTTGCATTTATTTTATTGCCAAACGTGTGTTATCTGTTGTATGTTATTAGAACATGTAATGCGTAATATTAGTCTAAATTAGCCATAATGGCGCACCCGAAGTTCAGCTAATTTATAGCCGAACGCTATACCAAAAAAAAAAGAGGAAGAAAAGAAAAGAACACAGGTTAATTGTGAATTTATTTTTCGCCGAAAGCGACGCAAAAAAATTGGAAAATTGTGTTAGAACCTTGGTTAAAAAAAATTAAAAAAAAAAAAAACTGCATAAGAACTACAGACTGCATCAAGGTTTTGCAACAGCAAAGCGCGTTTCCAAAAAGTTGATTTTTAAAACCGTAGGTCTATTTTATAAGCTTTAAAATGAGGGGGGAAATTTCTTCAAGAAATAAGAAAAATCTCCATACCGACAGAAAAATAATCCACAGAAATAATATATAAAATAAAATATTGAAGAAAAGTGTTTTTATTTTTTAAAATTTATACATTTTGCTATCGCAGGTAGCTTGAACAGTTATGGCTTAAATGGCAGTATGTGTTCATCATTTAACTGTACGGTTAAAATGCAAAATCTGTTGAACTAAGTTCGTTTTTTAAGCGTAGCTTTTCGAATGTAGTAAAAATGTGACTGGTTAGTTGTTTTTTTTTTTTTTTTTTTTTTTTTTTGCCGAGAAAAGAAAAAAAAATGATATTTTACCCATCAAGGTGTTAGTATTTTTAATGTTTTAGTTCGTATTAAATCTTCATGAGTTAACTAACTAAAAAACGTAATTTCAATTTTTGGTAGTAATTTTTTTTATTTATACAAAGGGTCAAAAACTGTTGTTAGAAGACTCTACATTTCAGTATACGATTTTTTTTTCTGAAAAAAAAAGGTGTTCCATTGTAGTCTGAGATCTTGAACCTGATACTCATATTTTCGGTTACATCATGCTTTAGTTTTCTGACCGGAGCCAAAGATTAAAAGAAAAAAAAAACACCTTACAATGAAGTATCAATTTAGCTACAGGTTGCATCAAGTTTTCGCTACAGCAAGGAGCGTTTCCAACCCATTTATTTCATTACCTCACTGGCGTTATTCATTGTTTTCATGGGTTCAAATGTTTATGTAATGCGCGATATTTGTCCAACATTTTGATGCAAATCGTCCGGGCCCGGCCCGGAAACTCGTTCTTCTGGTTACCATTCGAACGCTCTGCCGATCGAGCTATTCAGCTCTGTCGGTCACAGCGCAAGTTAAACTTATAAAGTTAACCGAAAACCTCAATCCGGCGCTTTAAAACGGTTTTTTTTTACAAAAAAAAAAAAAAAAAAACAATTTTTCGACCGTGGGTCTATTTTTCGTCATTAGCCTGCACGATAAGCTTTAAAATGAGGTTTTAATCAAAGAAATCGATCAAGAATTGAAGAAGATCTCGCGTAGGAACAAAAAACAGGCCACAGAAATAATGTATAAAAATTAGTTTTTTTATGAAAAGAAAATTTTTTTAGTTATTTGCAAAAAAAAAAAAAAAAAGAGAAGAGAAGAGAAGAGAATTAAAAGTACAGCGAAAAAAAATTTCTTGACAAGAATAAAATCACTTTCAGCTCTTCCATTTGGTTAAAAACTAAGCGCATTTGATTTTTTTTTTTGCAAAAAAATCATTGGGATAGAAAACTTTAGAAAAAAATATAAATAAAAAAATCAGCCTAAATAAATATTTGTTTTCAAAAGCAAAGTCATTACAGCTCTTTTTTTTTAAGTAAAAACTATAGCAGTCTGAACAAATTTTTATTTGTTTTTGCTATAAAAAAAAATCGGAATAGGAATTTTAAAAAATCATCAAAACGATTAATTTTTCACAACAAAATTATTTGGGCTTGGAACTCATTTTGATTGGTTCAGTCAGTCAATCTCTACCATTAACAAATGTTAAGTGAACGAAAATTGGTATTTCAATTTTTATTTTTTAATTTTTCTTAATTCTTGAAATACGAAACTAAGAATAGGGTAAAGTCACCCAATTTGACGGCACCTCCTAAACAGTAATATAGAGTAGGGGAAAGGGGGGCACATATGATTTTTTTTTTTTTTCATTTCTTTATTTTCAAAAAATATTTTCATTTCTCAGTGCAAAAAACTTCCCCTGATTGAATTGTCTTTTCTTTGTGCAGTGGATTTTTTTGATATTTAAAAAAATATATTTTTTTACTTGATGGTATTTTAAAACAAATGCCTTCAATTGTTTACATGTGCACCAACAGGAGCACATATAATCATGATTAAAAATGCAGGTCAAGCATCATACTTCAAAGAAACACTCCTTAATAATAAGCATGTACGAATATACCAGTTATTCGTATATACATTGAAGGGCTTGTAACCTACACAGAGCCAGTTGTGCCAAATGTGCAGTAATAAGAGCAATTTGTGCAGTAATTGTGTCATTAAGAAATATATTTTCCCAATACATAACCTTGCTCACTATCAAATTTCGTAGCATGTTGCAAAGTCTCGTAGCATGTTTTAAGTATGATAATGTACACTGTTATAACCAGAGGTGCCATCTGGGTGCGATTTTCCGCCGTAGGGTGCAAAGACGGAGCCACAGGGTGCCACAGAGGCTAGGAAATATTGTTCCGATATCTTTTAGCACCTCAGTGGATGAAAGAAGGTAATGAAGGGCCATCAGCTCACGCAGTAGCCAATAGCGACTCTTTTCCTCCGCCACATGCGCTGTGCACTCCGACATAAGTTCAATTCAGCCACTTTAATGGCGAACGACGATGCTGCAACGTAGTTGTTGGTACATTAAATTTTCACATTTGAATACACAATTATACTGGATTAAAATTCCACATTTCTGGGACAAACCTTCAAAACCTTGCGTAAGTACAGGCATTTAATCATGGTATAATATTTAAGGCTTTCCAACTGGCTTTTAGCGTTTTTAGAGTTGTGTTTCAACTAAGTAGACTGAGTACTGCTTATTGTTTATAATTAACCGTTTTAACATAGTGATGTATGGCTTTTTTTCATCACGTGTACTAATATATGGCGTTCATTGCTTGTCACGTCTGCGGTCTCACGGATTTTCCCCAAAATTGTTTATTGTTAGCAATACGAAATAATTAATAAGTAACCGGGATGAAAATTCAATGATGTAACTAACTGCTACAGCAGATACACTAAATGTCTTTATCTTCTCAATAAAATATCTGCGTAGACGTAGCAAAGAAAAAAAAAAAGCTTTGAAAAGAAATCTTCCTGTGTGTTTCATGCCATGATTCATTACGTGAAAATGTTTCGTTGGTGTTATTTCAAAAACCGAATGCAGTGTCTAGACGCGTTTATTTTTTTTTTTTTCTCTCTCTCTAATTTCTGTTTCCAATGCTTTTCATTATGTAGGATGCTAAAAATTTGTTTTGATTTTTAATGTCAAAAAAGTTTCTATTTAACAAAGAAAAAAAGTGCTTTTTTAGATTACTTATGTTCAAATAGGATATTCAAATGTCGAACTATATAATACGTATCAATATGTTACTCTTGATTAAAATATTTTGAACGCCAGCATTTTATGAAACGAGTTGATTTTTCCGTGATTGTAATATAACTGAATATTTTTGGCTGTGCTTGTAAATTATCCATAAATGCCTACACTCTTATTTTTTAGTATCATGATATAGTAAATGTCAATATCACTTAAAACTACTGAGCAATCCAAGGGTTTTTATGAGAGTTAGAACTCAGATAGAGGAATTGAAGTCATAAACTTTTCTATATTATGTTGGAAAGTCAGAAATGTGATCAAATGCCTTAAATGACAAGTTTTAATCCAAAATGAATTCAATGTGAAAAAAGTACCAAGACTTTGTCTATCATAAACCCAAACAATAAATAGAACACAATAATGTTCAAAAACGCACACAATAGGGGGGAGGGGGAAGAGGATCTACTGTAGAAATCAGTGAGGGTGCCATTTTTCACTCCGAAGGCTCCTTCTTTTCCCCCGCGCTACCTGTCTTTTAAAAGGTGCCCTTCGCCCTAGTAAGAGGTGTCATTCCGGCTCCGTATTGGGTGTCGCTGGTGAACAAGCGTTTCACCCCTGAAAGGTGTCAAACGCAACCTGTAGTTTTAACAGTGTAAATGTATTTTAAAATCCGGATTGACCTTAGTCAAATCGAACGGACTGCAGTGTAGTCGAAACTGATACACTTACTAAAAGCACTGAATATATGTTGAAACTGGTTGCTAAAGATATCTTTCACAACGTTGAGGGTTCCTCATTCATGCAATTTTTAGCGATTCAGGAAAAATTTTCTCACACATACTTGAATTTCACAGGAAACGGGTCGAAACCAGTGAAATCAGAAAACTTTGCATGGAAATAATCGGAGATGTTTCGGAATTTTTTTTACCTTGTGAACATCATTCGTTTAACGTCTGAAATCGTTTCAAATTTTAAAAAAAAGTTCTGTGAAATGTAGATTAATAAGTAACACATATTTAAAGGAAAATTTATACTGACTAGGATCGAAATTGTTAAACGAAGCACTACCCTACGCAAATATGTTTTGAGGTATGCATGCCTAATACTTTAAAAAAGAGATTTTTGATCAATATTCACATTATCATTTTGTTTGTTCGTTTTTAGTGCTTCAAACTGGTGCTTGAATTTTTCCTGGGCGATTATTATTAACAAAGTTACTGCATTTTTTCATAATGATCCAAACACAAAACTTATACCGGAAGTTGCATTTTCGTTTGCTTTGACAGCCGGAAGATGGAAAGAAAAGTGATTTGTTATATTTTATAATCAGTTTTTAAAAGATATGTTTATTTAGTTCAGGCTTGTCTTTATATATTTTTGAAGTATGTCCAGCTCTTAATTTGACAATGCTAAATTTATTTCGGTTTGTTTACATGCAAACTGATTCCAGCAGCTTATTTTACATCATGTTTATCAAACCGGTACGTTAACGGCCATAACAGTACGGAGTCAAAGTACTTGAAAAATTGCTAACCTGGTCCTAGAATGCTATCGCCATCTTCCCAACCGATGACTTCTCTCATTTTTCGCAATGTTACTTGCTCCATAAGGATAAAGCACGGCGCAATTTCATAGGTAAACCTGTTAAGTAAAGCAAAAAGAAATACAAATTAACTATACAAATATAAAATGTGACGACCAGCAGCAGGTTCTGGGCACAGCTAGATTGGTTTTAGTCAATTTATCAATTTCTAAATAAGATCAAAGATCCTCTTGAAGTTATCTAGACACTTGATCATTACTGAATCTTCTGGTAAGCTGTTCCAAGTGTACACAAACCTACTAAGAAAAGTAATTTTTTCTAATTTCCGGTTTGCTTGAGATTTGAATAGCTTTAAACAATGACTCCTTGCCCTGCTTTTCGCGAAAAATTTAAACTCAGCATCTTTCATTTTGATAAATTTAAACAACTGAATCATGTCCCCTCTGCTATACAATATACATATTAAGCCTCTTTAGTCTAATAGCATAACCGAAATCTGAAAGTCCCCTTAATAGTGTAGTAGCCCTTTTTTGAACCCTTTCCAATAAAGAAATATCTTGCCTGAGATAAGGAGACCAAAACTGAACAGCATACTTCATTACCAAACTCCTACATAAAGGCAGAAGCAACAACAGTAAAATTTTTTGAGTATCGTGACATATGACTGCCTTTTGTTTCCAAATAATGTACTTCGCAGTTTGCGTTTATGATGCTTTTACACTTACTCAAACATAGGGTTGGAAATACAACTCAAGTCTTTGTTGCAAGACGTAGTATTTTATGATAAAAATATTGTTAAAAATATTTCACCAGTAAAATGATTCAAAAAACTTAATGAAGAATATTTTGTACTAAACTTTTACAAATTATTTTTATATGTAACATTTTGAAAACTTTATGAAGAACGTTTTGTACTAAACTCTTACAAATTAATGTTAAAGGAAACATTTTGTGCTCTGAAAATACTTAAAAAGTTAAAGGTACAAGTGTTAAATGTCAGTAAAATTATTACTCAAGTAAGAAAAAATCATCATAAAAAAAAAGACGTACATATTTGTGTTCGCTGTTGCCGTCACCCAAGAGCCTGCCATGGAAACAATGTCTAGGCCGGTTGAAAGCTGGTTGAAGAAATGAGGATGACCTAAGAAATAAAAGAAGCGAAGCAAAATTCAATTACTTGAGCTATAGAAAAGAAGTTAGAAAAAGTGTTTGAAAGTTAGTGTTGAGAAGTTAGTGTTTAGAAACAATTTTTAGGAGGGGATTAAAAAACAAAATCATAATTGCAATAACTAAATTTTTTTAACGTATTTCAACTCATTACTTTTAAAGCAAATGAAAACAATGTTAATGAGGCAAAAAAAAAAAAGTATTTCTCAATAGTTTCCTTTTGAAAATATAGGGTCTGTTGGAGTAAAATGAACGTCTACCAAAAAAAGAGCCACTAAATGAGACTTTTACTATTTTATTCGCATGCTGATTATTTTGCGTGTTATTTACGTCAAAAGAAATTTTTTTAAACCTCATTTTTTTACATTTGACAACACTGTTTTAGCAAATAAAGTGATAAAATTTCCAATTTTATGTTTGACTCAGCCAATGAAACTTTGACGTTTATTTTTCTGCTCCATGTTGTTATTCTGCTCCATTCTTTCCATTGCTCATCCTAAATTACAACTAACTTCAATATACACAAGTTCTTAATCAAAGAGGAATTGTTACTGCTTCTGTTGAGGCTCAGAAAACAAATCCGGAGAAAAGAGAGAGCTTAAATTAAATTTTAATTGTAAAAAAAAAAACATGACTCTCGCGTGTGAATATGCTTTTGTAGCACATCTAAATGATTCTTGAAATTTCCATTTTTTACAATATTTCTAAAATTTAACATCGTATCTATTTTCATTTACTATAATGTGTTTTATAAATGATTTCATTCTTGCGATACAGAACAAATGTTTTAGTGAGACAAAATCGTCAGTTCGCACCTACTGCATAGTTAAAGAAAAAAAATGTAGGGTTGCTTGGGGGAATTGGATCACTGGGGTAAGCGGGTAACCCCCTAAAATTGAAATATGGATGAAGTTTTCAAACTTTTTCGCACAGATCATGTTAAATTTCATCACAGTGATTGGTTTTGTACATATTTGGGATTCATGGATTTTTTTTCTCGGTCATAGTACTTAGTCAAAAAAAAAAACTTCTGGCAAAAGTTTTTTTTGCGAGTTCAAGCAACATTTTTCAAAAAAGTGTTTCCAGGTGAGTTTTTACTACTTTTTATGATAATTAACTTTTTACGTATAGTTTGACTGAAAGTTCATGCAGCAACAATAATTTTTGTATAAAATATTATTAATAAGTGTTTAAGAGAAGGGGTCCTTCTTACTCCCGCACATTTTTGCTATATGGGGTAAATGGGTCCCCTTATAATAATGGGGATTTCAAAATCAAAAGCAAATTTGATTAAATATTAGTATTGGTGAAATGCAAGACAACTATGATGACTTAGTAGGAATTGATAGTTCGACTACAAAAACTGCTAAAGCTGGTGATTAATGGTTTTTCCTTAGCCAACTTTATATAAGCACAGTCCCCATTTAGTGTTTCCAATCTCTATTTCAACTTATAGTTTTGGCAAATTTACTGACACAAATTTACTGATTTTAATCAACTGTATTCGGTTATTAAACACACCTTTGCATGTAAAAGGAAACTATACACCTATAGGTTTTCAATAAATTTCACGAATAAAAGCTGTTTTTCATTTTAAAATTTTCCGTGATACAGATTCAAAAGACAGATTTTAAAAGAAAATTTGATTTATACGTTTTTTTAGTTCCTAGGTGTTTTTTGAAGTCGGTTCTTTTTTTATTTGAAAATAATTTATTTACAGTAAACAAACTAGAAAATTTCAAACTTGTTCAGTGAAATTGGCTTGCGAGAAAGAAGGGTATGCGAACACATTTTAGAACCGCTAGCTTCAGCCATTTCACCCCGCCCCGATGTCAGCCCAGAAAGGAGTCGGCTAATCTGTAAAAGCACAGCGCGAAAACAATTAGTTTCAGGTGTTCTTTTTAATAAGGCGGATAAGTGCGTCGTTTGCCACCTCACGGCATCCTTTGTCCGATCCCCTAACATCCCAACTTATGCGTAATTCCTTTCGGGGGCGATCTTGTAGATACGAAACGTAATTTTTCGGCTTATTATCAAGAGGAATCACTTTGAGCTCGAAATAGGAACTATCGGTGGGCGGTTTTCCCCTCGTGATGAGGACGTAGTGTCATGTGACACAGACACCATATGCCTCCACCCTCCATTTTCTCTACAGCTGTTACATTTCCCCCTCCCTTCTAAAAGTCGATATTTTGTTGCTCATTCGTTACAAGTTGAATAAATGGAGAGGCAGGAAGTTTGAGCTCAGCTCAGAATTCTTTATTCCTTGAAACTATTGAGACTTGAAACTTGAACTGTTCGATGCATAAAAGGATACCTTTTAGAAAGTAGGAATTTCGAGAACAAAATACAAAAATAATAATTTCTAACACAATCGTCAATAAGAATGTGGATCAGCTCATCTGTTATCCAAAAGCATTCCAACTGCAAATCGAAACGTTTGCTTCAGATGAAAGTTCTAATAGGAATCTAGGTCAAATAGTAGGTAGTCAATTCTCTAAGATTTTACATTTGATCTCAGTGCTTTGCTCAGTGTAATTTTTAGTGTCACTTTCGCCTGTCAAAAAAAGGAGGGGGGGAGGAATGAAGTTTTCTGGCAATCCTTTTGTTTTCAATAACAGCGGTTCCTAGCATTTTTCCCCCTCGAACCTCTTCCAAAATCCAAAAGAAGTTGGCGAACCCCCTGTGTAGTAAGTAATGGGTTCAAAGAAAGAAAAAAAAAAAACACACACACACACACACACACACAGAGTAAAATTTGGGAGATTTTTTTTCAGTTCGATGTTGCTCATCAGCTCATTACAAGAACGAAAACATGATAGCAAAATACAGAGGTACAAATGTAGCTACAAACTAAAATGATAGCTATAAAATGAATACCAAAAAAAAGAAAAAAAAATCAACAAAAAATAAACGCAGTGATTATTCTTTTTGAGGTTCAGTAGTTTGGAAAAACTTTTACTTACTTATTTAAAATCGAAACAGCTTCACATACATAGAGGACTGCGTGCCAAGCGCCTTGCCTTCAGACACCCACGGAAAAGATTTACAACACAAGAGAAAGAAATAACACTCAGAACTCCGGCGGGAATCGAACGCACGACCTACGGCTTAGAAGACGAAGCTACTACCACAGAGCCACGGAGGCCCCGGAACGACTCTTAAACGAAATATTTGTTCAACAAAGAAGCTATGCTCAAAGTTTAGCTCAAATATTTGAGTTTTAGTCTTACATTAGGTTCTGCATTTAAGTTGCTTCTGTATTTATCTCTGTACATATTAAAAAATCCTTCTTCACGAAGAAACTATGCTTCTTCCACTGTTTCTTCACGGAGGCCACGGAAAGACTCTTAAACGGGATATTTGTTTAACAAAAAAGCTAAGCTCAAAGTTTAGCTCAAATATTTGAGTTATAGTTTTACATTAGGTTCTGCATTTAACTAGCTTCTGTATTTATCTCTGTACATATTAAAAAATCCTTCTTCACATAGAAGCTGGGTCATTCCATGCGAAATGAGCAAATCAACTGTGGCTGAAATGTCAGATTTCAATGAAAATTTTTATTTAGGTAAATCATGCATATCTATGAGGGAATGCAAAGTATGAAAGTTTAAAAACTGTTCGTTGCTTTGTGATTGAAATTAGAAGTTGATGCTTACGCTAAGCCTAAATTTTCAGAGTTCATTGCTGCCAGTTTGTGACTCAATAACTCAATAAGTTATAAATGTACACTTAAAAAATAAATATTTCCTCATTCTATAATCAAATCTCTATTGGGAAAGAGCAAAGTAAAATTTCTTCGGATCTTTTTTTTGAATCTGAGATATTAACAAATATTGGAATTTTGCCAGTTTACTTCAGATTTCAAATCACTCTTCTAGCTCTTTTAATGAAAGAGTAACAGTAAAAATGATTCAGATTGAAAAACTATCTATAACTAACTATCTGCTTTTATTTAGTAATTGTTTATGAATTTCTTGGTGACGAAATCGTACTTTAAAAAATTGAAAATTTCCGAAAGTTTCATTTTTTCCTCTATTTCAGATGTTTTTTTGAAGATGAGGGAATGCTCTAAATTTACTCAAGTTTTTTTACGTAACACATTGAAGTGTCTTTTAGATGCTACTAAATTTTAATCATTGGTATCAGCGTATTTTTGTTACTAGACTAACTTGAACTAAAGCAAAATTTCATTAGTTAGTTTTTTTTTATTGTAAGTTTAGCAAAACTAACCATTTCTTTCGTGTTTCATTTTCTCAAAAGCATTTTTATGACGTACTTGCTAAAATGTACATTTTTTAAAAATCGAAATAAAAGTTAGATATACTTGCTTTTGCATCATTGAGTCGTTTATCTAGTTTTTTGAATTCTCGTAATTTCACATAAGGGTCAATCCATACAGGTTCCTTACAGTATAAACTACTGTCCAAATATTTCTAAGTTATAAAATTAAAATAATTATTTTGAAAATAATAATATATTTTTCCAGTATAATGTATTATACAGGGCACAATATATGTAATTTAAGAAGGTGCAATGAAGTTTTCACACTTTTTATTTCTGTTTTATTGGGTGAATGGCCTAGCAAAATTGCTCAATTTCAAAGACCAGTATCTTTTTTACAAACCAAATACAAAAAACAATCTGTATAACATGTATCGTACTTGAATGGAATATTCAATTGGATAAGAAATTTAATTTTTAATTCCATCCTCTTTTGGTTTACAGGAGTCTAAAAATGTCATTTTTGTCATTTTTCCGATTTTTGAGGGGCTGTAATCTATAAAGGGTGCCCAAACACACAGTAACAGTTACACATTCTTTTTATTGCAGCACGGTTCCAGTAATTTGTTTTTGCCGTATTTCATCTTGTGTTTCCCTCCATTACGCGAGTTATCCCCCTTTGAATTGAGTAAAATTTTTACATTTGACCCTGAACTTTAACCTGTTGCCGTTATTTTAATTATTAACTTACAGCTACGTAACTCACCATGTAAAACTATCAATTTATGCACTTTAACATCAAAGCGTTAAATTGACTGTCATAAATGTAACTCAAATAGATTTTGGCCAAAATGCAAAGATCTAAAAGTCCCATTTTTGACTACGAAAATGACTTTTGATGACCTCTAAAAAATCAAAGGTCCAATTGAGAGAAAAAATAAAAATGGTTTTAAACATCTTTTATATCCAGCTTTTAAAGATATGAATTTCAAAAAAATTAAAAATGGTCGAGCGCACACATCCGTCGAACCTGTATGAACTGACCCATAAAACACAAAGAAAATGCTATTTTTCTGAATTTTGTTCTACGTTTGGAAATCAAAAACCAATTTCGAGTTTCTTCAAGCAAATACAGAAGCTCACACCTCTTTGCATTGAAAAAGGTGTTCCTTGTAACACCGAAACACGTGTCTGCAATTTTCTGCAATTTTTGTTCTTTATGACGTTGGATTATTGATTTTTTGAACAGCTCTATATTCTTGTAAATTTTTTAAGTTTTCTGAATTTTCCCTCATTTGAATTTTTGTGTCTATGTGAAGGGGAAAATCATCATTTTACAAAATGTTACTATGTTTAAAACTGATTTTGAAGACAAAGGAGTAAAAATACAACTTCAAAAGTAAGGTATTTCTTTTATGATACTTAGCACATTATTGGGTATTAATTTCATCAAAGCTAATCCATTCTTTAAAGATTGAGATTAAAAAATATAATGCTTAATTTTGAGAAAATTGAAATATTTTTAGTTTTTGAAACTCGGTTAAAAGTTAACTATAATAACTTTGAAAATTTTACTGACATCAGATTACTTACCCTACTCCATAGATTGCAACAACATATAACTTTTATGTTTTCATTAAATAGTTAATAAGATACAAGCCTTCAAAAATGCAACATTTAGCATTTATGAGAATGCTGCTCAATTTGACCAATTTTCAATTGCATGTAACTATTCAAATAAAAAATTTTAAGCAAAAATATTTTAGATATTTTTATATACGCATAAAAGGAACCTGTATACCAAATTTTATAAAAATGTGTTACCATGCGGCCACAACTTTTTTTGCGAATTTTGCTCATTTCGTATGGAATGACCCAGCTTTGTTTCTTCCAGTGAAAACTTAAGGTCACTAAATTTGTCTTTTGGAAAAGGTCTATGAACTCTAGCTGGTTGATAAGAATATATAATGCGAACTTTAATCGTGTGAAAGCTGAATAATTTTCTTGTCCTTGAGCTAAAATTGCCGAATAAAATGCAAATGCGTATCTCTTTATATTAAAAAAAAGTAATGTCAAAGAAGGAAATCGGTGGCGGGCCTGCGTCCAGGAGACCCCATAGGACCTACAGCTTTGAAATTTTGTACAAAATTACTTCGAGCCCCTGTGGTTTGCACTTGGGGTTTTGTTTTTTGAATTTCGAATTAGTTTTTCTGTAATTAATTTTTTAAGCTCAAATTTCGCGTAAATTGCCTATTATAGGGATAAAACTACTTGCACATATTAATATTATATATTCGACGATGATTATGTAGGTGAAGTTATCAAATCTTTAAGCATAAGAAAAGCTGAAATGCAAGGCATGAAAGCAGAGCGAAAGGGTGGAATTTTCCGCGTTTTACAAAATTTGTTTCAATGTTCTAACTCAATTACAGCGGGAGTTATTTGCGTTTTTAGCTCGAATTATTTCAGGCTTAGCTGAAATTTAGGTACTACTTTCATCATTAAATCTATCAGTAAAAAGTGAAGGTCCCACAGTTTTCTTTTTGACAACATTGGAAAGAGCGGCTTTTTTTTATTCCAGATCTAACTCGACCTTTGGTCGAAAAACTAAGCTTCTATCTCCAAAGGAAAAAAAAGTTACAAGCAGTTTTAATCAAGTTCGAAAAATCTTATTTCCATTCAAATTATTGATGTTTTATTTGGCGTTTCCATAGTTACGTCTTTTCGATTCGTTTGTTTCTTCTTTCTTATTTACAAATTTTAAGGGTTTTGATTTTAACGGAAAATCTTAAGCTCAACTCAATTCAAGCCCCTAGCTAAAGAGCAAAATATATTACTAGAGATCACGAATATGAAAGCGACTTTTCAAACGTACAAAACTGCCCCTTAGCCCTTACGAATCTGCAAGTTAGTACAAGATATTTTGAAACACTGGAAAGAGATGTTTTTTGTTCCAAAGGGAACTCATAATGCGTCTTTAATCTGGTTCTTTCTAATTGACGATTTAAATCTTTGCGAATCAAATAAGATTGAAGCAATCTTTGGGGGTTGGTGAGCGTCAGCGAGCAGGGGGCGGAGCCCACTAGTATTTAAAGAAGAAAAACAAGGGAAAAGAATCGCGCATAATTAGTTCTAACTATTAAACAAAAGTTTATTTTTAACAACAAAAATATTTTTAAGTTCGCATATTACGATCGCACTTAGCGCATTTTCAGCACACCACAAGAGCTAGCTGTACGTCACACTTAAATGGTAAAGAAATTAAACATCGAATACTAGCTAAATACGTTTCAGACGCTCGCACGCGCACCAAGAAATATTTTCATTAAGTTTAGTTGGATTTTCTGATCAAAAGCTACTCAGAAACCAAAGCATTCATAATTCTTTCACCTGAATAAATTGTATTAAAAAGTGGAATTTCTTCGGCAAGGCTTTAATTTCATCATTCTCAATGAAAGCGGTAAATTCCACAATACGTAATGACAAACAGCAAATATGCTAGCATTTTTCTTGCAGAGAGTATCGAATGAGCGAGTTAACTGAATAAATGATGAACAAAAAACCGCTTGAATTTAAGACTTAATCTCAAACAAGCATGCTAAAATTAAGCCACTACAATATTATTTTCGCGAACCCCATTTATCCCCCACTTGAAGTCACAGTTGCGAACCGATGTTCTATATTATCCCTTACCATCTATATAGATTTGGCTTTATTATTTTTAACTTGCTTGACGACTTCCATGTCGCTTATTTTACATTCAATATCCAGAGATTTTTAATAAGAATTATTACTGTTTAATTTTTTTTCACATTAAAAAATGTTGCGTTTTGTTTTTGTTCTCATCCGTTCAGTGAAATGATTCTGAAGCTACCTAATATTTAGGCGAGCAACGAACAAATAAATACTTTTGTGCTTGAAACTTAAATGAATTAATTAACCAACGTTTTGATGCACAAAAATTGCAATTTTTGTAAACCAAAACTTTGGTTAATTTAGGCGAGTCTTTTTTTTTTAATTATACCGTTCTCCGGCTGACCTACCGATATATTTTTTGTTATTTTTTCGTTATACATGGTTTGTTGGTAGTACTTTATGCAGGGTAGACCGTGGCACGTTTAAGCGGATTTTTTTCAATGAATTTTCTAAATTTTATATTTTAACTTAGGAAATTTTAGACATTGCGATTTTATGAAGCAGGGAATGGAGTCAAAATTGGTATAGTCAGTTGTTGCTCAGTTTGTGTTTTTAACCGTTAAAAAAATATTTTTGAGTCCAAGTCGGTTGCGTAAACTTGCCCCGGACACGGGGCGCGTTTACGCATATTTATTTTGACACCTAACGTGGTTCTGTTGGTGTTTTGAACATAATGTCTTACCGTCGTTAAAATAAAGCCAATTTTTTACAGACTGAATAGTGTATAAATAAAGTAAAAACTGAAAGGACATGAAGACAGCACTACATGATTGTAAGCTATAGGATACGAATTTATAACTCAATTAAAATACATAGCTCATACAAATACATATCTCAAAAAAGAATAAAATTCAGCTAATTTTTATATATTTGTTCTTTCTTAACTAAGTGTTATTTATTCACAATAAGCTGCAAAACGTTCAACAGAAAATTTACTCAACTTGGTAGAAAACAGACCATTTTTTCTGCATGCCAGACCGAAGTTCGACTGATGTTCAAAAACTTGTGAGGATATTTTCTAGGGAGCAGCATCAATATGTTATGACTGTTGGCTTTCCAGTTATAATTCGTTTTGAAAAAAGGGCAATGCGTAAACGTGCCCAGGTCTACCCTATATATACAGTGCTCTAGCTGGAAAAGTGTAATGACTTAGTTTTTTTGATATGCTGAAATGGAACCTGCGATTTTTGGAGTGGAAAACATATCTTTGCTTCTAAAATGAATATAAAAAATTTTTTTAATTATTTTTCATTGGCATATTTTGTTACTTTTAGATAACTTTAGTTTATCAGTCCTTTAAAGAAAAGTGCTGATTTAAAGAAACATATCGAATGTACGTGAGTATGTCGTGCAAATATCACTTGCAACTTTTTTAAATGAACGAGGTAAATGAACTTATCACAAGAATGAACGGTCCTCTGATGAACGGATCATCAAAAAGAACGACATTGCCTACCTCTACCCTGCATGCACTTGACTAGTTGTACAAAACATTCAAAATAAAGATAAGCGTACTATTAAATAAATAAATAATGCTCCGAATATTAGTAGGTTTCCGTTAATATTTTAGATATTAATAACAAGAACTTGATCGCTTTACTAGCAGCCCATCCCGACCTTTTTCAGGTTAAAAAGCGATCTATCTTTTAAAAATATTATGCAGGTACTTTTAATTTTAAATTTAATAGAAAGCAACATTTTTTGTTTCATTTTTATGAAGTTTGAAACAAATTGATTTACCTCATTTCCTGATCAAGAGAGACCAACACATAATTCCCACAGAGCAAATTTTTCCATATGTAACATTTTAAAGAACTTTTCAATGGGATTTGCAGTCACTTAAATTGGAAAAGGAACGGACAAGGATCATAAGGATGCAAGGAATATGAGCCAACTGATCTGCTGTAGGTGATGAAAGAACAACACTCTAAGTCTAAATCATATTATTCCGTAGTGATTTTAATTGAGGTTCAGCTCCCCCCATTACATAGGTTAGGCAAATTAAAGTTGCGCAATAAAAAAATTGTGATAGTGCCTTTAATTTTAAAAGCATGAGGAGAAATCCTGGGGGGTTAAAGTAATTAAGGAATTCTTTTAAATGATGCACTGCGTCTATGGTCTATGGCTAAATCTATGGTCCTCTAGCATATCCAATGCAATTTTTTTGACAGTCTTGCTTTCAAGATAAACATTAAGGATCAAATCATTCAGAGAGACTTTCCCAATTCTTCTATTTTGATAAGACACCCTTTTCCAGGTGTTTTTACTTATTTGTCAAAAAAGACTCTCGTAATGCTTACCACCATCTCCTAAACGGGCTCTTATAGTTGTTCTTGAGATGCAGAGATAGTAAAGGAGACAACTTTAATAAGACTTGAAGTATATCTGCACGTGTTCCTCTAGGGTACCACAGGATGAGTTTGGTGAAAGTCACGGTCAAATACGATGGTGACACCTCTGATAATTTTGATTGAATCTTTGTAACCCTTTGAGGTTCGATCTACGCCTCCTATACCTAAACAGCGGTTCATCGAACATTCGTCCTACATTATGAGACACCCTCTTGAAGAAGTTCTCCCAATTACCCTTTTTTCTTGTTCAACATTAAGATCTTATTGATGGAGATTAATAAGGAAGTAATCAAATGTAGAATGGTCAGTTTTTCCGCCAAAGTAAAGTCCTGGCAGTTCCGTGAAAAACCATCGCAAAAGCTTATTGATCGAGCTTTAGCTAGTGAGGAATTTATTAAGTTTTTCCACTTCCACCGGGAATGCCAATAAACATTAATTTGCGTTTCTGATTTATATGTACCAATCTTTTTTTCTTTTTTTTTTTTGGAATTGTTTTCGTTTATTCCCTGCGGCGGTGGCAAATAAAAGTCTGTTATTGAGTTTCCGTTTCATTGACAAATTTCGCTTTTTATTTAAATTAGGCTTTGGTTTATATCGTTTGACATTAAACGACAATCATAATTTTTCTGCTGACGCTCTTTTTGCAATATGTTGTCTCAGAGAGATTTTTCTAATGTTTGCCACAAAGCAATAGAATCTAATAATTGACATAAATTTTTAAATAGTTATAAACAATTCTCTGTGTTTAGGAGCTGAGTCAGAAAGTCACATATATCAGATAAGCCTAGTTTCCAAGGTTTGTCGTCCTCTATAAGTCCGAGTGCTATATATGCTGCTTGATAGGTCAGCAGGATTTTTAAATGTCAAAAGACTTTGGAAACATGTTAGACCTGGAAAATGTTCTAAATAAATTCTTAACTGACAAAAATCCAATTGGCTAATAGGAAGAATGTAGTATATTCTACTGAGAGGTCAGTATTTCTCAATCCCGGGATGCCTTGCAACCTCTTGTACTCGTTTTCTTCGGCCTCTATTTTTTTCCTTAACAATTTCTTTCTAATAGGATGTTTGTGTCCTATATTGTTTAACTATATCGTTTTGAATGCTTAAATGCGATAATCGTGGAAAACATTTTTCTCCAAATAATTTTTATTGATTGTTTCCTCTTCTTGTTCAATTTCTTTCCTATCGAATGTTCTTTGTTCGTTATTGTTTGAACTTATAACGTTGAATGTACGGTAATTATGTGCAATTACTCTTTTAGTTGATAATTTTCTAAATGTACTTAAGTGAATTAATTAGCAGATGTTTCTTTTTTCGATTTTAGTATTAATAAAAACATTAAAGAATAGCCCGAAATGCATGCAAAACTACAACTTTTAGAAACACGGATTAGTATCGTCTGCACTACTTGAATTCTAGAATTAATTTGTCAGAAACTAATCTCAGTTATATTTAGTTTAAATAAATTTAGAAGTATAAAAATTCTTTGACTCTAAATGGCTTGCAATGCCAAAGGCGAATAGAATGCTGTACACCGTACCCTCTGCGGCCTCAAACACATGTAAAGGTTTTAGCGGTTCTTACGCTAACATGTGACTTAATTTTTCGTTCACGTGTTTCCATCCCTCTGCATTCAGTTCGAAGAAAACCTTCACTTACTCTTTCGTTGCCAATGCGGGATAATCGAGGATTGTTTTTACATGTATAAGAATAAAACAGGACGAAACATAAACTGGTCGCGAAGACAAACGATTGATTTAAAAAAATAGTATGAATATATTTAAGCATAATTTATAGCCTATGTCATTCAGTAAAAACGCATCTTTCATACATTGGAAGAATTTTTCAAATAGGTGCAATGGTTCCAGAGATTACCTCAAACATATAAACACACAAAAACTAGCTCTTTCTCTTTATAATATTAGTATAGATAACAGCAAAAAAAAGTTTCACTTACAACAAAATATTACAATATCAGTGTCAGTTTTTGAAAATTGCTCCTGTTATCATATGCTTTGATCTTTAGAGGTTTTTTTTTTTCCTGACTTTAATAGACTATATGTGTTAAAATATTACCAGATAGGTGGCGATAAAAACAGAGTAAATATTTCGTAATTTCACTTTGAACCACACTCCCCTACTAATGTCTCTAAATATTTTGTTTACATTTGTGTACAGGGACTATAATGAATCATTCCTTTTAAAAGCTAGTTTTAATTCTATTCAAATTACTGTTTCCCAATAGTATAGGGGCTATGGTAGAAAATATAGCCGGAAACTGCATTTTGTGATAAAATCATGAAACTTGGAATGCATGTAGAAAATGTCAATACAAACATTTTTAGCAGGGAGACATTTCAAAATCCCCTCCACCCCCCCCCCCGGCCGCCATTTTTTGTCAAAAATTCAAAACTACTTTTATCTTCTATTTTTAGAAAAACACCCACTGTAGCTTCTTTTGCGAGTTTTATTCTGCTTACTAAAGCGTAAAAAGCTATCAAAATATCTCTAAACCTCCTAATTTTAATCATAATTTTAAAAACTTTGATTTTTTTAAACAAAACTTTAATTAACTAAAGTTTTTAACATTTCTGGAGGGGTTGTTCGAGAAATATTTTTTATGTATTTTAAAGCACTATATTATAGAAAATCAATTCATTTACAATATAACCCAATAATCCGAACCCCAGAAATCCGAAACATTAGAAAATCCGAACATATGTTTTAAAATTTACTGATAAAAATTGATTACAGAACTAAGAATAAAACTAGAAATAAAAAATCATTAACAAACTAGTAATTTTTTCAAAACTTGAAACAAACATTTGAATTGTTGTTTAAGAATGAATGCAATACATTGATTAGTTAAAACGAAATGAATTTTCATTATAGGCAAAAAAAAAAACTTTTTTCGCAATATTTTGGAAATTTCACTCACATTCTGCAGTTTTATAAGTCATATTTGTACTTGAAAAATGAGGGGGGGAGGGGGGAACAGATATTTTGTTCATAGACCTCCAAAATTTAATATTAAAAGCTTTAAAACAAATTTTAAGTTTTTTCTCATTAGACGATTTGAAACTTTTGTTCTATTTTAAACGATGTAAGAGGAATAAATTATTAATTACTCCAATAAGATAGTTTAGTGCGATGTTAATAAATACAACAATATTGTTACTATTAATAAAATTGTTATTTATTTAAATTAAACTAGCTCTATTGCAAAAACTACAGCTAAAATTACAACTAAAACTACAACACATCTGAGTAAGTGATACTTACAATGATTGTATAGAAAGTAATTTAAAACGTTTAAATTCACAAGGTATTTACACAGGTACATAGCATTTTCCATTGCAGTAGTTACACATCATTGTGCAGATAAGTCCATTTTTGAAGCACCCATACGTTATTTGAGAGCAGTTGTTTTTTACACTTGCATGATGTAAATTCGCTTTAATTACTTGAAACTGCGGACAAACTTAAACAAATAAGAACGTGCTTCTCATCAGTTACTGTAAACCCCAATCATAAATTTAAGTTCAGGCTAAATTTTTAGGCATACTGCTCCATTGATATCTACCTTGATAAGCCTTGAAATAAGTTGCCTAAGGGCTTCAGCTGTGGGTGATAAGTTAATAATTGATTTGTTTGCTGGTGGAAAAACATTTTCTAGCTTCATTTAAGGACCGAAGTTACACGAAGACGAGTAGCAGAGATTCGCTAAGATATTTGAAATTTTCAATCCGGTAGGGTTTTTTTTTTTTTTTTTTCCTTTTTTTTTCCCCTTTTTTTTTTTTTTTTTTTTTTTTTAAGTTGGGATAAGTATAATAAATTATTTTCAAATAAAAAAAGAACCGACTTCAAAAAACAAAGAGGGACTAAAAAGTAAAAATAATTCGTCATACTTACATACGATTTCCTACTCAAACGTATAAATCAAATTTATTTTACAATTCCAGTACAAAAATCAACCAAACTAAACACCCAAATCTAAAACAAACACTGATTTTAATTACCATACGATAAATTATTTTAATACCTCACTATTAACATACGATCTCTTAATTTTTAATAACCAGTTGAAGTCGGAGCCTACTATAACCTTCCTCAACAAATGGACTTTTCGACTCAAAAAGATTTTTTTCAGTTCGAACCAGTAGAGTTTCTGAGATTAGCGCGTTCAATAAACAATATCTTCAGCTTTATATTATTAGGTAATTAATTAATAAGAAACATAAGACAATGATACGTATGTATATTTTATTTTTTAGAATCATTTTTAGCATCGTCTAGGATTTTCTCTGAAAAGTACCTCGAGATTTGCTTCATGGCTGACATGAACCTACGCCCACTGAATTGCGATTCCCTCGTTCTCAGGTCGAGCGACCGTGAATCCTGCGTTCCAAGCGTTTTATATTATAATATAAATTTTCCAGTTTTCGTAACATTTCTTATTGCTGCTCCACGCCTATTAGTCATAGCATGATATATATATATAGCCTATAGTCTTCCTCAATGAATGGACTACTCAACACAAAAATAATTTTTCAATTCGAACCAGTAGTTCCTGAGATTAGCGTGTTCAAACAACCAAACTCTACAGCTTTATATTATTAGTATGGATATACAGGTCATTCTCATAGAAACAGTCATCTTCATGTCCTCGGTATAATTTATGAATGTTTTATACCTTATACATATTTTAAGGAATTTAAACACTTTTCAGAATAGAGTTTTACTAGATAGCAAAAGAAAAAATTCTGTGCTTTATTTTTAAATATGTTTTTTATCAGTCTAATGCTTTATATCATTCCCAGTCATTTCTCAGCAAACAAACAATATGTTTAAATTTTTGTGTTTTCTATTTCAAAATATTGAACAATTAATGCAAAAAATCCAATTTAATAACTATTAAAAATAATTTCACACATATATTTTTCTCTTTGTCCCCAATGAGTTGCGTCATTCCCTCGCAATAGTTAATTAGCCCCTCAGAATCGCCATAAAATAAAAAATGATAGTAAAATTTTTAATAGCTTATAGCAGCCGCCTTAGATGAACATTGCAACAGATTTTTGTTCTCAAGTTGTAAAAAACTTGTCCCTGGAAACGGAATTCGTCCAACCAAGTAACTTTTTTTCACGTCTCATTCCTTCACTTCGTTTTCAAAAGCCAAATAAAATAAAATAATACGTAAAAACTGAATAGTCATAAGATGCCTCCTTGTCCTGAAATATTCCTATGTAATAGATCTTAGAAATCACTTAGATTTATCTTCTAGAATCAAAATTCAACAAATATTTCATTCCCCTACCAATACATAAAGTGAGGGAATAATTCTTAAGAAATATCAATTTAAAAAAATTTCTATTATTTCAAATAAATTTCTTTTATTTTTTTTATTCAAAACTTTTTTTTACATTTTTTTTTTCTAATTTTCGTAATTGTTTTACGCAGCACAACATTCTTTACACGGGAGAATTTTTTAAACAAAGTCATTACATAAACCTATTTAAGTAAAATATTTCAACGTTTTTTATCCACTTTAATTTTCTGAATTTCTTGAGCTTAAAATGACTACTTTCAGGAAAATAACCCATTTTTATACATATATTTATTGAAAAATATTTTTTATTTGTTGCAAAATAGCACGAAATACCGATACTTTGTAAGCTGGGCTACCGGTATTACAATCATTCTACATAATATATTGCGTATACCAACTTCGGTTTTGTATTTTAGTGTAGGAAAATCTTTGTAGCTGAAAGTGCTCTCTCCCAGTATAATCTAAAGCCTTCTAAAATTTCCAGTTAACATCTGACGCATGAAAAATCGGATTAAAGCTCTTAACGCTTGACAAGAAAAAGCTTTTCCCCGCTCTCTACAACACGTGTCAGTTTCCCACAAAGTTTCATTGTTTAGGAAAAGCGGCCGTAATCTGCTGCGTTCTACAGAAGACATCATGCCCGATGCACATACCATGGATTCCGAAGCCGAACATACCGTTGATATGCGTAATACGAGTCGCATAATTGCCTCTCTTCCCTACCTACATAGCCTGCAGTCATGGTAAACTCATAACATGGATGTTCTGTTTGCTGGGCGACTGGATACACTAGGCCGGCCTGGTCTTTGTAGGTTGTCGTTTGAACTGGCTCTTTAATCCACGAAGAATGTTAACATATTATGTTCGTTTATTCTCTCATCCCCATTCCCCAACCGATTTTGCGTATTACTTTTAAGGTCATATTGAACAACACGTGGATGTGTTTGAAAATGTCCCTCTGAGTTCGAAGTTAATGTGCAGAGATGTATAATCAGAAAAACAATAACTTATCAGCAGAACTAGGATATAGATTAAAAGATTTTGTTATTAACATACTTTTCTATGGTATTTCTATTTTTTTTTTAACCCTTTTATCAAAATCAAATGGCGTTCATGTCGCATGTGTTGCTGATGGCTCTCTTTTTTATTTGGCCAAATTCTGCACACCAACGTATTTTACTATGCCATTTCGCTGATTTATACGAGATTATCTATTTTGCTGGTTTACTGTTTTCAGTCGATATCTACAGTTTTCTAGCAAAGTAATGATTGGAAAACAACGGTAAATCAGTATTAAAATCAGGTTGAGTTAAGTAAAAATTTTGTAATTAAAAATTAAGAAATGCAATATTTGAAAAAAAAGTGACTGTTGATTTAAATTTTTGAGAATGACTTGAACACAAATTCATTCATCAAAAAGTGCTTATTTTTGGACTCATTATGAACAAAACTTTAAATAGTAAAGTGGTTAAGCTTTTCTTCCTAAATAGTATTAAAATATGTATTATTCAATTTTTCTTTTCATGTAATATTTAATACTGGTACTTTTTTTTAGGTCTTCCTAGACTAATAAAGTTTGTTTCAAGCTTTTTAAAAATGTTACAATCTGCTTGTTTCATAACTTGTTTATATAAAAGCAACATATTTGTAGTTGTTACATTGCAAATTGTAGCTGTTGTTGATACACCAGTTTTTACCCTGTATACCAGAAGATTAAAAACAATTGACGGTTAATGTTCGGATGGAAAAAATAACTTTACAAAAGATAACGTCCACCCTGCTCCATTCCTGATGTCAGAACTATTGTGAATTCTCTGATATGAAGTAAATACACTGCTTGACAATTGCTAAGGAACAATTACATTTTTTGGAATAGTTAAGAATAGATAATGATTAAAGAAACAGAACGAAATATATAGTTAGTAGGGAGGATGTGCCTTTATTATAAGTACAAAATAATACAGATATTACTGCATTAATGAAGTAAAAACTTAAAAATAAAAAAATTATCCTACTTAGATGATTTTCATACAACACCAAAAAAATGATCTAGGTCAGAATGATGGAGACATGAGTACGTTAATATGATGTATGATTACCAAGGACACGGATGCACAATTTACATCTGTTTTCGATACTCCCCACTAATTATTGAGGAGTGCTTGGGGGATGTTTTCCCCACTCCTCTCTCAATGCGGATTTGAGTTCTTGTACTGTTCTGGGAGGGACAGTTCTTCGCGCAACACGTCTGACAAGAGCCTCCCAGACAAGCTCAATTGGATTTAAGTCGGGAAAGTAAGAAGGTCACTGCATACAGAGAATGCTTTCATTTTGCAGTGTGTCTGACACTTCAATGCTCCAGTGTGGCCGTATATCGTCGTCCGTAAATAGAAAATCTAGACCGACAGCCCCCTAAAAAGACGAATATCGTCCAGCATAACAGCTCTGCAATACATTCGCGAAGAATCGCTTTCTTATTCAAAAATGTGAAGCTGTGTTCTGCCATTGTGCGTGATGCCTGCCCACACCATGACGCCTGGGCCGTACCGATCACGTTCGCAAACAAATTTTTGTGCATAACGTGTTCCACGCTCTCTCCACAGTAGCTGGTGACCAGAATCACTCGTCACACTGAAACGAGATTCGTCAGAGAACATCACTCTAGACCAATTTTGATGATCCCACCAACACGTTCCTTAGACCAGCGTAATCTCTCTCGACGATGACGTAGTTGAACTTATATGCAACGTAAGGGCTTCCATGCATACAAACCGACATTATTTAGTCGCCGTGAGATGGTTCTTGCAGAAACATGCGTACCGGTAGCGGTTGTTAGATTTGCAGCTATCTATTCAAGAGTGAAATTTCTGTCCCTTTTTGCCGCGAGGGCTACATAGCGATCCTCTGAAGGTGTGGTGCTCCTACCACGACCCCCGGCATGCTTATGCAAAACATTTCCACCTTCAGCGGCCGTCTATAATCGGGAGAATGCACTTTTTGATACACCCATTGCAGCAGCCACAGTGGTGAGACTTTGACCTGCTTCCAGTCGTCCAACCGCTCGTCCACGATCGTAGATACTCAAATGATGTCTTGCTAACATTTTACTCTTAAGTATTTCAAGAACCAAGCAGAATTTTAGAGAAAAACCTTTTTTAACATCCAGCACTAGTTTTATTAAAAACCAAACAGCGTGAAATTTCGTACGAACTTTGAGCGTGTATGCACTGTCTTTTATACAGATAACGAGTCTTGTCTATTACCCCGCCATCTGAACTTGAATTTATTTCCATTGGGCAGGTGGTTGAGGTACAAATTTGCATAAATCACTTGTTCCTTAGCAATTGTCAAGCAGTGTATTTGAAATATGTGTGCCTGTTTAATGTTTGAAATCTCTGATGTGAAGTGAACATTTAAAATTTTTCGGGCATTTAAAGCTTAAAGTCTAATTTGCATAAGTTATCTGAGGTGAGCAAGTAAGTTTCGATTATTAATTTAAGATCCTTTGAAGTAAATGTGCTCGTAACTAGTTAATTAAAAGAAAATATTTTTCTTATGGGCACTTAACCACAGTTAATTATTTAGTCTTTCTTATTTTTATTCACTTGAGTATTTTTTGATGAAATTATTCAGGAATGTGATTATAAGAATGAGTTTTTCACTCTGTTTTAATGCCGGAAAAAATGTTCATGCTTTTGAACTTTACCCCACTCCAGCCCCTCAAAAGAGTGTTAATGGCTAAGATAATTCTCCCTTTCCCTCAAATGAAAAATAATAGCTATGAAACTCAAAAACTGGAAAACAAAAATAAGGGGATGATTTCCAAAAGGTGGGAAGTGAGTGGAGAAAACGGTGGTCATATTTGGATTCAGGGAGTCATTTTACATAAGAATCAGCAAGAATTATGTCAGAAAAGTTTTGATTTTTTTTTTTTTTTTTTTGGCATGCAGTGCTAACAAACATTCCTATTGAATAAGTGTTTATAATACCATCTGGATCATGCAATTCTTAAGGTAGAAACATTTTTGTACTGGAATCATTTAAAGCAGAATCATTGTAGACAATACGCAAACACAAGTTATGCAAAAAAAAGCAAGCGGCTGAATAAAGATTTCTGAAGTTCTTCTTTGGTGCTAGAAGCAAATGGTCAGAAAGTTGAAATAGCAATAAATGAAAAGAGGCACGAATTTAAGGTAAAAACGTAGATTTTAAACTAACCAAGGAGTAAAGAGAAGAGGAAAGCTTATCTAAACATTTTATATATATATATATATATATATATATATATATATATATATATATACAGAACTAACCAATGAACATAGGAAGGAAAAAAAGTTTAACTAGTTTTTTGTTAGTTTAATTTTTATAACTACTTGTCAGCTCGTTTCTTCATTTTGCTCATTTGTTGGTCCTGAATCTACATTTTTACTTTAAATATTTATGGTCATTTTCATTAATGGCCATTTTAGCTTTCTAGCTAGTTGAGTAGATGAGTAGAACCTGAAGAAAAAACATCTAAAGCTTTGACACAGTAATTTTCTTTCTTGCAAAAAAAAAAAAAAAAAAAAAAAACATTTTTACATTAACTACAATGATTTTGCTTTGTGCTTGGTTATATACTCCGATTGCAAGATTTCACTTGCGTATAATTTAAAGCTTTAATGGCACTGGAATAAGATTCAGTGAAACCTGAATTTTACGGCCCTTGAATCTATGTTTTTCTCGCATTTAACGTTTTTTTTTTTTTTTTTTTTTTTTTTCAATTTTGCTGCTATGGTATTTCTTTCTTTCTTTCTTTCTTTTTTTTTTTTTTTTTCTTTGTTCGTTTTTCCGTGTTTTGCGCTTTTTTAACCCAGTCTTTTGAGAAAAGTAAAATCGAGGTTTCATTGCATATCAAGGTCAAACCATTATGCTTCAATGAAAAGTCATACAAAAACACCATTACTAATAACTATTATTTTCTATGTGTACATATTTGTGTCTGAGAAAACTGTAATCGTTTGGGAACCCTAACAATATTTTTTTTCAAGTTTACAAACGGCGTGAAACATAAATATAATGCATTAAATAAAATATTTCAGCGACAAAACGTAATTAAATTGCATTTTCCTGTTAACTTTTTGTTGCTAAAGATGATCCTTGGTTCTTTAAATCAGCTGTTTATGATTATTAAACTTAACCAACGTTAGCATATATGTTTTGAATTTAATCAGTCGTAACTGTGATAAATGAGTTTTAATTTAACCATCTTTATTTTTAGTTGCATCTTGCTTCTTAGCCTTCTTTTTTCGTAATCAACATAGGGTTATATGTTTTAAACTCTTATCAGCGATAACTAATAAATCAGTCGTAATTTAAGGGGTTACAGTACCTCAAAAATGATGAAACGATCAAAAAAAAATTTATTGCTTATTTCAAAACTAAAAACTATTCTGAATACAGGGGAAAAGTTTCATTGCTTTAGTTCAAATATTTAAAAAACTATGAGTGGTTTAAAGCGATGCTCGATATGTGTTCTTATGCTGAAGAAAAACTTTAAATTGCTTTTTCTCGATGATGGGTTGTTTTTTTTTTTTTTTTTTTTTTGTGTTCTCATGTCATTAGAATCCCTAAGGATATTTTTCTGTTAAAGATAGAGCTTTAAAGTAATACTTTTTGCAATTGGGATAACATATTTGACAAAACTGTGCATTAGATAAGCATTTTATAAATTACTGAAACGTTTGGAGATTGTTAAACCTTTAAAAACCTAATTTAAAAAAAAAAAACTTTGATTTTTAACATAATTAATTAAAGAAAATTTTCTAATAAACTCATAAGCAAATCAATGCACAGATTTTTAGAGATGATTATAGTGATCGTTTATCAAAAAAAATTTTTTTTAAATTAGTGTAAAAATAAAAAAAAAACCTTTGGGATTTTAAAAAAATTGAAGATTTTCTCAATTTTTTGAATTTTTAAAAAATGTAGGCAATATTTTTTAATTTTGAAAATAAATTATTGATTACGAAAGAAGTATGCATGTTATGGTTTCAAAGAAATATAAAATTTATTTAAATTTAAAAAAAAGTGTTTGAAAGGTACTGTGATCCCTTAAACATCTTCTTTTAAACTGCGTTTTGCTTCTCACCTTGTTCTTGCACAATCAACATAGGCTTACGTGTTTTAAACTTTTATTAGTTAAAGCTGTAATAAGTCAGTATAACTTAATTATCTTCATTTTTAGTGTCATCTCGGTTCTCGCATAGGAAAAATCGATACGGTTTTGAATCCAAGCAAGTCACAAAGCAATCGTCAAACTGTTGCAAAAAAATGATTACCCACGACTGTGCAAAAGAGCAGATTAAAAAAAAAAAAAGAAGAAGAAGTGAGCATTGTAGCAATAAATTCACGAACGGTGAGTTTTATCATCTCATCCGAAAACGGGATTCAGTTTAGGGGGTCCAGGATTCGACTTTCTGCCTTCCCTCCCTCACCAGTCATAAAAGGGGCCAAAATTAAGCGAAGGGGGACTGGGGGTGTCAAGTAACAAAAGCCCTTTGAAGCGGGGGAGGGAGCTGTAATCACAAGCGAGTCATCCGTCAAGGAGTGAGGGAACCATTGATTTCGGAAAATTGATTCTCTCGTGGGCCGGGAATCTCGGTCTTTAATAGCAGGGTGGCCACCTTACCGAACATTCTGAAATCTTTGATGGGTAATTCGGATGTCGGGAGGAATTTCTTTAACTGCTTGCCACTTGGATTAATGCACACCAGTAAAAGCGCTTTGTTACTGTTAGACCACTAACTATTTTCACAGCTCCATCCTAATTTAATTTACATTTGTTATATAGCCAAAGAGTGGCAACACTATTTTACTCTTTATTTAAATTTTATGTAAATTACCTTTTTATATATATGTTGAAATAAAATAGAGGTCGTCTCTTGACTCAAAAAATTGGTTCATGTCTATTACTTATTAGACGTAAGATACACGGAAAAATACTGCGCATAGCTTTTAAAGCTAACAAAATGGCAGCAGAGTGTTGTTTAAACCTAAAATGTTTGAGTTTGGAAATAGCGCAGTGAGAAAAAACTTCTATCCATTACTGGGTAACAATGGCGCACGCTGAGGAAAGTGGCGTATTTAAGTTTCAGAAGCTAAACAGAGACAACTATAAAAGTTGGAAGTTCAATGTTAAGATGTTATTAACGAACTATGATGTGTTTAGCGTAGTAGACGGTACGGAGACTCTGGCAGAAGGTGCTGACGAAAAAGAAACGAAATCTTGGAAAAGACGCGATTCTAAAGCAATGTCAACAATTTGCCTGCTTGTGGACGAAGAACTGAAAAATTTGGTCATAGACTCGACTAGTGCAAAAGAAGCATGGGACTCGTTATGCAAAGTGTTCGAACCTACAACTCGTGCTAGAATTGCCGCTTTGCGTTCGGAATTCACGAAACTAGATTTAAAAGAAGACGAAAATATTTCTGTTTTTATCGGCCGCATTTTCCGAGCTGCAAAAGACTTGGAATCTGCCGGAAGAAAAGTGGAAGATGACGAAATAGCGTATAAGATGCTGTGTAATTTACCTCCGAAGTATGACAATGTTGTAATTCAACTGTATCAACTGAGTGATGAAAGTTTTTTACCTCTGAAAATGTGCGAAAAGCCTTAATATCTGAATTTGATAGACTTCAGCATAGGGAGAATCCAAAAGAAACTTCAACATTCCCACAAACTGCATTTGTTTTCGACAAACACAGAAAAAATGTGTGTTTCGCTTGCGGAGAAGGGCACTACTCTAGGAACTGTCCGAAAATGAAAAATAATTCTAACTACAACAACTGGAAGCGTGAACAACGTAAAGGTCAACAAGATATGGTTACGGAAAATTGCGGAAAACTAAAGAAAGTCCAAAATTCCAATTTCCGAAAGAAGGACGGAGATGCAAGTTCTTTTCTCGCCGGAGCAATGACAGCAAATACAAAAACTGTTGAATTCGCGGTAGATTCTGCCGCAACAGAACATTTCTGTGCTGATTTAGAACTATTTCAAGACTTTAAAAGTTTTCCTAACTCAAAAGCTGTAATTGCGGAAGGAACAACAAAAATTTGTGGTTCGGGTGACATTTCTTTGGAGATTATACAAAAGTCAGGTAATAAAACTCTTTTACTGAAAAATGTAATGTACACTCCAAATATGTCGCGAAACTTGATTTATGGTAGATTAATTGACAAAGCTGGTTTTTCATTAAAAATTAAAAACAGTAAAGCTGTAATAAGAAAACCGAACGGTCAATTTTTCGTAGAAGCACCTTTGGTAAACAATTTTTACATTTTAAAAGCAAATTCAAGTGTAAAAACTTCTGAAATTTGTATTACTGAGAAAAACTCAATTATGTTAATGCATAAGAGATATGGGCATCAAAATGCTCAAGCTTTAAAGAGCTTCAGTAAATCTGAAAATGTTTACGGTTTAGAAAACTTAAGTGGTAAGATTGAAATTTGTGACACTTGTCAAATTTCAAAGTCCACTAGAGCTAGTTTTAAAAGTATAAATAAAATTACTACTAATAGTGTTTTGGAACTACTTCATTTAGATTTATTTGGCACAACTGCGGTAAAATCTTTAGCAGGTTCGCGTTATTTTTTAAGTATTGTAGATGATTATTCTCGATATGCCAATATTTATTTCCTTAAGCATAAAAATGAAGCGTTTAAATATTTTAAAATATTTCAAGCAGAAGCGGAAAGACAGTTTGACAAAAGGATTAAGCGCATTAGAACTGATAATGGGCTTGAGTTTTGTGCTAAATATTTTGAAGATCATTTAAAGTCGGAAGGTATTAAAATTGAACGTACTAATATTTATTCCGCAGAAATGAACGGGACAGCGGAACGTCTGAACAGGTCAATTATTGAAGGTGTTAGAGCAGTGTTAAGTGAAACTAATTTACCAAAATCATTGTGGGCTGAATTAGCTCATACGCAAAACTATTTGAAAAATAGGTTTCCGCATAAAAGTTTAGGAAATGTAGCACCACTAAACATTTGGGGCAATAAAAAGTTCTCGGTAAGACATTTGAAAACTATAGGAAGTACCGCGTATTACCATATTCCAAAAGAACGACGAAGTAAATTCGAACCAAATGCTGGAATCGGTATATTGGTAGGTTATGCAGTAAAAACATATGGATATAGGATATGGGAACCAGGTACGCGAAATGTATTTGAAACTAAGCATGTAAAATTTGACGAAAGTAAACATAGATATGAAACTGAATCTAAGCGAAAAGAAACTGTTATTACAGCGTCAATTTTAAATTCAGAAAGTGATTTATCGGATGAGGAAACTCAAATTTCCTTGGATATTCCAGATAAAGGTGAAACTAGTGGGATAAAAAGAATAAACTGGGAAAAGAAAGTAAAAACTAGAAATAGAGGTAAATCTGAAGGTCGAAAAGACATTTATTACTATCCTGAGCCTAAAATTAGACTTAGAAGTCTAAAAGAAGTCGAAAATTATTGCAAAAATAATGACATTCCCTTTAATTCCAAAGATTTTGATTTTTCAAAGAAAGATTTAAATGAAGAAATTCTTAGTAGTGATAATGCTGAACATTCGAGTGATAGCGAGGTTGAAATTCATTGTGCGGAAGTTAAAATTCCTTTAACATTTGAAGAATCTCAACTGTTCAGAAAGAAATGAATGACTCGAAGCTATGATTGAAGAGATAAATATGTTAAAATCTCGCGGTGTTTACGAGTTGGTTCCGAGAAAGGAAGCCACAAAAGTTTTGGGTTGTAAATGGGTGTACAATTTAAAAACAGATACTAATAAATCAATTAGGATATATCGTTCAAGGTTGGTTGCACTCGGTTTTGGGCAAACAGAAGGAATAAATTTTTTTGATACTTTTTCGCCAGTAATTAGCTTTACATTAGTTATATTTTTCTTTACAATTCTGGTCGCCTTAAAAAGTTGGAGACATGCTCATCTGGACATTAAATGTGCGTATCTGTACGGAAATTTAGCAGACACCATATATTTGGAACAACCAAAAGGTTTTGTAACGAGGGGTAAAGAAAATCATGTTATGAAACTTAAAAAGGCGTTGTATGGCCTACATCAATCAGGGCGCGAGTGGTTTCATGAATTACAGTATTTTCGGAATTACATTTCGAAAAGCTGTCGAGTTGTAATTGTGTTTTTCATTTAAATTGGAAAGTTATAATTTTGTATGTCGATGATTTAGCGGTATTTGCTTTAAATGACGATTTATTGAATCGTGCAATTGATTTAATAAAATCAAAGTTTGATATAAAAAATTTAGGGGCAATTTCAAAATTCTTAGGGGTTGAATTCGAATGTATGGATGATGGTCATTTACTGATTCATCAGAAATCTTACATTGAAAAGTTAGATTCTGTTTTCAATCAGTTTCGAAAGGAAAATGTAAAAGTTCCGTTAAACCCCGGTGTAATTGTACAAAAATGTGCAGAGGGGGAAGAAATTCAAAATGTGCCTTATAGATCTTTAGTTGGTAGTCTTTTGTTTTTAGCCACGAGAACTAGGCCTGATATTATGTTTCATGTACCTTTACTATCTAAGTATTGTAATTCTTCCAAAATTCACTGGAAAATGTTGTGTCAAGTTTTAAATTATGTTATAAATACTAAAGAGTATTGCTTGGACTTATCTAAAGCTAGTAATTCTAATGTTGAAGCATACGTAGATGCAAGTTGGTCTTCAGATCGAGATGATCGAAAATCAGTAAGTGGGTTTTTAGTTACGTTAGACGGAGTTCCAATATCTTGGTTATCGTCAAAACAAGCCACAGTTGCTCTTTCCAGCATGGAATCTGAATTTATTGCTATTTCAGATGTAGTAAAAGAAATAATCTGGCTTTCACGAATCCTAAAAGATTGTAGAAATTTAGGAGTTATTTTTCAAAAGCCGACAGTTTATTGCGATAGCAAAAGTGCTATTTATTTTTCTAAGAATTTTGTGGAAAATAAAAGAACTAAACATATAGACATTAAATATTTTTTCGTTAAAGAAAATTTAAAAGATGGGAAATTTGAGTTAATTCATATTAATGGAAAGAAAAATTTAGCTGATTGCTTGACAAAATGTTTAACTGTGCAACAGTTAATGGACTTCTGTAAAAGAGTGTTTTGTTTTGGTGTTTAAAAATTACCATTTTCTTGTATGGATCTGTGAAAATGAGGGGGATATGTTAGACCACTATTTTCACAGCTCCATCCTAATTTAATTTACATTTGTTATATAGCCAAAGAGTGGCAACACTATTACTCTTTATTTAAATTTTATGTAAATTACCTTTATATATATATATGTTGAAATAAAATAGAGGTCGTCTCTTGACTCGAAAAATTGGTTCATGTCTATTACTTATTAGACGTAAGATCCACGGAAAAATACTGCGCATAGCTTTTGAAGCTAACAGTTACATTTGAAAGAATTTTTCGAAAATTGTTGCTCGTTTTTTATAAACAATACGGGCAGACTATGTATGTGTGAGTGTGTATTTATTTATTTATTTATGAAAAACGGTTTAAACTTGGTTATATTTCAGTTATCCTTCTCTCTAAGATTTAATCATAGGTGCCCATGCCCATCAAGGGTAAAGGCTTACTCCCTCAAATACAATGGAGCACCCCCTTCCAAATTTCAGCAACGCAGTTTGCGCCGTCACCTCCCCCCCCCCGTCCTGTGTGAGCACACCTTATTTAATATTATCTTTTAGATTTTATATCGTCTCTCTGGTTATACTTTTAGTTTTGCGTTGTCTTAATGCTCAGTTAACGGACCTAGTATTCGGAACCGCATTTCTTTTTCACACTTCATGTTTTTATTCATTTAATTTTTTATTTTAATTTTAAATCGTGAAAGAAAGCAAGAAATTAGGGTTTTTCCAAATTTTACTGCGTTTAGTCGTTTTCGGTTACCCATTCCGGTAAATGAAAATTTTTTTTTTTTTTTTTTTTTTTTTTTTGAGGGAGCACTATGATTTTAGATCATTATGAATTAAGTATATAACACTTTTATTATCATATCTTTAAAACTTGTTTAACCCTATAACAGTTTCGGTCCTTGCTGCTTACAATTCTTCGAAATCTTTTATAATAATTCATTTATAAACTTATGATAAAATAAATGCATGCAAATGATATGAAAGCGGCTGCAAACTTTCAAAACATTTATTCATAAATTACTCTTTTTTTTTTTTTCTTTTTGTGAAATTGTACCATAGTTGAATCCCAGGAAGTTTCAACGCCATCAAACGAACATTTTGGATTCTATCACATTTTTTTTGGTTTTAGTAGGGTCTAAGTAAAAAGAAAAAAAACATGAGCAATTTCTTTTTTTTTTCGTCCGTCGTGGATTGTATTATTCATTTTTGTTGTAGGTATCTTGATTCCCTATATTTCGAAGGTTTTGTTTCTGATTTTTAATGTTGTAAAACTGTGTTCTTGTCGATGTGACTGCCTTGCAAAACCAAAATGGCATACCTTTGTACCCAAGGACACACAACCATGTGTACCCACGAACAGCAATTTTTAGTCTTCTTGGGTCACACATGAGTCTTCTTACAATGTGAAGTACCTCAAAATAGTGCCCTGTCATCAACGTCCGAAATTTGCTTTCAACAATGATGATGAATTTGAAGTAGGGCTTGAAGTTATAGATATTATATTGGTGTTGAAGTAACCCCTACCTGTTGTAGGATCTACAGGCCGTCAATCCCACCTGTTTTCATTTGAAGTCTACTTTTCTAGATTTTTGTTTGTTTAATCTAAACTGAGTTTTTTGTGGTGGGTTAATTTTGGTTAAAAGTTTCAATTTGCATAATAAATTGAAGTTGCTATGTAGATACATAGAAAGCCATACTATCATGAATCTAGTTATTTTTTTGTCTAAAAACATATTAATTATTCATAACAACATTAACTCTCTTAAGACTAATAACTTTTTTAAAGAGTTCAGTGATGTTAAAGATTAAGGAAAATTTAAAAAACGGGAAAAAAACCTTCGACTAACTTTCAAAGTTTAATTTCTGTTGGAGATTTTATTTAATGTTATTTTCAATGGATGTTTGAAGTATTTCAATATAAAATGGCTTATGAAAATGTATTGAGTATAATTGAGTTCCTCAGACCTATTTATACATTATTTTTTTATATGTCCATGGGTACAAATGCACCTGTCCACGGGGTGAATGGGTTGTTCTACCCATGGACAAAAAAGGTGGTTTTTAAGAAATTTTTTTTGAGGTTGAAAGCTTTGAGATTTTCACCTGAGAAAAAATTGCCAAATTAGATGATAAGTTGTAGATTCTGCCAGAAATTTTTTCCGATCGATTATCCATTCCCAGAGATCAGCAAAAATTGAAAAGTAAATTTTGTCCGTTTGTACTGCAGATTCCCCATAGATTATCAAAGTTGTAGTCTGCCATGGGCAGGTAAACGGCAGTAAAAAATTGCTCAAAAATGAGTTTCCGAAATATTTGAAGAAGCGTGTTTTGAATTCAATACTAATATCAGGGAAATGATGGAGTTAGACGTTTGTTGGGAGGCTTTTTTTTTTAACGGAAACCAAATAAACAAGCGTGTACAATACAGCTGACGTACATAGATAACAAAAAATTTAAAAAAAAAAGGAAAAGTGAAAAATTTTAAAAAAGGAAAAAGGAAAAATTTGCTTTTACTGCTTTGAACTTGCCCACGACAGTATTGTATGTAATATTTGTAAAAAAAAAAAAGAAAAACACTTAAAGATCAGAGATTTATTTTAAAATGCACGTAAAATGTAAAAGCAGGCAAAAATTAGTAAGTAAAAACGTGGGGATGTGATAGAAATAAAATTAAAAAAAAGAAATACTGAAATAAATATATATATATATATATATTTTTTTATTTTACATGAAATTATAAGTTGAAACTAAAAGGAAACACTTTATCTAGGATGTCTAAAACAATATTCATTGATCTTACTATAAAAAAAGCTAGCTGGGCGAAAAAAAGTTTCTGCCACTTATATCAAGAGACCAACACAATCCTACCTAATGACATAAAATGTGCTGCCGTTTTTATCAGGTAGTATCATCCATGACGTCATCATCAGAAGTTCCCCTGATTTCCGGTAAGAGGACAATCGTTTTGTACCGCAGTTTGCGGCATGATTAGGTGGGCTTGTGTGGAGGAAATTAAATTTGTGAAACTAATTTAGGAGCAACGTGTGAGCTCCACGCAAGTAAATGACCTGTCAGTATCTCTGTGATAAGTAGAGAAAAGTGAAGCTTGTTCCGGTTGGGGGTAGTGGAATGCATCTCTATCAGTCCCTTTCCTGGTGTAACAGTTTTTATGGATGGACTCTAACAGCTAGTTTCATGTGCTGTATCCTGTTCTGCAGTGAGATTGTAGGAGCAATATATCATGAATTAGCTTGGTGTCGTTTATTATATTATCTATGTCTATATTATTTAATACTCATAAAGAAATATCGCGAAAAATGCTAGATCTAAATAATAAAATATGAGACAGGGGCAATTTGAGTGTGATAATATTAAAATTGTACAACCCTGTTGTCGGTGTGCAATAAGAAATAAAGAGTTTATTCGTATTAAGTTTTGACTAGAAATGTTAGAATTTGCATTTCTTTTGAAAATAAAGTGAAGAATTAATGCATTAAAGCTTTAGAAGTTAACCGGAACTTGTTTTAAAATTAATTTGATTCAAATATGTTATGCGATGTGTTAAACATTAGAATGGCGAAGAAAAGATCTGTCTAAGTTGCAAACTGAATTTTATTTAAGTTTTGTGCACTCAGTCCCCATTTATATTTAATTTTTTTATTTTTAGTATCTGTCAGTATATTTGCTTATTTTTCATTCTTTATATAATTATTCGCGATATTATACATCAATATTCACCTAACTATTCATGAATTTTATCTATTTCTATTATTTATTTCTATGCTTCTATGTTTGACCAGCGATCTGTATTTTTATCACATAATTTCATCTATATCTATAAATTTATCTCTCCGCCCACCATCTTCTTTAGAATATTCTGCATCATTTTTAATTTTTCTTTTTGATCTATTTATGTGTGTGTATTTATATCAATTTTCTGAAAAACACATTATTTTGCAATAATTACCAATGGATCTATTTCGGTATGTTTCCGTGCTTCAATATTTCTATCTGAATTTTTTTAGCCGATACGTCACTTGCTAGTTTAATAATATTTTATTGAAATTTCTAAGTTATTTTACCTTTTTTAAAACATTGGTTACGCTAAGAGATTTCTTCAATTTTACTTCTCAATAAACAATACCAATCCAGAACATTTTAGAAGGATTACACGGGACAGATTGATCTCACCTCTCAAGTGGTTCTCTATCCGGTTGTCTTATCTTCTATTTCGGTTTTCAAATTCCATTTTCCTGTTCTTTTATTTATAATATTCTTTGAGTCGTTTATTTGTTTATCTTTTCATCCACATAAACAGATTCACTTTTCTGTTTCGTTTTTTTATTAAAATTTGTTTATCTCTCTTTCTCTCTCTTTCCGTAATATAGGTAGATAAAGATATATAAAGAGATTGATAGACAGACAAATATTGGAAAATATTTGTACATGATCGGTTATTCAGTTTTTAGCAGTTAATTAAGCTTGGAGATTCGGAATACAGTAAAAATATAATTAGTTTCGCCCTAAGAAGGTTTTTAGAGGTTGTGTTTCACCCTTAGCAACTATAAGTAATTTAACTCACTAAACTTTCATAGTTTTTCATATTTTAACTTTTTTTGAAGAAGCAAGTATCAAATTTAGTTAAACGGAAAACGCAATATATGCATATATATATATATATATATAATATGCTAGAAGTGTCTAAAGTTTCATTCAGTTTAAAAAATGTATTTCTATATTTTTCTAAAAGGGTTGAAAAATATAATTAAGATAGTTATTATTTCATTTATTGGTAATAGTTAATAATAACTAACTTGTTAATTATTGTCGTTTACAAAATTGAAAATTATTATATTTTAAAATACTCATTCCCAAACATCAAATCAAAACCAAAAAATTAACAGACGAATAATTTTAAAATATTCGAAATGCAATCACTGAGTTTTAGCGAACATTAGTCATTTAAATCATTCCCTTTCAAATTACATTCCTTGGTCCCTAATTAATGAAAAAAATGTCGGATGGTTGAGTTGTGTGAAATGCGTAGTTAAGCTTATGCGTCGTCTGTTTCTGCTGCATCACATTGTCGTTCGTGGATTGCGCCAAAAGCAGCTGTCACAAGAGGAGAGTGTCACTCGCAGCCCATGTTATATTATTAATAATCCTCTCTCCCCAAAATTTATTGTGCTTTCTTCCGCCCATTTTCTTCCACGTTTGCGTTTAATTTTCAGTCTGATCGAAACAGGGCGACGAATTGCTGCAATTTTGATGACAGCAGTATTTGTAAAATTCACTACGGAAATTATGACGCATTTAATTTTATAACCAGCTTTTTACAGCGACTCTACGTTATATTCCCTTCATTTTCTCAATAACATGGTTCTTGCAACTTTGAAGGAAAATGTCAAAAAAATAATTTACTGTATAGCTGTATATTGTACTTTCTTGCAGCAAAAAAAAGCACTAAAATCATAAATAAATCGTGAAGAAAACGTATGTTATAATTTATATTTGAATGTTTATATTCTATTGAATGAATAATAAAACTGCCTTAAACTATATTTTCTTTTCTGTTCACATTTAGCCGTGTAAAAATACGAAATAGTAAACTTAAATAAGATGCAACACTTCTTAGTGATTTCAATCGAAAAATAATATGCTGCTGCTTGTTCTGTTTAACCGATTAAAATCACTGAGTTGCGAGAACTATAGGAAATGTTTCAATATTAATAGCACAACCAAATCTTGAAACTAGAGTTGATTGTAGCATATGGGGAAGGGGGGGTGATTTGGGATGCCTTTTTAGGGGATTTCTATTTGGTACTGCATCTGTGTCTTGGTTAGGAGAACCAAGAAATATCTACCATGATGAAGGCTAGACCTGAATCACTATAAACACCTCATCTCTTCGAGTTTAAAAACAGCTCACATAAAGCAGGAATTAGAACATTGCACTTTTCTTTTCACTACAACATGCGTAGCCGCTACATCTCGAGTTATATGAATTTCTAATGAACTTAAGCATGATTAATAATTGCTTAAAATCATTTATAAACAGAAACTGTGCGGATATGACTTTTTTTTTTTTTTTTTTGAAGTGTATCCGAGTGAGAAGAGATAAAATGGAGGGAGTGAAGACTTTCATTCACGACGGAAAAAACCCCAAGTCACGTGATAGATTTCAAAGAAAGCATTGGAAAAAAGCAGGTTTCCTTCGCTAGTTTCCCGCAAAACGCGTCAACCATTCGTCGTTGTTGAGTCTCGTAACTTGAGCTCTCTGCCCAAGCTTTTGCTTAGCCAATGATTGGACTCACTCCCTTTATTTACTAATTCTTGCTCTAAGGTTTATCCAACAACATACAAGTCAAAGAGTACATAGATTTAAAATAAATATTTGGCACTTATAAAAACTGAAATTGCTCGACAATGACTTCAAAACCTTTGTGGACATATTAGGGCGACGTAGGATGTTGAACAGATGCTCATAAAATAAAATAGCAAAGCATAAAAGTAAATTTTATTTTGTTTCCCTTAATGAAAAATCTTGATTGAATATTTATCTACAGAAAAAAACTAATGTCTCTATGTAAGCTAGAAAAACAATCACATATTTTGTTTGTCTTTATTGTAGCAAAATACGTATCTAAAACAACTAAAAGGTGGGTTTGAAAAACATTGCTTGCATGTTATATGTTGAAAAAATAAGATTAAAGGCAAAGTTTTTGAATTTTTGTGTTATAAATTATTCTAAAGATATAAATCAATGCTTTATGCTTATGCAGCTGATGTTTTCCGTAAATAAAAAGTAGAGGAAGTAATAGAAATACTTAATTTTTTCCTAGATGTAGAGAATTATTTTAGATTAAAAATAAAATTAATTCTTTTGCATAGGAATGATAAGTACAAAGCGCCCTCAAATACATTTTTGCGATGCAGAAGATGATAATTAAATCAAGGAAATCCCTCCCCACCACCACCACCAAAGGCAACCATTTCTTCTTGATAAACTGTCGAAACATACATAACAACATCACTGCAAAAAATAATTGTTGTTTTTACAGTAATATACTGCTTTTTCCTACAGTTTAATACTGCTGTGCTAAATAACAGAGAAAAACTGTAAAAATATTTTAGATTGCGCAAAACGATGCGCAAAAGGTGTTTCTTTCATACGGGAACAGAAACTAATGAATTCAAGATATTGGCAGCCATGTTTTTTGATGATTCGGATGTGCTGAGGCAGAACTGTTCAACTGTAATTCAAGTTAAAGGTAAGTGCTGGTTATATTATATTCATTCCCTTTTCCTCAAAATATAGTTTTCTTTATCATCGAAAATGTATGTAAAATAACAGTTTATTTTGAAATCGCAATTCGTATCCTAATATTCGTTGATGCTGACTTTGCAATTTCTTATAGTTGCTAAGTTGTAGCGATTGCTTTCTAGCAAAAATCCGAGTAGTTGTTGTGATTCTGAATATTTTATTGCACGTGTGATAGTTTTTAAACATTTTCTGAAACTCAAATTTTATTTAAAAATAAATCAATTCCTTTCTTGATCGTATTTAAAGTTATTAGAACATTAAACTTTGTGTACGATTACATTTTGTGTTATATACTATGTCAGTGCTTAAAATTTAAATTTTTATTTTCTCTAGTGAATTTTTAACATATCGCGATTGACTTCTTTCTTCTGTTTTTTTTTTCTTATGTTCAGTTTTAAATTCTTTAACATTTTGCATTTAACCATTTTATTGAAAAACTTTACGTTATAGCATCAGTAGCTTTTATACATAATTCGATGAATAAAATGAAAATAAATAAAATAACAACGTGACAGAGAGACATGCAAACAGTATACAATTTACTGATATTTTTTGCTGAAGAATTTGTCACTGTGGAAATACAATACTCTGATGTCTGAACGACTCAAAATTCTCTGAAATCTGGAGCCAGCTTTCATACTTAACGGTTGAAAGTAAAATAATAATAATTGAAAGAATCATCAATAAAGAACTCAAAAAAAAAATTAAAAAAAAACTCAAAAAATAAGCATTTTAAAATACAAACACGAAACCCTTGTGTTTTAAAAGTTTTATATTTGCGTCAGCAGGAAATTAAAGTTTTACTTCAGGAAAATTGCAGTAGTACCATTGAAACTTGTGAACGTAAAAATAATTTTAGAAACTATATTCAAAGGCACTCGGTTGGAGGTCACGGGAAGTCTCTATGACCTCCCCAAAAATGCCATACTGGGAAAATTTTGTCTGGCTATTCGGCAAATTTGGGGACATAATTGTAATGTTGCAATTTTTAAATTCTCGAATGTGCAAATTTCATTAGATATTGTACTTAATTGTGCTTACTTAATGTGTGCATTTACTAGTATTTTATTAATCGGCAAATATTTAAGTTCCATTTGGCAAATTGAGATTATACGCCTTCCCAACATATTTAAGTTCAGGCCATGCCTGGCTATATTTTAAAATTTTCAGCTTTTCATTTCTGATCTGGCAGTGTTTCGTTCTCGTCAAAATTACAGCTTTTAAATTTAAAGTAGAATATTTACATTATTATGCATTGTTTGTCATATTTTATTCGCTTTGAAGGGCATGCTCATTTAGAAAAGTAGATGCTCGAGAAACTACAGTAGAATTTGAAACTCTTACAACCTTGAAACTCATCACTTTCCTTACATTTTAACTTTTAGAACACTTTGAGTCTTAAATTTTGGCATCAACATGTTCAGGATGAAGACAAAAAGTATATTATAAATAACGAAAAGTGTGATTCTGTACTTCACTGTCTTTCACTGCTTATCAAAAGTAAAAATATGTCAGATTGTTATCCGTGTAAAATGAAAAAATCGGAGAATTTCGTTTAAACCTGTAACGGAGATTCAAGCCAACACCCGGTAAGACCTTTTGCATTTGAATACGATGGGTTCCTTAGCAGTTGAGTTCTTTAAAGCGGGGGGGGGGCGATTATTTTCACAATAATAGACGATTTTTCAAGAAACTCTCCAGTTTATTTCTTTAAGAAGAAAAGAGAGGTTTAAGAACATTTTGTCAGGTTTCAAAAGATAAGAGAGATTTGTGGCAAAGCTCCGATAACGGAAAGGAATTTCTGAACTCCTGGTTTGAAATTTACCTTAGCGACCAAAGCATAATAATCGAAAAAACCAACAAATCCTCTAGTTAACAAAGTAGCGTCATAGAACACTATAAGCCAACATTAATTGAATGGAAACTTTGAAATGAATCGGGTTTGCCTCAGCAGTTCTGAGCCGAAGCAGCTATGTACTTCCACTGCTTACGGACTAGAGCGGCTTTAAAAGGAAAAACCAAACCCTTTTTTGAGCTTTTTGGGGGAAGAAAGCCATCTATTAAACAAAACCTATTTTGAGCTATTTGGGGTAAGAAAGCCATCTATTAAACACTCCCGAAGTTTTTTTGGATGCATTTCGTATATTGGACTTCCAAAACAGAAAATAAACAAATTGGATATGAGAACTCAACAAGGAGTCATGGTAGGATATGCGTTTCATACGAAAGGTTACAGAATTTGGGATCTCAAAAATCGCGAAGTGACAGAAACGCTGAATGTTAAATTCGATGAAAATAAATTCTGGACGACCCCCCCCCCCTCAGGAACGAGAAACAGAGGGACACAGTTTTATTTCACTACTGAGTAAATCTGAAGTAGCAGAAGAATATCCTGAAAATCATAAAATAGCATGTTGAGAATTAAATGGGTTAAAGCAAGTCCAAGGCAAAATAAAGAATACAGGGATAAGTATTATTCTATTGACACGACGGTTCTAAAGTCCGAATCGTGAAGCCGAGGTTTATTGTTCTGAAAATAACATTGAATATGACACAAAATATTTTAATTTCACTTGTGATGATAATTCAAGAAAAGTATAGGATTTTTATGAAGATAGAGGGGGATAATTCAAGTATGCTAGAAGCTAACATTTCCGAGATTTAAATTTGGCAAAACGGAATGGCTCAAGAAATTCAGGTGATATGAGAAAGAAACGTTTACGTATTGGTTCCACTGAATGAAAGTTTTAGAAAGAAAAAAGGGTACAGATGTTTTTTTTTTATTTAAAAACAAATGAGCAGAATGAAATAATGCGCTTCAAGACCAGACTGGTAATTTTAAATACCCACCAGGTGGGGGGGGGTACTTTTCGAAAGTGTTTTCTCCAGTAATTTCCTTTCCTTTGATTGAGGCTTTCTTTTCAATTTTTGTGTATAAGCTACATTGAGTCCATTTCCATGTAGATGTTTGCAATGCGTATCTATATGCGGATGTAAAAGAGGAGATTTGTGAGACAACCTGAAAGGTTTGTTCGTCCCTGAAATCTAAATTTTGTCTGTAAATTGAATAAATCATTGTCATTCTGATACAGATTACGCCTCGAATCACGACGACCGGATTTCAATGGGGGGGGGAGGGGGGCTTGTAGTGTTTTTGGATAGGGTCCGAATAATATGGTGGTACATTCAAACAAAAATGCGTACAACTGTCAACGATGGAAGCGGAGTATATTTCAATTAGTGAATAATCTAATGATGTGGGTTAAAGGAATTTTAAATCAATTGTCTACGAAAAGAGTTCAGAATTTTAGATTGTCACAGTACAGAGTACTATTAATCAATCTAGTTGCAATCGATTTTTCTAGTTCTGCAATAGAAAATTGCAGAACTAAGCAGATTGATGTGGGGTACTATTTCCTAAGGAATTTGATTGATAAAAATGAATTTGGAATACAATTTGATGAAACTAAAAATAATATAGCTGATTGTTTTACAAAACCTTTCTCTAGGGAAAACTTAACATAAAGCTTGAATTGCAATGACATATTTTTCTAGGGTTTTTTTTTCTTTTTTTTGAAATGTTTCAATTATTCCATTATGTTTAAGTTATAATTTGTGCATACAAACGGATGGCCTGTAATATATTTCTATTTTTTTTATTCATGTCTTAAAGTATTTCATTCCAGCCGCCTGAATTTCCTTCATCTAAATTTATTCACTAATGCAATATTATTTCTATGAGTTTAGTGGTACCAGAATTGAATGGGTGGTCTCATTTTATCAAGATGGCAATTCGTGGTTGTGTTCCGCTTGGAATTTCAAAGAAGCCTCTAGTCTGAAGGATGTTGCAATGATTCACTTAGTGACATGAATGCCGGTAATGGAAGTTTATAAGTACCTTTTTCATTTATATTTTTATGTTTTAGGATGTAATTTGTAATCACAAATGCTTTTGAGCTTTAGAGCGTTCTTAGCCACTAAAGCCTATCCTACGGTCTGTGTGCCATATTGGGCCCCTGAAGCTGATTTTTGTGTGCCCGTTGTCAGGTTTTATGTTACAATCAAGAACTATGTATTGGAACAAGATAAACTAAATTTTGTTTTGATTTAAATGTGATGGATCATACAATTCATTTACGTCTGGGTTTTTTAAACTTGTAATTCAATATTGGTTTTTATGGGTAGTTGAAAAATATCATTTCAAGAATCACCGGAATATAGAAATTTCTGTTAGTGCTAAATTAAACGTAATTTATTTCATTATTTATTTATTTTTTTATTTTTATTTTCCAGTAAATTTTGGAGCACTGATTCTTTGTTTTTACATGTTAGTAAAATTGAAGGAACCAAATCAGAATGTTAAGTTCTTTATTATTTATTGTACGTATGTTTGTAAAAATTTAAAGGAACAAAATTTAAAGTCAACTTTATAATGAGAGCAACAATAAAGATTAGAGTTTAAAGTACGATGTATTACAGCGTATGAAACTTTCTTCGTATATTCAGACTTGTGACACTTAACAAACAAAATTATAGTTTTTTTTTTATTGTAATGTAAATAAAAAGCAGTTATTTTGCAAATGTGAGCATATTTAAATTTACAGTTAAAAGAGGTGCGGTCTTCTGGCAAGCATTTCCAAGAAGGTAAGCATTGTTTACAGCAAGGACGGCGGGCCAAATGTGGACTTACAATTTCTTAATGATTAGAACTGGCAGTATCAGATTTAATCTATTTCTTGACATGTTTGTCGATTTATTCTTTTGTTTAAAACTTTCAACTTTTCTGATCGATTTTCACTTTTTACTGAATTGACTTTAACTAAGTCATCTTGATTTTGGGAATATAGAATTGTTTCTTCCGAGTTTCAGGTAAATTCTGAAAAACTTAAAGATAAATTGTCTAAATCCTATCAAAAGAAGTAGCACTTAAAAAAAAAAAGCCGCCGGCGGATTTAATGGGGATATCGATAGCTGTTCAAAACGGGGGGGGGGGCACATTTTAAAAGACATAAAATATAAATGAAACATCTTAAATTATGCTCAAATATTAAGACAGATATAAGATAGAATGCTCTTACGGTATTATTTTATTCCAACTCAAATGATTTTTTTATGCAGTTCCTTAGTACTTAGAAAAAAAGCTCCAAAAAATTAAATTTAAACAATATAATAGCACAATTGTGGAATAAAATATATGAAACAAAAATATTTTAAAAAATTACAAGTAAAATATTTCATATTAAGTACAGAAATATAAATTATTTTACATCACACATTGTTTCATATTCAGATTTCTAATAATGGGCAGCTGTCAAAGAAAAAGGATATGAAGCTGGTATCAGTTGAACATAGCTCGAGCTGTTAACAAGTGTTGGAATGGAATATGAGTTAAAGAAAAAGAAAGAAAAAACATCTACGGTTTTCAGTGCTACTATAGCAACTCGGGGAGGGGGGGGGGCTAAAAGAGGCTAGATACAGTATTCATTATTTTAAATGAATACCTCAATATTTCCCAATTGGTTGTCCTAAACGTCGACCTTGCTCCATTTTCTAAAAAAATAATTCTCTACCGCATCCTAATTATTGCTTTGAAGTAAACATATTGCAGTCCAATAATCTGGAGCCTATTATAAGAAGAAACTAGTTTCAAGTTTTATTATCCTTAAGATATATATTCTCCCGTTCACCAATCACTTCAGTTATCCGATCGAAAAAAATAAATATTACTCTTAATCAACGGTCTCCTATGTATTACAAAATCCTTCAAAACTACCGAAAGTTAGAAGGATTTTTTTAAATTGTATTTCAGAAACCAGTATAAGTCTATTTCTTGACATGGAAGATAAAATGTAATCTTTCTTTTTTCTTTTTTGAGTTCTTATGTAAAGTATTCAGATTAGGTCTATTTCAATTAGACACTAATAAACCACCGTTTCAATTGCGTAGTTTCCAAATTGCAGCACAGCAGTTTTTTTTTTCTCCTTAAAACAACATATTTCGCGCTTACTGGTTCCTGAAATAAACGATTCAATTACAATTTAGGTATATGTTAAGCGGTTTCAAAATAAAAGCAACTCCCAAGGCAATCTTAATTTCAGATCATTCAGAGTCATATTTTAATTATTTTAGGGCGTATTTTTATACCTACGTAATTTGATTTTTCCATGAATGTTTTTTGGCGTCCACAAGTTTTATGAGATTCTAACAATTTTTATTTTGACAGATGCTTTCATGATATAAGGCCTAGTGATGGCACCTAAGTCGGCAAAGATGTCACAAAGAAGAATCAAGTTTGTAATGGAAAAATATTGGCCTTGAAAAAATTAGCATTCGGTTTTAAATGAATTTCTGCAATTTCACTGTAAAAACTACTAATCGATATTTATCGGTGATGTATACGAAATAAAATAATTTGGCAATTTTTAATGGTGTGAATGTTTTATTTTTTCTCATGAAAACAGTATAACATAATATAAAGTTATATAATTTTTGGAGTAGTAAAACCAATTTTTAACTTTAATACTAGTACTCATAAACCTGCAGATTTTATTATACCGACTGAAAAATTGTTTCTGTTTAGTAGCTCTGGAATTTTAAACCGTCACATATTTATAGTTTTCATCTATGTAAACTTTAAAAGGTTAATAGGATAAAGTATTATTTAATCTATAATAATCAGTTTAGAATAAAAACCATTCTGTGCAGTCTAAATGCTGTATACTGCACATATGGTGTGAAATAAAATTAATTTGTTACAAGTATTTCTCAAATGAAGTAGATCCAAATGCAACTTATAACATTAAAAAAAGAAGAAAACCATGAAAATATTCTCTTTTACCATAAAAGAAAAATAAATGCATATAATTGCATGCATCAAGTTAAAATAAACTTAAAGGTTTAATGGATTGCATATTGCAAAACATTTCTCACGTTATGCTGCACATTTTAGCATTACAATAATGCTGGAAGTGAAAAAAGTACTTTTAGTGAAGATATGATGTAGTATTTTCAGTTATATATAAAAAACCTTTCTCATTTTTACTACCTCCATGGATCAAAAAGTTTTGTATTATGAAAAAGCTATAACTGTTCTTAAAATAAAGCTTCAGACCATATTTTGCAATTTCCTTCAATTTGAAAACTTTTAAGTCTGCAATAGAGCTAAAAGTTTTTTGTAGAAATGAAAATGCACCACTTTTTCTTCTTTAACGTGTGTTTATAAATATTGAGATGGATCATTGATTTATTTTGTGTACAAGGAAATTAATATCAATAAAACATATATTTAGCAGCAGTTAACTATTTCTATGGAAAAGTGTTTTATATTTCTTTATTTGTCGCTTTTCATAGCCTAAAACATTATTTTTGTTGTTGAAAAACTTAAGAAAAGGAACAGATTTCGTATGTAGGCTGATTTATACAACGTACATACTGACTCAATTGCTTTACTTTTCGATATTGTTCTTCAGCTGTAAAAGCAGTGATTTCGGCTATGAAAAGAAACGATACGGTGAAAAAACCCTTTTGCATAAGAATTGATAACTTCATTTTATGGTTTACTGCTGTTAATTTTACTGTACAAATCATTTATAAAACCGTATACTACTGCTGCTTTTATGGCACAATTCAGTTGATTCCGCAGCATAATACTGCGAACTTTACAGTTTGATACTGTTGATTTTGCAGGGCAATTCCGTTACAAAACAGTATATAACTGTTAATTTTACATATTATCTCTGTTAAATTTACAGGTCAAGTCATTCCTAAAACAGTATATTACTGCTGATTTTACAGTTTGATACTGTAAGTTTTACAGGGCAGTTTTATTAAAAAGCAGTATATTACTGCTAATTTTACAGTTTGATACTGTAAGTTTTACAGGGCAGTTCTATTAAAAAGCAGTATATTACTGCTAATTTTACAGTTTATCGCTGTAAATTTCACAGTAAAAGTCTGCTATAAAACAGTATATTACTGCAAATTTTACAGTTTAGAATTGTAATTTTTGCAGTTTTTCTTTGGAATGCGAGCTGCCAGTATTTTACTGTAAAAACAACAGCTTTTTTTTGCAGTGATGGCAATATTTTAAGAAATACATGCTTCAATGGTATTGAAAAAATCGATAGTAAAATTTCAAACTCAAATCGTAGTTTCCGTTTCACTTTTCACATCGAAATCGAATCGGTACGGAGAGATATTTTTCGTTTTACCGTGAAAAACGTCGAAACGGTTTCTAGTATTTATGAGACGTATATGCAAAGTAAAATCCCCCGGCAACCCCTCCTCCTAAAAATCTGTCTTTGGTGTCTCATAAAATCAAAAGCAGCATTCGTTTTCCTTATCGCACGAGTAGGTCCAAGAGCACTCCACCATTGCCATAATCCCGTTCTTTATAAGGATGTGGCCGGCCGTTTTGGGCAGTGGCATCTTCTCCCGGCATCTGTCAATTGGTGGTGTGCACCGAGGCGTTCGGGGGCCGTTAAAGACCTCTCTCGGGATCATCGTCTGCGACTCAACGAGCCGTGATTTTTAGATCTGGCTTCCCCTTCTCGAATGTTTTTCTGCAGCCAATGCTGTTATTACGCGAAACAAATGAGAGGTATTATATGGCACCCCGGCTCTAAATGAGAGGTGATTGCTGTGGGCTCAAGTTCTCTCTTGGTGCATGTTGCAGATTGATGGTTTGGATTTCAGAGATTATATTCTAGAGATTTGAATCATACTTATCATTTATTAGAAATTCGTCACATCAGTTAAATTTTAATTCATGCCGTTGTTAGAACTAGAGCTTTCATTGCCTGTTGCCTAGATGAAAAAAATAAATATTTTTCGGACGTATAGACCGTGAACCATGCAGCAATTTTCATGCTTTCTGTCACCTAAACCCTTTATTCCAAAGTTATACAGAGACTCAAACCATTAAAAGTTATGGTTGTCTTGTTCACAAATTTTTGAATGATTAAAAGTGAAGCTTGAGTTGTAGTTCTTGATTGGAGTTTTCTTTGTTTCATTACTACTTTCAATCAACTGCTTTAAAGTTCTTAGAAGGGATATATGTTTCCCTGTTTACTAATTACAGTCCGGTCTTTAGTTGTGTCCGATATAATTGCTAGGTAACATTTTGGTTAGAAAGTTCTAACTTAGTTCTTCTTTTGAAGGCTTTTTATGATATGTGACAAAAATGTACATCTAAAGTAACCAAAACTGGTTTATTACTTTACATTTTTAGCAGTTAATAAAAGAGCCTTAGTAATATTTTTGACTATTCGCTATCAATAACTCAGAAAAAATTAAAAAAACAAGATTCTCCCCATTTACAGGATGTGAATAGCACTGAAGGTATGCTGTCAAATTTAATAAATATTATGCGTATTTTGAACAAGAAATGTATATTTTGAACGATGAAAAAAATATAATCTTGTTTTAATGAAATCAATTGTATGTTCATAGTTTAATCATACCGATATTTCCCTCTATAAAGGGATCCGTCGATAAATCGTGAAAGTCTGAAACTTATAGTTGCATGTACGTTCTTGTAGGCACATGCTGTTCTGCAAGTCCTAACATAAATAAAGAAAGAGGTTAGTGTTTTCAGCGAAATGCATAGTGCCATGACGTAAAATATGTGGCAAATACATGGATTATTTAAAAGTTATTAATAAGATGAAATATTTTTTTCTCATTCTTCACGTTTTCCTCTGTTCTCTTTTTCTGATTTATTCTTTAAAAAAAAGAAAGAAAAACCCTGCTACTCACTTTTTAAGCTCCTCATAAAACCTTCACAATGCAGTATTTAAATTAAGAATTTATTCGGAGGTGAGGCACCCACTTATAGGGATTTTAGTGTTTATATCACCTTTTATTGTTTATCCCTTTTTGATTTAAAAAAATGATAAACACACACCAGGGAGCATATCTAGAAACAAAAGTATACATTAATGCTATATTGCAAAATATACTTAAGTATATCTGTGAATGTAACTCAAATAAATATAAAAAATGCCGGAAATATTCCTTTATGAATATCTGCGATGCGACTAGTATGCAGCGTGCGACGCATCCTAGTTGTTTTATTTTCTTTTAATTTTAGCAACCTGATCGCATTTTTAGATGTGGGGCTAGTACGAGTGAAGCCGTTTGACACCGAAAAATAAGAGAAAAAAATTGAAGAAAAAAAACCCTGAGAAAAGTAAATTTGATGATTTACAAAATATTTTAAAGGGCAATCCCCCCCCCCCCCCACCAAATCTCCTTGATTCATATGTTCGTGTTTTTGAACTTGTTACTACTCTAACCCTTCAAAAGAACCGTAACGCAGTTAAGATAATAAACACTCTCTTCCCTTCTAAATCCAAATAACGGTTATGAAACTGTCGAAAACTAAAGAAAATAGGGGTAAGCTATCTCCAAAGAGTGATGGGTGAAAAAGAAGTCATATTTTGGTTAAGAGGGTCATTTTATATAAGAATTAGCAAGAATGGTGTCAGAAACATATAAAAAGTTATTTTGTTTGCCTTGCAGTGTTATCACAGTAATTGGCCAAGAAAGATAAATCTTCCAATTTCAAATCATGAAACCAAGACTTTGTAATTTGAAAAGAATTGTTGAATTGGTTTATCTAAAATTTTAAAAAACACTCTTTTACTGAAAAACTTAACGAGAATTCAATGAAAACTTTGCTTAAAAAGAAGTAGAGCAGTTAAATTTTGGAAAAAAGTTAAACTATTCTTTATCAAAATTCATACGAGCTTTTCGTAGGTGTTTAGTTTTGAAATTAGCTTTTGTTTTGAAATTATTTTTGCAAACTTTTCTGTTAAAAATTTGTTTCATTAATTCTCGTTGCAGTTGATTTATCTGTAGTCAGCCAAACTGATCATACTGCTTTTATAATCGTTGTCATTTGCAGTTTTGTTTAGTTAAATATTTGTGATACATAGACAAAGCTATGTGGACTCTTCAATATTGCAATCAGTTTACACATACTATGTTATTGAACAATACATTTTAAACTTTTGGCTACGTTAAAGATTTCGGACCGTTTTAAACTCTCTTGAAGAACTGCTACAAATCTCTTACTTTCCTTCGGCAAAGAAGTTTCCAATCTGCAATGGAGGGGAGAGGAGAATAACTGCCAATAATTGGTCCATAAATATCAGCTCCCTCGTCCTCCCAACTCTGTTATTAAATCTCCGCGAAGTGGCCCCTTCAGCGGATAATTGGTGAATGAAAGGGGACCGGCTCAGGAAGGGAACTGTTGCTTGCATTTAACAAGGCACCTAGTGTCTCGTTAATATTGAAAATACAAACCTTTATTGAAGCAACTGTCCAGCACCTGACTCACCAATAAGTTAAGACTTTCTATTTTCTTTCAAAGAGGGTTAAGCAATGGGAAAAAAAAACTCATAAGTGTTTTCTTTCAACACTTGATGGTTCCAGTAGGCGTGAAAAATATTAGGAAATGTGTTTTGCTTACTTAGGATGTTCGACCATGCTTCATACATTATCTACTATGTGCTAAAATGTAAATAAAATGAAGAATGAATTTTGCGTTGATGTTGTAATTGATTTAATAACTTAGCTTCAATGCAATCTTGAAAGAGCTATTTGGTGTAAATATTTAACAACTTATTCTCTAACTACGTTGAGTAATCATTCTGCTCCTTGTGGAAAATGGGCAATATTTTTTAAGCGAACTTCGGTGACTAAAAATGCTTTTGACAGACATTGTATTCCTTAATTTTTTGCGGTAGGTAAACAGTATAACTTCAAGGTCACCAGAGGCAATTATTTTTACGGGAGACACCGAATTATCCTCGAATGTCCATCATTTCACTGTTTTTTCAAGCCACCTGTGAATTTTTGGAGCACAAACTAGTACTAACTTTGAAAAGACTATCAAATTAAAAAGCTGAGAGTTGAGTTATTTCATTCAGCAATTATGTTTTAACTACGTATTTGTGTTTCAAATTAAAGAAGAAAATAAAGTTAACTTCACTATGAATAGTAACATAAAAAGTAAAATTTACCATTTTCCGGGGGTTCTCAAAGTGGGTGCCGTAGTACCCTAGGGTACCGCAGGGACAGGCGAGTGGTGCCACCAAGTGCCCCCTGAATCAATATATATATTTACAGGTTATCACTAGACAATCCCAGTCTATCCTATAACTACCCCAGGTTATCACTAGAGATAACCTGGGATGCCGTGAAAAAATTCTAATTCCTCAAAATGTGCCTCGAGTCAGAAAAGATTGAGAACGCTTGTCATATACAATGTTATTCTGAAATTTACATTGCATTTTCTCACTTGTGTGAAATTTATAGAATAAACCAAATATTTAGAATTATAGTAATATAATTTAAAATATCGCGTTTAACAAAAGAGAACATTTCAAAGCCCGTTGTTGACGCTAAATGAATAAGATAAGCGTAGTTTTCTCAAATCCTAACGAAAACTGAAATGTATTTGATAAGAAATTAATTTAACAGCTTCTAAAATTTTAATTTTGCACGATGTTATTTATTAATGCAGGTTTCTGTTTATTTTGCATTCATCTACAATTTAATATTGTTCAATAAAATGCAAATGTCATGGAACTTAATACCAAAAAAAAAAAAAAAAGCTCTGCAATGATTTTTCTTCCTATTTTTAATAAAATTAAAAAAATGCTTCAAACTTTCAGAAATTGACATCGTGTTTCCGAAATAGCTGTCACAAAAGTAAAACTTCACCATTTATCCAGTTATAAGGGTTCTTATGAGCGTTCTATATTTTTGATAAAAATTTACGTGGCTAACACAAACATTAATTATTTGCTTATTTCAGGATGCATATTATGCAAATTTAAATAATATGACAATGACCTGAGGATTTAAACTCAGAAGCTTGTTTTTATCCCGAATTAGGTTAGTTACAAGAAACTAATTTAGCAGTTGGTTGTAAGAAATAGCACCAAATAGTCCAAGTCAGACCCATTTTTTCTGAGAAATAGCAAAACGTAATCCCAATAAATTTAATATTTAATGCCATATACATAATTTTATACTTAGTACCATGTTTATTAATCGTTCTCAATAAAACCGTAACCAAGTAGCCGTATTATTTTCTTATACATAAATAGCTGCTCTAGACTAACGAACTAAAGAATCTTACCTGTCTTCACTTGATATTTGAGAGTTTCTTTGCAGTCCACAAGAAGCTGATCAAGATTGACTGGATCATCTGGAATCTCAAGATCTAGGATCTCCTTCAATTGGTCAGGTTGATGAAAATCTAATATTTTGGTAGACCTGTCATTGCTCTTGGTAACGAAATCAAGCATAATTTCAAGCAATTTAAGCAAGAAGGATCTGGTTACTTCATCTGCATTTTTCTTACCTAATGGGTGCAAATCTAAAACGAGAAAACAAAATTTTAAATGCATAGAAATTTAAGAGGAAATAATTTGTAAGTTAGACGATAGCCAATAAACTAGCGTAATGCAATGAAATTAACACACAAAAAGGGCTTATAGGATCGATATCTTTATTCGAGGGGGGATCAAAAAGCATTGACTCCATCATGCTAAATTTTATTTCTTTTACGTGTGCTAGAATATCAATGTACGATGTTATAAAGGTAACCTTACTCTACTTCACTGTAAAAAAATGTGAAAGGTTACCAGTATTAATGGATGTAACGTTACACGAATTCTAAAGTGTGTAGCATCATTGTTTTAAAAACTCAAATTGTTGGAGAAACCTTGCACTATGATTTCAGTCGAATTCAAAGCGCATGCGTAAAGATCAGAATCGGCGCAGAGCACGCAAACTCTTAATGGCGGAACGTAAACCGACCTTAGTAGCCGACCAGTAAATGCTCTTGCTTTGCGAGTCTGTCAGATTCGCGTTCTGGGTTCTGTCCTGACTCAGGTCATTTCCTCTCAAGTGCAATGAAAATGTTAAGGTAAATAAATATTGTATACTAAAAGGATTGGTGTATATTGGTTGTTAAAAAGCATGATCTTGATAAATCGTTCCAGAAAGTCAGACGAAAGCTTAATTTTTGGTAATGTGTAAACTTTCAAGCAATTTCTCTGTAAACATACAGAAAATTCTGGTGTAATCTTACGTAGAAATGTGTGAGACGTTCCGCCATAATTACATTACCATGGTGTAATCTTCCCCAAGCAATGTGTAACTTTACAGCAGTTATATCAGTTAAGTTAATCCAGAGTGGTGGAGGCAGCTAAGTTGCCACCAATTTTATGGAGTAAGGTTACAATTTTTTTTTACAGTTTTGTACGTATAATCGTTTTTAAATCGATTGATTAGAACTATGCATCTGAAGATAAAGAAACAGCTGTTATAGAATTTCTGGCGAAAGAGGGTAGTGCACTTAAGGAAATAAATAATCTCTTGAAAAATGTTTATCGGAATGCTGTAATGAACATCAACAACTTGTGGTGCTGGGTGAAGAAGTTTTCAAGCAGATAAACAGAAATTTGAGCTAAACTAAGAAGCGAACGGTCAACAACATCGGTCACAGATGCAATTTAAGAACTAACTAATGAATTGATCGAGGAGTCAGTCTTGTTACAGTTTAGAATGCTGCTGATGCATTGAAAGTCTTTTGTGGCTTTGCTCAAGGTTAACTGTGGATATCACAAAGTTTGTGCCAAGTGGGTTATCAAGTATGACGTTAAAAAAGCTTTAAATTCATGGCTCAACAAGAAAAACCCTGAATTTTTCCAAAATGGTTTTCATACCTGTGTTTAGCGATGGCGCAAATGTGTGCCATTTCATAGTAACTATGCTTAACGGTATTTTTTTTTTTTTTTTTTTTTTTTTTTTTTTGTAGAAGTTCAAGTTTTGCCCTGCATTAACTTCTGCTGTTATAAGGTCGTTAATGAAGCTTTTATGATACCTAAAAGTATATTAGATATATAAACGAAAAAAAGCTAACATACGTCCAAAACTATTTCAAGGCAACACCGTAATGTTAATAAAAAATAAAACAAAAGAAAAGGAAAAAAATGTCACAATATTAATAAATGTAACTAATGACTTTTTTTAATATTCAAAAGTTAGTCTCGCTGGCTTTTTTTAAAAACTGAGATTAAGATTTTCAAAGTTATTCCAAATACAAAGTGGGTTGATATGAAGAATTAGCACATAAAATTTATTTAAAAAAAAAAACTTTTACTCATGGCTTTGATGAATAGTGAGAGATTTAAATGAAGCCTTGATTTTATGGAAGATTAAAGTCATGACTAAATCAAGTCAATTTAAATCATCGGTTTATGATTAACATAAATTTAATTGCTAAGCGTATTAGATGATTAAATGTATCAGCGCATAATAAATAGTTTTCACATTATATCCTCTTAAACGGAATAACAAGAGCAAATACTTAAATGTTAACGGTTTTGCAAAGTCAGTACAAATGTTTGTAGGCATTACAGATGCATCATTTTCGTTTGCTTTCTGTAAACAAGCCTTTTATTAGTAAACAAAAATTTTATATAGAATTGATAGTTTGGAATGTTTGTCATCGCTTTTGCTCTGCTTGAAAAAACAATTACAATCCATGACGAAATTCAATGATGTCACAAATGTGTTATAGCATTATTTCAAATACAATTTGGAGTTTCGATAAGTACACAATCGCAGCGAATGGCTGCAAAAGTAAGCATCTCTAAAGTAACCTTTTTAAGGAAAATTCACATATCTGTCGCTACAACAAATTATGACTTAAAATTACTCTTCTTCCTTTATTTAAACCATTTAAGGGATCATTTTGAAAATTTCTGACTGTCTCAGGCTGCTGGCCTACCGAAATATTGCAAGAGAAAACTGAAAGAAAAAAAAAAGACGCATACGGGAAAAATTGGGTGTTGGAGATACGTACTTTTGCAGCTACTTGCTTCAATTGTGCAACTTGAGTGAAAATACTTTTCATCATTAATGAAGTCTATTAATGAAAGCCTTTAACAAATCTAAGTGCTCTCATGCTTATTTTTGCCACGATTCAATCCAATAACGTTTCTAAAGAATTGAAAAGCTTAATTCCAAGTTATTGATTGAATTTGACTTTAAAAAGCATAACGGAATGTCATATTTCAAAAACATATCGAACTAATAATTTCCGAAATGTCTAGAAACTTTAAATGTAATAATAAATTGAAACTTGTCAACAAAATTGCGAAAAATAACATCGCGCAAAAAAATAAACGCGACCTCCAGCGTAACCATTGTGAAAGTAGTTTCTCTGCAAATACATTCTTCCTGCTGGAAAAAAACGTTCCCGCAATTCCGGTGGCTCGCCGTTATCGCTTAGCTTCAGACCCTACTGGGTAAAAGCAGTTATGAAAGGTCTAATAATCCCCCTGCTCAACTCATAGAAAAGGCAGCTCTCGGCCATGACGAGTATTTAGATAACAGCGAGTCTTTTAATCCACAGGCTAAATGGAGGGGCGTCCAAGTGATTTGCACTAACATTTGTCTTTTTTTTCTTCTAGTTCTTTCTTTGCGCATCTCTAGGGACGTTTTCGAACCTAACCCCAGATATCTACAACGCACAGGAAGAGTCTCCATTTTGATTGATTTTTGTGCAAGGAAAAATGAAATCCTTATTTCAAAACTAAAATTATTTCTTTTGATTGAAAGTATTCTCGCTAAAAAGCAGATGATGACAAGGCCTATACTGCTGTTTTTCTTTTTTTTTTTTTTTTGCATTTTTGTGATCTATTGTACGTTAGCTTTATTGTATGGACTTGCTTATTTGGTTTTCTCTGAAAGAAAGGCGCAAAAAAAAAAAAAAAAAAAAAAGCTCTAATTCCAACATTTCTCAATTGTTAATGTTGAATTCAACACACTTTTTGTCAAATTTGCCGTTTACCTTCCCACGGCAGTATATTGCTTTAATATAACTGAATTCAGTGCTGAAACCTAAACTAAACTGCAAATGGCTTAATAGCAATAACTATTAAAAACTGAAAAAAAAATAATAATTTGACTTTTGAAATTTTAAATTCAAAACACGGCTCCTATCCCTCCAAACCTACCTCTCCTCTTGAACGGAGACGTATGTATTAGTTGTGTATGTGTAGGCTTTTGTGTGTGCGTAGACTGTGTGTATGCACGTTGTATGTGTGTGAGTACGTATATGTATGAGCGTGCATGTGTGTAGAACATGGACGCCACCGACTAGGAGCGGCTACCGGGGGACGGAGTCGCGCCTGCAGGTGACGGTGGGGGTTGAAAAAGGCACGGACATCAAAGATGGTCAAATGAGAACAATAAGCAATCGTGATTGCTCAAAAAAACCTTAGCTCTAAGTTACATTTAGTAAAAACTAGTTATATAACTACTATAAAAAAAAGCATCTTCTTGTAATTTGCAGTAGCAGTTTTTTTATTAATTTATTTTTTTTTTCGCAAATTTAAAGAAAAAAGAGAAGGAGAATTAATAAATAAAATAAGGAGTCTGTGAAATTCTTTCATCTTTTTATTTTTAATGTCGTTTGGAATCTCGGAAAGGAATAATTATTTTTTGTTTATTAAGATTTTAAACAACTCAGATGATCAAAATAATCTTTTATAACAAATATGAAGAAGCGCGATTTACGAAAATTATTTCAACCGTAAATATAGTTCTTGTTTTTTGGCTGCCATGACTGCAAATTAATGCGATAACAGAAATATTTCCTCCATCACTGAAACCGTTTAAAAGCACAAGCAAAGTTCGAAAGCACGGAGAAAAAATTTAAATTAATGAGAAAATAATTAGCTCATAAAATAGTTGATATTTAATACAAAATATCGTTCAGTTGCTGTCTAAGCTTAGAATATACGTATAAGTAAGAGAATGAGGGGAAAGTGAAATAGTGAAATATTCAATCTGCTGTTAGCGCACCCTATCGGTAATATTTTAACTATGTGGTAATATATGCAATCTACTCCAGTCCAGAAAATTTTACCTTAAAAATAAAAAAAATGATAATACAAGAAATTTTCAAAAATCGATACTCATTAATAATTTAGTAAAAAATATTTCATTAGAAAAATATTTAATTTTCCACTTTGCCCCACGAAAGAAAAAGTGAAAATTGTTTATCTTTCTTTGGAGGTACAAATTTACTGTCCAAAATAAAAAATAATGTTTCAATGCAAGTTTTATTATAAAATATATTGCTCATTTTTTATGTACCATAATTTTCAGAACAAGTTTTCATTTTGAAAACATGTTGTTTTGTCCCACATTCCTCTACTAATAAAATAATAAAGTTAATTAACACCATTAAAAATTTATATAAGACTATTTTTTTCTTATTCTGAAGTTATTTTTCAATATTAAAGAAAAAAAGAAACTTTCTTAGCGCAAAAGAAAATTGTTTCTCATTAGAAGCTTCTTGCAATGTAGTTCTAGCAAAGTCATCAAAAATCTGAAAATACCAATAATATTCTGAAACATGGGAAATAGATTATTAAATAAGCAAAAAAGTCTTTGAAATCAAAATTAATTTCTGTACAAATGCCTGATCAATGTATGCTGAACTATTTCAAGTCTAAATTAGCAATAAAAAAAGAATCTGACAAAAGGAACAATTTTAGCCGCGCGATGGCTTTCGCTTGCATTTTATGATTAATATTACATTGTTATAAACTGCACTTGTTCTTTCCAATAATTGTTACTTCGTAATGCCAATTACGAAGTTACTTGTTTCTTTAGTGGTATGGAAACGTATCGCTTAGGTTTTTCACAAAATATTAAAGGTGCGCAATTCAAGTGAGAAGCAAAACAATGGAAACAAGTTTTAACATAAATTGCAGCAGTTAAAAACTTATGTTATAACAAAAATATTATTGATCTCCACTTGAAAAACCATTAATTTTAATTAAGGAGAAAATTCCTTTATTAAGGACTATCTGTAAAAAGAGTTTTCAGAATTAACTGATCCAGTTGTAAAAGATAGGCATTTTCTTGGAATTTTGAAAGGATTTGGAAATTTAAAATAACGCTTAATTCAATTCTAAAAAGTACATATTTCAGTTGTAAATCACTTTTGGTTAAATGAATTTACTCTCTCTTTTTTAAGTTTTTACTTTTATAGAGATGTAATAAAAATGTATTCATATGTTTGTATTCATGGAACTGTGATCCAAACAAAACACACAGCATTATGGAATGTCTAAGTTAGACAATTATGTTTAATAAAATACTTAATTTGTTAAATTATTATTTGTGATAATAGGAGAGATATTTTACGTGCTCAAAAAATGACAAAAGTAAACGAACCAACTAGACCTTTATAGCAGCGTCCAAATTTTGTAACATTAGACATTTATTTTTTTTCATTTAACTTCTGCTCAAAATCATTTTAAGCATACCTCACTAAATATTTGAAAACTTGCGTCGAAACAAAATGTATATGTTTTATAAGAAGCACCAAAAGGAATAGCGAAAATTATGTAAAGTTAATTTTCAAAAATTGCAAGATGTGATATTTCAGTAAATTCATACTTTCAAAATAGAATACCTTTCTTAGGTTTGTTAAAAAAAGTGTTAATTGTTATGAAAATGATCTCAATTTTATTCCTTCAAACTGATAGGTGTTAAATTTCTATAAATTCTGTTATTTTTAGTAGAAAATTGTTGAAAATCAAGCTTATATTTTCATTATCTAAGCATACAAGTATAGGAAAGACAAAATGTGCAACATAATTATACAAATAATTGCTACCAATGTAAAATTTCAAAACTGGATTGGTGAAATAACATATAAAGTAAGGAAAAAAAATACAATGCTTTAAAAAAAAATAGTTCTTCGCGGAATATATTGAAATTGTAATTCTTTATTTTACAAGAAACAAATTGTTCTTTTTTTCTTTTCAATCATTACGAAAGCAAACAACAAAATAAAATAATTATATCTCAACCATTCTTTCTGTCAAAAATAAAATCACGAGGAGATTGTTCTTTTGTGTGTGAAATAAGGTGGTTGAAATTCCTGGATTAGCATAATGAATCAGACCGTCAAATCATCAACTAATTAACTTCATCAATGCTAAGTTTTCTCAGAATTATTAGTTCTCATATTTTTTTTTTCCTATTTCGTAAAACGAAATAAAAAAATAAAGAAGAAGAAGAAGAAAGAAGTTGAATCAAAAAAGAAACAATATCCTTAGAATCTCGAATTCCTTCACTCTTCTGGTGGAGAAACATCCTTTAACTTTCTAGGTTTTTTGGGTAACCATTTTTCAATTTATTTCATGAAAGGTAATGTTAAATATTATTTAGTGAGAAAGAAAAATCTTTAAGAAAATCATAGCAAACAAGTCATATTTTTTTTGTATATGTTTCGTCAAAAAGTTCTTTAGAATGAAGTCTATCCGAAGAATATCTGTCTATTAAATAAGGATTTATAATAGGACTTAAATTGTGCTCATTAAATCCAAATTGAACAAACAATGTATAGAGAAATAAATATATACCTTAGGGCATAGAAGTAAAAATAAATAACCAACCTGTTATAGCATAAAATTACAGATTACTACTTATCGTTGCAGTAATCTTTAATTTTGTGTTGGGTTAGTAATACCGGACCAAAAATACAATACCGGTATTTTTTTAACGTGATACCGGAATACCAGTATTCATACCGGTATTAGAAATTTTCCAAAAAAAAAACATTGAAAAACGTAATGTTTCGTTACCATATTTTATTATTTTGTGCAAAAAGCGCATTATTTACTTATTGTGAACAAATGGAATTTGAAGGGATAAATGCCATAATAAAAAATCCATAATAGCAAGAAACATAATACATCTATTTAATTGTCACTCCACCTGGAATTCATTTTAGTGAACAAATTTCCTGCAGTTTAAAATATTCTTTCTGAATTCATGCAGGCAGGAGCTACTGTTAATATAGCGCGATGCACCTCCTGTAGTTTACGGGAAGTCCTTCATCTTCAAATAAGTTCGTCTTGAGCTTACTGGTTTTGAAAAAATCATTTTTTGAATGTGGACGTTTCTTTTGTAGAGTAGTTTTTTTTATCATTATTAATTATAGATAATTGCAACTGTTCTTCGAGCGACAATTCTTTTCCAGTAATAAAATCATCTTCAACAATTTCTTTTTGGTAGAATAGGTTTTTGTTTGCTTTTCATGAAACCTTTGGTTTGAAATGCACTATGAATTTGATCTTGTTAGTTTTTCTTTTCGTTTTCCTTTCAAAATTCTTTACAATTATATAAGTATCAGAAAATACTTTCCAACTGATTATGCCTTACTTCTTTGCGAATGTTCAAGACATTAAATATTATCTCGCTTGGTATATAGCTGAATAGCGAGACGGAACAGAACGTTAATACCGGTGACAACAAGTTACTGTTTGTTTATACTAACTATAAAAAGCTTTTCTCAGAATTCAGTACAGTTGAGAAAAATATTTCATAAAGAATTGCTGCAATTGACGGTTGGAATAAATTGTTCATACAAGAACATACATTCGTAATTACATTTAAAATTAAATTTTCACAAGAGAGCAAGTCAAGGAAATGAAGAAAAACATGATTCACATAAACTCACGAAAGTGCGATTCATGTAGTGATTAAAATATCATTTTGTAATATTTCCGCTGCTTTAGGGGAGGTTGGGGATACTTGAACCCCACTTTAGTTTTCAATTTTTTTCTATGCTGCAAATTATCAGTTTTTTTTTTTTTTTTTTTTTTTTTTTTTTTTTTTTTTTTTTTTAAGTACATGAGCAAAGGTAATTTTTTCTTCTATCTGACAGAATTTTTTTAGTTGAAATTAAACAGATAGTTTTGGTAATATATATTTTTTAAAAAATTTCATAGAGGGATCTTGTATCTCCACATCAAGGGATACATGATCCCTTCATGAGGGATATTTGATCCCGCAAAGAAAATACATATACTTTTAGACCAGCAATTTACTTATGGATTTTAGTTTTCTAGAAAATGCTTCTAAAAAACAACGCTATTTCTAATTTTCTTTAATATATTGTAATAATGTGAAAACAAAACAACATTGTTAAAAATTCCACTAGGACATTTGTAAAAAAATGTTTTCAACTTTAATGAACTTATGATGCTTTTGATCAGTTACTTGTTCTCCAATACAGCTGTGAACAATATACAGGGTGTTCCGTTTTACTCTGCAAGACCTTTATTTTCGCAACCGTTAGTTCTAGATGTATACTTCCAATTGCAAAAATGTTCAAAATCTGATGCAGAGTTAAGATGTTGAAAGTTTGAAGTAAAAATTAAAATGAGTCAAAAAATACAAAATTTAACTTTTTATACGGGCCCCAGGTCCCCTAACTTATGCTTAGGGAAATAATCTCCATTGAAAAGATATTCGAACACAAAAAGTTTGAAATTAGTACGACCTAAATTCACCGAGATATGAAGCGCAGCATTTTGTGACTTACACCACTTTTCACTCGCCGTCAATAACACATTTTGGGGGAAAGTGTAGCTGTTAACAAGTGTTTAAAATTATATGTGTGCATAGAGTGTGGTTTTTTTCAAATTGCTCAAGGTTTTGAAGTGCATTTTTGCGTATCATGGCATAACTTTTGCATTTATTTTTGAATAGCAATGAAAAATCTAAGTACCTGGTTCTTCTTACTTTGACGACCTGTCATTCTTCTGAAAGGGCGATAAGTTCCAATATCCATCGTTTGTGTGGTCCCTTAAAACTTTGAAATGGACTATCTCCTTGAGTTTTGGTCGCACAAAAGCCAAGTTTTTTGTGTCAGTAATAGTTTTTAATGGAGATTATTTCCCTAAATATAAGTTGGGGCACCTGGGGCCCGTATGAAAAGTTAAATTTTGTATTTTTTGACTAATTTTAATTTTTACTTCAAACTTTCGCTATCTTAACTCTGCAGCCTATTTTGAACATTTTTGCAATTGGAAGTATACATCTAGGACTAACGGTTGAGAAAATAAAGGTCTTTGCAGGTTAAAACGGAACACCCATGTATATTTTATAAATAAAACTAACAATTTTTTTGAAGTAGCGTAGTGAAGCTAAAATTACAACAAATAAAAAAAATTGGATGGCCAGCATAAAAATCAACTTATTTGCTTTTTGTATTGCAACAATAAAATTAAGAGTTTTATCAATTGAATTAATTTTAAAAAAGAGGGAAGAAAAATGCAAGTATTTTTGTACTTATAAAAAAGAAAAGTAAGCCTAGCATATGTTTTCAAAACCTGAAAAGTCAAATGCAAACAATTCGTTTGTTGTAGTTCTTAAATTTCCGCTCAACTCAACTCGATGTGTGCAGCTAAACACATTTTTTCAATTTTACAGGACAAATATATTGATTAAGCACATTACCTTTCGCTTTAGAAAACTTATTTCAAACTCTGGAATCCAACTTTGCATTCTATCCGCTAATGGGTCTACATAATGGGCAAGTAACTTTTTTGTTGTAAATCTAACTATAGTAAAATCATTTTTTTCATTCAAACAGGGATTTGGCCTCCTTTTTAACTTGTTCAAGCTAATTTGGCTGATCAGAACAGAATTCATCAGTAGATTTATTTAATGTTTTGATGTTTGAGGTGTTATGTGAGTTACAAGTGCAAACTAAGATTTTAATTGTTTAGCATATTTACTGCAGTGATAGCTTAAATCTATCACTCACACTATGATAAATTAACATATGATTATTATGTTAAAATAGTTTTGAATGTTTCAAGATAATGTCAACTAGGTAAACAACAGTTATATTGTTTTCATTGTGTTTATACTGTCATATGGATACTTGATCCCTGTCATCATGTAGCACTCTAAACGAAGGGATCCCTAATACGCGATTTTTACAAACATACTTGTTCTATTATTAACAATAAGTGGCAAAGTTTTATGTAACGGATAATGTAAATTTCAGAATGCTTTAATAAAAAAAAGTTTCCCTTGACACATTCAGACAATCCTTTCATGAACTGAAAGGAATTTTAGCTCTCAACTTGATACTTTAAGCTATTTAGCTTTAAGGGCTGCAATAGTTTCTGTTTGATTTTATAATTATCCGTTTCTTGCATTTTACTTTTTCAAAACCCGATATTTTGGTTTTCTTCTCTGTGAAGATCAAGGTTGGGAAATATTTCTGATCACCAGTGATGAGTAGAAGCGAATTCATTAGTCTCCTCTCCTTTTTTCTAGTCCGTACTTATTAGTCTCGACTCCTCTTTCTAGTCGGTTTGTAAACCAACAGAAGGAACAGAGTAACAAAATGGCCAAAAAAAACTAAGTGTTGCCAATTTTTATGTACATGTATACCTTTAACATAAGTGTCAGGTTTCAAATCTCTACTTAATGAATTTGGTACATTTTTGGCTGTGGAATCATGTATCCGTAGAGATCAAGTATCCCCAGTCTCCCCTAATCATTGATAGTCTTTAAATTCATGCATTTATTTAAAGCATGAATGCAGTCAAATTTTTACTTCAATAGATTGATTTTGTTCCTGTCTCACGGAAAAAGACATCTATCTTTAAAATAACAGTAGATATCTAATTAGTTAAATAGAAAACTCTTTAGTTAAAATCTTTATTATTTTTAGCTAATACCGAAAATACCGGTATTTTGCCCCAGCAAATACCGGTATTACGAAACTGCAAAATAGCTCCAAATACCAGTATTCGGTAAACCAGTATTAGAATCACTAATTTTGTGCTATAACATGTTGGTTATTTCCTTTTGCTAAAAATATTTTGATGAAATTCGTGTCCGCTTTTAGAAACCGTATGGAAAACAAACAGACAGACTGACGATCGTTTCTCTCATCTCAAAAACCTATTTTTAATTTTTAAATATTTGTTGGATTTATTTATTTATTTCCAACTTGCGATATTTTACGAGTTATTCTGTCGTGCTTCAGCATATTTTTAACTTTTCAAAACCATTAGGGGAGAAATAAGCTAAAAAGTTGGGCTTTGAAAATTTCTTATTTATTAAGACTACTGTAATCTTTCTTTTGCATTGAAATTTTTTTAATGTGTCAGCTTCCAAAAAAAAAATGGAAATAATTTATTTAAATATGAGGAAAACTTTTTTCTCAAACTTTATCATTAGTTTGTATTTTATTTTTCTCTTTTTTTAAATAATTGATAATTTTAGCTCTCAACTTGATACTTTAAGCTATTTAGCTTTAAGGGCTGCAATAGTTTCTGTTTGATTTTATAATTATCCGTTTCTTGCATTTTACTTTTTCAAAACCCGATATTTTGGTTTTCTTCTCTGTGAAGATCAAGGTTGGGAAATATTTCTGATCACCAGTGATGAGTAGAACCGAATTCATTAGTCTCCTCTCCTTTTTTCTAGTCCGTACTTATTAGTCTCGACTCCTCTTTCTAGTCGGTTTGTAAACCAATAGAAGGAACAGAGTAACAAATTAGGTTTTAAATTGATACTAAAAAATAAAAATTAACGTTTTAAATAAAGATTACTATAACTGATTTCTGGCCATAATATTAATTGATGAGATTTTGGGGTTGGAGAAAGATGCGATCGGTTGTCGAGTAATACTAATGCTTTTAGTTGCCACTCTTTTTGTATTTAGTCGCCATGTAGCAATGGCAGTTCTTTAACAGGAGCAGCTTTTTTTTAGATAGTTTTCATTTTTTTTAAATTTATTTCTTTTTATCAACATAAATCAATCGGCTTAAACAGTGAATCGCTCTTTTTTAACCGACTTCAAAAAGGAGGCGGTTATCAATTCATACCGTATGTATGTTTTTTTTTTTTTGTTTGTCCACTCATAGCGTCTCACCTAGTGAATCGATTTTGATGATTCTTTTTTTACTGGATAGGGGATGGCTCAACTTAGGTCCCATTACTTTGTTTGACCATATTTGTTCTTTAGAAAAAAAGTTATGGGCAAAAAACAGTACATTTTATGCAATTTCCCTATTAAATGATTTTGTAGCGAAGTTCGCACTTGGTCATCCGTGGATAACGGTGGCTCAGTGGTAGAATTCTTGCCTCCCATGCGAGCGTCCCGGGTTCAAATCCCGACTAGGACAAAGTGAATTTTACTAAAATTTCGTTTCGACTGTTTCCCGTATTTTCTCGAATCTTCTTTTAATTTCTGTATCTTTCCAAGTCTGGAAAGTTCCCGCACTTTCTCAAGTTGTATATAAAGAGATGTAACGTTCATTCTTGGTTCTGAATAAAGATCTCGAGTTGAGACTAACGAGTATTCGCTTCATTTAGCTTTCACATTGTTTTCGCTATCTTCATCTACGCGACAATAGGAAACTCATTGTTATAAAACTTTGGTGCCCTATAACAGTAACATTAATAGTAATTGTAATGATAATTTTGAATGAAGGCTTCTCTGAAGCAAGCATCAAATTTCTTCAAGGGATATTTCGATAATGGGGAAACTGGCGCTGTCGTCTCATTTTTGGGTAAATAATTTTATTTTAGTAACCCTGCTGATGTATAGTAACCCTATGTGAATTATCAAAATCTTCCTTTCTTCAGTGCTATTGCTCCATAGTAGGGGTAAACCTAACCTGGAAGCGAGGTGATGCAGTGATTAGGATCTGCTTAGCCTTCACAATGCTACCATTAGGTTTGACTCAACTACTCTGTAGTATTTTTATCGTTATCATCTCGGGGCTAAGTAAGAAAATACAGGATTGCATCATGAGCAACTTAGATGCTGTGGAATGTAAATTAGTTAGGAAAAACGTAATACTTAAATGGTTATAATTAAATTAACTACGCATGATTTCCAGAGAGGAACAAAGATAAGTTTTTAGTGCCAATCGCTTAAAGTTTAACGCGTGTCAATGGTTTTTTTTTTTTTTTTTTTAGTATGGAGCATTTTTAAGAAAAAAATGTGAAGTTTCGTGATGGTAACTTCTTATTATTTCTGAAATACTTAATTTACACTAAAAAGAATGAAATAAAAAAATTTTGAAAAAAAAATAGAACCGACTTCAAAATTGCTCTAAAAAGTGAAAAATAATTTTATTCTTTAAACACCATCGATAATGCTTTTAAACATAATTTTTGAAGTTGGCGCAAAAACGATAGATAAAATCATTCACAGCCATAACTCAAATACAACTATAAATTTAACCAGGACCAGTTTCTTCACTATCACATACATTATGCATTGATGACAGCATATTTGAATAGCGATATAAATGTTTCGTTCGTAACTTAGGATGCTTTTCTGAAAAAAAAATATGAACGAAGCATGGTTACACTAGATTTTACGTTTTGTTTTTGCGCCAACTTCAAAAATTATGTTTAAAAGCATTATCGATGGTGTTTAAAGAATAAAATTATTTTTCACTTTTTAGAGCAATTTTGAAGTCGGTTCTATTTTTTTTTCAAAATTTTTTTATTTATTATATCTTTAACAACAAGCTGAATTCTTTTTCAGCTTTTTTTTTTTTTTTTTCATATATTGCATATTAATCACTCCAAGTGCTAGAGTAAAAGAAAGCCTGCAAACTGAACGTAGTTTAAAATTGGCAATATATTTCAAAAAATATCAGACACGGAGAACAAAACCCCCGCTTGAGGTTTTGTCATTTTCTTTCCGTCCTCCCATAAAGTACCCAGTGTTCAGTTTCGTTGTGAAATAATCTGTGTACTCTGAAAACACTCATCAAAAGCCCGATCTACTGACTTTTATTATTAGAGGGACAAAATAAGTATTTGCTGAGGCCGTGTAATTCGAGGGGTGGATCAAGTAGCCTAGGGACTGATTTCCTGTATTAGAAAGTGATCCACTGCTGCGGTTTTCCTTCCTACTCTCCTCGGTCGCCGTAAATCAGGAGATCTCTGCATATCCTCCTGAATCCCTACTCCCAGTGGCATTTTCTCCGAGCCTCTACGAGAATATTTCCTTACTGAAGGAATTCTGAGAGGCTGTGTCCACTCTTCAAGGTGAAGACGAGGTCAAAGATCAGGCGGTAACTGTTCCTTCATCCGATTAAGGCTAGGTGAAAGGTGAATCTATTTCCACTGTTAATCCTTTAACCTTTATAAGCTTCTTACCAGTTATTCACTTCGTCCTTATGTCTTCGTAGTTGGTAAGGTGGTTTATTCGATCAAATAGGAAATTACGCTGCAAAAGACGTCATAAACTCCGGCACTTACTGTGAAAGTGGTGAAGATTGTGGGTTTATGTGAAATAGTATTAGAGTAGGTTAATCAGTGCGTTTGTTTTGATTGGGGTTTCTAAACGTGCGTTTGGTGACTTTGTCGTGCTCTAAATTGATGTGGCGTTAAATGCGTAAATTTATTTATTATTTCACGAAAAGTACTAACTTGTAAAATATTATAGAAATTGGATCAGGAGTAAGAATTTAAAAAAAAATAATTGCTTTTTTAAATAACAGTAATCGAATTAATGTTGTACGTTTTCTAACAATATTTCTGTTTTAACCATCATTACCGAGAAATTTCTGACTGCTTAGTTTTTTATTGCTTATTTCTTGCAATTAAAGTCTCATCTAGCTTACAATGTAGTTGCATTTCAGCAGAACTTATGCTTTACTAGCGATAAAGGGAGTCTTTGATTGTTTTTGCAAACTCCATTCGTATTCTGCATGAAAATGAGGTATCTGAACATTCATATTCGTAAATAAAACGTTTTCTTGAATTTCCTACTCAATAGAGTGCTAATGTTGATTATTTAAATTGTTGTTTGACCGTAATGCACACTGGAAAGTTATAGTACACAAAGTTAACATCGCCACTCCATTGTTACATTGCAATCTATAAATAATTACTATTTAGTTTAAATTTAGAAATTCTAAAAAAATCATTTATCAATTTTGAACCTCGCAACTTTTTATGCCAATGGCTTTCAAAACCCACTTTTCTCAAATTTGTTTTTTTTTTTATGTTTTTTCCTTTTTAGATCATTAAACATCCTTAATGTTTTACAAATTACCCTTAATGTTAACAAATGAGCAGAGAAACATTCATACACGTGTTTCAAAGTAGCTAACTACAAGTTTTTTATAAGAAAGAAATAAACCCAAAAAATGAAAGTTACGAGAAACGTATACAAATTACCTGTAAAGATTTTTAAAAAGTAGAGATGGAAAAAAAAAGGATCAATTCCCTAACATATTAACTTTTTAAGAATGAAATGGAAGATGGCAGGGAAAAAAGAGATAAATAATATATTGATTATTAATGATTATAATGGTTGACACTTTATATTTAAAAAAAGAACAAAATAGTTAAGTGCATTATTTTTAAAATTTCAATTGCTTTTCTTTTCCATGTTCTTTGCCGTTCATTTTTTTTTTCAAAATACAAAATGAAAAAGAAAAATGCTACACTAAATTTTTCAGGCGTACTTCCTATTTTAAAAGCGTGAAATACGCCTGTTGATGATAATACTTGTTTTCTTTGATGTCTTCGATATATTTTCACTTCAAAGGTACTGTTGATCGAAACTTTTTCTGTCTCCTTATCACGTAATAATACGCGTTTTTGTCTAATAAAATGATTTTCCTTCAAGACGTCATATTCATCGAGTCATTCATAATTGTTTTCCACGTGAACTACTGCAAAGTTAGACAAAATTGTCTGAGAATCATAGTTGTCGTTAAAAATCATTAACCTACTGTTATTTGTTTTAGATACATACAAAACAAGATAACTTCAATTCCACATTTTAAAAAATGAGTCTGTTATACTGCCGTGGGCCGGTAAAGGGCAGTTACTGCAAATTTTTCATTTTTCATTTTTTTTTTTTTTTTTTGTCATTTATTGTACGTTAGCTTTATAATACAATCTTGCTCATTTGAAAAAAAAAGTGCGAATAAAACGTCTAATTTCAAAATGTCCCTATTGTTAGTATTGAATCCAACACACATTTCTTCAAATATCTCGAAACCTCACTTCTGCAGATACTGCCGTTTACCTGCCCACGGCAATATAGTTAGATACTCAGGATCTATTTCTTTCTTTTCCGTAATTGTGGCATTTTTTTTTTCATAATTGATTGTTTTATTCAACGTTTTTTTTGGGAATTGCATCAGTTTTTTTTTTTTTTTTTGTATTTTTCTTTGTTGTTTTTGAAAGTTTTATATGCTTTCCTCCCCCCCCCCTTTTGAATGACTATTTTGCTCTTCCAGTTTTTCAATCAATGTTAGAAAATAATTTTAACATATTTATGTGCAACAGTGAGGTGTTTTTCACGTACAACCATTTTCTTGCATTACGAAGGAGTTTCCATATGAATCCAAAACTCGTGTGTCCAGTTTTCTTCAAAAATGTAAATGTGTATATTCGGCTCCAAGATGTGCTCTTTAAATCACAATAATTTGAATGACTTCCTACCCATAGTTCTAATTCCATAATTATTTTTATTTGAAAAAAAAAAGAAAAAAAAATCCTCTCTAGCTCTTTTATTGATGTTTTTACTAAGCATTAAATCCTATATCAAATAAAATTGTAAAACATTATTTTTTAACCACTGAAAAAGGAAAAGGAAAAACTAATTAAGGCTCAAAATTGAATTAAAACTTCCTGCACGTTTGATAAGGTTACAGAAAAGTAAAAATAATGGACCGCAATCCACCTGCAGTTTTTACCATATTAGTTCTAATAATTGGATTTAAAAGAAAAACGGACGATAGACGTCTTTTTATACACATTAAATTTGCATAAAGATTAAAAGTACTCTTGGAATAAAAGCATAAATCCAACAATTTTTAATAAATCCTTGGAGCACAAAAGAAAAGTTTCTATTGTTCAGCATTAAAATGTGAGATAATAGTATAAGCCGACCAAACAAGTGAGCTCCGACAACTGGACTCAACCAAACAATAGAGATTAAGATTGGTCAGTGAAGCGACACTAACTCCACGACAGTACTCATCTTCACAATTAAGGATTAAGAAAGGAATTACTGTTAAACGGAATTAATCTGGGTTATTAGACTTCCAGCCACTAAGTCGGCAGGAAGTAGTAGTAATTACACCGTAGTTTAACAAATACAAAGGGTTGTGTGTTTATTAATTATGCTTGTTAAAAAATGAAATAATTTTTAATCATTTAGTAGTGCTTGATTACATTTACGTATTAGGGTGTTTACTGGAATAAATTTCTTTTGTAGAGGATATAATACTTAAACATCCTCCATAAACCCCTTTCTCTTACTTGTTGGAATTTTTCGCAAGTTTTGATCCAAATGATCATCAAGGAAGGCATAAGGTTTTTATTTAACAAACAATTTCGTTTTTAATTCTTTAATAATTTTGTAAATGTGAAATAGTTATTTAGTAATTTCAGAAATGAAAACAACAAGTTATTGAACACGTCAGGCTTTAACGTATGTTTTTAGTGATTTGTATCTACCGAAAAAATGCTTCGAAATTTCTGAGTAATAAAGATAAAATTAATGAATTATGTAGGTATTTGATAAAGAACAATATAAGAAGATTGGTACATTATGGTTCCAAAAAAAATTTTTTTTTAGAAAAAATCATAGTTAATTTCATTTCTGTTTTGCTTTTCTCAGAAGTTTAATGGAAACGAATGAGTTCTTTAAAAATTATTATTGTTATTGAAATGATCCAGATGGGTTAAGCTTTTTGAGTATTTCAGTGATATTTAAGCTCTAAAGAAATTTCTTATTTTGATCAAGCAAAAACGAATTTTAGTGTCTTAGTATAAGGTACCGAAACATGATGTAGAAAAATTTCTTTGAATTTTACTTTAATTGAAAAGTTTAAGTTTCTTTTCACTTAGGAAAATGCATTACTTTATTGCACAAAAAGATATTTTTTGGTCCTTTAAATGAACCTTTACTTTTTACTTCAGTTAAATATTACTCGTTTTACTGATCTTTGGATTTATTTAAATGTTTTACCGCAAACACAACAAAATGTTTGGATCAGATATGAAACATTACCAAAGCCAACATAGTTAGTCAATATTATCTAAAATATTAGATTTTCTTTAACTTAACGTTACAGATGTGTTAAATTTCTCTCAACGAGTTATTATTTTGTTTTGCATAAAACTCTATAGATAAATGAAAATTTTTAATTTAATTTAAAGCTAAAATGACACACTAAATTTAAACTCATATCTGTAATCTCAATTAAATGACTCTTTTTGTTTATTGATAAATTACTGCCTTTTGAATTGGTTCACTCAAAAAAAAGAACTATTTTCTTTTTTTTTTAAGTGAATGCTATATTAAAAAAAAAACCTTTGCATATTACTTGCAATCTTGAAAATCTTTTATTACTAGTAGTTACTTTTCCAACAATAAGTTATTTCATTTCAAGCACTAAATTCTATAGCTTACCTAAAATTTTTATTTTCATTTAAGGTTATTCATACTTATTTTCCTTAATATTTTATTTTCAATAATAAGGAAGAACTGAACTTTTTTTTTTTTTGAAAAAAAAGCCGCTGCAATAAAATAAAATACATTTGATGCCGTAAAATATTGTAATATAGTTTTGTGCGAGAAACTAAAATATTCATACATTTTTTTTTTTAGGGAGAGGAAAAAGAAATAATGGAAAAATTAAGAATTTCTCTTATTTTTCCAATTTTTGCTAATCAAATAAAACATGCAACTGCACATGCTGAATTTAAAGCAGTAATATTGTCAAAGAAAATGATTGCAAATTCTTTTTTTACTGACTTAGGCATTTTTTACTCCTAAAACTATCTAAATTTATCATAGAAATACCTTCATTGTTAAAAGAAATTCAAAATCTCTACATCTCTTTGATTTATCTTAAAACAAAATAATTTCTTTATGCACTGCTTGAACTTTTTTTCATTTTGTAATTGTAAGCAATATATTTTGTTTGATAATTTTCATACATTTTACTCTCATATATATCATATTTAGAATTATCATAGATATCTTTTAATTGTTAAAATAAATGGATAACCTCAATGTACCTCTCATTTTTGTTGAAGTTAAAAAAAATCATTAATAATCTGCTTGCCCCCTTTTTTTACTTGATAACTACAAGCAATACATTCTATTGAATAATTTTCATATTTTTCGCTCTTAAAGCTATCTAAATTTACAATAAAAATCATGTGATTGTAGAAAAAAAATCACATCAATGTCCGTTTCATTTCTCTTGAAACAAAATATTTTTTTACTGCAGTATTTACATTTTTTTCATTTGGTAATAGTAAGCAGTATATTCTATTAAATAATTTTCTTGTTTCGTGTTAAAACTATCTACAATATTTATTATTAAAAGAAATCTATAAAATCTATGTCACTTTCATTTATCTAGCACCAAAATCTTGTCCTCAAAGCATTACTTTTGGAATTTTTCCATTTGATAATTACATGCAATCTATTCTGTTAAATAATTTTCATATTTTTCACTTTTAAAAGTATCTAAATTTATCATAGAAATTGCTTGAGTGTTAAAAAAAAAATAATAACATCATATTCATTTTCTTTTGTCTTGAAGCAAAATATTTTCTTCAATGCAATGCTTGCAATTTCCTATTGGGCTTCAAATGAGTACAACTTTGGATAACTATTTAAAAAATCTTTTGTTAATAAATAGAAAAAATCCGAGAAGAAAATGAGCTATACAATGTATCCAATCAGTTGGCTGTATATTAGTGGATTGTTAAGGTGTAAAAGTATTTAGTTGATTCAAAAATGGAAAAAAAGTAAGTTTTTAAAAAATTGAAAATATTTTAAATTATTTATTTAAGTTTAAATTTTTTCCGGCGAAATCGATTAATCTTCTTTAGTACATTGTAGCTTCACTAAAGAGCATGATAACCAAGGTGAAATGAAGGGCATCTGCGCAGAAGCTAGGAGCGCTTCGCCCAATTCATCTAGCTTCTGAAGCGAAAAAATGTAGATGAAATTTTTGAAACTTTAAAAAATATTAATAAAATTTTTCTTTTTATTACTATTAATTATCTTGTACTTTGGTTTGTTTAGACAAAAACATTATTTTTCACACTAAGATAAAATCCTTTTAGAAATGGAAATTTTTCTCTACGGGTAAAGCTAAAAACGGTTAAATCTTCCCGGAAAGCTATGTATTTATGAAATTCGTCTCTAATAGCTTGAAAATAGGAATTTTTCACAACTTTGGCTCTTATACGTCATTTACAAACAGTATTTTGAGAAGATTTCGTTCTTAATTCTCATGCGAGATTTAATGGAGCAATAAATCAGTTTTCAGGAATTTATTTTTTATGACATGAAGAATTTCTTGCATACATAACAGCTTCTGCTCTTGAAAACATTTACTTTTTCACAGTTTTTTTTTTTTTTTTTTTTTTTTTTTTTTTGTACACTTCTTCAAGAAGTTGATGAGTTTTGAAGCTTTTCGGCTCACATTTGGCCATTAAAAACTGCTTTATGATTTATTTATTTTATTTATTTAATTATATTTATTTATTTATTTTTTGGTGGTTCTGTTTCTAGCTGTAAATTCTAAAGTAATCGATTTTCAAGAATTCCTACTTTACGAAGATAAAATCCTTGAAATTCCCGGCAAATATTTTATCTGAAAAGCTCTTCCTAAACACAACAACTTGTTCTTGAAAACATTTGCGTCCTTACATTTTGGCTTTAGGTAAAAGAGGTAACGTTTCGAACCCTTTTCATATTTTTCCTTTAGGCAAGAGAATCAGTTTTTTGACGATCCGTATAAGCTAACTTTGTAATCAAAAATTTACCGTTTTAGGAGGGGGTTTCACATTGTTTAAACGTTTCTGAATTTAAGAGAAATACTTACCGGTGTAATTTAAAACACCCATGTCCATTGAATTGAGTTTCTTGTCCATGGCGGAAGAGATGGCGGCTTCCCTAGGTGCCCAAGTTACGTCTGGGAACTGGGATTCTGTCGCAGCCTAACTCCGTCCCCCCATTGCAGTTACCCCCACACACCATTAATATATGCGATATTTAAGGTTCGCGCGCTCCACGCATCTACCGACGCACGCCTTCGCAAGCTCCACGCATTGGAACATCCCTCACCGTCTTTCCATTGGTGGCTGAATGATCTCGCCAAGGAAATAGGCGGAGTCTGCTCTTGAGCTTCTTCGCTCTATCGCAATGTTCTCCCCAACAAGGTTTTTTACCCACGCTCCCATATAACAATCCGGAAACTTTTCACTCTTTTACACAGTTACTCTGAGAAATAGTAGTGGCGTGGGAGGAATGATTACTCCTATCTGAATACCTAAACAAGAGGTTTGGTAAGCCGCATGACTTGTTAGTAAAACGATTTTTGTGCTCTTTAATTTTTTATGAGCCTTTTCTTTACTGTCCATAGTGTATTTATTTTCTTCTCGTTTTTTGCTTTCAATTAAGATGTATTTTTTTAATATAAAAGTAGCCAGAATTTGCTAATTTTAAAAAAGTTTTTTAATTCCGATTCGATGAAAGTCAGTTTAAAGCAAAATAGTAGATTGCTGCTTTAGAGAATATTACTTAAGCAAACTTGTAAAGTATCGAACTGTCCATCAAATTTGCTATAAGTATTTTTAAAGTATAACTTGCATATCGTTTAAAATGTTTAGGCTCAATTTAAATGTTTCGAATATTACAATAACGTTTCACCGTGAGTGCATGCAAAAACCGATGCCTTGAGTATTGAATGAAAAATATTCGAGGGAAAATAGATCAGGCAGACGGAGAGAGATTCAATGTCAGAGTGTGATAGTCTCTCCGAGCTACAAGTATTTCATATCAACGCTGCTGCATGCCTGTGCATTGTAAATAGAAGATATGAGCTAGGTTCAAATTAGGTCAGAGTTACATTGTAATTAAGTAGTGCATTATTAGTGAATAGGTATTGCAAGTGAGTATTGTAAGTAAGTAGAGCATTTTAAGTAAAAGACATGAGTTAAGTTTATCCAAATGAGGTCAGAGATGACATTGTAAGTAACTAATGCATTATTAGTAAGTAGAGTATTATAAGTAAAGTAGAGCACTGTAAGTAAAAGAGATTAGTTAGATTTATCCAAGTTCGGTCTTATTGAGGCTCGTGAAGTATGTAGGGGAAAGGGGGGCGCATGTGAACATTTTTTTTCATATCTTTATTTTTTTTTTAAATATTATCAATTTCTCAGAACAAAATTGCCCCCTTGATTGAATAGATTTTTTTTTCAGGCTTAAAAAAAAAAAAAGAAATTTCTTTACTTTTTGGTATTTTTAAAAAGTGTCGTCAATTGTTTACTTGTGCCCTTATAGGGGGGCACATGTGAATAAGTCTGGGGCACATATGAACACAATTTAAATAAGCGGAACATGCATAATATTTCAACGAAAAACTGTTTAATATGAAAAATATAAGCATATACCAAATATATTGAATTATTTGTAACCTATAAGGTGTCAGTTTAAACTGTACAATAACTGTGTCATTAAGAAAATATTTTCCGAACTATATAACATTGCACACTGTCAAATTTTTTAGCTTTATTACTTGTACACTGGTTAGACAAGAAAAAAAAACTTATTAGACTACATTGTACAAAGGATATTTTATTCTGTTAAAATTATTTTTATTATAGATTGAGATTAAGTTTCATACAGAAGATTATAATGTATTTTAAAATTATTTTTAAACTTCAGTTTTTAATTGTATGAAAATCTTTTGTCTTTTTATTTGATGTAAATATTATATAACATTAAACTACTGACGAACTATCTAGTGACAAAATATTTAAAAAATAATACTAATAATAAAAATAAACAAATAAATATTTAATAATAACAATAATAATTTACAATAAATTTACGAAGTTATTGCAGAAAATTAATTATTATAAATATTTACACATTTTTTAACACTCATATTACCCGACACTAACATTAATATTATGAAGAAGATATGGGAACTGTTCACACGTGCCCCTAGATATTGTGTACACAAGTTCCCAATCGTCTACCTTAGAATTAACTTGCAAAAATTAATAATTCTTAATTTAATTTTAAAAACACATTGTCACATCGTCATAAATTTACTTAAATGTTCATATAATGGTTTCCAATAATTAAGTTTAGCTTATTAGTTAGTTCAAAATATGTTGCTACATGACGAAGACAATGATAAAATTACAACTAAAGATGAAAACAGTCAGAAAAAAACGGAAAAACACCATTTTGTTCCGAAGGAGTTTATTTCCACTTCTGAAAAATTGAAAAAATGTTTTTTTTTTTCAACTTTTCAGGAAGTTTTAATTGAAATTTTCAGCAAAAATTAATTAGAAATTTCTCATACTTAAATTCTGAAGCAATTTCCTCCCCCCCCCCCCCCCACCCCTTTCTTGTATGTTAAAATATTGTCTAACTTTGATAATGCAAGTTGTTGTATGGTAATATAATTTGCATATAGATTAAAAAACATTTTATACTTTTTGAAAAAAAAATTAAACCAATATCCTAAGTGAAGAATTTATTTTCCTTCTTCATAAAACAAACAAGCATAACTTTAATAACAGAACTACGAGTATGTTTCTGCTGACTAGGCGAACAAAATGTACAGGGTGCGGCAAAAAAAAAAAAAAAAATCGGGCAAGCAATTTTCCATGTAACTTTATTAAAAATAAATGAATTAACATAGCACAAAAAATAATAATATGTGAAGACCTTTAGCAAAAAATAAATTAATTGGCTTCAAACTGCCTGCCTTTTGAAATAATACAGTGGTGCAACTACTTATTGAAAATTTCATTCAAGAGCCGCAAGTCCTTTAATCAATCCTATTCCCTATAAAGCAATTGGTCTAAACTTATGTGTAGTTTAGAGTAGACCTTTGAGTCGAAAACACGCCATACAGTGTAATAAATGGGATTGAGGTCTAGCGAGTAGAGAGTCCACTCTAAAGATGATATCATGTCAAAAACAATGTGCCTTGCACCACTCTTGTCTTTTTAGCCGTATGAACTGGTGTGGAGTCGAATTGAAATGTCCCGTCTACATTGCTGTTCTGAAGTGCTCTTAAGTCCACAGAAGTACAACAGTTTCTAAAATAAAAATCTGGTACACTTTTTAATTTATTTTATGGCCCTCATCCACAAAAAAAAAAAAAAAAAAACAGAGATTTTTTGTCGCTTGTGCTGATTATATCTCATACAAAGCCTGATTTTGGATTTTGGCGATGTTTAACATTTTCTAAGGTGCTTGGAGTGTCTACAGACCAAATCCTATTGTTCTGGGGAATATGAGCTGGTTGAACGGTAAATCAGTGAAAAGTATATCTTCCAGCGTGGACTTGCAGCCCGTCTCAAACGTTTCTGGCATCTTTGGAGTCATACGAATGCCTGAACTTTAAAATAGCAGGTCTTTTGCTTAAAAGTGTTAGAAAAACAAACAACAATACATAAACTAGGAGATATATTGTAAGTTATTTTTAAATTAAGTGAGATGCAAAAATAAATAAGACACTCTTTAAAATGAAATTATTTTACTTCCATTCGATGATGCAATCTTCGCCCGAGGTTTTTTTTTTTTTTTTTTTTTTTTTTGCTGCACCCTGTATTCTGCTGTGCTAAGCACAAAAGTGGAATCTGCGGTTGAACTCAAGTTGAGATATTGCGTTTTAAATTTTGGCTCTTCCATATATTTAAATCAAATGTGTGTTTTTTTTTTTCTTTTTCTTTTTTTTCAGAATTAAAAAAAAATTAGTTCCTTATCAAATGACCCCAAAACATTTTATTTATTAAGTAACAGAGAAAAACTTAGTTATAATAACTCACTTTTGTTCAAAAGTATAGGTATAACTACCTTTACTACAGTGCTTAACACAGCCCTATGAATAAACTGAACCTCCAGCTTAAGTTTTGGTTCAGCTTTAGAAATCATTACGCAGTTTTGGTTTGGAGTTTCTATTAGAAAGCAAAAGAAAAACCGATTTAGTTTTGAGTTGGAATTAGACTGGATTGGAAAAAATCAAAACTCAATAGCTTTTATTTTCACACAGCAAAGTTACATTGTAAGGAATTGAAATCATACTAATTTTTCTTTTAAACAATATCAATCATGTTTGTAAGTCAAAAATTACAATTATTATTTCAAGTTTCAAAGGCAATCTCAAATAGAATTAATTGTTATGATTAGGCACACCTTACCCAGTATTATTGGTTGAACGACGACTTGACTTATTTCTGGTGTTTGACCAAGAAAGATCTCAGTTATAAAACTAAAAGGTTTTTTTTTTCTAATTAAACTTATCTTTATGTGTATTTCTGATAATCAGAAAAAGGATGTGTGGATTGCGTATATTTTTTTAATGTTTAACCCTTAAAATGTTCCAAGAAATATAGAGTTATTAAGAAACCCTATTTTTGTTCATAAAAAAAGCAATTTTTCCATTTTTTAAATTTTTCCCGAAAAAAAACCGGTAAAAAACCGTTTTTTTTTTCCACCACTTCAAAATTTCCGAAAATTTTACATCTCTACATACAACACCTGCTAAAACAAAGAAGTTGTTACCACACGAACAAAAAATAACTCATTGCTCTAAAAGTTTGGCCAAAGGGTAGGACTGATATTGCCATTTTTGAGAATTTTTCAAGTTTTTTGCTAGAAGTTATTCTAGTAAAACGTACCATGTTCCCCCGCGTTCATATGAATCCCCTTTTTTCCCACTCTATTTTCCGTTTATGGGCAATGTTATATTTTAACAGACGCATCAAATAGTTACACTAAACACTTTACAAAAACTTCAAATATGTTAGATGCTTGCTTCGTTGCATGAACTTAATTAAGAACAAGGACTCTACTTCTATACAATGCAATAAAATTTTGAAGATTTTCAGAAGCAATTTTTAAATTAAATTTTTTGACTCAATAACGGTCGTATCTTCTGAAATACGTCCATTAGGCGTAGGCCTCCTACACCCGAGGCGGTTAGTTGAATCAACTTTTCGAAAACGTTGCCTCTCAACTAGATGACTGGTGTTTTTCGTTGTGTCCGTGTAGAAAGTTTTTTTGAAACAAAAAATAATGAAAAAAAAACTTTACAAATTGAACGAGGAATTTTTACGAATAGTTATTTTTATTATTATTATTGTAAAAGCACTTGATTTTACATCATGAGCCTGTTTTACGAATATTAAACCAACCAAAACGTATTTTTGTCGATTTTTAGCTAATAAAATAAAATACATATGTATCACTTAATTAAAGTCTTTTGGCTTCTATAAAACTTTCTCATTCAAAAAATTCAATTTATTTTTTACGCAGTAAAATTTCTTTATAAGCTTTACAAGGGAAAATTACCAAAAGTTACTGAATGCGTTCTGTTTTCGAACAATAGAATAATAGCATTCTTCATTTCCAAAGACCATCCAAATTAACTCACGAAGATTTAAAACATTCATTGGTTACTGCTAAACAGATCTTTAATTTTTCTAAAACTTATAATTACTCACACTCAGAACGCATACCTTCCAGGATAATTCAGTAGAAGGCAAATCTTGTCATTTGCGACCATTGTTTCTTCGTTAGATCAGTAACTCCCTTTCCCCTAGAAGGACAATTTTACAATACGTTTTGTTGCTGCTAATGCTGCTTGGGAGACCCAAGTCCTATTTGAGTAGCGAGTATGGATTAAAGGCATAAGAAGTAGCTCCTGAAAGAATGAGGTCCCCAATCGGGCAGGAGTTCTACTCCGGCCTCAGCAGATGACAGCACCACCTCTCCAATTTACCCATAGTTCGGGAGCTGACACGGAATGTCTCCAGTCCACCATACTTGAAATACTATACAACTAGTACATACCTCAATCATACTAACTATTCGTGTTTTAAGTTACACTACGAAGTCATGAATTGCGCTTAAAACTGTGCGTTCACACTCAATCTTGAATAATTTCAGTGCATGTGAAAAGTGACAAATCAAAACTGTTTACTATGTTAGAGATCTTTTTATTTTTACTTTTCCCTGTAGTCATTTCTGTCTAACTTCTACCCATTCATAAACCTAACTTTATATTCAACACTTGTAAAACATGCTGTGCAAAATGCTCAACCTTCAAACAAGAAAAACTATTTGAAAAGTAATAACTGTTATTAAAGTTCAATAAATATGCAAGATCTTTTAAAGTGATATTAAGAGAACGAAAGGTGATGCTTTCTCTGAAAATTTACTAGTAAAATATCACTGCCAGTAAATATCACTACTAGCATGATATCACTACCAGTAAAACTTCGTCTCTTTCCTATACCTTCTTAAATGTTGATATAAGAAATCCATTTCAAACTCTTAACAATGGTAGGAATCATCAATGGCTTTGATATTAATTTCCATGAAACTAAGGAATGATAGTTGTGTATTTATGAAGAGAGAGTGTTAAGTGAGCTACGTTAAATGTAATCACAAAGATAATCAAGGCTAATTTAAAATATTAAAAATTTTATTTTCTAATAAACTTTATTGCATAAGTAAATCACAATTAAAAATAACATTGAAAGCTGCTTCATAAGTATAGGGAGAATTATTTTTACAGCATTGTGCATAACAGTTACCTAAATATGCTTTGATGAACCTCCAAGAATGAAAATGTGAACAGTCCTTCAGAAAGACAAGGATAAAACTTATTTAATTCGAAAGCAATTATTTTATTAATTAGCAGAAATGTAAACATGCACTCTATAACAAAAAAATCGACGCACCAAGAAGGGATGATCCGATTGAGACGAAAGTTGGTGGATAAGAAGACAATGCACAGAATAGTAAATTATTAAATTTCTCAGAACAATTGAATAATTTATGTCAGAGTTACAGTAACAAGTTCACTAAGGTATTGACCCGCCTCTAGCCTAGATACAAGCTGAAGCACGGCGTGGCAAACACCGATAAAGCTCCCGGAGGGTGTCTTGCTGTATTTCCGGCCAAATTCACTCCAATTGTCGGACGAGGTTATCAACATTCCTTGCCAGATGCAATCGCCATCCCATTATATCCCAGACATGCTCAATGGGAGAGAGATCTGGTGATATGTCAGGCCACGGAAGAGTTTGACAAGCTTGCAGACAGTTCGAAGCAACACGTGCCGTATGTTATCTGGCATTGTCTTGCTGAAAACCAGCCGAGGGTACTGCAAAAGGAACGGCAGTAAAACAGGTCTTAGGATGTCGTCGACGTACCACTGTGCAGTAAGTGTACCTCTAATTACGACCAAAAGGGTCCTGTTATCAAAGGAAAGGTAAAATGTCTTTCATCTATAAAATAAGAATAAAAAATTAATATTTGGGAAAGAATATGACCCTAGTTATTTATGAAAAGACAATTATAACATGCAGAAAATGTTTCCGAAAAACAAGAAAATTATTTAAATATTTTTACAATACAAATTAATTTTACCTTTTATTGAGGAATACATGTTATATGTATGTGGGATTTTAAATGTAACCGCATAAAAATTTATTAATTTTATTTTTTTGGAGCATTTGAAATTTGTTTCTATTACTGTTTTCACCGTTGGTTGAGAACAATTACAATTGACGCATGCGCGGTGACTTTAAAAACTCGTACAACCAAGGTATCTAGCTCAACCATGAAAGCAGGGGGGGGCAGCCGTAGGGGAGCACTGATGGGAGGTCACTGTGACCTCCCAAAAGTTTTCTTATTCGGAAAGTTTTGTTTGACGATATGACAAAAATATCATCATTCGGAAAGTTTTGTTTGACGATATGATAAAAATATCATCCGGCAAAATTTGGAGTCCATTGGGCGAATAATCATCATTCGGGGAAATTTGGAGTTCCATTCGGCCTATTGAGAGTTTCCACCCTGATAAAATTTGAAGTTCGGGGTGCACCTGAAAAGACCCATCATTTGGGAAGTTAGGAGACTGGTTTTTAGCACCTCCCCTCACCACCCTTTTCGTTTCAAGATTTTGGAGGCAATGAAATTCTGAAATGAGTGTGGTATTAACCCAACTAAACACCAATTACTTTCCCTTTTCAATGAGCTCCCAAAGAAGATGTATACACTTTCAAACTCAGAAACAAGTTACTACATCTAAACTCTTTGATAAATTTAGAAACTGAAACAACCGTCAATTTCTTTTTATTCTAAATATTTCTTATTTTCGAAGTTGGAGGGGGAGTTGCGCAACCTTGCCCCCCTCTGAATACGCCCATGCGTAGAGCTGGCTATCGCCATACCTGTCGAAGGAATATTGCAAAGCGCTAATTCTTTCATTCAAAGCAATTTTTAACAGCTGGCAACCCCCACTTGCGGCCATTTTTGCATACCTTAGTTAATCACGTTCAGAAAAAAATTAGCTTTAATTTGATATATAAATGATGACTATACTTTATGAGTGCATAAATGTGCACCAATAGTACCCGTTTACATGTGGCTGCGAATATGTAGCGGCCAGTTGCGCAACGGCAACCATAACTTTTCAAGTTCTTTAGATATATTTCTTTAAAGTAGAGTATAGTTTATTTCAATAACTAGTTTATTTCGTCATTTTTATCCCAAAATGTCAAACAATATTAATTTAATAAAAAATACTTGCGGGCAATTTTTGCTAGGCAACCTAGCCAAAACACATTGCCCCTTTCATATTGTAACATAAAAATTTGATTTTAACTTTATACTCGATGAGTGCAGAATTCTGCAGCCGGATCTCGTACTATGTATGTTGCTGGACCCTTGTCTGTTACTGGTGCCGTTACCTTAATAGTGACAAGAAGTTCCACGCCAGCAAAGAAAACAAATGAATCATCATTTAAAATCTCCGACACGGTTTCTATTTGCGATGATCATTGGTAGGTAGCTGATTCCACGCGCGGAATTTCCTTCTCTTCGTCCGGCGGAAAATGGATGGCAGCAAGACAAGGGAAAGCTTCGAATGAATGTGAAAGGTAATTGGCGGCGGCACTCCCTTAATCCAGCGGCATTACTTCGGCGAGAGGCTGGAATCGCATCCGTTTGTGCAACACTAGTTTCTCCCCCGGCAATTATTTCTTTAATAAAATGGGGATATCATTCTGTCTTTCTGCCACTATTAAAAATGGCAAATAGTTTTATGTAGTAAAACTTTGCATTCTATTGTTATTTATCAATTTTATTTTTTACTAATGGCACCAGCACGGCATTGCCCGTAGTAGAAAAATGGACAGGTAATTTGGATCGTCTGTATATTTACAAATAATGGATGATGAATTTCTCGCCAATTTGCTGTGTTCATTTGCTCGCCCATGTTATGGTTCCACGTTATGACAATTTGGTAATTTACTCGTCCACGGTATGATAATTTGCTCGGTAAAATGTTCTTAAAATTGAAATAGAAAAACAACAAAATCGAATTTTTGAAAAATCGCTTCGAGATGCTCAACCCTATGGTACGAATTAATTCTGTGACAAATTTCATGAAAATCGGCCGAACAGGCTAAGCGCTATGCGCGTAACAGAAATCCAGACATCCAGAGACACAGACTTTCAGCTTTCTTATTAGTAAAGGTTTGTGTGTTCTTTTCAATAGTTTTAGTCATTTTTTTTACCATAAAACTAAACAATATTACCTGAATAAAGCTGTGAATTTGCGATAAAGCTTATGAAAATTCATTCAAAACTCAGCTACATCTGTCGGAAGAAAAATCAAAGTTTTACATTATAAAACGAGGCTTGTTTAATAATGTAAAAGTTCACCAACAAGAGTAAACTTTGCATTATTAAACGTAATAACATAATTATGACCGCAAGCTTAATATACGATCATTTTTAAGTACACCTGCAACACTTATACTTAATCGAAAAGAAATTATCAATTAGCCCTTTAAAAAAAAGTTGAAGAAAATATTTCGCATCTTAAAGATGAAAAATACGTAATTAAATACAGTACCTTACAGAATGTACTGAAAAAACATTACGAAATTTGTTAAAGTAGTTGAAATGAAATTCGCAAGACATGCTTCAAGAAGGAACACAGCCATCAATCATGGTAAAGGGTTTTCTATCACAAACTAGTAGGGCATAGAACTCTGAGGGAACCCAGACTGAAATAATTGACTCGGATAATGACTTTGAAGATGTTAGTGTCAGAAATTAAAGTGGCGTGACTTACGGTAGGGCCGAATGGAACAATACTCTTTCGAAGGTTATGGTCCACCTTGGGCGGTTGGGGCAAATGAATGATGTAAGTATGATACTTGTGACAAATTTTTTGCGTAACGCATTATAAATACAAAAGTTTTGTACAAAGATTTCAATTTTGCTAATAAATTGAATTTTTGTCATTTATGTTACGAGTGAAATAGGTATTAATGTTCATTTTTATGCTTTCTAAGTATGGTGCTATCTACTCAGCAAATTGTATTAGAAAATTCATCTATGCTAGATATAACATACCTAATTTAGTCGTGAATACACAAAATTTCACATTAATTATATTCACCATAGCGTTAGCATTAAAGTCGTGTATAACCAAAATGAGTGCTGAAATAACACTTTTTATTAAAAAGGTTTAGATCAAAATTTATCTAAATGCTCATTTTACGTTACGAAAGTAACTACATAAGTCTTTAGATTATAATTTAGAGATAAAACGATTCGTTTCACCAAAATGAATTTTAAACCAGAAGTAAACTAAAAAATGTGATTCTCTTAAATGTTTATTCACTATATAATATGAGTTTCCTATAAATAGTACGTAAGAGTCAAGAATTTTTATTTCAACTGCTTGAAGTTCATCATTGCATGCATGTAATAACTTTGACCGAAAACACTTAGCGTATTTTTTTAAGATTATTGTAAGTCGGGGATATTTGATAAGCAATATTTGATAAGCTTTTGAGAAGAGTTTGCGAACACTAACACGAGTCCTCAACTTCAGAGCACTTTTCAGAACATTTATGAAACACTCATCGTTTTCCATATCCATTACATTTTTCATAATGGATTATACTGTTGAATTTGCAACAATCACGCTTGGCAGCTACCAGCAGCCGGAGAATGAACGTTCTTCGTGCAGAGTTGTTAAAGCATTCGTGAAGTCATTTCGTGTCCATTGCAACAAAATTTCTAATATGTAGTATCGTATTGAGAGTTTCTATCGGCTACTAGTTAAAGAAAGCAGAAAAAATTATGTTTGCGCGATAGTAAGCGATAATTTCACAAAAAATGCCAAAATGTATTAAAAATCGGTACTCAAATGTGTCCCCAAGCTCTTCTCAAATGTTTTTTTTCCAATTTCAAATTTTAAAAATATCCTGAGCGGGGCATGTTCGGGACAGTTTTGGAATAGATTCGGAATACCTATCCGTGGATTTATTTATTTTTTTTAACGCAGCAATTCGAAACGAATTTTAGTAGATATTTTGACAACTGGAACGTATTTTCTGAACTAAAGTCTTTCAAACATGTTTCCAGTGTGCACTGGGTATTTGCAGTGTACCAAGTTCTTTCACAAACTAGTCATATTTCAAAATTAGTTTTTGGGTTTGATATAGCATTGGTTTTGGATAGGAGGTATACAATTGAAAAATCTTTTTCTATTTTCTTCACTAAGACGTTTTCTTGTAACACCAAGATTGCCAAAAATATATTGATTTATAAGAGAGGGGAAAGGGACAACAGATATGTCCTTCAGCTTGCCCAAGGACGTATATGTTCCTTCCGCACGATTAGAATTCTTGGAATCGTGCCAATAAACCCTTGGATTTTACGAAAAACGGTAGAAGTAGTAAATGTTTATATATTTTCCTTTTTTCATTAGTTAAAGGAAACTTCACAAAAAAAAAAGCCTTTGCTAAGCATTTTGTTTATGATACGAGCCTTTATTTGGATCAATATTTACTCCCATGGCATGCATATGTTTTTATTTTTAGTTTGATTCCATACCTTCAGAAAGGGTTCACTTTTATTAAAGTAAATAAGATGATGCATTTTCACAGCGATGCTTCAACTTCACTAGTACTTTCAGTTCGACGAAATTCATTTCAATATTAATTTCACCATTTCTTTGCCCATTTTCAACACATTTGAGCTTAGAAAATTTAGATGTAGATTCAGTAAGGGTAAACGAAAACATTAACACTACTTTGCAGGAGAAATGTTTATCTGGTGCTTCCAAAAATTTAGACTCGCTCTTATAACAATGGTAAATAATTATAAAATATTTTTTTAAATAGAATTACGTTGCTATACCTCAATGCGGTATTATATTCTATATGAATTGCAGTAATAACTTAAAAATCACCAGTTTTGAACTTACGTTACCATGGTCCTGAGTTAATAAAGTAATTGGAAATGATTGGTGATTTTTTTTTTCATACTCCACATAGTTTTAAAAATTCCCTACATAAGTGAGGATTTTTAAAACTAAGTAAACGGTTTTTGAATGACGAGTAGAAAAAAAATGGAGGACATTATAAGAGTTCTGTGGGATTTCAAACAACACCGTAGGCATCACCACTGTTTGAAGGTAGCGCTATGGAAAAAGTTATTGAATAAAGTTTAGTGATCAGAAATTTTCTTCTAGAAGTTCAAATGCGAAATAAATGATTTCAATTACTTAAATTTGTCTTGAAGAAAGTAACAAAAAATATTGGTTGTGAATTTCACCTTTTCTTCTAGTTTTTCAGTGCAACTTAGGTCTTTTCATTTTCAGTTACTCCATAAATATTGGGCCCTGGAGTAAATGGAAACAACTAATCTTGTCTCACTTCTTATTTTTTTGGTTACTTTTGATTTTGATGTAAATTACGCTTTTGTGAGTGTAACACACAGTATAGCATAAATTCAGCTTCTGTTTTATTTTATGTATTCATTTATTAAGATATTTTTATTTATATTATTTATTTATATTATTTATTTATTTATTGTGAGATTTTTCTCTTTAATCGATTTTATGTTGTATTTGGAGGCTGCAGACTGCCCACAGGCTTCAGGTTGAATACCTGTTACCCTCTGAGCTGAGTGTCTATGTCACGATTTTCAACTCAGATCAATCTCATAGGAAAATAAATCACTTTTTTTAGCCTACAGCAAATCCTTTAACAGACCTAGAATTTTTTAATACCTGATTTTTTTTTTTTTTTTTTTTTTTTTTTTTTAGATAGACATGCTAACGGGCATTCTACTAAGTCTGAATCTGGATAACAGAGCGCAATTTATTTTAAATGGCACAAAAAGTCCATGTTACTTTATGACTAAATTGGAGTCGGAAGCTGATAACGCTTAAATAATGTTATGTTCGACACGCATCGGCTAATTATTATACATGGTATTTTATTATTATACTATTTAATGCTATGCATGGTATTGCTCTTTCCGAAATTCAAAAATGTTTTAAATGCATCAGAGCTCCTCACTGACGTTCGCAACAGTTCACAGAAACCCCTTCCTCTGATAGACCTTGAATTTTTTAAAGATATATATTTTTTTACATTGACATAATGATAAGTAACCTTCTTCTCAGTCATCACTTCTGATAGTAGAGCGCATTTCATTTCGAAATGCACAAGAACCTCATGATGCTTTATGACTAAATTGGTGTCGTAAGCTGACTGCGATTAAAAACGTTGTGTAACGCAAGCTTTAAAACCATTTAGTATTGAAACACATGGCATGGCTTTTTTTTTTCAATTCAAAAATGTTCGAGGTACATTAAGGCTCTTTCTCATTCACATCATTCTACGGCGACCCCTCTAACCGACCTTGATTTTTTCCCACAGACATAATAATAACTGACCATCCTTTCAGTGGTCATCTCTGAATCTGGATCTCAAAGCACCGTTAATTTCGAATAGCCCTGATGCTGTATGACAAAACTGGAGTCTTAAGCTGATTATGCTTGAACAATATTGTGCGAGACAAGCTTCATAATTTATTTGATTCTTTATGACTAATTTGTAGTTGTAAGCTTATTACGCTCGAATAATATTGTGTAAGGTAAGCTTCATAATCATTTTCTCGCTATTGCTTTAATAAAAAAAACTCTTCTCAGTACTATTACATTATAAATTTTCTGTATAATCTATGTAGAGTGACAATGTGAAATAGACATTGAACTCCAGTCACGTAATTCTGTGTAATCTAATGATGATGTAGTTTAAAAATGATCAAAAATGCTTTGTGTTAAAATATGATTAAGATGAAAAACTGTCAAGAAGTTTTTTCTTCACAATTTGCTTTATTTACGCTGTTTCTCATTTTAATCCTAACGATGATTCAGTGCTAAAATATTTGTAGGAAAAGTGTGTCGCGTTTTACGATTACGCTACAAGGAATGTTTTTTCTTCGTGACACGTATTTTGAAATTCTTATTTGTCCTATTTTCAGAATGAACAATACTTTTCTACAAGATTTTTTGAAAACTCTTACTTACTCTGAAAATTTTGTTTCTGTTTTTGGCCCTACTGAGATAAGTTACAACGTGAATGTAACTGGAAGTAGTTTCATTAAACTTCAGGAATTAATGTTGCAAAAACCGTTTTCAACTGCAGGGAGCCAATTGAAAGTTTCAATTATTTTGAATAAATATTCAATTTAATACCTCAACTTACTATACTAAGTACATTAGGTACTTTTTGAACTTTCAGAAAGTATTCTTAGTTGGATAAAACTAAAGTTAAAAGATAGAGACTTGTAAAACTTTTTAAACAGGAAGTTGGTCAGATATCCTACAGAAATAGATTCTCATTTGCTTTAAATAAAGTCTGCAAGTTCACATTACATTTAAAACGAGTAAAATACAAGTTTAATTTAATGCAATTTATCAAACTAATACAGATTTTTTCCTCGCAAAACACATCAAATTAGATTTAGCATTAATAAAATGTAGATCATATCTGAAAATAAATCGTGAAACAGTATTTGTTTTTAATCACATTTGTTAATCCGTACTGATTTTACTAGTACAGTTTAGCAGAAAGACATTATCGAAACAATTAGGAAAGTACAATAATGGTGTCAAATTTATCAAAGACGTGCTGTGCAGTTCAAGAGCTCAATATATCTAATCGAAATGACTCAAGTTATAGTATAGTCAACCTCACGATTGTTGGCATCTGTCTTCGAAAGAACCTACTTAAAAGGGAGATTGAGAATGGGAGAAATTAGGATTACTAAAATCAAGCACTTTCAAAGCAAGTTTTCTTCATGACTCATCGTTCTTCGCTTGCAAATTTTGCACGCGGTGTGTACAGTTGATTTTTGTGATTTTCCGAGCGCCAACAATAATGAGGAGGACTATGCAAACTATTTAGTTATAATAAACACCGGCAGATGTTTTTAAAAAATGAGCATGGTCTAACCAAAAAATGAGTAATTAAGAACCAGGACTCATGCCTCGTTAAGGCAAAACCTCACAAGTCAATATTGGTCAATAATAAAATGAAAAACCTTTTTTTATTTTTTATTTTACTACTATAGAATGTTGTTAGTGTTATTTTCGCCTAAGGACTACAGGCTTACTGAACGTTAAACAATTTCATTTTCCTTTAACTTACAAATTATTGTAATTACAAGCATGTATAAGCGAGTGAAATAAATAAGCTCATTTTAATGTCAATTTTATGATTAGGAAACTCAACCCTTACTAAATTGACACTTATATGAAATAAATTCATGTATAACAACATTTTGTAGCAGCTTTAGAAATTTTAACAGATACCAAAAAAAAAATAATAATAATAAAAATTAACTTGAATTCTGAAATTTTGAATTCAAATTATGTTTTTCGCAATCACGAGCTGCGACAGGACCCTACTCATTGGGGGCTATTGTTTCTAGAAACAACTCTTGTCCCCCCAAGCCTGCCCCTCCTCCTGGGTGGTTATGTGTGTATAGTTGTGTGTGTGTGTAGGCGCGCGTGCGTGCATGTGTAGGCTTGTGTGTGTGTGTGTAAAGGCTTGTGTATGAGTGTGTGTGTGTGTATGAGCGTGTGTGTATAAGTGTGCGTGTGTGTAGGACACGGACGCCACCGACCAGGAGAAACTGATTCCATCAGGAGGCAGTGCTCGGAGGGGCGTCTGCCGAGGCCTGTGGGCGGTGGTGCTGCTGGTCCAAGCTGAAAAAGGCACGGACCTCAAAAATGGTCAAATGAGAACAATAAGCAATCGTGATTGCTCAAAAAGCTATTATTTTTAACTAACGAAAAATTTTGTAATCTCGAACTGTTGAAAAAAAAATAACCTTTTTTTCTCCCATAATACTACTACATTCTTACTATGTTTGATAAAAATGACAAAATTTTACAATTTGTCAGATTTGAAAGAAACTTTTCTACCGTTGTAATCATGTTACTTTGGATGGGAAACGTCAAGACTGCGCAAAACCGTTTTTTCGGTGTTATTGGTTGAATCCCGTTAATTATGTCTTCACTGCATTTTTTCCTTCCTAAAACTGGTAAGTAGAACAAAAAAAGACAAAGGAAGAAAGATATTATTTCTAACCGCTTGTCATCATTAATCATTTCTTAACACCAGTCCTCTAATATTACGTGATCAATACCTTGTCAAAAGTAAAGTACGCAGATGCCAATATAAAGTTGCATTTCCAAAATATTTATCTGAAAACATTTAGTTAAAAATTAAAACATGGTGTTGAGCTTTTAGAAAAAAAAATTAAAACAATATGGATCATTTTGTAAATTTCTGAAATAGAAAGATATAATAAGCATGTAAAGTCGAAAACTTATGTTTTGGATAAATTAAATAGCAATGAATGGTTTGTCAATGCTTTTTTACTTCCTTTTACAAAAAGGAAGTATTGCATTCGCGAAAAAAATTTCACTCAAAAATCGACCTTAATTTCCATTTTACTCACCCCCGAATGAATATTGAGTTTTTTTTCGACTCGACCACACGTGGATAAGTGCCTAAGAACGTATAGACACACGAAATATCCATAATGACGATTCCCGAGTTAATTACAACGAATTTTCTAAAGACGTCTGTATGTACGTATGTATGTATGTGCGTATGTGCATATGTGCGGATGTGCGTATGTATGTCGCATAACTCAAGAACTGTAAGTCCTAGAAAGTTGAAATTTGGTACGTAGACTCCTAGTGGGGTCTAGTTGTACACCTCCTCTTTTGGTTGCATTCGAGTGTTTCTAAAGGGGTCTTTTGCCCTTTTTTGGGGGGAAATCATTGTTAATTTCGATGTAAACTCAAGTGGAGTTATAATTTGGCGATGCACTTGGCGATAAATCGCCAGTCTTTTGGTCGCCAAGTTTTGTCGCTAACTTGGTGACAAATTTGGCGTTTTTTTTTTTTTAATCAGTTTCAATTTGGCCACTGTTGGTGACATTTAGAGATTACACTATTGAATCACATTAAAATTGCCAGTAATGGGGAAATGACATTAAATTTGAGTAAAAGGAAGTCATGAAATGCACACATCAGCTCGGTTTTTTTTTTTTTTCTGAATAGTAACTGCTTTCGTGATTTAATCACTTGTTGTAGCTACTAAATTTGAGTACTTAAACTACGAGTAAGATACAATCGTGCATTTGGTGTTATGATATTGAAAGGTATATGATATGGTAAAAGTTATTGTAAAAGTTGTCTTTTTTTTCCATACCTTGTAATAATCATTTTTCATAATGAATCTAAAATTCACTTTGACAGTACATACACGACAGCTTACGACATATAAATATAGTATTAAGCTCATTAACCTAACCACTTTTTTATGCTTTCTGAATAATTTTTGTTCATTAACACAATAACTAAATAAAAGGGAAAATCAAAGGAATCTCAGGGAAAAACAGCATGAAGATTATTGATAAAATAATGTAAGTAATTAAATACTGTTTCTAAAATTAAAACCTTAAATTTGGTTAAATACTTTTCAGTCATCGACTTTAGCACATATGAATGGGTTTGCTTCCGAAAACAATTGAAATTATGGTTTCGAACATTTTAACTTACCTCATTTATTAAAACTGTTTTTTTTTTTTTTTAATTTATGAAAAAGAAATAATCCATCTCGATTTTTAACAAGAAATAAAAAGAGCAAGGTTTTTCGATTGTTTAACATTAAGGGATTAAGAAATAGAAAAGAGAACTGAACGTTGAAGAATGGAATTAAAAATAATTTTATTGTTCACTTTATCTAAAGAAACATTTCTTTTAATTGATGTCACGTTTTTGAGTTGAAAAAATAAAATCATTTATTGAAGATATTAAAGATATTTTATAAGAAGAGAGAAAGGGTATTTTAAAGATTAAAAGTGCAATTTTTATAAGTCTCAAAGTTACCTGGTTTTCCAATATAGATACTTTATTCTTTTGTAAAAAAAAAAAAAAAAAAAGTTTTGAAAAACAAAGAAAATAGCACTTTCGAGACGCATATAATTTGATTTTTATGCATGACAGTGAGCTTATTTGTGCTCTATTCAGAATTAATTTTAATGTTTCTTTGTGTCAATAATCTCTAGGTTGATTTTACATTATTTTGAAAAAGTATAACGCATTTAAATTCACATGAGGGGAAAATGTCGTTCCAACTTTTTTTTTCTTTCTTTCTCCGATTAAAGCAAAAACGCTTCAAAATTTTTATATAAGTCTCTTCATTTTCTAAGACAGACTTAAGACACTCAAATAGTAAGCTACTTATGTAATTAACTTCAAGCTTTTTAAACAAATAATTTAAGGAGTGATTTCATTAATACTTTATTTGTTTTTTTACAATCTATCTGAAAAAGAAGATTTTGCTTGTGATTAAATAAAACTGTAAAGATTGAATTTAGATTTTTTTTTAATTTTGACACTTGAAATTACTTGGACAGCACTCATTTCCAAAAGATCCGGCGAAGGAGGCTTCGATCTAATTATTTAGTTTTGTAAATAGACTAGTGGTACCCGCACGGCTTTGCCCGTAGTAGAAAATAAAAAGGTCATTTGTTTCGCCTGTATATTTACAAATAATGGATGATGAATTTCTAGCCAATTTACTATGTTCATTTGCTCACCCATGATCGCATATGGTAGTTTGTTCGTACACGTTATGGTAAATTGCTCGGTAAAATGTTTTTAAAATTGGAATAGAAAAAGAACAAAATCGAATTTTTGAAAAATCTCTTCAAGGTGCTCACCCCAATGCTTCATTTTGTGCCAAATTTCATGAAAATTGGCAGAACGGTCAATGCGCTATGCGCGTAACAGAGATCCAGAGATCCAGACATCCAGACAAACAGACTTTCAGCTTTATTATTAGTAAATATAAACAAGTAGCATTTAAAATAAATCTCTTAAAAACTTATTCTTGAGTTCTGATTTTATTTCCTATGTCAGGAATTCTCCTATTCGACCAACAGTCACTTCTAATCCTTCCGGATACGAATATTTCCAACTCAGTTTCCTTATTTGACCCTCCCCCCTCCTTTTTCTTCCATCATTGAACTAACACAAATTAAGAAGCATTTTTTCATTAAAATGTTTAAAAAAAATAAAGTGTTAATTTCTACGTTATTCACGGAAGACAGAATGAAACAGAGGATTTAATGTATCAGTTGGTGTAGCATTAGAAAGCAGTCTGGATTCGTAAGAACTATACAGACGTTCTCCGAAGCAAATAGAAATGAAGTGATCATAATCAGATTAAATTCTTATAGAAACAAGTTTAGAAAGAGTGACTTCAAAAACGTATCAAGACAGTGAAGTACACATATTTATCAAGTGAATGAGAAGAAAGAGAATTTTCAACACTTTGCTGGGTTTTGATAGATTTAACACCTGGTGCAAAAAGAATAATGAACTTATTGCATTTCGAGCAGAAATATAACCATTTTTATTTTTATTGTGGTGGTAAAACTAATATGAACGAGTGGATGCTTCGATTGGTTTATATTTTATCTGTACCGTAAAACGAGGGACATTGCTCCTCTAGGGATAACATTGCTCCAAAAGGTTTTTACTGGTTTTGAAGACTTTAGTGACGAAGTGGTTGACAATGCGGAATTTCTTTCAACTAGGTAGAAGATAACAGTAAACAGGTGGCCAAGTTCTAGACTGAAAATCAGTAAGAAAAACTTTTACACTTTTTGAAGCGATGTTATCCCTAAAGGAGCAATGTTTCCCCGTTTTACGGTATTGAAAAAAGGTTTAAAAAAAAGTTTTCCAAAATTCACTTACCTGGGTTTTTTATCTTTAACCAATATATATATATATATATATATATATATATATATATATATATATTTCACTTATATAGTCGCCTCAGGGCAATAATAGGACATTTAATCCCAAAAATAACAGTAAGATATCCTACTGTTGCTTTGAGGCGACGATATATTTTTATTTCTAAAGTGTTTTAAAAAGTACTAAGTTCAATAGTATTTTGTAGTGAGTTCAATTATGATTCAAATATAAAAACTGTTTCTTAAATGAGGTAAATCAGTTAATTACAAAAATAGTTTTTAACAGTAAGACTGTGAAAACCTTTTTTTTTTTTTTTTAAGTAGAAAAATTTTGCAGAAAAATAGTTTTTGACAGATTAGTACAAGATGTTTGTCTTTTTTTGTTAGTTCACTTGCTTGTAACATATCCATAATTTTAACTTTTTTCACTACTAAGCTAACCCGATTTTGAAAGATTTTTCTTGTGGTCGGTCTAGCATAAGAATTTTCTCCCGATAAAATTTAGTAAAATTTGAAAGTTTGTTGACTTCAAAAATCATTTTCTACATCATTCTCTATTCTCTGTTTCTATGAACAAGCCTTTTTCTCATGTCAAAAAAGAAAAAAAAAAGTGTGTGTGTGTGCCTTTATATAATGATTTTTAATATCGAGAATGTTTTGTCTTCAATTGTATTATTATATTAAAGGGAAGAAATATATAATACAATTTGTTTCATTTGGGAAACCAAATATTTATTACATTTTGAATAATCCAGACGGATTATTCATCATCCATAACATTGATTAACTTTTCCACGCAGATACTCATCCCATTTTTTCACTATGAAACATAATTTCATCGATTGTCCAATATAGTAAAGGATTTTCCAATACTACTATTGAGTGGAATAAAAAATCGGTTTATTAACTTCAACACCACATGAAACATATCATATTGATCTTTTTTGACAGCTACTGTGACCAGACCTTCTTTCCATGCAAACGAAAACATACGTCAGGTTGTAAAGACCTTATCAAAAAATGGAGGAAAAATAAATAGAAAAAAAAATAAAATGCCCTCAATCAAAATTCTAAAGCGTCTTTTATTGTATACATATTTTTTCTCTTTTTCTTTTTTTTTCTCCATGAAACTGTTTTTTCCTTGTGCATCACAAAATCAATTTTGATAGATCTGGTTTCGCATCTTCCTATTTCTAAGAGGGAAAGGTATAACTTTTGCTGTGACATGACTTGAAATGACTTCTGAACTTTTGGGGATGTCACTTTTTCCTGGTAAAATATACGATTTTCATGATGACGTTGGAGCTGCAGTTGTGACGCAGCGATGACGTCAACTGCAGACCATTGATCTCAACTGCGATTTGCTGAAAAGGGTTGAATGTATTCTCATTGGTTTAAAAGAATATTGGGCTTAAAGATATTTCATTCACAGATGCGTATAAAAGTTCAGTATTTTGACCTAATTTTCGGCAATCATAAAATGCAGCATTTATCTTATTTATCATTTAAAAAGGCAATTTCTTTTAATATATTTTTTCCATATATAATGCATAAATACATATTTGCTTTTTTTCTACTTTCAACTGAAATAAATTTAATGATATTTCGTTTCAAAAAGCCTTGCATAGTTAAAATGACTGGCTCAGTGACTATAAATTTCAAGCCTTAATGTGTTCCATCACCAGCTTTTTTTTTTTTTTTTGCAACAGTATTTATCAACGTCTTCGTTGAAGTTAGTTGTCTTTGCTCTTTGGACATTTTGATCATTATTTACACCTAAGAGAAAATACAGGAGAAGATATATATATTTGATTTCGATTAGATTTGATTTTATTCCGGAATCTTTCTTCTTTTTTTTTTCTTTTTTCTTTTTAAACTCTGATAATCACTTTGTTTCACGTAACTGAACAATCGGAATTTCGATTGTTTTATTGCAAAGTAAAATATCTTTAAAAGTAAAGCTTTACTGTCATTGGGTTTATTCAAATACATTAAAAGTGTTCAGTAAATGATGATCAGGTGTGTAATCTGGTCAAGAACTTTTGCTTTGGAGGAGAAGTATAATGACGGCCAGCTAATTCCTTCCCAGCTGGATGTTCACTGTTGCTTCTTGGAATGTCTTGCATTAGCGTCATTAAGTCTATAAATGTTAAACTTTGAGTAAGGTAAGGTGTGCTATGGATTTTGTTTTAATTCGAAAACATTTGTGCAGTAAAAAGCAGTAATATTGACCTGAGAATATTTTTTCAAATAAGTTTGTATCAGTTATTAAGCTAACGAATAGTTACGACTACTTTTTCCAACATACTTTTATTACAATAATAAATTATCACTTTTTTATCGGATTAAAAATTTGTCAAGAGTTGTAAAATTGCAAAACTAAAAGCATAGCAGCCCTGAAAAGATGTAACAAAAATTTCACAATGTGGAAACTATTAAAGTACCTACAAGTTGTACCAAAACAAAAACATTTTTAAAAATATTTCCGCATTAATGTATAAGATAAAGTATTAAGTATTTAAAACATTCCCCTAATTGTAATGGGATTTTACTCTATTCAGATTTTTAAGAGAAAATGAGGTTTTAAGAAGTCAAAAGATTGTAAATACTTGTTGTTCATGTACAAGTCTTTATAAGCAAAAAATAAAACAATATCTATCATTTTTTAAGATATTCTTCACATTAATATCTATCTATTTTATTCACAAAATGAGAGTTTGAAAATAACGTTAATTAATTTTTGATAAATAGCACTTGATATTGAACAATTGATATGAAAATGGGTACTCTAAAAATTGAATGAAAATTAAAACTGAACAAAAAAGTTACAGTAACTCTTAGCAGGAAACTAAAAAAAAATTAAGCTGAGAAGAAAGCTACAATACAATGACTTTTAACAGAAAAACGAAAAAAAATTACAATTGAGCTGAAAGTAACAATGCTTTCAAACTGTTAGTTAAATCAAGTGTTACTTTATTTTAAAACAGATTACTCTTGTTCAATAATTGATCGTCAATACGGGAGAAAGAAGAAACCTAACACTTTTAGACTAAATATAAAAATAAATTTTATTTTACTTAAGAAACTCATTTCAGAAATATCACAATTTAGAGTTTTACTTTCTGTGCATTAAATTTATTGAATTCAAGAAAAATTAATCTCAAATCTTAATTAAAATTCTGGTGAAATTTTGAACTGATTTCTTTTGAAGTTTCTTACATTTCTTCAGCTTTATATTAAACTTCAGATCAAACTCTAGACCCAAAAAAAAGCAAAGACTTCATCTTAATTGGAAATTTTCAAGAGTTTAAAAAGAAAGCTCTTTTTGCTGTACCGAATGAGTTGAGACAGAGGAATTAGTTCTGTTAAATTTAATTTCTCTGCCATAAACTTTTTCGGATCTTAATGGAAAATTCAAATGAAACCTACTTGCAGAGATAGTGCTGGAGTTTTGTTTATTTCAAGACATGAAAATACTGCTTGATATTTTTTGGAAGAGTAAAATTCATTTCAGAGGATTGAAAATACAAAAACAATAAAGGCCACAATAACAGTGATCAATTTCCTTTAAAATGTCTAACTTTCTGCTAAGGATGAAATTGAATTAAGCTGGGAAAGAAGAACTTCTGAAATTCTGATTTGCGATAGTTAGAATGCTTCATATTTCTTTTTAAAATTCGCGAAATATTAAAATAAAATATTTTTAAAAATCCGATTACTTCTTTCTCTTTTTACATAAGACTAATTTTTTTATGAGTACACAAAAAGTGAAAATACTCTACGACTAGATTTTAGAGGCGTATTTTCGATTTTCAATGCGTAAAATACGCTTGTAGAGGCATTAAAAATATATCTGTCTTCGTGAGATCAATATTATGGGCCTCAGCACTCAGAAAAAATGCTATGCATTGTTAGCATTGAAAAAAATATATTAATCTCTTTAGAGTATTGTAGTGACGGGCAATTTCGTTCTTTTGAATGATCCGTTCATCAGATAATCGTTCATGTTTTTAGCTTGTACATCTGAACTCGTTCATTTGAACGACTCCGCTCACTTAAAAAAGTTGCAGGGGATATCTCTACGAGACTTACTCATGAACACTGAAAATGTTTCGTCCTATTCTATTAAAGAAAAAAGACTAAAACTACCTAACACTCAGAAAGTATACCAATAAAAATTTAATCAATAAATATTTTGTTTAGGTTTAAATGTATAAAGCAATTATTGTTCATTTCATCAGCTATTTCTAGGTAACCGAGCGGTGATACATGTTGAAAACCGAAGATTCGATTCCTGCATAGTACTAAATTAAATAGCTAAATAAAAAAAAATAATAAATAAAAATGAAATGACGTCAAAAATTAGAAAAATTGAAAAAAAAAGTATATAAAATATCGCCGAATACAGTCATATAAAATATTTTGAAGGACAGATAAAATAAACAAATATTAAATATAAAATGAAAAAAAAATATCAAGATATATTTTTAAAAATCAACTAAGAAATTAAATGAGACAGAGAGAACTATATAAAGGAAACATCATCGTTCAAAACAACGGCCGTTCATGTTTTAGGGGATCGTACTGTTCAGTTCATTTTAAGAAGTCAATCTTAGACCCATTCGTTCATGAACGACAAATCCCTAGTGTATTGATTTAAGGTTAAATTTTCCTTTTTTTTTTTTTTTGTCTGCTTTTTCTACACTTTTAGTAAAGTATTGGGGATGAAAAAAAAAAACGACAGAAAAAAACCTTATTTAGTGAACATTTGAAGAAGCTTGATGCAGCCATTTAAGTATTTTTGAGTTTTAATTTGAATAACTCCAGCTAGAACATAGCTGTCACACAGAATGAAAGTACGTGATATTACTCGTACAAGCCATTTTAAAAATTTATACTAATATTGTAATATTTGTGATATTTAAAAATAAGTTTGGTTAGTATAAAATTATAAAGTTCTTGTTATAAACATTTGAAATATTAACTTAGACCTTCTGATGTCCAGTAATTTACTTATTTATTTAATATTAGACATGTTTTGATTTTAATTGATGTGTAAAGTAAATGCTGGGCAAGTGAATTTTACAAAGTGAAATAACTTGGTCCATTTATTTATTCATTCATTTATTAATTCATGTATATATTCATTGATATATACATTCAATAGTTATTGCACGTTCATTCATTTATTCATTTACTTATTTATTCATGATTCACTTATTTGCTCAACATTTATTCAAGCCTTTAATTATTTATTTATTTATTCATCTTTTCATTCATTCAAAGAAAAAAAAATGTTATGAAACAAATTAAAAATATTTAATTGAAATTTTATGTTCAATTTTAACTGTTCCTTCGTCCTTTGTGTGGAGCAAAATGATACTTTCCACTTTTATTTGAAAATAAATTTTCTGTCAAAAAGTTTAATTCCTGACTTTTACATTCTAACTTACAGATTTCCCGTACACTTTACTAGCTTTCTTACAGTATGTTGATCATTGTGATAAAACCCAATTTATAGAACTAAGAATACCATTTGAGAATTTCTTGAAACGCGTCACTACGCTGTGAATAGTTGCAAATGACTTCACAAACTTGAGCTTAAATCATTGACTTTGAAATTTGTTTACCTTCTGTGTTTTCTACAACATCCTTCATTGACTTCAACATCTACTATCTTCAATATGTCTCATTTATCTGTAGAAAACTTACTGCCTGACAGGATAACTGCTTATGTTCGTAGTTTTAGTTGCAGGGTCATTTTACAGTATTTTGTCCAAATGTAGAGTCCACAACATAGCACTTTTTCCCATAAGTATTTAATTTACTGTTTGATTAGCTTATTGTTTTATTTTGAGTTTTGTTTTTGTAGGACTAGCTCAAAATAAAATTCTGCACCAATCACACAGTAAATCAAATTGTTATGCCAAAAAAAAAAAGTGTGATGTTGCGAACTCCGCATTTGAACAAAATACTCTTAAATAGCCCTGTAGTCATTTACAGTGTTCAGATTTCAGCGTACTGAAGGATGGTTTTCAAACCATAAGGGTAGAACCCCTATAACTGGAGAAGCCGACGCATCCGCCATGTTGGAGCAAGCGGGAGCAAACGTAGGGAAAAGTGGGGTAAAATTGGGACCCTAAGGTTTGCAGGCTTTGAGAAATCAGTTTTTAGCATAGGCTAAAGGAACAAAATTTTGCAAAAGTATGCACTACTTATCTATTAACACAACCACAGTTTCAAAATCATTAGTGTTCTTTTTTTTTTTCGTAAAAAAAGTCATTTTACTCGGTTTTGCTCCGCTAGTGGGGTAAAACCGGGTAGACATGTTATTGCTATGGGAAAATAAAAATTTTTAAAGTTTTCACAAAATTCAAGTATAATTTACTGACATATGTTAACGATTGTCATAACATACTAGAATAAGTATAAAGGGACAACATTGATGAGTTGTCAGTAAATTTAATTTTTTGCTGTAATATAAGGCCTATTGACACAAGTCGCAAGTAAAATAGTTATCTTCCTCTTCGGCCCCAGAGCAACTTTCATGGGCCCAACGACGACATTGGATGCATTGGATCCATCCGTCACCACTCTTGGAATCCGAGTAAAGATCATTGCAGTAAATGCAGGCAGTATTATCCTCTTCACTGGACTCATTTTTCATTTGCTCCTTCGTTTTTTTTTCTGTTTGTTTCTTTTTGGCATTTTTATAGCGTTGTCTTTTTGATTCGTTTATCTTTTCCTTAGGTTTTTTTTTCTTTCGTCCTTCTTAGGTCTTCATTCCATCATTTTTCTTTTTATTTTCTTCTAATGTTGCCTGAAGATTAAGCTTGTATGGGCAGTCCGTCAAAACAAGTCGCAAGTAAAATGTCCTCTTGTATGGGCAGTCCGTCAAAACAAGTCGCAAGTAAAATGTCCGCTTGTATGGGCAGTCCGTCAAAACAAGTCGCAAGTAAAATAGTTATCGCAAGTAAAATAGTTCCGTCAAAATGACAGTTTTTTCATTTCTCTTGACCTCCTTCGGCTGCGTCTTTCACTCAGTGAAAGGGGGTAGTGCCCGGTTTTGCCCCACATGTACAGCTTTCATAAAAAATGCTGTCACATGACTATACAGAACGCTACAGACAATTACTTAGAATGATAATGAAGGTAATTAAATGTTGCACAAAGAGAGCTACATACCTTTACTGTTGCAGAAACAGGAGCGTAGTATAATCGATCTAGCTTTGTTCAAAAATTTTAAGCAAAAACCACTCAAACAGAATTTTCTTCATAGAAGCGAGTCTATTGCGTTCTAATTTAACAGCCACTGCTTCTTCATCAAGGTGGAAGGTAGTTCCTCTTTTGTCCACACGATTGGAGTGCTTACAGTGGCTAGAAGGGGGTACCCGGTTTGCTCCCGACTTCCCGGTTTTATCCCACTTTCCCCTATTTATCGCACAACAGGGAAATACAGAATAAAAGACAATCTGTAGAACACTGCAAGATATCCGCAAAGATTACAGAGTATTTATAACGTAATGATAGTAAAATCATAAGAAATAAATCGATATTAACCTCACACAAGTGAGCTCCATTTCCAGGTTGCCAGTCACTTCGTCGGCTATTTAGTATCCATTTCTTTTTTCTTTCCGTATCTGTTGGAAATCTGAAGAGCTGAAATCCTTTTGTGTGTGTGTGTGTGTGGAGATGTTTGCACAATTAACAGCCTAACAACCACCCATTTGACTCAATTTAACATATGCTATAGCAATATGAATATCAGCGACAATGCTATAGCTGCGAAGCACTGGATCAAGTTTGCTTCAGAATGGCGGATGCGTCGGCTCCTCCACTATGGGAGACTTATGTAAGGGTACTTCATTATAGTGAAGTTGAAATTAGAGAAAAAAAAAGAGTTGAACATGTCATGCGCTTCGAGTGATTGTGTGAAAATGACAAAGTTCTCTCATTACAGTTTTACAGTCATTTTGAGTAACTGATGCGGGTTAACTTAAAGACAACTAAGATTGTTTAGACTTGAAAAAAAAAAACTATAAGTCCCTGTGGTGTACTCCCCAAGTAAGGTTATGAAATTGAATTTGTACTCTTTACTTTAGTTTTTTTTAAAAATGGTAGTGTTGTACACAGATAATTGCATCATTCAATAATTCTGAAGCTGCTGTTTCGAAGTTATTTTTTTGTATTATTAAAAATGCTCTTCGCACATCGTAATGTTCTCTTCTACATTGTGAGCAATAGAAATTTTGTGATGTTGTGATATGACGTACTTATTTAAAATAACTAATTTCGCATCTCATTTCTGACGTGGCCTAAAATTATCCTAAATGGCATGACAGCTTTGAACACGGCTGATGATTCATTTTAAATGGATGTCATAATTATTATATCTTAATTTTGAATCAAAAGAGTACTGGTTTGGTCACTAATTTACTAAGCTATTTTCTTAGTTTTCTTTTATACACTTATAGACTTTTGAGAATTAAGTAAATTCGATGCTTGCTTTCTAACAGTATGGTGCTCCCTAATGTAAAGCTGATTTTATAGACGCAAGACAGTTGAACATCTCATACGCCACAGGTGAATAGATGGTTATTGTGCATCATAGACATTGTACCCAAGGCATTTATAGGAAATGCTCTAACAATAAATCAGTAAGCTTGGCATATTACGATCAATTTTAGAGAAAAAAAGGAAGAAGAACCTTAAGGATAAGTTTTATATGAAAGATGAAGAACATTGTTAAGAATTTGAATTCGTTTTCTCAGGAAAAGTCGTAAAAAAGTTCATAATGATATTGCAATACAACAAGTTTTGTTTTCAAAAAATACTTAAATATAAAATCACTCAAAAATGAATAGAAGAAGAGGGCTAGAAAAACTGCACTGAAATTAATAAGTAATTGTTTTAGAGTTATTTTTCTTTTTTTTTTTTTTAATTTAAAATGTAAGGAATGTCTGAGCTGAAAATTGTGAATACAGAAAGTTTTTCTTTTATTACGTCTGAACAAACTGGAATGCCACATTATGGCAGAGCTTATATAGAAAAAATATCTCAAATTGAACCACAGAGGGAAAAAAAAAATTCTTCTTATTTGAACTATTGATACAAAACATTCTAAAATCACAGGAAATATATATTATTTGATCAAGAGGGAATATAATCTAAAAATGATGAGAACATTTTTAAAAAGAAGACGCTTTAACCTTAAAATAACACCCAATTTCAAAATTCAAAATGTCAACACGTATTTTAGCTGAGATTTGTAATTAGTGTAAAAACAATCTCTTTCTACACATTTTTCATGTGCAAGTTTTGTATCACAAAATTAAACCTTTTTTCTTTTTTACATTTTAATCATAGGTTTTGAATTCATGATCAAAATTATTTTTTAAAGAATACTATCCCATTAATGAAAATGTTTTATTTGAAATATGAACTATAAAATTTTAATTTTAAAAATGAATGATTTAAAATCATGACACATCCTTATATACAATAGCTCTCAAAAGTTTTGAGACGATATGTTTTTCTTTTTTATCTTTTTCTGAAAGAAATTTTTTTGGGAAGTACATTACTATTTTTTATTCCTCTTAAAGCGCAACAAAATGGAGCACTAGAGCAGTTGAGACATGTGCACAAATTAAACAGTTACTAGGTTTTTAAACCAAACATTTTTACATATTATTAGTTGTGCGCCATGTAGGATGACATACAAATTATTAATTTACATTAATAAGACGTTTACCTTATAGAAAAAAATAGGACTGAAAAACATATCGTTACAAAAGATTTTAGTGTTAGTATAAATAAAAATAGACGCTTAGATCGGAGTGGGGGGGGGGGGGTCCTTTTTCTTTCGAGGGAAATATAAAGGGAAAGTGAAATAACAGGCCATAGTGAAATGGTAAAATATTTTATTCCGTTTTTGGCACCAACAATCTAGCAAAATTTTAAATATGTTATAAAACATGTTGTTAGTTGTTGATTCCAGTTATAAAGTACAATTAAGTTTGAAGATCAAGATGCATTAAAATACAAGCTATTTTCAAAATTTGAGACAAGTATTGCGATGTTTTGCCATAGAGCCAAAATAGCTTTTTTTTCTGTAAGAAAACGATAAAGGTCTTGACAGTAGCATTTCAGATATTAATTGTGACCTACCAATATTCAATGCAGTATTTATTTGCGTAGTACTAGGCATGTTCACATTTGAAATGTAGTACTATTTTTCAAGTGAATGAGGAAGAAAATGAATGAGGCAAAGAGGAATACTTTGCTTCATTTATTTATTCATACATTGGTTCTTGTTCATTAATTCCTTTTTATTCACTAATTTACTCACTCATCTTTATAATCATTAATTAACTGATTTATTTACTTGTGCATTCATTTTCTTTTAATTAATGCAGTATTTATTTACTCAGTATTAGGCATGTTCATATTTGAAATGTAATACTATTTCTCAAGTGAATGCGGAAGAAAATGAATGAGGCAAAAGATAATACTTTGCTTCATTTATTTATTCATTCATTGGTGTATTCATTCATTAATTCTTGCTTCTTCATTAATTTTTATTCACTAGTTTAATCAGTCGTCTTTATAATCATTAATTAACTAATTTATTTACTTATCCGTTCATTTTTCTTTTAATTTTTTTCTCATTCATTTGTTTATTCATTTATTTTTTTTTCTTCGTTCAAAGAAAAAAACTTTGATTACTAAACAGATAAAAACTATTTCAGAGGAAAATATTTTAATTGTCGCTTTTCCGCTTTATTTATTTTTTATTTTTTTTTTTTTTTGAGCAATCACGATTGCTTATTGCTTTCATTTGACTGTCCTTGACGTTACGGTTCCTTTTTCAGCTTGGACCAGGGCTGCAGCACCACCGTCCACCGGCGGCGGCGCGGCTGGTCCTGAGCACTGTCCACCGGAATCCACTTTTGCTGGGCGGTGGCGTTCATGTTCTACACACGTATGGTCATATACACTTCCCTACGTGCGCACGCCTTTACACACATACACACGCCTACGTGCACACACGTAAGCCTACACACACAACTATACACACGTAACCACCCAGGAGGAGGGACGTGCTTGGGGGGGAGCCGTTTCTAGAAACAATAACTCTAATCAGTAGGGTCTTGTCGCAACTCGTGATTGCGAAAAACATAATTTGAATTCAAAGTTTCGGAATTCAAATTAGAATTAATTGGGGGAAGCAGGTCACAGATTTTTTTTTTTTTTTTTTTTGTCGATAATTTCTATTTCTGTCAAAAATGAAAACTAACATTAAAATATAAGATCTTCTATTAAATACATTGTTCTCTCTTTCTGTGTGCTGTAATTTTCGAAATAAAGTTCCAATTTATTCATTTTAAAAAATGTAATATCTCTTAATTATTTTACTTCGCTCCACATTGCCTTAACAGCCTAACTTATAGATTCGCATACACGATCGTTGCTTTCGTACAATATGTTGATCATTGTAATAAAACTGAAATTACAGAGAGGCCATGTCAAATCATCCAGGGGTGGTCATCCGAGGTTCTCAGATCTTGATGAAATTTCGTGAGGCTGTTCTATACATGAATAAGAATAACTGGAAATTTTTATCTTAATATGGCAATTACTTTTTGAATGGCAGCACTTTAAACTTTTCCCAAAAACTTGTCGTTTAGCAAAAATCGCATATCCAGCAACCGTACATACATATGCAGTTTTCACTATAAAATATTTATTTTTTGAGATAGGGAGTTAATTTGTTCTTGCATTTTGATCCGTATTGTACTGTAAAGTCAAATTTATAACTAGATTTAAGATTTAAATCAGTTAAAAAAACTAAAAAAATCATTAAACAACGAAATTGAGTCCAATTTCGGACATTGACTTGTTCTCAGAAAGTGCTAAATAGCATTTTTAGCCCTCCAAAACTTCCAAAACCCAATATATTCTTGGAAACTAGATTAAAAATGGTACAAACTTATGCAATAAATTTGGAGGGGTTTGGAGTCTTATTTAAGTTAGAGATGATCAAAAGTGTACTTTTGAAATGCACAAAAATCAACCAAAAGTGTTCTCTGCTAGATTAAAAATAAAATAATAAATAAAATCAGGCACTCAGCACCATCAAGGCATGTTAATTAGATACATTAAAGTGAAAAAATATTAATATTAATATATGAGCTTTTTTTGATAATTATTTAGAACGACTGCTGAAGTTGAGAACTCTCAACTTTTGAGGTTGTTCTCTTCTATCAGCCATCAGATATACAGGAAAATACCAATTTCTAGGGAGAAGTGGATGCATTTATTAACTCTTAGAGGTGCCAGCTTCATCTTCACAAGTTTTAATCATGTTGTAAATTAAATTCTTACAATTTTTTTCACCTTTTTTGTTGTTGTTGTTGTTGTTAGTCCCAACTATTTTTGTTTTAGAAATTTATTGTATTAAAAAACCAACTTACAAGTTTCAGAACTATTTTTGATCTTATGAGCTAAGAAAATTTTCTCCCTCTACTGGACTCAGTCACTTGGTTTTGTTTTCACTGGTTTGCTTGCCCATTGTCCACGTGAAAGGTGGCCAGACTGAAGCTGTATCTTTATTACTGTCTGCTTGACCCTTGATTTCTAGTATTATGTTTTTTTGAACAAACGTTTTCTGTAGTTATAACACAAAATGTGACTGGGTGTCAAATTTATGTTTTTGTTTTTTTAATACACTTGAACCTCCGATGGGAAATTTATTTCATGTATGACGGTTTACCGAAACTTTATTTTTTTGCCAAGCACAAAATGTCACTTTAAAGTTAATGTCGTCAGTAAGAAGTCTAATTTTTAAATTGCTAATAAATTAGAAATTGATTAAAGGTGAAAATAAAATTATTTTAGCAAGTGATTATTTTGCAACTATGTATTCATGTTTAAAGTTGAAAAACAATGTATGATGTGGATTGTATCCTTAATAAAACTATAAAGGTTAAAATTTACAAAATTTCGTCTTTTTGTTTTGTCTCTGCATTTTCTTTGTATGACATTTATTGAATATTTTTTATTGTTACAGTAATATAATTAAAAAGACCATACGCAGAAATAAATTTGTATGTGTAAACATGTTTAAGACTTAAGATAAGTTTCTGAGGCCTTTGGGCAGCCAGTTTTAGGTGATGTCTTTCATTTGCGAATGGAAATCGAAAATTAAAATTCCAGGTAAAAAAGAGTGCTTAAAAAGTTTTGTCAGAAGACCACAAAAACTTTATTTCACACCTTAAAAATGTTTACATTCACAAATAGACTTCTACATATGATGTTTTCTACTGTATCGCTATAATTAAGTTTTAAAAAATATACAATGAAATACAAATCAGAAAATAAAAAATAAAATTAGTTAAACAGAATTTTGCACACTTTATAGTAATAGTTTTATTTACGAAGCAATAATATTTTTTTTTTCGAATTTTAAATAAAAGTACGTGCTACGTACTTTAGATAATATTATTAAATCTGGCATTTTCATAAATAGAATTATTTAGGGTTCCAAAAAATTACCAGTGGGTTTGAGATTATCTGAAGTGAAATAATTGCACGGATATCTTGGCACCTGCAAACTGATAATTGTGATGTTAAACTGATATTGCTTGCTAACAAAAGAAAAAAGTAAACCGACGTAGATTAAAGGAGTATTTGATTTCAGAATTTCAGATGATCGAGTTAAAGTAAAAATATAAAGTTCTCACTCGATCAGATTTTGAGTGGTGATTTGAGCTTGGACTTCCGAAACACCGCTGTGAAATAATTGTAAGATTTTGATTCATTACATGATTAAAACTTCTGAAGATGAAGCTGGAATCGCTAAGTGCTAATAAATGCATCCACTTCTCCCTAGAAACTGGCTATTTCCCTGTAAATCTGATGGGTGATATAAGAGACCAACCTCAAAAATTGAAAGTTCTCAACTTCAGCAGTCGTTCTAAATAATTATAAAAAAATGCTTATATATTAATGTTACTATTTTTTTCACTTTAATGTATCTAATGAACATGCGTTGATGGTGCTGAATGCCTGATTTTATTTATTATTTTATTTTTAATCTACCAGAGAACACTTTTGGTTGAGTTTTGTGCATTTCAAAAGTACACTTTTGATCATCTCTAACTTGAATAAGACTCCAAACCCGCCAAATTTATTGCATAAGTTTGTACAAGTTTTAATCTAGTTTCCGAAAATATATTGGGTTTTGGAAGTTTTGTAGGGCTAAAAATGCTATTTAGCACTTTCTGAGCACAATTCAATGTCCGAAATTGAACTCAATTTCGCTGTTTAAAGATTTTTTAAGTTATTTTAACTGATTTAAATCTTAATATCTAATCTAATTATAAATTTGACTTTACAGTACAATACTGATCAAAATCCAAAATAAATTAACTCCCTATCTCAAAAATTAAATATTTTATAGTGATATCTGCATATGTATGCACGGTTGCTAGATATGCGATTTTTGCTAAACAAGTTTTTGGGAATATTTTAAAGTGCCGCCATTCAAAAAGTAATATTAAGATGAAATTTTCCAGTTATTCTTATATCCATGTATAGAACAGCCTCACGAAGTTTCATCAAGATCTGAGAACCTCGGGTGTGTAGATGGTTTTTCTTTCTTTTTTTTTTTTTTTGGTTACCCATATTCCTTTCCAACAGTTGTTAAACAGCTCAAACTATGTTCAACTGATACCAGCTTCATCTTTTTCTTTGACAGCGTCCCATCGTTAGAAATCTGAATGTAAAACAAAGTATGACGTAAAGTAATTTTACGTTTAATTACTTAAAACTCTTTATGTACTTAATATGAAATATTTTACATACTTATAATTTTTCAAAATAGTTTTTTCATATATTTTATTCCACAAATGTGTTATTATATTGTTAAAATTTAATTTTTTGGAGCTTTTTTCTTAAGTACTAAGGAATCACATAAAAGAGTCCTTTGAGTTGAAATAAAATAATACTGTAAGAACATTCTATCTTACGTCTTAATATTTAAGCATAATTTAAGATGTTTCATTTATATTTTATGTCTTTCAAAATGTGGACGCCCCTCTCCCGTTTTGAGCAGCTATCGATGTCCCCATTTAATCCACCAGCGACTTTTTTTTAAAGTGCTACTTCTTTTGATAGGATTTAGACAATTTATCTTTAAGTTTTTCAGAATTTACCTGAAACCCGGAAGAAACAATTCTATATTCCCAAAATCAAGATGGCTTAGTTCAAGTCAATTCAGTGAAAAATGAAAATCGGTCAGAAAAGTTGAAAGTTTTTAACAAAAGAATAAATCGTCAAACATATAAAAAAATTGAGTAAATCTGGTAGTGCCAGTTCCAATCATTAAGAATTGTAAGTCCACATTTGGCTCACCGTCCTTGTTGTAAATAATGCTACCCTTCTTGAAAATGCTTTGCCAGAAGACCGCACCACTTTTTAACTGTAGATTTAAACATGCTCTATTTGCAAAATAACTGCTTTTTATTCACATTGCAGTAAAAATAATCATGAATTTTGTTTGATAAGTGTCACACAAGTCTGAATATGCGAAGAAATACGCTGTAATATATCGTACTTTAAACTTTAATCTTTATTGTTGCTCTCATTATGAAGTTGACTTTTAATTTTGTTCCTGTAATTTTTATAAAAATACGTACAATAAATAATAAAGTACTTAACATTCTGTTTTGGTTTCTTTGATTTTAATAACATGTAAAAACAAAGACTCAGTGTTCCAAAATTTACTGAAAAATTAAAAAAAAATAAAGAAAGAAAGAAACGTACGTCTAATTTCACTCAATCAACAGAAATTTCTATATTCCGGTGATTCTTAAAGTGATAATATTCAACTACCCGTAAAAACTAATATTGAACTACAAATTTAAAAAACTCAGATTTAAATGAATAGTATGCCCGATCACATTTCAATTAAAACAAAATAAAATTCAGTTTATCTTGTTCCAATCCATAGTTCTTGATTGTAACATAGAACCTGACAAGGGTTCACAAAAATCAGCTTCAAGGGACCCAATATGGCACGCAGACCGTAGGATAGGCTTCAGTGGCTAAGAACGCTCTAAAACTCAAAAGCATTTGTGATTACAAATCACATCCGAAAACACAAAAATATAAATTAAAAAGGTACTTATATACTTCCGTTGCCGGCATTCATGTCACTAAGTGAATCATCGCAGCATCGTTCAGACTGGGGTCTTCCTTGAAATTCCAAGCGGAACACAACCGCGAACTGCAATCTTGATAAAATGACACAAACCATTATTCCATTTAGTTCTGGTCACAAGTTAAGGAAGTTCTTTACATTTGCATACCACTAAACTCAAAAAAATAATATTGCATTAGTGAATAAATTGAAATGAAAAATTCAGGCGGCTAGAATGAAATTTGTAGTTTAAATTTTTTATGTTGAAATACCAAACCGCAACCATATCACCGGGCACAAATTCAAAATGAAATCAACTACAATTTTATTTTCTCCGTGCGCTGGAGGGAAAGGAACAAAATATTCGCTAGCAAATTCCCCCCTTCGTGGCACGCCAGCACACGAAAAAAAAGAAATACTTTAATACATGAATAAAAAATATATTACAGGCCATCCGTTTGTGCGCGCAAATTATAACTTAGACATAATGGAATAATTGAAACATTAAAAAAAAATCTAAAAAATATGTCATTGCAATTCTCAAGTCACTGCAATTCAAGCTTTACGTAAATTTTCCCTAAAAATAGGTTTTGTGAAACAATCAGCTAAATTACTTTTAGTTTCAACAGATTTTATTCCAAATTCATTTTCATCAATCGAATTCCTTAGGAAATGGTACCCCACATCCTTCTGCTTAGTTCTACAATTTTCTATTGCAAATCTAGAAAAATCGATCACAACTAGAATGTCACAGTACAGAGTACAATTAATCAATCTAAAATTCTGAACTCTTTTCGTGGCCAATTCATTTAAAATTATTTTGATCCATATAACTTCCTTAGATTGTTCACTAATTGAAATATACTCCGCTTCCATCGTTGACAGTGCTACGCATTTTTGTTTGAATGTACACCATATTATTTGAACCTATACAAAAACACTAGACCCCCTCTCCCTCCCTCTGTCATTTAAATCCGGTCGTCGTGACTCGAGGCGTAATCTGTATCAGAATGACAATAATTTATTCAATTTACAGACAAAATTTAGATTTCAGGGATCGACAAACCCTTCAGCTTGTCTCACAAATCTCCTTTTTTATACCCGCATATAGATACGCATTGCAAACATTAGTTTGGAAATGGACCCAATGTAGCTTATACACAAAAATTAAAAAGAAAGCATCAATAAAAAAAAGGAAATTGCTGGAGAAAACTATTGCGAAAAGTATCCCCCCCCCCCATACCTGGTGGTTACCTAAAATAACCAGTTTGGCTGTTGTGTTTTATCAATCTTCACTTTCTGGCGTTCTCAAACTTTGTTTCAAATTCGAAGGAATTACATCTTCGGAAATGCTAGCTTCTAGCTTACTTGAACTATCCCCCCCCCCTATCTGCATCAGAATCCGATACTTTTCGTGAATTACCATCACAAGTGAAATCGAACTGTTTTGGGTCACATTCAATGTTATTTTCAGAACTATAAACCTCGGCTTTGCGATTCGGAATTTAGAACCGTCGTGTCAATAGAATAATACATATCCCTGCATTCTCTACTTTGCCTTTATATTTCTTTAACCAATTTAATTCTGAGCATGCTATTTAATGATTTTCAGGATATTCTTTTTCTACTTCAGATTTACTCAGTAGTGAAATAAAACTGTACTCCTTTGTTTCCCGTTCCTGCCCCCCCCCCCCACCTAGAATTTATTTTCATGGAATTTAACATTCAGCGTTTCTGTCACTTCGCGATTTTCGGAATCCCAAATTCTATAACCTTTCGTATGAAACGCATATCCTACCATGACTCCCTGTTTAGTTCTCATATCCAATTTGTTTATTTTCTGTTTTGGAAGTCCAATATAAGAAATACAGCCAAAAAAAAAAAAAACAAGTGAGTTTTTAATAGATGGCTTTCTTCCCCGAAACAGCTCAAAAAAGGTTTTGATTTTTCCTTTTAAAACCGCTCTAGTCCGTAAGTAGTGGAAGCACATAGCTGCTTCGGCTCAAAGCTGCTTAGGCAAACCCGTTTATTTAAAAGTGTCCTAATTCCATTCATTAATGTTGAGTTATGATGTTCTATGACGCTACTTTGTCAACTGGAGTATTTGTTAGTTTTTTCGATTCTAATGCTTTGGTCGCTAAGGTAAATTTCAAACCCGGGGGTTCAGAAATTCCTTTCCGTTATCGGATCTTTTCCGCAAATATCTCTGTTCTCTTTTAAAACCTGACAAAGTATTCGAAAACCTCACTTTTCTTCTTTAAGAAATAAACCGAAGGTTTTCTTGAAAAATCGTCTATTATTGTGGAAAAAATCCCCCCCCCCCCTAAAGAACTCAACTGCTAAGGAACCCATCGCATTTAAATGCAAAAGATTTTGCCCGGCTTTGGCTTGAATCTCCGTTACAGGTTTAAACAAAATTCTCCGATTTTTTTTCATTTTACACGAATAACAATCTGACATATTTTTACTTTTTATATGCAGTGAAAGACAGTGAAGTACAGAATCACACTTTTCAGTATTTATGATATAGTTTTTGCCTTCATCATAAACACGTTGATCCAAACTTTAAGACTCAAAGTTAAAATGTAAGGAAACTGATGAGTTCAAGGTTACAAGAGTCTCAAATTCTTTTGAAGTTCTCGATTCATCTACTTTCATAAATGAGCATGTCCTTCAAGGCGAATAAAATATGACAAACAATGCATAATAATGTAAATATTCTACTTTAAATTAAAAAGCAGTAATTTAGACGAGAACGCAACACTGCCAGATCAGAAATGAAAAGCAGAAAATTTTAAGATTATATCCAGGCACGGCCTGAACTTAATTAAATATGTTGGGAAGGCGTATAATCTCAATTTGTCGAATGGAACTTACATATTTGCAGATTAATAAAATACTGGTGCATGCATACGTTAAGTACGCACAATTAAGTACAATATCTAATGAAATTTGGACATTCGAGAATTCAAAAATTGCAACATTACAATTATGTCCCCAAATTTGCCGAATCGTCAACGTTTTCCCAATATGGCATTTTTGGGGAGGTCATAGAGACTTCCCGTGACCTCCAATCGAGTGCCTTTAAATATAGTTTCTAAAATTATTTTTACGTTCACAAGTTTCAATGGTACTAGTGCATTTTTCCTGAAGTAAAATTTTAATTTCCTGCCGACGCAAATGTAAAACTTTTAAAACACAAGGGTTTCGTGTCTGTATCTAAAGATGCTTAATTTTTATTAGTTTTTTTTTGGAGTGCTTCATTGATGATTTTTTTTAATTATTATTATTTTAGTTTTGATCGATAATTATGAAAGCTGGCTCCAGAAGAAAGAAAAAAAACAGAAGAAAGAAGTTAATCGCGATACGATAAAAATTTACTAGAAAACATAAGAATTTAAATTTTAAGTACTCACATCCTATATAACACAAAGTATAATCGTTAACAAAGTCTAATGTTCTAATAACTTTAAATACGATCAAGGAGGGAATTGATTTCTTTTTAAATCAAATTTGAGTTTCAGAAAATGTTTAAAAACTATCATACGTGCAGTAAAATATTCAGAATAACAACTACTCAGATTTTTGCTATAAAGCAATCGCTACAACATAACTAAAAGAAATTGCAAAGTCAACATCAACGAATATTGGGATACGAATTACGATTTCTAAATAAACACTGTTATTTTACATACCTTCTCGATGATAAAGAACACTACATTTTGAGGAAAAGGGAATGAATAATATAACTAGCACTTACCTTTACAAAAAGATTACAAATGAGCAGTCCTGCCTCAGCACAGCCGAAATATCAACAAAAATGGCTGTCGATACCTTGAATTCATTAGTTTATCTTCCCGTATGAAAGGAAACACCTTTTGCGCAATCTAAAACATTTTTACAGTTTTTCTCTGTTATTTAGCTGAGCAGTATTAAACTGTAAGAAAAAACAGTATATTACTATGAAAACAACAATTATTTTTTGCAGTGTGGATTGCCACGAGGAGAATTTAAACTTTGGTTTTACCGCATATTGAAAATCCCTATGTGAGAGTATATATCCATATAAACACTTTTAAAAGAAACATTTTTAAAATGAAAAGAGTTTAAAAAAAAAGAAAAAGCATGAACAAAAATAAATGATCGTAAGACATCGATAAAAAAGCTTCATTGAATAAGGTGTTCAGAAATGAGTTGAGGTATTTAACAGGAAAAAGTTAATACTTGTTCAATGCAAAATAAGTATAAAACACCACAAAACGCTTCCATGCCAACTATAGACATATGTGAACCATGGAGAACTCAGTCGAAACCAGTAAAAACATTAAAATAAAATAACCTAAAAAAATACTCAAAAAAAAGACTATTATCCATTTGAACACAAAGAGGAAATTACACTTAACACAATATTTTAATTATCTGATTATCTGACTTACAATGAAAAAACTACAGTTTCATTCTTCGAACAATCAGTTTTAATCTCAGAAATTTTTCATTACTTTTAATTTAGGTCATAGAGAATATATGTTATAAACTTGGTGACAAAAGATATCGCCAACGAAGAGAAAGCTAAAATATTCAAATAGAGGTCAACAGTGTACCACAGAAGATATAAAGATGGCCAGAATGGAAATAAAAGAAATTTTTTGAAATGAACTTCGCAACGTTAAACGTGGAAAAATTGACCCTTAACTGGTGAGAGGGGTGTGTAACAAGTTACACCCCAGAAGAATTGAGGCAGTGAGAAGCAAAGGGATGTAAATGTCAAAATTAAAAATTTGAAGATAACCATTACAAATGGTAGGTGAACCTCTCCTCTGTCTTGGGACAAGAGATAGTACTAGAAGCCCTGATAGGTGCTGCTATGCAACATGATTTCGAAAAAGTTTTCAATGAAAGCCTATCTAGGACCGCGACTTAAAGCGCGTTTTACTCAAAACTTGAAAATGTCCACTAAAATCCCTTTCCTTCTCACCGCCTCAATTGGACTTTTGCATTCAAACGTTTTGTAAGGCTTACATATGAGGCAGTTAGAAGCAAAGGGATGTAAGCGGCAAAATTAAAAATTTGGAGATAACCAGTTCAAATGGTAGATGAATCCCTCCTCTGTCTTGGAACAAGAGACAGTATTAGTTGTCATGGTAGGTGCTGCTGTGCAGCATGATTTAGAAAATAATTCAATGAAAGCCTACCTAAGACGTTATCTTTAAAGTCGTTTAATTCAAAACTTGAAAATGTCCACTTACATCCCTTTGCTTTACACTGCCTCATATATGGTTTTATATTTAAATCCATGTCACTTACGGTGATGTTTTAGTTGCATTTATATATGTTGGAACCCAACTCCGAAATAAGACAATGTCCGAAAAAATGCTTATAACGCGAATATCACTGATAAATGCGCCAAGTCGAAAATTTACGTTATTTCCGACTTCGTGCACTTGAATTTGATATATTCGCGACCTTGAGCCAAGTACGATTTCACACTTGGAGGATAGGCCCCCATATTCATAAAAATGAGTCAAGTTAATTGCGGAAGGGAAAAGTAGTGTGAGGAGAAGAAAAAAGAAGCATTCCCTCGCCTCTAAATACTATACAAAACTAAAAAGCAGTCGTAACTATTTGCGACATCAAAATATTAATTAAAAAAAGGCAAGTGGTGACCAATTCAGGAAATATTTTGTCATATTGACGAAATTTTTTGAAGTTATTTATAAAACTGAAATGGATTTGCGTCACAGAAGATTTTTTTCACTTTGCACATGTTTTAACTGAAAATTCAATGCACGTCGTCAAAATGATTTGCAAAACATTTCATGAATTTTAATTAGTCAAATTTAGAGTTAAAAAATTAAAGCTTCCTGATATTTATCTGGCTCAATTACAGATGTGAGGGGTGTTTCAACCATCCTTTAAGTGTGAAATCGGACTTGGATCACTACTGATTCGCCAGATCGCCAAATTGAAGAAATTTATGTACACAAACTGAGAAACAATGTAGCATTTCGGACTTTGCGCATTTGTCAGTTTGGCAATGTGAGCTTCTTTTTCTTTTTTTGAACTTATGGTCTGATTTCGGATTTGGGTTCCAACAAAAAGAAAAGCACACAAAAATCGTTGGAAAACTTCCTACTTTCATTTGCTAAATTTTGTAGAGTGCACAAGAAGGGTCATTTTGGGGTTGTACACATCCCACCTCACCACTTATTCATCTCACCAGCTGACAGTGGTGCAGTAAGAGGAGAGGTTTTGGGGTCAAAGGTCAAAGCTCCTCCCAAAACTCTTGATTTTAACCCATATTGCCTATCCTGATACTGCAGTTTATATACGTATAAACGTGCTTATGACCAAAAACTCAAACCAGAAAATAATTTCTGGCTTCGCTACTGACGAGGGATAGAATAATGAAAGACAAAACAGTAAAAAAGTATCATAAAAAATAACAAAGAGAAATTCCAACTAACACGGTGGAAAGAGTAAAATAAGTTAAAAGGCTATAAAGTGATTTATGCAGGGGTCGGAATGGTGATTTCAAAAATTTTAGGACACAATTTTGATAAAATTTTAGGACCTTTTTAAAACAAAAAATATGAAGTTTTTTTCTTTTAATTTAAATGTAATTTATAAGCTTGATTTTCGTAGTGGTTGATAAAATATTTCAAATTCAATCTTGAAAACTACAAAGAATAGAATGTATTCAATCTTTTATTAACACAGTGACACATTATGAAGTAGAAATATACCACATACCAGTAGGATGAATGCATGTGAAATTGCTTCTTCACTTGCCTTAATGTTGTTTCATCAAAGTGAATTACAAAGAATGATGAAAAAATATCCTTAATAAGGATTGATTTAAAGTATAGGTGCTAGTCCAAAGTTTATTTTATATACTTAACTTTTTTCAAATAATTAGATACTTTTTGCTATCTCAGAATCATCAAAAATATCCCTGTAAATTACAGATAAATCATTTAAAGATGCAAACGAATAATTGTTTTTTACGGCAACTAAAACTAAGAAAACCTCCGCTTTCGAAATTTTATCTTGGAGTGAATATGGAACAAAAGCTTTGAATTACTTCATCATAACCAATTTGTTTTCAGAAGAAGACAAAGAACGTGGAATTTAAAACACATCTTGACTTTTTAAGCTACTTGTCAACCTCTTATGTCGCGCCAAATCAGCATGAGACAATACCTGTGACAATCCTTGACTATCAGCATTGGAAAGTACAACATTACAAACAGAACAAAATGCTTTAAACTCATCCTTTTCTGCATGGCACCATATCTGATCTTGCATCCATTTCTTTTTGCTTTTTCCAACCACAAGGAAGAGAATTTCGCTTTCCGCGGCATTTAAAAATAAAAAATTACTATTTATATTTTTAAAGCAAAAAGTTATTGACTAAATTTAAAAATTATATGTGCAAGAAATAATCCATTTTCACTGAACAGAAACACAAAGCAAGCAAACTCTTTGTACTGGAGGAACAAGCTAATGCTCAGACCACAACACAAGATAAGTACTGTGAAAATAAATATTACTTCCTGCCTGGGACCTAGGGACAACCCTTTTAAATTTTGCTCTAAATATATTTTTTGAATCAAGTTTGTTATATTTGGGTCTAACTCAACACATTGTATTTATTTTATCTCAATAGGCTATGATACCTCCCTCCCTCTCTACACAGAACTGCAATTTGAGAGAAGGAGGGAATACTCTGCTCCCCCTCCCCCATTCCCTGGTTTACATATTTTTCATTTCTTTTCAAAGGGGAAAAAAATCAAAAATATCATATCCTATTAATTTCCCCCAACTCTTTTTTCTGCAATATTTGCTGCACAGCTGTTTTTAATTTCTTTATTATTTATTTTTATATATTTTTTGCAGAAGAGGAGTGACCGCAAAAGTTACAAAGTATAGATAAAAGAAACGCATATAGAGTATATGTTTTGGTAAACTGCATCCTCCCCCTCCCCCCTTCTCCAGAAAAAAAGCAGCAGCATAGATTTTTTTTTCCTTCTTTTTTAGAGGAAATTTCTCATGGTCAATGAAGTTTTTTTTCCTAAAATATAGGCATATTATCAGGAAAAGCTTCATTGTTAGGTTGAATTTTATTTTTCTTCACAAGTAGGGGTTAAAATAATGAAAATTTTAGGAATTTTAGGATAAAATTCGAAATTTTAGGAATTTTCGGACAAAATTTGAAATTTTAGGATTTTAGGTCAATTCCTACCCCTGGATTTATGGAGCATAAGAGAAAATAGTTAAGAGAAGAAATGTATTCTAATGCGCCGAACGAATGGAAAACTAAGAGAAATTAAGACGTTAGAACTATAGGGTGAATTGACTAACAATGATTTAATCACAACTGCTAGCATAATTTGTAAGGAAATTTGTCCTAAAAATTCCTACCAGATCAAAAAGTATTAAGAAGGAAACTAAGCTCAGGTATATCCAAAATAAAAGTGTAAAATATTGATGCATGACAAGCAATATTTTTTATACAGTGCTTATTTTTTACACTTCTAACAAGTTTGCTGGAATTTTCTGAGAACGGTTTTGAAAGGGTTTCTTTAAACTTAATGAAAGAGGTACATAAACATGGGCATTTAATTGAAGAACATTTATTTTTATTTCACAAATGCTGGGTCAATTGGCCGTTAGGTCATTAAACCACAGACTCTCCAATATTTCTCAATAACACAATTAAAATTAGTTAGTGCGGAGCAATCGCTCAGATGAACAGCGTCCATGACTTGTCCAGAGTTACATTAAGTGCAGGTCGGAGAATCCGTCAGGTGAAAACGGTACAAATAGGTATTGCGACAATCGTGTCCTGTTAGAAGTCTGAAAACAGTCACAGCAGCAGCTCGAGGAGAATTCGGAATACAGTGGGACGTATCGCACAGTCTTCTCCAGGGTTTACCTTCAGCAACCTGAGAAGCAACACGACGAAACGCATCCCTGTAAACCTTCTTGATCCTCAATCCAGCAGAGTGGAGTGACAAGGCTCCACGAGACCTTTGGAGAATACTAGATCCTTTCTTGGCCAAGAAATCAGCTTTCTCATTTCCGGACAGACCACAGTGGGATGGTACCCACTAAAAAGCTACAGTTTTCTCAATACCCCTTAGGAGCTTTTTGCAGCTCTGTATACGAGACCCTTAATTTCATGGTGATTACTAGACAAAGCCTGTAAAGCAGAGGTCGAGTCTGAAAGTATTACTGCTTTTTGGAGGGGATACAGATGAGAAGCAAGTTGTTGTAAGGCCACATGAATGGCTTTGAGTTATCCATCGAAATGGGTTGTGAAAGATCCAACATGTTGATAAAAAGAAAAATAGTCGCAAAATATTCCAGCGCCAGCACCCCGGGAAAAATCCAATAGGGACCCATCAGATGGGAAGCCATTCGTCAGGAGGGAAATGAGTGTTAATTGTTTCCAAGGCAGTGGCGCAGAGTTCAGTCGTGACCGTCGCCTCTCGAATGCCACGGTTCAGTATGATTTAGGTCGCGTTTTTTTTTTTTTTTTTTTTTTTTTTTTTTGCACCCACAACCAAGTTCAGTCTGACATCAAGTTCCAATTGGTTCAGTGGGTTCGCGAAAGACAGAAGTTCAAAGAGAGCATTATTAATGCCATTGTATTGGGTGTTCTCACGAACACATTGAATGAAACCTCTCTGAGTCTTTAGATTACGTATTCCACAATAACTGTAATCTCTCCAGAAATTGTTTGGCAGTCTAGTTAACCTATTATAAAGAATGGCTGCATTCTTCTGTAGTAAATTAGTTATTAGAGTTGTTGTGTACAAAACAATTGCATGGAAAGCACAGGAGTAGTTTTAACTCCTCCCGTGATCATGCGGAGCACTTGGTTTTGGAAGGTGTCAAGAGATTTCATAACTTTGTCTGAGGTAGTGATAAAAACTTCATTGCAGTAATTCAGAAATGATTGCAAGCTATATTAGTATTTTGAGGTGATATGGAACAAATGAAGGAGAAAAATTTATTTTAAAAAATATTGCGAGTTTTAATACGTTTTGCTTATTGAAAATGACGTAAAGGAATGAATACAAGTTATATGATAATTTTAATGCTAGATAAAACGAACAATCGGAAGTTTTCGATTTCAAACCGTAATAGAATTATATGACTCACCTTTATTTGATTTTATTTGCTACAGCATTAACCAGTCAAATATTCAGTTATTGAAAATTATATCTGAATAACAAACATATCAATATGGAGTTAATTATTGTTGAGAACAGCAGAACTGGAAAGAAACGAGTTAGGTGGACTGCAATCCAAAGTTATATCTTGTTGGCGGGGAAAAATCGAGTAGTCGTTCTGATTCTTGCCGTTAGACGGCAGTCGTTCGCACTTGGAAGAGAAGTGAATTATTATGGGACAATATATAAGTGTATTTATTCCGGTAAGGAATTTTTAATTAAAAGTTTCACTGCGGGTTAGATGCGGTGGAACAGTTGGAACAGTTCATTGAGAAACCCCTCCCGCTCCATGTAGTTACGTTATTGCAGTGAAATTTTTAAAAACTATTTACGGGGGGGGGGGGGGGACAAATGCACATTTTTCTAGTTTATTTCAGAGATTTTATTTAGTGCTCCTATTTTTTACGGAAGAATGATTTCTAATGTCGTTTTGAGCAGTTAAACGAAACTTTTCACCTTTTCACGACAGCCATTTTGATGACGGAAATTTTAATAACTCTAAAACTACTTGTCTTCGGAGGAAAAATCGGTCTCTTTTAAATAGCTCTTTTAAAGCTCTTTCAGATGATACACATTAATATTACGATATAAAGATCTGTAATGTAGTTGATGATAGAGGAATTAAAGTCATGAACACTTCTATATTATGTTGGAAAATCTGAAATGTGATCAAATGCCTTAAATGACAAGTTTTAATCCAAAATGAATTCAATGTGAAAAAAGTACCAAGACTTTGTCTATCATAAACCCAAACAATAAATAGAGCACAATAATATTCAAAAACGCACGCAATAGGGGGGAGGAGGAAGAGGATCTACTGTAGAAATCAGTGAGGGTGCAATTTTTCTCTCCGAAGGTTCCTTCTTTTCCCCCGCGCTGCCTGTCTTTTAAAAGGTGCCCATTTTTTGCCCTAGTAACAGGTGCCATTCCGGCTCCGTATTGGGTGTCGCTGGTGAACAAGCGTTTCACCCCTGAAAGGTGCCAAACGCAACCTGTAGTTTTAATAGTGCAGTTGTGTTTTTTTTTTTTTTTTTTTTCTTTTTTTAATAGTTTTCTCTTGATTCATGATATTCTACGTTTTGGACATTTTTCACATCGAACTCAGTACTGGAAATGATTAAAACTTGTAATTACAGCATTTGATCATGTTTCAGAGTTTTCAACATAGTTAAGAAGTGCTCAATTGCTTTAATTCACCTGATCGTGCTCTAACTCAGTGTTTCTCAACCTCTTTTGACCCACGGATCAGTAAAAACAAATGAAAATTTTTCGAACCAGTGAAATCTTAATCGTTTTCTTAAAAATTCATAAAACAAATAATAAACTCAGGGGGCGTTAAAAGTAGTGAAAAAATTCGGCGTTCTGATGAGTTTTTTTTTTACCAAGTAACGTTAAAAGTTAATAAAACAATAAATATCTACCCTTCACTTGGTATCAAAGAACTGTCACAAATATGTTATAATTTAAAGACGAGTAATTAATGTGAGAAATTATACATTTACTAAAACATGAACCGTGTCGAAAATGAAGTATAGAGGTACTTAAGGATTTTTCACATGAAGAGCCAAAAATATTCTGGGATATTACAGTTACGGTAAAACAAAATCGTTTCATAAACGTTATTCAAGAGTAACAAAATAAAATGCACATGAAGTTTCTCCCATAGTTTAAAAACCAAAAGAAACTTCTAACGCTATCGAGACATTAACCGCTAACAGGAAATTATTCAAACACTTGAATCAAAAATGAAAAAAAAAAGCCAGACGGAGAAAGATTTTTTTTTTTTTTTTTTTTTTTGCTGTTTACGTTTTTGCATGCTATTCCTACGAAGCACAAGAATCATTTTTGTTCTGGTCCTCACTTGTTGATTATTGATAACCTTAGCTGGTTATTTTGGTGATTAAAAGCTTCTTATCGAGTACTCAAGAAAAAAAAATGATAGATATTTTTGGTAGCGTTTTGAATGATGGAAATTTCACGACAGTAACAATGGAGTGCATTAGTGTGACGTCACTTCCGAGATGCTGGGTTCACCAGTTTGTGAACCATCATTCCGTTCCTATGTTATCTCTACGAGGAGCTAAGTGAGGTCTAATATATGAGGAATTAGGAAAGGTTTTATCGATTTCTTCGCTTTAAAAAGCACTTATTTCAATACCAGGTAAGTTGAAGTATCAAATGCAATCAGTCTCATGTTCATTTTAGGCACAGATTTTATTTGAGAATTAGATAAAAGTTTTGTTTACGTTCGCGTAGGGAATCGAGCCACCATTCTGCATGTGGTGTTACTATTATTGTCGCAAATTTTCCTTCAATCAAAAACTATTTGAATTGATGAAACTATTCCCATATTAGATGAGTAAAAGTCTCCAAAAAAAATCCGTATTTCACGAAATTTTTTGAATTTTTTTTCCGGTTTTTCAGAATAACATAAATGTTTGTTTACATTCGTAGAAGTGTAGTGTTTGTGGTAATTCTGCCTCTTTTTAAAAAGATTCTGCATATTTCAACTCAGTTATGAAGCTTTTTGTGACATTTCATAGTATGTTAAAGCATCATATGCAATGCATTTATCAAAAGATTTTGTTTATCATCACTGAATGAACCACCTTGCTCCACGTTGTTGTGTTGCTACTATTTTTAACTCTAAACGAATTCGTCACACATTTTCCTCTCATCAAAAGCAAGTTATACTGAGATTAAATAAGTCAAAATCACAAAATAAACGGCATTTCCCTAGCTTTATGGGTTTTTTTTTTTTTCTGTTTTTGAAAATTAAATGAACGTTTGTTTACATTCGTCGAATCGATATCCTACGTTTTATCGTTTAACGGTTCTGTTTATTCTGCAGGTATTAATTTCTTCCTAGAATTTATTAGCCTTAAGTTTTATTATTTTGGTTCAAAGTAAGTTAGAGCAAGAAATGCAATAATTATAAAGTATATTCTATGTTCACTTAACCACCCATGTTCCATGCTGTGATGCTTCAATTTTCACTGTTCACTAATCACTGCAGGTTTTACTTGGATTACAAACCATTTGCCTGGGTAAAAATTTTAAACTAAAGTTACAAAATACATAGACGTATTTCATACATTTCATGTGTACCGCTTTTTGTTCTTGACAGCAAGACATTTGTCCGCATTTGTTGTACCTATATGTCATTTGCTGTGTACTGTTGGTGTTATTTTCTGCTTTTATTAATTTGTTCTTAGTATTTTATTAATAGGTTTACATTTAAAAAAAAATTATGTGATCGTGACAATACCCAAAGGAGGCAACGTGAGGCATTCTTTTTTGCTTCAAAAAAGAATGGGATTCCGGGTTATTCTAGGAAAAGTGTTGGTCTTTAAGCCGTTCTACACTGTGGCTTTAACTATCAAAATTCCAAGCATTTTGTTTAAGTATCTAATACTTTCAGTGCAGTGGCGTAGCTACAGTGTTTGCCGCCCAGGGCAGTTTCTCAATTTGCCACCCTTTCGTTGTGAAATAGCTAATACATTAAATTGTCAAAGATGTTTAAATTAAAATGAAAAAAATAATTGAAGAAAACAAGAAGAAATTAATTTATATATACTTGCAAAAGAAAAAAAGGAGGGGAGAAAAGGGACCACATGGAGAATATTACTAAATTGAATACTGAATTCGAAAATTTTAAGCTCTGAAATATGCAATTTTCGGCTATCTTTGGCGACGCAATTGTATGTGTGTTTTAACTCAGTTGTAAGCGTTAGGGGAGATATTGGCGCTGAGCTTTCTTACTAAAATATTTTTTAAATTGAAATCAATTTTAAAGGTATCTTTGGTGGTTTGGTGGATTGTAGCTGGTGGTTCTTTCTTTGGAAAATTTTGGGCACCAAAGTCTCAAAAACGCAATTCTAGGCTATCTTCGGTGGCGCTTCCAAAGGGGGCACCAAAAATGTTGTGAAGCCAAGCGGCTCTCTCGTGGAAAAGTTTCGTAATTGACGCCAGACTTTAGGCTTTGTTTGATAATGTTAGGAGCAAGAAGAGGCAGAGTTAGGTTTCCCTCTCAAAATCTTTCTTAAAGTTGAAGTTCATTTTAGGCTATCTTTGAAAAGGAAGGGTTAGCGAGCTCTCCCACTCCCGCAAATTTCTAAGAAAGAAAATTTGGGCTATTTTGGTGCCGTTAGGAAAAGGAGTGAGTAGTTCGGCTTTCCTTCCTCGGAAATTTTTCATAATTGAAGTTTTCAAATCGCAGTTTTTCTCTTGGAGACGTTAGGTAAAAGAAGGGGAGGGGGGAGAGTTTAAGAACTCTCTCTCGGAAAAATTCTGAAATTAAAATCCTAAAAACGTATTTTAGGCTATCTTTGATCAGGTTAGGAATTAAGAATATTCAAGGTTCAAATGATGTTTTCACAAATTGGTATTGAAGTATCGAAGTTTCAAAAACGTAATTTTATCCTATATGTTGAGACTTTAGAAGGGAGGGTGGGAACTTTTCTCCATGAAAGTTTTGAGAATTGAAGGTCTAACTATGTACTTTTTGGCTGTGTTTGCCAGGTTAGAGGAAAAGACAGGGTTCAGGGCTCTGCCCAGAAATTTTGCAGCATTGAGGTCTGAAAACCTCATTCTAAGCTATCTTCGGTGATATCAGGAAAAAAGGATGAAACATTCAAGAGCTCTCCCACCTTAAAACATTTTGAAGCTATCTTTTCCGCTGTTAGATTACAAAGTGGAGGTGGGAGAGGTTCCCAACCGGAATTATTGAAACTGAATACGCTAAAACACAATTTTAGACTATGCTTGGCCAAGTTGAGGAACCAAATCAAATGTTAAAAAAATGTAATTCGCTTAACTTCCACAAGGAATAGACTAACATGTGATACAAAGTTGTCGGATAGATTTTCTGCTCTCAAAAGCGAGAGAACAGAAATCTCTTTTACTTCTTTTGAGAGAACTTTTGTAATGAATGAGAAATCAAAGCGAACTTTGAAACATATTAAGCAACCATTGTGATAAGCAATGAATTGTTTCGTGTACCATTTTATCCCTCCCTTCCCCTTCTTACTCCTGTCACCATTTTCCTGAAGTTAAAAAAAAGAGGAAGTTTTTGTTTTACAAAGTGGTTTTTAAGAAACTCTCTTATAATCCAGTGTGAACTTTTTCTTATAACAAAAATTGGAAAACTTCATTGTATTCTCCCTCCTGGAGTTAACTTCTGCAGTTTAAAAAACATTGGTCCCATGATTGTCCGCTGCCGCCCCCTCAGAGAAAAACAAGGATTATAACGATATGCTATCAAGAAAGACTCTTGTTTTGTATCAAAGTAATTTTAATCCGGTAGTGATACAAAAGTCTTACATTTCGATGATTTTCTTTTTGCCTGCAGTAGCAGATTAAAACCATAATGGAATATACGTTTTTTTTTCCACATCAAAAGGGTTGATTTTCCGCCCATAGAAAAGTGCCGCCCAGGGCGGACCGCCCCCTCCACCCCTCCCTAGCTACGCCACTGCTTCAGTGTAAGACTTGCTTTTAGCCGACACTTATTTTTCAATGTCATTCAAACATGATTTCCAAGAATATGTGCTGAAAATAGCTTAATTGAAATGTGTTGTTTACTTATAAATCTGATAATTTTTGAATATTTTGATTGGAACATTTTATCTGCTTAGTTGAATTTATGTACATCTTTTGATATATTCCTTTTTTCTTTTAGAACTGAATTTTTTATACCCGTTTGCAATCACATCAATGAGCGTGATGGCTTAGATTCCCAAAGGATGAGAAGCAGAAAAAAATTGGACCAGAAATAAAAGGTATAATTTAGTTTTATTATGTTAATATCTATGCATAATCATTTAAATTATTTTATACAATAAACATTAAAAGTATATTTAGTTAAAATTTGTTGGGTCATTCAAGAACTTGACATATTTATTACTTTTTACTTACATTACTGCTAAATAATTATATAAGTATGCACCCTGCAAGAGAACTGTCACTTGAAGAAATTAAAGAAATAACTTCATTTGAAAAAGTATGTACCCCGCAAGAGAACTGTCACCTGAGGAAATCAAAGAAATAACTTCATTTGAAAAATTTAAATACTGTCAGCCCCGTTTAATCGGGATGACCTCCCGGAATCGAATATTTTCCTTTAAACACAATGTTAACAATTCCCAATTAGTCGAATAATAATTTTCTTATACAATCAAATAATATTCATTAGTTTTTGCAAAAATTTTTGCCAATATATTTGAATGAAGGTTACGACCCCCCTCCTCCTCTGAATCCACACTTTGTGTTCGCATTTTCTGTGGTCTTCTTTGAGAGAAAGGTTACCATATTTGGTTATCGATCAAATTCTTTTGATATTTGGTTTTGAGCTTTAAATGTTACCACAATTGTCATTAGTGTGTGTTAAAATATATATTTGATCCTGCAGTTATAATCTTTTCCCTCGCGTTACCTTTACCAGTTCGTGTCACAGACCCATTTTGTATTTGTCAAGAAGTATGCGCGCAAAAATGTTTTAATTACATTTTTCCTCCCAGGCCGTTTCTTAATCTCGGCCTAGTAATATACCCTAGCTCCTATATGGAGGATATAACTAGCTTGATGCATGGTATATGAATTTGGTTAGCAAATAGGGATGTACCAAATATTTGTTGGTATTCGGTTTACTGAACTATTTTTGACTCACAAAACAAACCAAACATTAGGTTCAGCAGGATAACTTAGTAACTGTAAATAATCGGACAATTTTGTTGATAAACCCATATTTATGTATACAATGAATTAATGTTATACTATACAGATTGTCACTTACTGATATTGTCACATTCAAAGTAATTTTATTGTTGACACTTAGATACTACATTTAAATTTCGTTGCTTTTCAGTTTTCTTTCTTCTTCTAAGTTTACGACATTAACATAAATTGAGGCAAAGGATAAAAAGTGCGAATTCAAATAAGTATTCCTCTGAACAAGAGAGTATACTATTTTAGCCATTAGTGTTAATATTTTTTCTGTTTATCACTGTTGGTTTAAAAAAAATACAGTTGACTCCCGCTACAACGCGATCCGACTTACGCGAAATGGCTATAACACAAATTTTTCACGAGTAACGAATTTTAGAGCTAACGAGAATTTTTCGCCTACAACAAGAATTTTTTTATAACAAAATATCAGCTGCGTTATTGGCTACTAAATATTGATTTCGTGAATGTTATTACGTCCCTTTGAGCATCACTGACAGCCAAAGTTCCCACGCCAAACTAGTCTAGTGCATCAAATAACCATAATGGCACCTTAGTGTCACCTTCATCTAAAATTTGAAAATGTGAAGAAAAAGAAAGTTTCTGATAAAAAAATTTAAAAAGGCTAAGATTGATAATAATTTGCTTGAACAATTACAAAACGTCAAAGGTAGCGCGACAATACGTATGAGTGAATCTTCTTTATGTACAATTAAAAGTCAAAACAAAAAGATGTCCGTAAAAGTTGAGAACTTAGTTTCAATATTGAATCTTGCAGAGCAGTCTAGCAAAGTAAAAATTATGAAAATGGGAGCTACGTGCGCTCTTGCATAGTGGATTAATAAAAAGATCAGGTAGAGGAGATGTAGCCACAAATTGAAACGTTTTAAATGAAAGGTGATGCGTATTTAAAAATGTATTAGATAAGAATAATGTTTTGATCTTGGAGCATAAATCATCACTAGTATCCTCATTTTTTAACTCATAAATATTGCTACTGTATCTACTGTACAGTACTATTTTGCACATCATTTTAATTTTACTGCATGCAGTACGAACCGTGTTGTTTTATTTTATATCTTTTATTTCCCTTGGTCATTCATTTTGTGCATCTTAAGTATTTCATGTTGAATAACAGTTTTTTATTTTTTAGATACAGTAAAAGTTCAGTTCTTTATGGAAGAAACTGTAATGGTTAAGTAATGCTTTAGAGCAGTTTGAGAGGTGTTCCTAAAAGTATTTGGTGTGCTTTAAAAAATTTGTATGCATAAATTTTTCCACAACGTGAAATTTCAACTAACGCGAGGAGTCTTGGAACGCATCCCTCGCGTAAGTCGGGACTCGACTGTATTTGAATATTTTTATAGCTCAATTTCCTAACAATTTTATTTTCTTTTAAATTCCTGCTGGATTCTCGGATGGAAGAACATTTCTAAATTGACAAATATCTTTATTTTTACAGTTTTATTGCATGCATATCTAATGTAAAATTTCCTCAAAAGTTAAAAATATCTCTTAAAATTTCTTATTTAATATATTCTTATTTTCAAGACAAAACTCCACAGAATGGAGTAGCAACCCTCTTTTTTAAACCTTTCATACTCAAAAAGGATTTATGTGCAGCATTTTTTCTTTCTAGGTCATCACAAATGGAGTTGGATTCATTGGCCCAGCAATAAGTTTTTCATATGGACTGATATTCATTTACAGCTTAAGGTGTTTGTATTGAAAATGTACATATTATAAATGTATGTAAAAAAAATAAAAAGTTTTATGTTAAAAAAAATGAATATTTTTTTATTCAAAATGTCTAACATTCAAAAGAATAATTCTTATTTAAAATATATAAGTATAGTACAGTCGAACCTCCATATATTGAACTTTCACATATCGAAATTTTCTATATATCGAAATCCTAGCAAATTTCTATGTTCATTCCATAGAAAAATTGTTGCTATATATTGAAAAAATCTCTATATATCGAAAAAAAAATTTGGGACATTCGTAGATTTTGATTCTACTTCAGGCTGTTTGTCTCATAAAAAATGAAAATTAGGGGAGAAAATTATGCTTACTAAAGGTTGCTATGAAACTCAAAGAATCTGGGGTTGAGGGCTGTGTAAATAGGTCGTTCTGTTCTGGAGTTCTTAAATTCCCTCAAGTTTATTTCAAATCTAAGTTGTAACCAGTAACACTGTAAAATCATTTTCAAGTTATTCCTTTTGTTGATTACTCTTTAGCTTCAGTAAAAATCATTCAAGTTAAGTAGATTGATTTTTTACTTTTCTCTCGATTACACTGTCAAAACGAAACAACCCTAATGTTGCGAATCAAGATATCAATCAGAAGAATGAAGATGTATGACGGCAAAAAATGTAATTTTTTAATTATCAACTTTCATTTAATCCGATGCTTGTATAAATTAGAAAATTGGGTTTCATAACACGAAAATTAGCTTTAATTTTAGTGTTTTAGAAGATTTGTACGATAAAATAAGATCATTTCTATATATCGATTTTTTTCCGGCAATTTGCCAGTTCGATATATGGAGGTCCAACTGTATATATTTGTCTTACTTTTTATGCCTTTCTTTCTCAACGGGTATTTAATTAAGAAATGTCAGAGAAATAACAGATATTCATTTCCTGGAAATGCATTTATCATCTAAGTGAATTATTTAAGCATAAATTTTTCGGAAACTCTCTTTTGAAGAACAAAAGTAAATGGGATGGGCTTTAAATAAAAAACTTCTGTTTTTTAATTAATTTTTATTGTGTTGATTTAATAATTTTTTCCCTTCATGAATGTTTACACAATCATGAGTAATCTAATGATGCAAAGTTGTTTTGGTTTATGCTGTCCCTGCAATGTAGCAGATGTAGATACATTGTTTATCCAATGTTGTTTTGGTTGGAAGATTAAAGAGAATATTTTCCTGACTAGTTTTCACTAGCTTCCAATATTGTTAAGTTTTTAATATAAGCTTCTCGTACAGGAGGGAAAACTGCTCCCTCGTTTCAAAATGTAAAGATGCCTTGCACACTCGCTTCTAAGAGCTAAATATTATTGGTGGACTGAAAAGTGATTTTTACAGGGTGGATTAATATATATTTCATAAAAACAGAATTGACAAATAAATCTACTTTTCTCATATTTCATGAGAATAGAACCGTTAATTGGAAATGGGTAGTTTACAATGGTCATCTAATGAAATTTTTCATGTTATATTTCATATTTATAGAGGCTCTTTTAACCAGTAATTTTAAAAACTAATAATATAGCCCAATTTTACAGTACAAGTTCAGCTTTGGAGACACTGAAGCCTCCTCACTTATTTTAACCCCCACTTTTGTGGTGTACCAGCTGCCCATGATTTTCAGGAATCCTTTAAAAAATATCAAAGGTTCATATAAATTTGCATTGCGGTAAGCCGCTGCATTTATTCACATTTATTAGTTTTTTTTTTGTTTACATTCTGTATTCTGCCAGATGTCACCAATAAGCTCACTTCTTTTGCTTTGAAGAAAAGGGCTCCCTATAACCACGAAATGCATGTATCTGTGATGTATCAAATGTAGCTGAGCCTTGTTTCTGTAGTCAGGTGTGACAAATCAAACCATTTAACAATGCCATCTGAAAAAGGAACTAATATATATTCACATTTTATACTAACTACCAAAACCTTATACACAAAAGACATTATGATAATAAGAATTGTAGAAATATGGGAAACAAAGAAAACATAGGGATTCATTTTCAGTTAATAAATCTACTACAACCATATCAAGTAATTTAAAGAAAAAGTCATGGTATGGAACTGAGATTTTGGAAATTTAAACCATGGTGATGCAGTTGTTGTTAATGATACAGATAAAAATCGGCTGTTTTTCTAAATGTAACAGATAATGAATACTACTGATTCCAATGATCACTCATTCCAAGGATACTTTGAGAATTTGGAAACTGCACCAAAATTTTTTTTCTTAATTTGAAAAGTTGTACCAATCTTCCAAAAAAGAGAAAAAGGTAACAGTAGGGGTTTTTAAACTATTTCGCTATTTTCATTCAAGAAAATCTACAAAAAAAAACTATCTAATGTATAAATATATCATACAGTGGATTTTAAAATGTAAATAAAAAACATGTCTTGTAAAGTACATACAGACGACTCTCAAACCCACTGACCTGAAATCCGCAATTGAAGCAGTGAGAAGCAAAGGGATGTAAGTGCCAAAATTAAAAATTTGGAGCCAAGTAGAGGACAAAAGGTAGGTAAACCTCTCCTGTGTTTTGGGGCAAGAGATATTACTAGTAGCAGGGGGTGGAGAAAGGACACCTGTTGGCTCAAGCCTGAAGGGGGGCCTAAGATTTTTAAAAGAAGGGGTAAAATATGTAAAGAGACATAGTTATAAACAATTTGGAAGGAGCTTGTAAAAGTCATTTGTGATGGGCCCCAAACCGGTTAATAAAGGCCTACCTAAGACTGCAACTTCTAACATTTTTTACTCAAAACTTGAAAATGTCCATTTACATCCCTTTGCTTCTCACTGTTTTAATTGTCTAAAATTTGCACAATATTTCAGATCAAAACAATGAAATTTACACAATAAAATATAGAATTGGAATCTGAAATATAAATAATATTTAAAATTAATGATAAAAAAAGTTAAATGTTTAAAAAGTTGAATAAATTTGTGTTTTAAGATTAAATTCCAACATATTGTTTGAATAATAAGTCTATCATAAATATTTTATGCTAGGATTTGTACTGACTGATAGACTTCACTACTTCAAGTTTTCTTTCTGGTGGTTTTTAAAATGTAAAGTATTAAAATCTTACAATTTCATTTAATACATAAAGCAGTTACTTTCAATTAAGTGTCATTGATTGAAAAGGGAAAAAATCAATATGTGAGGAAATAAAATAAGTATACAAGTTCTAGAGCACTGAATAATAAAAAATAAATACACATAGCATTATAGGTTTAATTTTGTTTGACCTAGGCTAACTTTTTTCCTTAAAAATAGCTCAGAAAATGACAGAAGTAAAATTAATGATCAGTATGAGCTGTAAATAATCGAAAATAAATTAAGAATGCTGCAAGAGAGAAAAATTTAAAATTATTGTTCCAAAAGCTTTTCTAAAGTTTCATTACCTATACACTGTACAACTTTTCTTTCATGCTTGCATGAACATTCCCATAATATCTAAACCATCAGCATCATAAAGGAAGGACATATGATTTCGAAATTCTGGAGAGTTTACTTCTTTCTCTCACCAGCACTTTTCTCGAGATTTGAAAAAAGCCAAGTCCTAAAATAAAAATTGAAAAAAAATTCATAACTTTTCCACAAATTTAACATTACAACACAACATTTAACAAACATTTAATAACAATTTGTAAATCTGTATTATAATATTTTGTGACATATTAATAACTTGTAAATGGTACGAAAACAAGGTACATTTTGAAATGTCTGGCTAGTGCCACCACTCACAAAATTAATTGCACACAATTTTTTAAGTTTTAATAACTCTAATTTTTGACAGTTGCTTTGTTAAATGTTGAATACAGAATACAAAATCATAACTATTTTACATATAATCAGATATGAAATAAAAATCCAAAAGTATTCAATATATGCTAATGGCAGTGTTAGAAATCCTTAGAAAAAGTAACTAGTCCGTTAACAGAATGACTGGTCGACTAAACACCAAATGTAGTTCAACTAGAAATGTGTTCCTACATCGCATTGTAACTTTTACTTAAATTTTAATTTTTTGTAAAATCTTCAAAATTTAGTTATAATTGGCTTTAATTAAAAATTCATCTGAGAAAAATTTACCTCAATTTAATCAAACAAAATTACTACAAATTTAAAAATAAAATTTTAAAGCTGTAAATAATATGATATTTTTGAATTAGGGATGATCATCAACTACTTTTGTTAGAGCAAGCCTAACCCGACAGCATCACAATGCTGTGGTTAGGATCTGCGTTGATTTCACAATGCTGCCTTGTTAGTTTTGCTCCGAAGTTAGTCTCAGGGACTTGAACTGTATTTCATGGTGGTCCGACCAGGGACCAGAACCCCGGATTAAGACATCAGCGGGCCCTAGGCTGTCGGGGCTTCTCTGTAGTCGATCCTTACAATTTTAACCATTAGCCAAAATAGTTACGGGCGTTTTGGGATCCTAGGCCACAGTCTAGTTTGCCAATTCGGCAATCAGGGCTTGGGTTCACAGTTTTCACTGGTCTTGGACTAGCGGACTTCCAGTGATTTCTATCACTGCTCATGGGGGAAAAAAATTATTAGCATACTTGCCAACTTTTGGAAACTGGTATCAGTAAAACTTTTATGTGAACATCTTCCATCCAATTTAAAGTTTTCTTAAATCAAATTAAGAGGAGTTAATCTAGAACATTGGTTTTCAACCCCTCTGAATCCATGTACTGATCTTGCGTATCATTAACTATGCATAGTTCCAACAACAACTTTTTCTTCATCGAAATTTATTAAACATCTCAATTTAAAATTTTACATGCTATGAGCTTGAACAAGTCACACATATGATTTTTGAGGCCTGGCTTTAACTTTTTTCGAGATTAGAATTAATATCTAAAAATACTATAAATCACAGCAGAAAATTAGATGGTGAATGAAATAACACAGGGCAGGCAGATATCGGCTGTACAAATGCAAACACTTGTCTTCCTCTCAAAAACAAAAGCAGTACATAAAATGAATGAAATGCAGTTCATTTTGTTGACTCTGACTGATGTATTACCAATGCAAATGGTTTTTAATGTAAGGAAAATCTGAAGTGGTTAGTGAACAGTGAAAATTGATGCGTAACAACACGGATCATAGGTGTTTCAGTGAACATAGACAATAGCTTGCATTTGTTTTTTCAACTTATTGTGAACTATAAGAATAAAATTAAAGAATAATAAATTCTAGGAAGAATTTAATATCAGTAGAATAAATGGTACCAACATAGAATATAACGTAGAAGAATTTAGGTACCATGAATGTAAACAAACATTTATCTTATTAAATAAAAAAAACAAACATAAAATTAGGGAAACATGGTTTACTTAATCTCATGTGAATAGCTTTTAATTCATGAAAAATGTGTAATGAATGTGTTTAGCGAGAAAAATAATAGTAGCAACAGAACGTGAAACATGGTGGTTCATTCAGGGATTATAAACAAAATTTTATGATATACGCATTGCATATGATGCTTCAACACAATGAAATGCCATAAAAAGCTTCATAACTGAGTTGAAATATGCAGAATTTTTAAAAAACGAGGCAGAATTAACATCAACATTACACCTCAACGAATGTAAACAAACATTTATGTCATTTTAAAAAAACCGAAAAAAAAAAAGAAAGGAAACCCATAAATTTCGTGATATACGGATTTTTTGGTGACTTTTATTCATCTTATATGGAAATAGTTTCATCAATTCAAGTAGTTTTTGATGGAAAGAAAATGTGCGACAATAACAGAACAACACATGCGGAATGGTGGCTCAATGGTTTACTACACGAACGTAAACAAAACTTGATCTAATTCTCAAATAAAATCTGTACCTAAAATGAACGTAAGATTGATTGCATTTGATACTTCAACTTACCTGGTATTGAAATAAGTGCTTTTTGAACCGAAGAAATCGATAAAACCTTTCCTAATCCACATATATTAGACCTCACTTAGCTCCTCGTAGAATGGTGGTTCAGCTGAGTAGATCAGTCAGCAAACGCAAACAAAACTTTATTTAATTCTCAAAAAAAAACCAGAACCGAAAATGACATAAAACTTGTTGCATTTAATACTTCAACTTACCTGGAATCCAAATAAGTGCTTTTCAATGCCAAGAAATTTGAATGATATATTATAATTTGGCAAAAAATAGACCTCACTCAGCTGCTCCGTAGGAATAACATAGTAATGAAATCAAAGAGGATGACGTCACTGAGCCAGCGCTAGCGGAAGTGACGTTTTTACTAATGCACTCCATTGACGGCGCCCAGTCGACGGTGCCCAATCTTCCTAGACCGCCGTTTTTTGCCCAAGTGAGTATGGCAAAATCCAAAATGATTACTCTTTTCGCGTTTAAACTCGAGTTTTATTCCATAAAGTGTTTTGCGGCATTTTACGAGTCCTCTTGATCTGCTCAGTTAGGGATGTCAAAAGAAGCGGTCTTTCCCCCCTGGACAAGACATTTTACTCTGCGAAACGTTTTGCCATACTTGCTGGAAATTTAGATCGTGGGTTTTAATGCATATAGCTCAATGATTAGAGTAGCGGGGGGACACCCGAACACCTACGGCATTAAAGCAGAGCCGATGAATAAATAGGAAAAAGAACGAATCGTATCATTCATTCCCTTTGAGTATTTGTACTCATGGTTTTTCTTAAAACTTTTTGAGCATCACCATCACCTTTTTTTGCTCATGTTATCCAAAAGATTAAAAACGCACAGTCCCTTTTCAAGGGACTCTACCTTTTCACATGTAACAGTTACATATGTGACATCATACTCTCGAATCCCGGAGTATAGCTTATTAACGTGGTTGTGGTTTTTGACGTTCGCCTACCTCCGTAATGGCGGTGGGTCGAGTGCCGAAGAGTATCATCAGTGCAGTAAAAATATTAGAATAAGGGTGGTTGTCAACATGATACGGACTTTTTGACCAGACTAAAACTGTCAGGGATGTGTGAAAGCATAACTTTGTCCTTACCGAGGACAAGATGCGAAAATGTCCGCGTATTATTTTCACGAATTCGACTTCTCTTCGGAGTTTCTGTGGATCCGTGTCCCGATATAATTTCTCATGAACAGGGTCCAAGTCAAAGAAACGTGATGACAGCAGGCAAAATAACAGCAGAAAGCTCACAATTCACACTCTCTGTAATCGAAGGTGGTCATGACCAGTTAAATAAAGCTAAGGTAAATTCATTTTTCTATGTATGTAGATTTTGAGCAAGAATTTTCTATGGTGGTGACAGGAAAATAGTATTAAAAAGTTATTTTTAAATAATGTATATTATTGTATGTTTTTCGGTGTACCCTGGATCGAAAATATAAACAAGGCGACAATACAGATGTATTTCGTTTAGTGATTCTCGAAATTTTAGCAAATTAAATAAGAAAAATTAAATTTTAAATCTTATTTGGTTATTATAAACATTTTTGTGTTTCTATCTATCTCTTGTCCACCAATGGAAAATTCGTGCTGAGAATTAAGTTTTTCAAATTCTTATGTAATTTTACATGATATTGAAATATACCTATTGCTACCGTATTGAACAGATTTAATAGATCTTATAGCCAATCTTCCATTAGCTTTACTTTATCACATTGAAATTTAATGCGGGATAGTGTTCAAATATAATGTGCTATAAGTTATTATGCATATTAAGTATAATATTTTCTTTTTTTCAAGTTTCCTTCAATATTTTCAAAAAAAAAAAAAAGAAGATTGGGGGAGGGGGGGGGGTTATAAGTGGGTTTCTTGCATACAGGGGTTGAATCCAGTTTCTAGTTTTGGAAAGGATTATAATTATTTAAGCATGAGCACACAAATCAGCAGGGGGAGGGGTGTGTCATAGGTGTACTAATCTGGCTCTAATAGTAGGTCTGAAACTCTCCTGTTAAATGAAAAACCTCCTCTAAAATGTAAAATGTTTTCGATCAGGGCTGACAAGAGACCATGTCAGCCTAGTCTAAAACTAGATTCACGGCACAGAATCTGAGAAGTATAAGTTTTATGTGTTTAATGCGGAAAGGTGCCTGGTGATTTAACTGACAAGGGGCCTTGCCTCTCGGCGGCCCTGTTTTTGATACACAGTATTTTCTAAGTTTGATGATGTTCCTTTATCACTTGGTCAGCAATGCAGTCATTGCAAGTACCTATAATTCATAAAAATCTGGATAGGATCCCTCACTACTTCCTTTTAGGTCTATTAAATAATCGATGTTTTGTAATAACTCAAAAGAATGAGTGCATGTACTAATGTATGAAGGTTAGAAGCAATACTTTTTACATAAAATGCTTTTTAGAGATTTTTTTTATTTGGAGCATTTTACAGTATTTGACTGTTACGGACTACACTTCATAAAGATGTTTTAGCCTCCTACTAATGATTAGTGCAAATAGTTAAGTTAAACTTTTTGTAAGTGATTGATGATCTTATGTGTATTTACGTCTTAACATTGAAAAAATTTTAGATTTGTGTTGAGTTTCTAAAGATATAGGAAGATACATAGAGTATGTTATGGACTCTACACTCAAAAGATATGGAAGTTTTTACTTAAACTATCTTCAAATTTTCTATGAAAGTAATCACTGTTCTTACATAATGAAAGTTTTCTACTATGTCTCAGTTTATCTATAATGAATTTAAGCACCAAAATAATTTTTAAAAAGGTAAAAAATATTTTTTACGGAATTATTTACTATAAAGAATTGCACGTTTGTGAACATGTTATGGACTCTATAAATTTGTCACGTTTGAGTATTCTTTGAATTGTTATTTAATAGAGTCTAAACAACAGCAACCCTACCTCATTGTTCAATAGTTTCAATGATAGAATCAACTCTTATGGCTATTTCTTCATCATATATGTGAGGGGAGCCCACCTGGGGGGGGGGGGGGCATGCCGCAGACTGTGCCATTGAAGTTTTTTAAAGGGGTGTTTTGAGGGGTATTTTTCTCATTTTAAGGGAGAGGTTCTTGGTATGGGGGGGGGGATGGTCTGTGGGATATTTAGGCGTGGTGCACCCAACCTCTTAGGTGGGGGGGGGGGGGTATCAGATTGAAGGTGACCTTCTGTTGCAACAGACCAAGTGATATGTTGATTTCTTCAGTCTTGAATTTTTATTAGAAATAATGGAACTGATGTGATATACCCCACCCTTGGCGACTTTTTCCTGTTGGCGCCAAGAAAGCGTCGCCAAGAAAACGATGTATGACGACATACGTCATACATCGTTCTTAGCGATGCTTTTTTAGCGCCAACAGGAAAAAATCAGATAAAAAAACTTGATCAAAGCACTTCAGAACACAATATATATAAAAACAACATAAAAGCACAACAAAAAATATCACGAATATATGCTTCAAAAATGTACAGGGCCGGGGTTTTTTGTAAACATATTAAAATACAATGAAATAAATTATTGTATTAATTACAAGTCGAAATTAATGCATTAATTTTTTTTCATCATTTCTCCGGGATACGAGCCCTCGGTCTCATAGTACTTTCGTAATGAGACCTCGGCTCGCCGGCCCTGCCTCGGTCTCATTACGAAAGTACTATGAGACCTCGGGCTCGCCAGGACCTCGCTTCGCTCGGTCCGTTATCCCTCCGACTGTTAATATACATTACAGTCGGAGTATGGTCACAATTATGTATATTTATGTATATTATGCATATTCATGTGTATGTACACCCAAGGGTGGCTCCTTCCGTTCAGTGTACAATAATGACAGTTTTAAGTGTGAAATATGCACCATTATTGTGCAGATTTATTAATAAAATTCAGCATTTTTAAGAGTACAACCGAAAGAACTTTCAATTGTTAACTTAAAATTCAGTACCTAAAGGAGGCACGTTAATGTCTAAATAATTCGTGGCATCGATAAGGACTAACTTTTAGAACAAAATAACCAAACTATTTTTGTAAAATTAATTAACATACAGTAAAAATAAAGTTAAAAGCTACAAGAACCCCTCAAGGATTTGTAAAAAACAAAGAATTTCCGAAGTGAGAATTTTTATGTGAATTCTAAAATAAAGAACTTACCTTTTTATGGTATAAATCCTCACACTCAGTCCAAAACAAAACATCATCTGACAATGGCGCGTTATAGATACACACCACGTTGTAGTTAACTTTTAATTAACCTTCAAGTTTGAAGAAACTGGCATTTTCTAATGTTTTTACTTCAAAACACAACTACTGAATCTAAACTAACACAAAATAAGCATTCCTGTAAGGTATATTGCACGAAACAACACGTATCTCTCCTGCGTAAAACCAAGAACCCAAGTAAACAAGTTCGGACAAGTTTGCCTTCGCGTTGCCAACCACAGGTTAGTTTCACCAGGGATGCCATGCTTAAAAATTTATCGCCTCATTGGCGAGGAAAATATTTCAATTTTGTGCAAAAAATCGGATGTCGCCAAATGGGGGGGGGGGGGGGGTATATCACATCTGTACCGAAATAATAGATTTTAATTCAAATTTTACTAGCACTTTAACTTTTAGAACCTTGGGTATCTGAAGTGATCAATATCGAACCATCTTCGGTAAATCGAAATTTCTAGATACATTTTAAGGGGGTGGGACATGTTAGGGAAAAGATGTTTTTAAGGCAAAACTTTTTAAATTGCATTTTTCGAGGTAAGTTAAATTTTCTGTTAATTTAATTAAAAAAGGCTTTTTGCTTCATGAATCACATATATTCTTAAGCAAAAGAATTTTGATCATTTCCTATTTAAATAATTGCGTTTATGTAATTAAATGTATGATTGGTCATTTATGGCACAAAAGATCTGTTTTTTCGTTTAATGACCCTAATATTAATGTACTAAATGACATATGACATGCCTTACTTTGTTCTCTATTCTATCGTGAAAGCAATCTTTTTTTTTTGGTACTATATAACATAAGACAATAGCAGGGTTGGCAAAAACCCGGGTTTTTTAAAAAAAGCCCATGGACCCAGGGTTTTTTTTGGGTTTTTTAAATAAAACCCAAAAAAAACCCAACTAAAGTTGGATTTTTTAAAAGAAATGTGGGTTTTTTGTCTTTTTTTAGGGAAAATGTGGGGTACTTGTAGCATATTGTAGCATAAGTATATGGACAAAGCGCAAAAATTATCTTCGGGTAAAAAGCTGGAAAACTAGTTAAAATTCAGAGTTTTATGGAGAAAAGTATAAAAGACGAAAAAACCCAAGAATGTTTAAGTTTCAGATTTTTTAATTTTCATTATTACCAATAGTTAAGGCTAAGTTACTTCTCGGGTGATAAAATCTATTGTTCGTTTTTAATTACTAAATTTGTTTTTTTTTTTTTTTTGCATTTTACTTTATAGTATTTCATTTTTTTTATGCAAAACTACTGTAGAACCTCAATTAGTTTAAATCCCTTTTTACTGAATTCCAGCTTAATCAAGACATTTCTTTGAATTTTATGTTGCCTGTTTTTCTATTTCTGTGTACAGGGTAAGAAATATTAAACTTTTTTGTAAAATAATGAAAATACTGTACCTGTTCTGTTTTCTGTCGACCGTTTGAAAAATCTGTTTATTTCTAAAAAATTTACCTTGTGTTTATTCAAGATTTGTGACGTGTTGGTTAGCAGAAAATAATTTACATGAAAGCCTTTTAACTAGATTAGTTTCCTCTGTACAATCTACCAATATTGAGAAAATCAGACGTGACAGGACTTGGTCAAGATAATTTGAGTTATTTATTGACCAGAAGAAAAAGTTAAATACATTTATTTAAAATCTTTGAAGTATATTTTTAATGTCGTTAAGAGTTAAGAAATACTTTTAAAGCTCAAAATTCATTTTTTATGTTCATTGTCTGTGGTGAAGAACAAATAAAAAAGAAGTTTAAATTGTAAAAATATTTAAATTAATTAATTTTTTTTTAACTTCTCACAAAATTAAAAAAAACCCAAAAGTGGGCTAAATAATGGGTTTTTTTAAATGGGTTTTTTCAAAAAAAACCATTGGGTCCAACCCAGTTGGGTCCAATTCGGCCAACCCTGGACAATAGGGGAGATTGGGGCTCGTTAGACCGACCTTGATAATTTTAATGCTTTTTTTTATTTTTGTAAAATTTACGACCAACAAAAAGTAGCACCTATAGTGCTACAATTCCTATAATGAAATCATATACAGTTATTTTGAACAAATTTCAGAAACTGTTATTTTGGCAGAGCTATCTTTTATTGATTAACTTTCATAACCAAGCAGCATTTTTTTCTAATGGTTTTCATGAAGAATAAAGCAATAAATTGAATTCCTCTCCTAAAATAAGTTCTTTTAGTTCTTAAGTATTAGCAGCCTATTTTTTGTTGTAAAAAAAAAAATCAGGACAACTTTTTTAGACCAAGAACCTGGGGTATGTTGGTTCACTTTTAGAAAACCCACAAAAACGTATAGAACAATTACAAAAGAAATACTCTAGCATTAGCAATAGTGAAGTTGTTAAAAACATAAATTGTGTTGATTCTTGAAAAAATGTAACAGTAGATGTTGGTCAATTTTAATTATATTGATCTTAAACTTTGATTTTTGATTCTTATCACAAAACAACATTTGTTTGGTACAAATGTTGGATAATATTTATCATTAAAATTGTAACAGAAGTTGTTTTTGTAATGTGGGGACCCCGAGACTGTGGCAGGTTGGTTCACTTCACAAAGTTCTGTTAAAATATTAATGTGAAAAAAGTTAATAAACTGAAAATTGTCTGGAATGATAAGAAATATTTAATGTAACTCATGGTGGAAAATAAAACTACTAATAGAGAAGTTTTCGATTTTTCAATTTTATTTTTATATGATAGAGTAACATGTATGAACATCATAGGTGAAAAAATTTTTGCGATACGATAAGTAGTTTTTTTTAAATTAATTTTTAAAGTTCAAGCTCTTGTGACGTCAAATGGCATAGGGAAGTGACGTCATCCCCTCTTCCGATAGGGGAGAAGCGAAGGTCACGCATTCGACTTCGAAGAAGAAAGGTAAAAGGCTTTCTCCTCGCATTTAACTCCTCGCGTTTCTGGAACATTAAACCTCTCATCCTCTCGAAAATATTCAAATATCTCGTTGGTGTTGCTTGAGGAAGATTATTTAGATTGTGCTTTAACGAATCCGGCCTCCATAGTGTGTTCAAAAGGATTATTGAATTTCTAAAACATAAAAATATCAGCGCGCTCAAAATGTTCCTAGCAAAAACAAGGGATCTTCGGCGGAAGGCTGCCCATTCGCGCCCTGTGACGTAGGCTCGTGACGTTTCAGAAGCGCGCACTTTTGCGCGTGGATTTTTAAAAATTCATTAAAAATCAACCACGGTGTTTTAAAATTCGTCGATGGTGAATTTTTTAGTTTTGAGGATCAATTAACAATATCCAATAGCCAAAATATGAACATTTAATAGGTTGCAACTTCCCTATTGAATTTTATGATGAGATAAAAAAAAAGAAAGAAAAAAAGTAGAGAGCTAGACCAATGTGCCCTGACTCCCCTTATACACTTGTGCAGTCAAAATTCTTCTTAAAGTCGAAGTTTTTTTTGAAGTATAAGTTGTAATTCTCTTTAAAGGGCTACTTTTATTCTTTTTTTTTCTGTGCAGGCTGTTCAAGCATTTTGATAAAGAAAGAGTTATGTTAAAACAGTTGCCGAATGTAGACTCCGTAAACAAATTTAGAAAATTAATAAAAAATACCAAATTTAAATAATCACAAAACTTGTTTTAGAATATCGTAACACCATAGGTGAAATTAGAAAACATTCAATTTAGTGATATAAAATGCATAAATAAAAATTTTACCAAAACTTTTCTTATAATTTTGATTACGGATTCTACAATCACCATTTTCACAACATGTAATTTTTTAACAAATGCACTTTTTGATCAATATTATTATATGTATTTAGAGATAATCCTTTACTTTATTTGTCCCAAGCACCAGTTTTGGCTTGGAATTTAGTTCAAGTCACTATTGAAGAAATATTCAATGCAGAGTCCATAACGATAAAAGTTTTATTTTTGATGTTTTGATTGCGATTACATGGAAAATATGAAGTAAATGAAGAAAAAAATATGACAATCATGTACTTTGGAATCTGCTTTTCAATGTATACAAAAATTTTAACCTTTTAACAAGTTATGTTACGAACATCCCTATGTCACAAATACTGTGAAATGCCTCATTTATAGAGTGTGGTAAACAAAAATAATTGTTCTTTAAAATGAAAAAAAAAAAAAAAAATCAGTGTCTGGGGTCTAAAAAAATTGCAAAAAAAATTAAGACCATGTAATAGGAACAAAAATACAGTATAATTGTGCCTTAGAGTGAACAAGAAAAGATTTTAAATACTCTAATTTATGGCGAACAGAAGCAAAAAAGTGTTTCATCAATATTTGTTTTTCAAATATTGGCAATTTTAAAATGATTAAATTAATGTCTAACTAAATAGCACCAAATTGAAACCATATTCAGAAAGTCTTTATCTCGGCAAATACATCATCAACTTGGGGACAACAGCTTGCCAATGTATCACTCTTGGTTTGCATTGAAATTAACACCACTTTGCTTCAAAAAGGTGCAAAATACCTCTTTTGGAACATCTGAATGCAATCTAAAAAGAAGGTACACAACATGACTCCCCACTCAGAATCTGTATACAGAACTTTAACCTTCTATGTCATGTACTGTTTTTGAGTCATGCGAGATATATACAAACATGTGCATACATACATCTAGGGCCCTATCCAAAGGGAGGGTTTTAGGGATTAACATGCCCCATTGGGGGAAAAATAAGTCAAATGAAGAAATTTTATATTTGTTTTATGTTATCTTTAATATGAAAGTTTGTGTGCTGTGCTTAAAAATGATAATAATAATAAAAAATTGAAATAAAACTTTCTCTCTGTCTTTCTGAAATTTAAGGCATTAGAGCTTTTACCAACTGGAATATATAATATTTTGAAAAACTATGACGGAGCAACCACTGTATGATCGGTCTACAAAGCAGAACCTGCATTAAAATTGTTTATTTTAAGGAGGTATGATGTATTTAGCATATCATTGCCTCAGAGCAATGTTTACTGTTCAGTGAGATATCTTAGTGTTATTTCTGAGACTAGATATCTTACTGTTGCTCTGAGGTGACAATATGTGGCAGCTACGAGATGCATTAATGATTGTGCTTGGTAATGTAATTTGAATCTGCAATAGACCATTTTTTGTTTAGTTAATAAAGACTTACTTCAGAAATAAAATCTGATATAAATGCTGCATTATTAAGGAACTTTGGAATAGTTTTTATCAGTCACTTGCACAGCCAGATTTACCCTTTTGGGTGGGCAAGGTAATATAGCAGTCATCATCTTAGGTGTATGGATACCATACTGGGATCAACAATTTGAAGTAAAACTAAAGATTGTAACAGGTTGCCCCCTGCCCCCACCACACGCACACTCTAATAAGGCTGTAGAAGCATTAAAACCCCTCCCTTTATGAAAATCTGGACACAGGCATGATACATGTACATATACAGATAATGTGACCAGACGTCACGCTTTTGGCGGGACAGTCCTGCTTTTTGTCTTATTGTCCCGCTGCGGGAATGTCCCGCCAAAATGTCCCACTTTGTCGAAAAAGTCCCGCTTTTTTTGTTTAAATTCTGTCACACAAGAAATATAACATACAATCTAGATTTTTTAAACGCTTTTTCGATTTTTTACTGTCAGTAAAACGTAGGAACGCCATGTAAAATGTTATTCTTTAATGTTTAATAAGCTGAACTACCTCCACCATGATTTGGATTGAAGAGAAGGAGCCGTTCCTTATTGGTACATTTGAGTTATTTCTTGGCATTTTTCTGTTACGTAAAATATTAAGCCTGTAGGGCCGTGGTAGCCCGATCGGTAGAGTGTCGGATTCGAGGCCGGAGGGTCCCCGAGTTCAAACCTCGATGGTCGAAGATCCACCGTCGTCATTAAAGAAGACTGGGCGACGTTAAATATGCTCGTGGTCTCAATGTCCTCCAAGTGAAACGATATTTCTGGGGGTGCTAGCACCAGGTAGCTATTAGCTCCTAGTCTAGTTCTAAATTCTCATTAACTGTTCGATCCGGTGATGGTGCTGCCATCTATCTGTATAAAAAAATAATGGAGGCAATGCACTTAGTATGCAGTCCTCGACATAAATACAGTTGTAGTCAGTTGTGACTCGGAATCAAAATTAAGCCTGTAGAAAAAAAACTACTCTACCCCCCCCCTCATGTGTCCTGATTTTTAGCTTGAAAAAACTGGTCACATTATATACAGACGTCATGAGAAAACTGTTTATAATTACCTCGGAAATCGTCAAAATGAATACAGTTGAACTCTCTTAATACAATCACGTTTAATATGAAATCAGGGCTAAAACAAACATTTTGTTTCTTTAAATTTGGTTTGCTGTCTAATTACATTAAGAATTTCATATAATATGTACATTAAATTGAAAGTCTCGGCTAAGACGAATAAAAATTTCTGACCTCTACTCAAACTGTTCGTGGTTGAATACTGTAATTTTCTTTTTTAGCAATTATTCATCATTTTTTAGGTAGTAGAAGTCCTATTGTGTATCGAGATGAAAATATTAAATATTTTGCATAGAAAATTAAGCCCGTACATTTATTTACCTGTGAACCTTTTCATTTACTTGGTGATAAAATTGTTCATCTTCCATTGTGGATTACAATGCAATTGTCTTCTTCCTTTTTCAGTATTTTCCAAAAACACTCATTTATAAGAAAAGTGATTTTTTTTCTTCTGAATGTATTAATAAATTACTATGTGTGTAATGATTTTTTTTTAAGTACAGGTCAGCATTTCTTATTTTTTTCACAATATCATTCATTCGAGGTTGTTAGGAATAACAAGTGAAAGAAAAAAATTTGCAGATTTTTGACAGTGCGTTTTTAGAGTTCAACTGTATCTTTTGTAATATTTCTGGGAGAACTTTGCGCGCCTTTCAATTTTGTATCATATTTGAATAATGTCCCAAAATATTTCTTTTCACATTTAGAGTTAAAACCCCGCAGAGTTACCGCACCCTTTAAAAAAAAAAAGCAATTATCGGGGGCGGAAAGTCGTCCCTCACCATTCCCAATTACATCACTACAGTGTAGAAGTATTAAGCAGACCCAAGAAATATACCATGCATGCTAAATTCTTCTTCGGGGGGGGGGGGGGCATTAGGGAGTGGTCTATTTTTTTTTCTAGCTCTATGTAACCAATGTTCTTCGAAAAAATCATTTTAGTAATCAACTTTAAACTTATAATATTTGTTCAAAATATTCTTGACAAATTACGGCCCCACTTCCTGTTGCACTCTTGGTGAGAGCCACTCCTGTATCACTGAAAGGTATCACGACTATCTAAAATGTTAAAAATATTTTTACTGCCACTGCAAACGCTCGTATTTCAAAAAAATTAAAATATCATACTTGAAATTGAAAATTAATTATTTGTAACCAAAATGCACTCAAATAGTTTTGAAAAAGTAAAAAACTTGGAAAGGGGTTTCCACAATATTTTTATCAGTAATTTAAAACGAAAAAGAAGATAGGGACATAGCAAAGAAAGGGAAGGAAGGGTAGTCCCCGAAACTCATCCCTTCACTTTACGTTACCAAAGGTAGACTAGAAGAGCGTTTTTGAAATATTTCTTTTGAAAGAATTCCAGGTGAGAATTCCGAAGCCCCATTCTTTCCTCTATCAGCGTCAGAAATGAGTTTTACATATTTAAAACATCAATTACAAAAAGCTTCAAGGATAGCGTTCCCTCTCAAATTCCAGAGAAATATCCAACCTAAATCCTTGAGAAACACACACTATTCATCATTAATGATTGTCTGAAATTTCGTTTTTAGGAACTCGATTTGTGAAAATTTCCAGGAATCCCCAAAACACCCAACAAATTTATATCATCAAAGAGCATCTAAAATTTCTGTTTTAGAGCTTCAATTTTTAAAAAAAATTCTGGGAGTGCACCGAACTCCCAGACAATACCATTGAAGATCATCTACAATGGCATTTCTGGAATTTCAATTTCCGAAAATACCGAGGTGGTCCATGAGCTTTTCCGTCCACTTACATTACCAAAGATTCTCTAAAAACTGCATATAAGCTTACTTTGGAAATTTCCGGTAGAGCGTCTCACCAACATCGTTGAAAATCGTCTTAAACTTTAAGTTCTTTGATCAATTTCGAAAACATTCTGAGGGAGAGTTCTTGAATTTGTCCTTCCCACATCAAAGGTCGTCTTTAATTGCAGTGTCTGAGCAACAATTTCAAGCAATTTCTGGGGTGTCTTTGCCTTAACCCCCCACTTCTCAACATAATCGGAGATAGCAACTGCGTTTTTAAAAGTTTCAGTTTCCAAAAATGGACGGAGGAAACGTCTCTGAACCTTTTCCCCTAAAATGCATTTTCAGAGATTAGAATTTCAAAAAATTCTCGGGGAGGAACCCCCCTCCTCCCCCATTTCTGAATGAATACTATGCTTACGATCAGGTTCATATTTCTAATTCTCAGTTTTAGTTTTGACTCACTGACTCCATTTCACAAATCCCCTCCTTATATTTAAGTTGTTTTGAAAAAAATCTCAGGTGCCACCAATTTCCTAAACTCGCCTAATTTTGTTTGCTCGCCACCTTGTTGCACCCCCTTTTCCAATTATCTAAATCCCCAGGCTGGCAGGCTCCCTTGTATAGTGGTACCCCCATTGCTGAAGCTCTGCACATGCCCCTGGCGACATTGTCTTTAGAAGTTGGAAAACTGACTGCACAGAGATTTAAGGGTGTACTATTCTTCATATACTGTTCTATTTTTAAATAGACAGCCAAAAAATTACTGTGAGTGTTTCTTAAAAATCATAGATCTAATTATAACACCATAAAAGCTTGTACTAATGAATATGCAGTAGAGAGGCCAAAATTGAGACCTCCAAGACTATGCGGTAGGATGCTTTGCTTCATATGCTGGAGGTTGTGGGTTTGACCCTGGGTGTTAATTTTTCTCTATAGCCGCATTCACAAGAGACTTTTGTGATTGGCAAATGCCTGCTCCAGCTGTGGGGGAAAAAATGGTTTGAAAATTTACAGTTTACAAGTAAAAAGAGTTTGCATGTTGTACCCGAGAAAACTGTTTTTACCCAGCATCCTTCAGGGTCATTCATTAATTACGTAAGGGACCCGAGGGGGAGGGGGTTGGAAAAATCTCTACGTGTCATTACTTTGAGGGGGAGGGTGGTTAAATCTATTTTTACGTAACATATTCCAAGTTGATAATTTACATTAGAAATCGCTCGGTCAAGTAGTTTGGCAGGGATCATATTTCCTTTGCGTCTGGAAAAAAATGAATTGCGATGAGCTGTTATTTATTTGTTTTACAAAGAATGAATAGTGTAAAATATAATATGAGAATTGCACTATGTATGGCATGTTTCATGTATTGCATCCCACACAAAAAAATGTCGAAAAAAACATTCAGTCTTATACTAACTTTTCAGTAAATATTTCTTTATACAATAAGGTTTAATTTAATAATTTAAGTGAATTTAATAATGATTCCAGTGATGCAATATTCGCTATTTCATTAATTTGAAAAACGAAATAGAATCTGACGTAAGGATAGGGAGGAGGGGTTTGAAAAATCTTCCACACCCTCTTACATGGGAGAGGGGGGGATCAAAAATTGCCAAAATCATCCTTACGTAATTAATGAATGACCCCTTAGTGGTTATACCCATCAAGTAGACAAACTCGTTTCGCGTAATGCATTCTGGGTAAAAAACTCTGCATTTACTCCAAAAGGAAGCAGAAAGAAGAAAAAATCTGCATTTACCCGGGAAATAACCGGAATGTGGTTGAAAGCATGTTATTTCCAGAGTCGAAAGGGTCCATGTAAACGTGGCTTATTTGTTGTAAATTTTTTTTGTGTTGTCTTATCTGAAAATGAATGACTCCAACCTCTTAAGGTAATGACACTAATCTTTCCATAGGGTTATCAACTGAGGCCATAGTAAGAAAAACAACAGAGAGTCAAAAATCTGCACAGCTTGAGCAAAGTTGTCTGGTTTTTACAGTTTGGTGGATTTCAGGGCCATAAGATGACATTAATTATTTTTTACTAATTCAAGTCGATTAGTGATACAAACAAAATATACAAAACACGTAATAGAAATTTTCACTTCCATATTATAATAATGCATGCCAAGGAATACAGGTAAGTAATGAAAAGTATATTTTTTTGAGGAGGGGACACGTTAGTCTGCTTTCTTACTTTTTATTTTTATCTCATCAAAAACTAATGAGCTGTACAATTTTCTACAGTAATTTTCATCAAACCTTTCTCATCTCTGATTTTTTTTTGAAAATGTTGAATTGATTTTATTTTTTTATATTATTTTTATTTTTTTAATGGAACCTTGTGAAGTGGACCAAGGTGCCCCGTGCATGTAGTGTGTTGGTTTGCCTTGCAGGGCTCATTGGACCGCATTACACAAACGACTTCTGTTATAATTTTAGTAATAAATATTGTCTAATACTGTAGGTACCCAGTGGCATTACCTAGCATGGGTGACACCCGAAGCATTAGTTTGTGGTGTCAACACCATCCCCCCTCCTACAAGAGCAAAAAAATAAATAAAGAAAGTTTTAATATTTTATGTAAACATGAAATTCGTAAAATTTTCTGGAACGATTGCATTTATGTTACTAAATTTCGGCGGATTAGTGCGAAAAAGACAAATAAAAACTGAATGCTTTTTATGTAATTTGTCCTAGACTCATATGTGCATAGTTGTAGTTAGGGCTTAAAAGTAAGGGGGTGTTTTAAATCATTGAATATTGTTTCAAACGTTTCCCAAACACAGGGAAAGATTATGAGTTTTTTTTTTTTTGGTTTAAGAGGACGTCACTATAGGTCTAAATATTGACAATATGAACCTACTCCTAAGAATTATATTCACTTCATGATGTGGAGTGTGGAGAGGGGTCCAGGGGTTCCTCCCAAGAAATATGCATTTTTGCTTTAAAATTTTCAAAAACTTGGAATACCACTTTGGGTGTCACCCCCCAGACGGGTGATACTAGGGGTCTACCGCCTCCACGTAACGACGCCACTGCTGTAATTAACTTATTTTCCTTTTTTGTGTAGAATGAAAAACAAAGTTTATAAATCAATATACACATTGAATTGACTTTAATTGACAAATCATCTTTGATTAAAAGCAGCAGTAAGCATTCACCATTAGTACACTATTTTTTTTTTAATCAAAAGAAAAAACAATTATTGAATATGCATGAAAAAGTAGCGCAGATTAAAGTTAAAAGATGTGTTAAATTATATCTGGTATTATAAAAATGTTACTTCCTGAGCAGACACTGAGCTCTGGAAAGATAAGTAGTGCATTACTTTTATGCACAGTTACATCAATATTTGCTTGGGGGAAAAGCTTTTTTCTTCATTGCATCGCATGAAACAATTCCAAAAAGAAAAGGACCTAGCTATACTAATACCATACTCACAAAGAACAAGTACAATAAAATTGATATCTTTGTGTTCTAAAATTAAATAAAGAAAGAAAATGAAATTAGATAATCTTAAGAAAAAGTATACTCTTTTCTTTCAATCAATTATTTGTTTCAATGTAGAATGCTTATTAGGCAAAAAAATTAAGTTGGATACAGGAATTTCATCATAGCATGTATTACATATTTTACTTTTGAAAACAATTGCCTGCAAAAATTTAGATGAATATTTGAAAATATAAGTAGTTGAAAAGTACAGATATGAAATAAATCTTTTGCTAAAATTAATTTAGTGTAATTTTTATTAAATAATTATATAATACCTTTGCTTTTTTTAACCCTAATGCTTTGTTATTATTATTTCCAAGCATTAAATGAAATGAGTATATTTAACACGCATGAAGAATATTGTTATAATTATTGAGATTTGAGAAAGGGGGGGGGGGGGACGGAAGCTTTAAAAAATTACTCGTGGTAGGTTGGTCTGATCCAACGTGCCTTGCTTAGAGGTGGACAAACGTACCCCATGTTCTTGGTCTGAAAAAATGTCATAATTTTTTCTTTGTGACAAAATATTAAATAATTGCGAATAATTGTAGACTTACAAACTTACTTTAATAAAGGAGTTCAGTTCTTTTTCTGCAATCTTGATGACCTCCCCCCCCCAAAAAAAGCTACTACTGAAATGAAAAAAATACTGAAATGACACTTTGTTCATTTTAACTGTACCTTGTGATTTCATTATAGGATTTGTAAGACCATAGGTGCTATTTGTTAGTCATAAATTAAAATAAAAAATATTAATTTTTTTATTTTAATTTATGACTAACGTTTTAATAATATGACAAACGATTAAAATAATTGAGACCAGTCCAATGTGCCCCGCAGTCTAGGGAACGAACCCTGCACCAGCCATTTTCCCAAATTAACGTTCTTAAACATAAGTGTAAGCATCTTTGACGACGCTTTAGGAAAGAAATGAGGTTCAAAGGTTGAAGTTTCAAAAATGCAATTTCAGATGACCTTTGAGGATGTTAGGAGAAGGAGTTTAGAGGCCCGCCCCTGCCATTTTTTCAAAATTTAAGTCTTAAAGATCCAATTGTAGACATCTCAGGTCTCTTTAGTAGGGAAATTAATAGGTTCACAGTGACTTTCCTCCGGTAAATTTTCGAAACTGAAGTTCCAGAAAAGCGCAATTTTAGACGACCTATGTTATTTATTTTAGACGACACATGATATCTGGAGGGGGGGTTTCGAAATATTTCCCAACTACAATACTACAAAATTGAAGTTCTGAAACGCAATTTTAGAACACCTCTACCAACGGAAAAGGAAAGAAAAAAAGCTCGGGGACCTTCTTAGAGAAATCTTTAAATTTTAGTTGTGTTAGATAAAAATGATGTGGCAGCCTACCTCCCCTTAAGCATGTGTAAATCAGATACGTAGTAAAAAGTTAGTTAAAAATTCAACTCCCGCCTCCTCGAATAATTTCTGGATCCGCCCTTGTCAGGTTGTGTATGTAGGTTCCTTGGGGGTGCTAGCCAACAACCTACTAGACAGCAATAAAGCAAATTCTTAATTATTGGTAATGAAGGCTGTTCAAAATACTCACTAAGGTGTAAGGTCGCAGGTCGCCCTCACACTAACCCATGTATTATTAAATTCATATTTATTCTCCGATATTTCTTCTCAGTTCTTGTCTGCAATCGTTCTGAGTGATTCATAGTAAAAATAGTTTTTTTGTGAACGAAAATTATAGCTGAAAATATTTCTCGTCGAAAATGTTAAACCGAAATTGATTTTATTCTACGTAATTTATACGTGTACATTTCTTGCTTGAAAGTTTTTCACGTTTTTTCGAAAAATAGGTCTTTGTTTTTGAATTTGTTAAGAAATCGCTACCAAAAATATTTTGTTTGAAGGGTCGCGCGATTTCTGAATTTTTCCGATCGTCTCTGAATATCATGATTTGCGACGATTTTGGTACTTTCCTCAGTCTAAATGTATTTTATTTCGTCGAAAAAAAATCAGCACTTTAGCTAGTTTTTGTATCTCTTAAATACAGAGTTACCCTAGAATAAAGACCACAGCCCCCCCCCTCCCTCACTGCACTCCTAACTACGCGCGTATTATTTTTTTTTTAGTTTTTAGAAGCGCGATTTTGCATGTGTTTTATGTGGTCAAAATAAAAAAAAAAAGAAAAGGAAAAAAAAACATCACTGAATAGTTTTAAAGCTGTGTTCTCTATTTTTATATTTTGTTAAGTGTTCATATTATTTTGTCGAAGGTAAATTCTAGACGTTGTAAAAAAAGAAAAATTTCACTTCGTTACAGTTATGTTTTTTTTTTTTTGATTAAATTTCTTACTTGGTTTTAAAAAAAAAAGAAAAAAAAGAAACGAAGCGAAGCTTGTTTTGAATTATCAATTAATTATGACCTGTGACAAAGATCACACCAATTTCTTTCTCATGCTGAACATGTTTTGCACTTTGCATAATTCCATCAAAACAGGAATCGTTTGGGAATTTCCACTCCAGTGTCTCTGTTGAATCATGTTACATATGCCTAAATTATTGTTAAATTAGAAATCTTTGCTGGTGTCTGTTTTCTGTGTGCTATTTTTCCATTCTTTCCCCATTGACCCCGAATAGTAAAGATGAATGATCACGGTCGTTCATCTGTTTCTCGCCTGGGGGCGTTAGCTGAGGACCTGAATGGCAGGTTTGAGAATTATTAATGAATGGGCTTCTGCCGTAATGTATCTGTTCTGAAGTTTCGTGCTGTAGAAGGAGGATTTTGTAATTCTATTCTAATGAATAGTTAAAATGCGTTTCATAATCTTTGATTCTTACCAATCATGTTCCTCTCTTTATTCGATCACTACCAACATTTTCATTTTCGGACGGAGAATCCAAGACAAAGGACATTATTACAGTACGTTTTGCTGGAGGGGGAAAAGGCGGAGGGGGGGGGGGGGGGGGTTTCAAATAGGCATATTTGCTGGTTACGGCGCCTAAGTTGTGAATTCAAATGAACTTTTTCTCCATTTTTCATCAGAATTAAGTAATGTGTTCCTAATTTTAGTTAAAATTTGAGAAACTTATTTAGTTTTTACAAAAGTCTCGCATTTTTCCTGCTCGCGTGCCAGCATTCATGACATGTACTAAAATAGTAACAAAATATTTTTTTTAAATATTGCATTTGAATGTTTTAATTATTTTCTAAATGCAAAGTGTCATAACATTCTAAATGTCAAAAATAAGAATAGTTTGTAAGAATGTTTACATTCCCTGTCAAGTCATCATCCATTTCATCTTTAGCATGTGAATGATAACTATCAGGATTGGTTCCCTCAGTTTCCGTCTATTTCACTCCTCCAAAATAAATGTTACACCTCGGAAAAATGTCAATGAGTGGTATTTTCACTGCTTTGGATTAAAACTGCTAAGATTTTTATCAAAAGTAGTAGCAATTACGAACGTAGAAGAAATAGAATGCGTTTTAGACGGTTTCTTAAATCTGTAATTTCTTAAACAAAAATAGTGAGTAAATTCTCAAATTTTATACAATTTATAAACGTCTGTAATTTAATGGTTTTATTCATAAAAAAACTGAAAGTGATACAAATGACTCAGTAAAGTAGTTCTGATGCAATATCAAAAATATTATGAATGGATTTTATTGCATTTAAAAATAAGACGTTGTTTTACGAACAGCCTGATGTGCCAAATTCTTAATCAGTAAAAATGTAGTAGACCCTCGTTTTACGTGGGTTTATTTTACGCAGATTCGATTATACGTGATTTAAGATGTGATACTTTTATTTTACGCGGATGCGGCATAGCAAACAGATAAAAATTTTCCCCTTTCGAAATTCAAACTCCTGAGATTGCAGATAACATGCAGTAAACTGCATTTTAGAGTGTTACTAATAAGCGAGCTTGGACCACTGGACACATTTTTGTGGTTCCAGAGCTCTTTCCAGAAGTAAAGTTATTCAACTTACCCGATTCAGAGCTTACTGCAAAAAGGGCTTTCAGAAGTTATAAAGGAGAACGAAACCGACGAAGATATCGATATTGACGACACATAACCAAATGCTTTCACACAGAAAATTTTGAGCCTTTCCTTGATAACGGCAAATGATCTATCTGGTTTATTAGTGAAAAAAGATCCTGCCATGGAAATTAAGTAAGTGATCATGGAAGCGTTAATGCCCCACAAAGAACTACAGAGGAAAAAAAAAAATTTTGAAAAGAATAATTTAAGCAGCTCTTTTTTTTCTATAAACACTAAGTTATTTCATGTTTCCTTTATGCACATTGTGCATATGTATTGAAATAAGTTCTCATTAAACTAATTATGCACACACACACACACACACACACACACACACACACACACACAGATATATATATATATATATATATATATATATATATATATATATATATATATATATATATATATATAGAATGAAGTATTTTTTTTTATCTAAGGAACATAACTCCTTTTTCACGTTATTATTAAGTCTTAATTTACGCAGTTTGATTTATGCGGCATTTCCATGGAACGTAGCCCCGCCAAAGGCACCCATATGGGGGGGGGAGGCTCAGCCCCCTTTGAAATTAGAACTTCCTTGCTTTTAGTGCTTTTTTCTGTGCAAAAATGTAAAAACATTTCTTCTCCAGCAATTAATGAATAAGTTATTAAAAATGTCAAATTTTAATAACTCTAATCTGTACTGAAATCGGTTTCTATGAGGAAAATATCCTGCTAAACTATGGGAAAAATATGTGAGCCCCCCCCCCCCCCTTAAAATTTTGCATATGCCTTGGCCCCCGCGTAAAACGAATGCCTACTGTACTATAATAATATGAAACGTAAGTTCAAAATCGACAGCAGACAAACTTTTATGAACGTTTTAAAGAAGTCTTGCAAAAATAATTTCTTCCTGGGACGCATAATAAAAGCATATGGCGGGTTAATAGTTGCCAGACGCGGCGACTGAAAAGGGAGGGGGGGGAGAGAGCGAACGACAACTTAAAGCCATAGGACTTTTAGTGGCAGCAAAAAAAAAAAAAAAAAAAAAAAAAGACAAAAATTTGCTCGGCTATTTTTGACTTAACTCATTCTCTTACCTCATGTTTTTCTTAAGATTTCGATGAATTATGTACATAATAACTTTCCCCGAAGAAACACTTTGACATGAATTAGACTTACATTATTTACCCCTAAGTATTTTGAGATGTCACAAACACTTAGTAATAATTTCATTAAGCAAGTATGGCTTGTTTAACTAAAACAACTGATTTACTTATATCTAAACAATGAATAGATAAACTTAAAGTAACTGCTTGTTCTAAGTCAGCATTTCTTAAATTGTGTTCGGCGGAACCCTAAGGTTTCCACGGAGCTCTCACAGGGGTTCCATGAGACTTGCATGTTTTCTTTTCACACCTTTCAAATTTGTCCTTTAAAAAAATTAATAAAACTAACGCTTTTTTAAAATTAAAGATAAACTTACTTTTACTTTCGCATACTAACCTGATCGTTATTATCCATCAGGGTTAGTCACTATAGGAATAAATTTATTTGTTACCTAAAATTCAGGCCTGGATTTACGTACAAGTTAAGCAAGCTATAGCTTAGGGCCCCCGTTTTGCTAGGGACCCCCCCTACTCCCAAAATTTAGTATGATTCGTTCCAAAAATAAATAAATAAAGAAAAGTACTTGAAAAAATAGATTTCATTTTCCAATGCTTGAGAATCTTGAAAAGTGGCTACAAACCACAAATGGGAGAAAGTAGGGAGAAGGAATGCCATTGTATGTCAAATTCAGCTCTACTAAAAAAATCAAAAATAAAAACCATGGTTCTTACGTTTCTGAAACATAATACAAATTTTTGTGACTCAAAATGTTTCATATCTTGCTATTTCTATAATTTTGAATGCAGTATTTTAGAAATTATTTTGGTGCTGAAGAGAAGTTGTTGTAATGAGAAATCATGAGTTTATTTTTCCTCTCTTTTAAATCTAAAATAGCTGTTTCTTACAAAGTTAGAACAGGAGTGGAAAAATTTACTATCAAGTACTAAAATATCAGAGAATAGAAATTACAAATGCAGTAAGTCAAATAATTTTAATTGTTCTGGAGTCTTTGAAAATGATTAGATAAGTCTTTGAAAATCCGAAGCAAAGTGGGGCACCAATTTTATTTCTTATCAAGTGTATAAATTGTGAATTGTTCAAATAGGCAAAATATTACTCTCTTGTTACCTATTTTTCTAAATTTGTACACCATTTCTTTTAAAGCAATTTTTACAATTAATTATTTTATATTTAATTCTTTGTTGTACTTGTTGGTGGGATGGAGGGGTGGTTAAAAACTTTCTACCGAAAGCAATTGTGAGCAAGTAATGTCTTTTTCTTCCCACGCTCTTTCACTCAGTGGACTGCGGTCAATGATTTGTCAAATCAGAAACAATTTTTACTGTGCATTATCTTAATTTGTTAAAGAATATAAAAATTTTAAAAGTTTTTTTTGCCTATTTCTGTCTTGATATTTTTGTAGTTCCAACTACATCTTATAAGACTTAAAAATGCAGAATTTTATATCTATTTTTCAAACTTTCCTCCATGAGAGAAACCTCTGGACCCGCTACAATTTTATACTACATTTAAAAGGTAGTCCTGGGTCATCACTCTCTTGATACCATTCCCCTTCTTAAAGCCAACCCAAAAAGGAGATCAGGGGAAAAAAAAAGATAAAAAAAAGTGAAAGAATTGCTGTATGGGGTATCAGAGGAAAAAGATATAGTCAAGGAGAAAAAATAAAAAAATGCGTCTTACACCACCAAGAGAAAAATTCAAACAACATAAGGTGGCTCCATACCTGAAACAGCTTAGGGCCCCGTTAAGTCTATCCGGCCTCGCCTAAAATAAGCTATCAAAAATAGCCTGAAATTGTGCCTTCAAGATTTCAACTTCACAATTTTTCCAATATCAATACCAAAACACCTCCTTCACACCTAATGTCTCCAAAGATAACCTAAAACTACGTTTTAAAAACTTCCATTTCGAAACATTTCCGGAAGAAGCTTAGGATCCCCTAATATCACCAAAGATATTTTGAAAGTGATTTCAATATTGAAAAAAAATTCGAAAGTGCACACTAAAAATTACTTTTTTTGTCGGCAGTGGCATATATTCTGCTCTTGATATCAGCCACTCGCCCTGACAGCATTTGAAAGGACAATTTCAGCATTTAACAAGTTAAGACCACTTTAAGGAGCAGTACTGGTCAGGGCCGTCTAAATGTTCTAACTCTGTTCGACGATAACGCATTGTTACATCTATGTCCATAATTTATAAATAACTAAAAATTTGTTGAAAAATTGAAGACATTTTTGTTTTTAAGGTTTAAAAACTTTTTTGTGTAAATTTAAGTGAAAAATTAATACTATTGCTTGCAGGTAAAACACATTTTAGTATTTCTTTTCTTAATTAAACACTGTTTTAATCATATAACTCAGTTATAATTTCTGAGGTTATGTGTCCCTTTTAAAAATTACAAATAGGAGTGTATTGTCTTTTTACAATAACAAATAATAACTAGCAGTTATCAATAATTAGCACGATCATTGATGAAATCTATTTAATTAGCTATTTGATGACATATAGTTAATATGATAGTTTGTTTGAGGTTTGAACCTGGTCCTCCTCCGAATAGTAGAGGGGCTATGGTAGAAAATATAGCCGGAAACTGCATTTTGCGATAAAATCATGAAACTTGGCATGCATGTAGATAATGTACTAACAAACATTTTTGAAAGGGAAGGCAATTCAAAATCCCCCCCCCAAACCCCCCCCCCCCTGGCAGCCATTTTTGGTCAAAAATACTTCTCTTTTTTATTTTTTGAAAAATACCCACTGTATCTTCTTTTGAGAGTTCTATTATGCTCACTAAAGCGTAAAAGGTCATAAAAATATCTCTAAACCTCCTAATTTTAAAATTAATTTTAAAAACTTGATTTTTGAAACAAAACTTTAAGTAATCAAAGTCTTTAACATTTCTTGAAGGGTCGTTTTAGAAATGTTTTTTTTCTTCATTTTAAAGCACTGTGTTAAGGAAAATCAATTCATTTACAGTAAAACCCAATAATCCGAACCCCAGAAATCCGAAACATCAGAAAATTCGAACCTATGTTTTAGAGTTTACGATTAAAAATTGATTACGAAACTAAGAATAAAACTAGAAATTATAAACCATAAACAAAGCTAGTAATTTTTCAAAACTTTAAGCAAACATTTGAATTGTTGTTTAAAAATAAATGCAGCACTTTGATTAGTTAAAACGAAATCAATTTTCATCATCGTTGAAAAAAAAAAAAAAAAAACCTTCAAACACTTGGAAATGAAGTACGCAATTTTTTGGAAGTTTCACTCACATTCTGCAGTTTTATCAGTCATATGTGCACTTGAAATAAGGGGGAGGAGGCACGGACGTTATTTTTGCAGAACTCCAATCTTCAATATTATTAAACGCTTCAAAACAAGTTTCAAGTTTTTTTCTCATTCGACGATTTGAGGCGTTTGTTCTATGTTTTAAACCACGTAAGAGGAAGAAATATTTAATTGCTACAATAAGAAGTTTAGTGATATGTTAATAAAGCTAGCAATATTTTTACTATTAATAAAACTGTTATTTATTGAAAAATAATTCACTGCTACAAAAACTACAACTAAATTGCAATACAAATCTGATTAAGTGATGCATACAACAACTATGTAGAAGGCAATTTTAAACGTTTGAATTTACAAGTAATTTACACAAGTACATAACATTTTCCATTGCAGTATTTACACAAAGGTGTTTAGATAAGTTCATTTTTGAAGCACCCACAAGTAAAATGACAGCAGGTTTTTTTACACTTGCATAACGTAAATTCGCTTTCAGCAAGAACTTGAAAGTTCGGGTAAACTCAAACAAATAAGAACATGCTTTTCATCAATTACTGTAAAATCCCAATCATAAATTGAAGTTAAGGCTAAATTTTTGGACATACTGCCTCACTGATGTCCACTTTGATAAGCACTAAATAACTTGCCTTAGGGCTTCAGCTGTGGGTGGTAAGTTATTCATTGATCATTGTCCGCTGGTGGAAAAACAGTTTCCAGTTTCATTTATGGACGGCAAGTTGCATGCAGACGAGTAGTAGCAAAGATTAATGAATCTCTAAGATATTTGAAATTTTTAATTAGGTGTGCATTTTTTTTAGGTTAGGATATATATATGAAAATACACCAATAACATCAGGATAGTCTTTTCATCATTTCCACATCGTCACTTTTTTCCGACCTGCAAGAAAAGAGGTAACCGTGAGAGTTCCGCTGAGAATGAGTGGAATTCTCTTAGAACAACTGATTTTTGCTGACCGAAATTGTACTCTAAGTCTTGGACTAATATAAGTCGAAAGTGTTTTCCAGCTCCAAAATCTTCTTTATCCCCTTTTTGTACAGCTGATGGAAGCATCGTTGTCAACAGTTCCAACAAGTATGCTCATGCGTCCTCTTATTGCAGCATGCAAAACATGAACGAAGATCCAGAAATTAGCTTCTTCGTGATTTTATGGCACTAGAGATGTCTTATTCGATGAAAATCACCGTCACATCATTAAGAGCAAACATAAATATAGCTAGTGCAATCATGGAAAACAATTCTCTTATCTGCGTTTAGTAGAAACTGAACCAGTTCTTAGAAAGCAAACCATTTTCTCTAAAATGATATCTTTCTCTTATTCTTCTTATAAGTCGTACTTGTTGTATCCTGAAAAGAATGCAGATACTCCACCGAAAAATTTTCTGTCCTAAGTCGTTTTATGTGAATGATGAAAGAACCATCATAGACAATGGCGTCACAATGTATCTCCATTGCACTTATTTTAAAATTAGCATTCATCATTTGCATTTTCATCATCCCATCTTTACACGTTTTCTTCTTCTCTCGAGTTGTTTTCATCAGTAGGAATACTAAAATTTAACTCACTGAGCAGGAATGTTATTGACCAGACTTATTTCCCGTTCAAAGAGCTCCATTTATTGAAATCGATGAAGGGTGAGGTTGATTTTCATGGAGGAGAAATTCAACTAGGTTGAAATTTACGGTATTGCAAATAATGAAAAGCTTTGAAACGAATCGGTATCGGATTTTAATCTTTTCAGTAAAAGAGCAGAATTACTGATTTTTCTGGAAAAATGAAATGCTAAAAAGTTATTGTTTTTCTACCTGTAAACATAAAGTGACTTTTGAGTCACAACTCTTTTCTCTATAAATTTGTTGCACTGTTTTTTTCCTCAACTTGCCCAATCTTCATCAGTTGCTCCACATATTCTTCGTCTACTGTTACATTCGTCTCTAATGAGAACAATTCTTTCGATGACTCTAAAAATGGATCTAATGTTTAACTATTTCTCTTCAAGACCTTTCTTGAAAACATGCTTTGGAAACTTAACATTTCTTCATTGCGCATATACAGCGTTTCTTTAAATCAGGAGAGGTAACTTTTTCAAAATGTGTAATTAAATCGATAATTTGAAGACCAGCCAACATCCATCTTCATAACGCAGTTGGATCTGTGAAAGACCAATAGCCCCACCATCTACTTTCACTATCGCATTGTTTTGCGAAGTATGGTCCGATCCAATTACAGAAAACACGTTCATTGTCTTTTTTACAATAAACGTTCCTTTTTCAAAGGCTTTGTGTACGTCTGGAAGGTTTGTGGGTAAAAGAAAAAGATGTTGAATAAAAACTGGTAACCATCCAGCAGAGTTGCCAAAGTATATGTAAAGCGTACAGCAATAAAATGAAAAAAAAAAAAAAAAAAAAAGAAAAAAAAAAACACACGCTCACACAAAATCAACTCCTTCAAAGTTTCAGTAAAGATACTAAAGTTGGTTGATATCTATGACCTAATAAACTTTAATTTTAAAAGCACCAACTTTTATACAGTGCTCCAAAACTTCAATTTGTTTATATATATGTTTTTTATATATATGTATAAAATGAGAAAAAGCTTACTGATGATCAATTGGATGACGGAGAATTAACAACAGCAACAATAGTAATAATAATAATGAACAGAAATTTAAAATTCAACTTTAAATTTCTTTCTATTAGAATTATGTTGTCTTGTTTCTTCAAGTCCTTATTCTATTATACCCTTCGCAAATAGTTTCAATTATGTGCGCTCAGTCATTTAAAACGAGGGGCATCATGACCGGATAATTGGACAGTTCGGGAAATTAGAGTTCGGATAACTGGAACCCTACTTTGATATAACACTAATGTAATGTATCTTCAAATTCAGAAACCTGTAATTATGTTATGGGGGAAAAATCACTTCAGGGAACTCACAATTTAAAAATATCTATTTTTAAAAAAAAAAACCACTTTTTGTGAAGTTATTTCTGAAATAAGACATTTTTTGGAGTTTTAAATAGTAAAAAATGTAAAAAACATCCATAGAATGATACAACCAATGATTTAAAAAATTAGAATAACGAAAATTTAAAAAGAATCGCCTTTTTTGGTTTTGGACCAAAAATGGCCGCCAGGTGGGTTTGGGGGGGGGGATTTTGGAATGCCTCCCCTTCCTAAAATTTTTGTTTATACAATCTCTACAAGCATGCCAAGTTTCATAATTTTATCACAATTTGCAGTTTCTTCCCCCGTAGCCCCCCGACTAGAAAGAGTCCTGGCTACGCCACTGTAAACTGGTGACGAAAAACCAGGGCTTACACGAAAAATTGAGCATTAAAAATAATAGTTTAAAAAACTAAAAAAACACGCTTTAGTAGCAAAATGAACTAAAAAGTTAAAAATAATCTTTGGATGAGGAGTATATAAAGTAGTTGACCAAACAACTTAATTTTACTGTAATAAAAAAAAAAACGTGTGGAGCTTCTTATCAGTTGTCTTAAACAACGTATTAACAGTCCACTTGTTATTCATATGCAAAAATGTAACTAGTCAGCCCCCCACGCTTTTTTTTATTACAGTACATAAAAATTAAATGTTTGGTCAATTACTTTATATACTTGTCATCCAAAGATTATTTTTAACCTTTTTCTTCATTTTGCTACTAAAGCGTGTTTTTTTAGTTTTTTAAACTATTATTTTTTGAATGATTCTAATTGGGGGGGGGGGCTACTCTTAGAGGGATGGACACCTCCAAAATTGTGGATTTGCAATTCTAGTTTTTGTACTCAAATAATCAAAAATTAATTGTTTGTATTTTTTATTTCTGAAAAATATAAAGTCCTCATTACTGTTTTTTTTTTTTCCAAATAAGATTTAGATACTAAATATTTTTAACACTTGTAACTCTTAAATGAAATCTTTGTGCGTGTGTTCGATTTTTATAATGAAATGTATCATAGTATTCTATTGCATTATTTGCATCATACATTTTGAATGCTTTCTGGTAAATTCATGTGCAAACATTGTTACACTCCTCAGCTCTGATTTGTACGTTGTAAGTAATTCTAATAAGCCACTGGCTATTTGTCGAAAGGAAAGTTGGACCCACAAACATACAAGTTGAGCTAATAAAAGCGTGTTAATTAGAATAAACTAATAACTTATCGTTAATAAATTAATTTGATTATAGAGTATTGCATTGTCATCGGGTCTGAGGTTGCATTCCAAATTTTTAAAAGAATCCGATCACAAAAAGTGGGCGAAAATTGAGTTGCAAGATTATAAATTTAATTTCGGTGTAGACGGGATTAGAACGCACTCCCAATGATTCCCGGAGGTGGACGTCAGCGAAGACCCGCGCCTTACAGCTCGGCCACGAACGCTCAAAAAGTGGTGGAATGTACTAACAGTAATAAGCCACTAGCTCTTAGTCCAAAGGAGAGTTACTCACAAACATACAAGTGAAGCTAATAAACGCGTGTTAAAAAGGGTTTTACTAATAAAAGAAATTAAGAAACGCTGTGCTAAGTGATGCTTCGTAAACAAATGTACTAAATAAAAACAAATAATTATGTTCTGAAAATTTTGACATTTTTGCTTTTTTTTAATATTATTTCAAGTTTTTGTTTCTATATTGGAAAATGAAATAAATAAATTAACCATAAAAAAGGGGGTTCCCCCTTGCCCCCGAATTGCCGCCACTGGATAGTTGCTCATATTACTCATCATAGACTCCACAAATCAATTTAGAATGAAACGAAAGTAGCATCTGTTTGTTGTGAGCTACAGGCGCATCAAGGAGCTATTGTTTTTTTTTTTCTTTCAATTTCTCAGAATTATTTTATGAGTCCTGTCCGTCTCGTACTCCAGACAGATAGCCGGGGAGCTAAACGACAAAAATCAATGGAAAACTGCAAATTATGATAAGAAGATGCCACTAGGTATTAATGTTGTTTATGACTATAAAATGAAATTAAGACCCAGAGGCACTTTCAAAAACCGTTTAAAACCAAGATGGCGGCGTTTTTCAAAATGGCTACCCATATTAGAGTTTTTTAAATGTATGTCGTACAAAAGAGGTTTTTATATCGAATTACAGTTTTTTCATGTCACAGATTTCATTTTGTATGTTTAAAATAAGCTAAATGTTCATTTTGGTGCTTTTTTTTAAAATATAATTTTATTACTTACAAAAGAGATTACATACTTTTCAAAGCACCAATATAAAAATAGGAAAAATATTAAATACAAATATGTACAAAAGTATTAGTACTACGTCTTCAGTCAAACAGTGCTTCATTCTTCGCATTAATTTTTGCATAATAGTGTGCAGAACAGGCCAACACTTCTACACTTGTTCTTGCCGATTTTGCAGGTGCACTTTTTGAGCTCAGTGTATGAATCAGAAATATCCGGTAACTCAGACTATTTCAGCTGACATCCAACCTTATTCACTTGGAAATGGTGCACATATGATATGTTTGTGAGCTTGTCCCCAAATATGTCCAGCCTTGAAAGCGCTACGCAATACTTGTTGCTGGCAAACTTTCAAGTGACCTGTTTTTTTTTTTTTTTTTTTTGTCATAAACCATTTTTTTCCTTGCATCATTTACAGTGCCGCTATTACTAGTGGAAAAGTACAGTAGTACTACAATTTACCTTTCAAAAATGTCAAAAATTTCGCGCGGTATAGAACTTTGAGGTTGTGAAATAAATAAAAAATGCCACAGTTTCTTCTTAAAATATCACCCTTGCCTCCCAAGTGGATTTTATGGACTTCCCAGTGAATCTAAGAATGCAATCACAAAGCGTATGAAAGCATGAAATCCTGGTAAAACTTTTCTTTTCCAATAGCTTCAAATATGGGAAGCACTACTGTAATGGATTTGCTGTTGATTCCTGTTCCAAAAGCAATCCAAAGTTTATCTAGACTTAATGTAGACAAGGAAAAAATTTAAGATATTGCTAAGACTAAGACATCTGTATCAACAGTGCTCATGACAACCTTCCTGTAACCGTTTTCTACCATGTTTTGAAGATGCAGTATCATTCTTGAGCCTGTTTCCTCTGGGCCAGGACAAGTAACATCAATGAGGGAAGTTTTTGCAGTACTATTTCCTGTAATGTCGTCACCTATAGTCGTTAGAACCTGCACATTTTTTTATGGTACTTACAGCTAAACGTACCTAACAGAGCAAAGAACCCTTCTTTGTTATTTGAATTTCTTAAAAATTCTGGCCAATTTTTAGGTAAAGTATGAAAGCACTTGTCTTCTTATTCCTGTTCCCCACTTCTCTCTATTTTGACCTTTAATCGTTGGTGTAACATATATGCCCCAAATAAAATCAATTCTCTAGCATTGGAAAGTCTCTATCTTTACAAACGAAAGGTTTAAATATGTTTTCATAGTAATCAACAAATGTTTTAGAGGTTTGTGGCTTTAAATTACGCATTTCCGTTTTCAATCCATCTAAAAAGATCTTTATGATGCAGAGATTGAACTACCATCAGAGCTACATCAATCATTTATTTCGGGAGTTTAACATAAGAAAATCTAATAGATTATTCTCAGCAATCAGTATTGACCATGTACACCAACAAAATAATGCAATAGTAAAAGGAGATGGCGGTGTAATAGGATTGACACAGGATCCATCAGCACTTAGGCGTTGGATGGTTCCTAGACCACAAATAAGCCGATTAATAATCGAAGAGTTTAAGTGTGATATTAAGCTAAAACATGAAGAAAATAGTTGACTCCATCTTGAGCAGTACCACTCATTTCAAATTAAATATTTTACTAAGGTTCGAGCTCTTTATAACACTTTGAAAGAACTTGGAAATCCATTTTTGGAAAATGACCAGAACCTTATCGTAATCGATAGCAGGATTATTGTGCACAGTGATGTCAATTCCTTTTTATGTACATTTTTACATTTTTTTTTTCATCTTTTGCTGCTGCTGAAAATCCCATGGCTTTTAGTGTTTTTTTTTGCCCCCCCCCCCCGCCCTACTCCACTTATAAGCCTCAACCGTCACCACTGCTGTTAGGTACGTTAGCTGTAAGTATCATAACAAATGTACAGGTTCTAACGACTTTCGATGTAGACATTAAAGTAAATAGTACTTCAAAAACTTTCACCATTGATGTTACTTGCCCTGGCCCAGAAGAAACAAGCTTAAGAATTGATAGTCCATCTTCAAGACATGGTAGAAAACCGTTTCAGGAATCTTGTCGTGTGCATTGTTGATGCAGATGTGTTAGTTTTTGCAATATCTTACTTTTTTTCCTTGTCAACATTGTCTGGATAAACATTGGATTGCTTTTGTAACAGGAAACAACAGCAAATGCATTACAGTTCATGCCATATATAAAGCTATTGGAAAAGAAAAGGAAAAGAAAAGCTTTACCCGGATTTCATGCCTTCATAGGTTTTGTGACAGCGTTCCTAGCTTTAGTGGGAAGTTCAAAAAATCAACTTGGAAGGCATAGATGATATTCAAAGAAGTAACTGTGGCGTTTTTATTTATTTCGCAACCTGAAAGGTACGTAGTAGTACTACTGTACTGCTCCACTAGTAATAGCGTAATTGTAAATGAAGCAAGGAAAGAGTTGAATATGACAAAAAATCGGCCACTTGAAAGTTTGCCACCAACAAAGTGTTGCGTAGTGCTTTCTAGGCTGAACACACTTTGGGACAAGCTCACAAACATATTATACGTGCACCACCTCCAAGTGAATAGCGTTGGATGGCAGCTGAAATGGTCAGAGTTACTGGAAATTTCTGATTCGTGCTCTGAGTTCATTAAGTGCACCTGCAAAGTCTGCAAAAACAAGTGTAGCTGCAGAAGTGCTGGTCTGTCCTGCACACTACTATGCAAAAATTAATGCGAAGAATGAAGCAGTGTTTGACTAACGACATAGTACTAATATTTTGGTACATATTTGCATTTAATATTTTTCCTATTTTTATATTGGTACTTTGAAAAGCACGTGATCTCTTTTGTAAGTAATAAAATTATACTTAAAAAGAGAAACAAAATGAAGATTTAGCTTATTTTCAACATAAAAAATGAAATTTGTGACCTGAAAAACCTATAATTCGATACAAAAACCTCTTTTGTACGACATACATTAAAAAAATTCTAATATGGGTAGCCATTTTGAAAAACGCCGCCATCTTGGATTTAAACGGTTTTTGAAAATGCCTCTGGGTCTTAATTTCATTTTATAGTCATAAACAACATTCCTACCAAGTGGTATCTTCTTATCATAATTTGCAGTTTTCCATCGGTTAGCTCCCCAGCTAAGAAGAAAAACACTACCTGACTCCAGCGTCTGTCCTACTTCCTTTTCCCAAGCATTGCGTGTGGTAGAAAAGTAGTTTTTTTTTGGGAGTTAATCAATTAAAAAAACATAGATCACAATTTATCTTAAAACATGCTGTGAATCTGAAATATATTTTTATGCTTTGAGGGAGATTAGCTATTTGCTAGACTATATAAGTTGGTGGACAGTCATAATTTCTTTTGCATTCTGAATATAAATTTTCAAATTTTGATGTTATTTATAACTGACTAGTTAAAAGAACCCTCTATCCACTGTTGCAATTTCGATTGAATTATTTAGTTTTTGCAGAAGTATGGCAGAAGTGCCCCCCCCCCCCAAAAAAAAAACAAACAAACTATTTTGATTTTAATTTGAAATTATGAGTAGACTCGAGAGTCATAAACCTGCATTATGAGTGGAGGCCCGAATAGAGAGCATGTCAGTCTAGTTGGAAACTAGGGCCCCGGCGACACTGACGCAAAAAAAAGGGGGGGGGGACTCCAAATAAGGGAAAACGCAAAGATTAAGTAAAGTTACTCTTTTGATATTTACTGTAGTGGCACTTAAAAAAGAGTTAGCTGTTTTCTAGTAAACAATTTTGATTTTTTTTCTTTAACGTCCCCCCCCCCCCCCTATTTTTCTTCTTTTTCCTTATCCTTTTCTTTTCCCCCTTTTTTTCCTTCTGTCCTTTTCCTTTTTTTCTTCTGTTATTTTTTTTTTGGGGGGGGGGCGGAGGGATTCTGCGACATAACTGACAAGTGGCCCGCCTTGGCTCTCTGCGGCCCCGCATGAGTGCTGAAATGTCACGTTATCGGGGAGTTCGGAGGACAATTCCGTCTCCTCGTTTTCAGAAGCAATCGTAGCTGTTCTATTTTTCTCGGGAACAGGTGGACGTTGGACCAGGATGCTGTGTCTGAGATAGCCGGATCTTTTCCTCTGTAGGTCACATGTGCCGCACATCTCGTCGGTCGACCACTCATCCACACTTTAATGCTTCATCTGCCGAAGGATTTGTCCTACCTGTGTGCTGCCCGTTCTTGTTTCTCTCCCTCGCTATTTTTATCCAAGTTTCTTCTCCGATTTGATTTTCCGGCTCGAGATCAATGCTGTCGCTCTATTGGAACTGTGCTTTGGCTGTCACTCCGCGAAAGGTAAGACAAATGTGGTGTGAACCGTTTGGGATGGGTTCAAGAAGAGGTTTTGTTGAATGCCAAAGTTGGAGTCGGTTGAGGTTCGATAATCCAAGTCTCGATTTTTCGAGTTTTCTGTAAATCCGAGTTGCTGGGGGTGGGATAGCTCCCGAACAATCCTCAAAACAACACAACATGTGAAAGGATTGCGAGAACGCTATATTGCTTCATGGAAGAAAAAGCAGTGTGTAAAACAATAAATAAATAAAAAACGGAATAATAATTTTAAAAAAACAATGATAAAAAATAAATAAATTGGTGAATAAAATAAAAAATAAAGACAATTATCTAACCTTTTGCTATCAGCAGTGAGATGTAATTAAAATAAAAAAATAAGCAAATAGTTTAAATAAAATATGATAAATAACAATAAAATAATTGACTAACCTTTTGCTATCAGCAGTGATATGTAAGTAAATTTTCCATTCAAATATACTCAGGGGTCTGTCCAGGATTTTTCACAGGGTGCGTTTTTTTTTGAAAAATCAAATAATTTTGTGAAAAATGAATTAATTTTGTGAAAAATCAAATTATTTCGCTAAAAAAAATTTGTCAAAACGAAATTTTAGAATTTAGAGATGGCACAAACTGCATCAATTAAACTTAAAGTTAAGTGTTTTCCTCTTCTATGTCGAGAATATCATTCTGGAGTGTTTTTTATATCGTTCTGGACATTTAGTGAGGGGGGGGGGGGGGGCATCGCTCTCTCAAGTATCAACATTTATCTACCATTCTACATTATGTTAAATTATACTAGAAACATTTCTGTACAGTATTTAAAATATTTGTAACAAAAAAAATAAAAATAAATAAAATAAAATTCAGACAAGGGTCAGCATTTTTAACTTTTTGACCCAAGACACTCTTAAAAAGCACAGAATTTTGTTTAAAACTTATAAATTCCGTGATTTTTACAAAAATAAAAAGATATTTTAATTGTTTACCTCTTAACAAAGCGTAATAAACATCAAAAATTCGAAAAATCGGAATCCCATAGCGGATTCAAAGAGATCGCAAATCTCAAAGCGAAGGCATCAAAAGTATAAAAACGGTTTGTAAAAGAAATATTTTTGATAAAATTATTTTAAAATTGCATTTTAGAGTCCTATGATAAACATTTCATTAATATCTGTGGACACAGTTGAAGCAAAAAAAAAAAAAACATCTATATCTATCCTCATAAAAGAAAATGGAATTTTGCTTTAAAAACTTAAAATGAGAGTTCTAACAAAAATAAAAAGACTTTTCATTTATTTGCATCCTAATAAAGCGAAGTTAGTTTGAAAAAAGAACAAAATATGATTCTCATATCGGATGTTAAAAGATTGCATTTTTCAAAGGGTAGACATCTAAAGAACAAAAAAAAAAAAAAAAAAAAAAAAAAAAAAAAAAAAAAAAAAAACCGGTAATTAAAAGAGTTTATTTAAAGTTAATCATCCTTGTTAGCATCGAAAAATCAAAGACCCATATAATTTTCTCCCAAAATAACAGTTAAACATCGCACCGCACCTTAAAAACGCAAATATTAACAAGCTGGTAAAAGGATGAGAATTTTTTCTAATCAAGTCATTATAAAGCTTCAACGCCAGACTCTAAGTGGTGATAATTTTGAAGTTGGTAACCCTATCTGAAGCGATCATATATTCCCCCCACCCTTACTATCCCTTTGCAGTTTTAAGTTCATTTTGCAGATATATATTATTATTGTTTATTAAATCATGAGCGGGGAGAAAAGTGCTTACCAACGCCTTTTCAGAAAAGTTTACAACAACACCGCTGCTAATTAGCTGTGATAAAACAAACAACAAGCATTACATTTATTTGGCAGTAGCAATTATTTATCGTTTGCAGGAACATCGCTAGAGTGCCTTTTTTTTTTTTTTTGCAAAATTAGACGATTTTGTATAAGCTGATCCCTCTAATTCGACTTCAGAAAAGGTTCCAAAAATTATCGGTTTATACACAGAAATATGCGTTACTTTGCTTTCACATTTGCTCTTTCAATAAACAATTTGTGAACGATCCGATCTTGTTTATCAGAATTTTGTGAAGGGTCCGTTTTGGTTGATCGGGATTTTGTGTAAAAGGTCCGTTTTGGTTGATCGGGATTTTGTGAAAGGTCCGTTTTGGTTCATTGGAATTTTGTGAAGGGTCCGTTAACGGAGCCAAATATCCTCTGGCCAGACCCCTGGTACTACTTCAAATTTAAAAACAGTTTACTTTTATTTACAATTATTTGGTAACCTCTAAGGTTAACTAACCTCTTGCTATCAGCTGTGATGTGTAAGTAAATTTTTCATTCAAATGTACTACATCAAATTTAAAATCTGCTTTATTTCCTTTTATTTATCTATTCAATATTTTGCTTTCGGTACTTTCTGACTGTTCGTTCGAGATAGGTCGTAACTTTCGACAGTGAGGGTTATAAGGGTTGGTTCGGTCTCATGCAATTTGAATTATCTAGAGTCTACCTTGCTCGTAAATTGAAATGCTAGTTTTTCAAACATCTTTTGTTTTCGTGATCGCTATACAGTGAAACCTGTCTATAACAATGCTGTCTATAACAATAAACCTGTCTATAACGATATTTTCCTTGGTCCCAAAGCAGAATGGTAGCATATATAATCAAACTGTCTATAACGATAACCTGTCTATAACAATATCTTTTTTTAGGTCCCAACAGTGTCGTTGTAGACAGGTTTTACTGTATATGCATTGTAATTTTTCTATCTTCACGATAGGCGGTTTTTCTCTGGCCCTCCTGAGCGATGACTGTGATTTAATTTGTTCTTCATGTTTCATTCAAAATGCTATAAATAGGCACGTTTGTACCAATGTAAAATAAATTGCGATTGCAAAATGAAGTTAACTTCAGTATTCAGCTTTCAATATTATACTACTTCTTCAGGCGAAAACTGTGGAGCTTTGCTTTTGGTAATTTATTAGCATGTTGAGCAATAGCCTAACTTCGTAGTTTAATTAAAAGAAGTGAAGAAAGATCTTCACCCCATCATGTTTGAGATATTGGAATAAAATCTCATTTGAGGCTGTGAGAAGCAAAGGAATGTTAGTGGACATTTTCAAGTTTTGAGTAAAACTCGTTTAAATTTGCGGTCCTAGGTAGCTTATCATTGAAAAGATTATCTTGCTGTGTAATAGAACCTACCATTACTATATCTTGCCCCAAAACAGAGAAGTAGTTCACCTTCCAATTTGTGCTGGTTATCTCCAAATTTTTAATTTTGGCACTTACACCTCTTTGCTTCTTACTGCCTCATTTGTGAATAAACTTCTCCGACATCAAATAAAATATTTTTTTGCAGTATTCGATTTTCCTTTTTATGGTTTTTTTTTTTCAAACTTCAGGTTCATATTAATGAGAATATTACTCACTTATAAGCATTCCGTTAAGCAGTTTTCTTTTCATTAAAATGTTTGCCCCGTGCGTTTCATGTAACACTCAAAATAGCTTTTGATTTCATGTGGGAACGTGTGTACCATCGTCCATATCGGTGGGAGGTGGACACCTCCTGCGTTATGAACACTATTTTAATTCAGTGGCCGATTTACAAGTTTTGGAGTCCCTTGGTGATAAACAGAACGATGTAAAATTTTTTCATGTGCCTTTTTAACTCCCCTTCTGGGTCCCTCCACGGATGCCCCTCACAATTGTGGACATATTCGAGATGGCAAATCAGCCAATGGTTTAATTTGTAACTGGTTTAGAAAGTCGAATATTATTCTTTCTATACACCAAATTGAGGCGGAAGACCCCCAGGGCTCTTTCTCATCTTTTGGTAGAAATTAAGCTTTGATATCATGTACTATAGTTTCATAATCTTAAAAACATTAATAAATAAAAAAAAATACTTAAAATGACTGCATGCCATTAAAACTTAAGGATTTGTTGGGCATCGAAAGTGATTCGTATGTCTTTAATGACGTAATGTTGAGGGGAAAAATATAAACATTGTGGAACAATGATGCGGGAGAAGAAAACAGCATTGGCATTCGTAGATTGATAGTAAAAGCTGATTTTTTTTTTTTTTTTGGATTAATTGCTGCCTAATGAAGCGAATCTTTGCGAATGCAAACAAATGCGTTTTAGCTAGCAAATGTCTTTGCCCTTTGTTGTACTTTTTAGTTTGTATGTTTGCAAGTTTTGTCTATTTGGTTCTTCATTAATACAACTTTCAACATGTTCAGCTTGATATTAAATTAGCAATAGAGCAAAAACCCCTACATGAATAGCAAAACTGGATTAAGTTTGTAAAAATACTGCAATAGCTTCTTTATATTAACAATAAATAATGCAACTGTCAGTGTCACATCTTTTTAAGGATTGAAATTACTGTAGGCAAAGTATAATTTATGTTTGGACTCTATTCAGACAAGTAAATAAGCTAAAAATAACTATTTTATTAGTAATTAAAAATTTAAATAATAACTATGAAATGAATGTTTTCTATCTTATCTTATATAATTAAAAACTGAGCGTATGTACCTACTCTCCAACCACGGATTGCATGGAATTTTCAAACGTCCAGATAAGACGAATCTATGTGAATAAGGGGGAAAAGTAAAAAATTGATGCGCGATTCCGCTCATTTGAATGAGATCCTGCTTCTGCAAAAGCTGACGTCGGTAAAAAAAATAATAGATTCGTCCATTTCCGGCTGTAAAACGGATGTTTGTCTTTCCACACAATCCGTGGTCAGACAGTATGTATCTATGTATATCCAAGCTTCTTCTCCCGAACGACCGTGAACTGACCAATCGATGGATTTGTAATCTTCCCGTCTTCATGTTTGGCTGTTTAACATAATCCTCCGATAATAATTAGCGGAGATATTTATTAAAAATTATTAATTATGACACTTAGATTTCGACATAAAATCCCTATTTTTCGAAGACTTTCCTCCATCCAAATTATTATTCAGTGCTTCATCTCAACTTTCCGCAACAATGCTTTTATTAAAATATATATAGCGGGGGGTGAAGAAAATCATTGAGATGAAAAAACTTTTTCCATTTTTTTTTCTCGAATATGAACAGGTAAAATTCTTGTTTTTGTTTTGATGCCTTTCCTGTAATCAGGGGATTTAAAATGTTTACTTTTAGGGTTTTTTTTCCCGTAATCTGCCGCAAAATTTCACTGACTTTTTTTTAGGTATAAGCCTGAGTGTCAAACTCGCGTCACTTGACCTAACTTTTATTTTCGAGATGGACCGTGCAAAGCCGGGCGACGCAGCTAGTAATTAATATGAAACGAATGTTTTCTATAAAACATCCAATTTCAAATCAATTACTGGAAAAAAAAAAAAAAAACGACATTTTTCTGAAACAATGTTTTGGTAAATAGAAAATAAGAATAATAACTTCTGAAAAGTTGATGACCTGGCGGTTATTGTAATTGTGTTTTTAGATGTTTGTGTACACAAGAAGCAAAAACATTCTACCATTCCATTTTACAAGAAAATTCCAAGGAAGTTATTGCTGAAATTTGGATATAGAGAACTAAGATTACGAAAATTAAGCTTAAGGTTCGGATGATGAAAAAAATGCCTGGTGTTTCCTTTCATTTTAACATTCAATGTTCCTAGTTGAGCATTCATGAGGTGACCATATACGTCTTATTTTGAACGGGACAGTCCCGTTTTCAGGTAGTCTGTCCAGTTGCCCAGTAGACGTTAAAATGTCTCGTTTTCTGAAATACTGAATGAAGCACTGAATACTTCAAGAGGGTGGCGACAGATCAGGGGATTCAGGGAAAAGTCAGGGAACTTTATTAATCAGGGAATTATCAGGAAATTTCGAAAAAATCACGAATTCAGGGAAAATTGATTTAATGAAGAATTTTTTTTTATTATATTTTTGCTTTGCAAAATTAAGTACCCTAATTCCTTACGTATTTTTTACCAAATAATCTGTTTCAAGAAAGGACAATTAATGAGGTGCGATTACACAGTGTCACATATTTGTGCATCTTTTTTCCTCAACATCAAAGTATTGAATATTAACTTCTTAACCACGGGGGATGAACTTCATAAATTGCTTCTGTGTCTGTAAAGTTGTTTATTTTACATAGCCTAAATTTTCCTTTCACGCGTTCCATGTTACGTAAAATAAACAATTCTACAGGCAAAGAGGAAGCCGTCAATAATGCCTTAGCTCCCTTACCTCATTGTCTTGAAGTAATTTAACGTACTGTAATCACGATTTCAAAAAGAAATCTTTTTTTTTTTAATGAATGCTGATAAAAGTTTAAAAGTTATTGCTTCTTCACGTTTTTAATTTAATTGCTAAATTTGAATCAAAATCAGCTTTGTTTTTTGACATCGGGGGGGGGGGGGGGGGTATTATTCGCTATCGCTTCATTATACGAAGGGTTTTCTTTTTCAGACTTTAAAAAATATTTTATTTTAAAACCAAGTTATATACATATATATTTTGAAATTGATTGATTGTTTTTTGCATTTCATTGTTTGTTAAAAAGTAATTTTAGTTTTTTTTTTTTTTTTTTTGACAAATAAGGAAATTATTTGAAATTGAGTTACCTTGTGTACATAAGTAAATATTTTAATTATTTTTTAATAGTTTAAAAGCAGTATTCATTCATTAAAACCTAAGTTCTTGATTAGAGAATTGCTCAGCTGCTGGTTGTTTAAAGACATCAATTTGTTTTACATGAATATGTCGATTATTTAAGCAAATAATACTATCATTTGTTATTCTTGCAGCAATAATTATACGGTGAAACCTGTGAAATTGACCACCTATTTAAGTTGACCACTAAAGTAGTGCACCGCAAGTGGTCAACTTACACAGGTTTCACTGTACTGCTTTAAAATTTGTTCAAGATTATTTCCATATCAACTTTTTACTTTTATCATGATAAGATTAAGAGTGGTTTTAATAATTTCTTAGAATTCTTATGCTAACTGGTTACTGGCAGTAAAGTATTTGTTTTAGATTTCCTATAATATTTTCGTGTTGATATGCATATATTTAATTAACAGCTTAAAACGTTTTAAACACTGCATTTTATTTCATATGCAATGGTTTTCAAGTAGGGCAAAGAAAGCAAACCATTATCATTGGTAACATAAATCAGGGAAATTTGGTTAAGTTAATTAGGGAAAGGTCAGGTAATTTTTTTTTTTTTTTTACAGTTCCTGTCGCCACCCTGTTCAACCTAAAACGATTGGTTGGAGCTGTTAAAGCATTTTCATAGTTCGAAATTAAAACATGCATAATTATTGAATATAGTTTGTTTACCCAGCCCTATGAACTTGGAGACAGAGTAGTTTCCTTTATGAATGATTTGCGGACTAGCATAAAAGCGCAGTTGCTAATCACGGTTCTTGAAGCAATGTTGATTGTAAAAGAAAATTGTACAAAATCCAGGCAAGAATTCAATTCCTATATAAAACCAGCTCTAAATGCCCTTAATTTGTTGATTAAAAACCACAATATTGCAAATTCTTCTTTTCAGGTGCTCATTTCTGTACAAAGCACAAAGACCTAAAAATACATGTAAAAAAAAATAAATAAATAAACACACGGTGCAGGTGTCGAAAATATTAATTGTCCCGTTTTGTGGAAGGGAATTTCTTCCCCATGAAAATCCCTTGTTTTCTTGCGCATCTTTCTTTTTGTTCTCTCTAATTCCTATCTGTTTTCCTAAGCGAAACAGGATGTGCTGGAGGCTAACTCGCGAGTTCGAAAGTCAAGTAAGGGGTTCCCCTCCCACTGGAACATAGTAGTAACAAAAGAAAAAAGAAAATACATCGGAGGGCACCCTTCTATCACCTTTAGCCTACGCCAAATGTCGCCGTCGATCCTGTCTTTATCGTGACCGCTCCGTGCGTGATCGTGAGTGTGAGCGCACGTGCGTGACTCACGTCTCGAGCCTCTATCATTTTTTGAGAACTCTTCCTACAACTTGCTTTCTTGTGCTGATCTCGCGGTCGTGTCGTCTTGCTTGATACTCTTTTTTTTTCGGGTGCAAGGACCCCCTCCCCCCTATCACGACACTTTCATCCGAGGCCCTGTGTTGGTTCCCATCCGAGTAGAGTACCCACGATTCGAATCATTTCTCTAAGCTAGCCCTCCTGTGTAAGGGTGCGAAGTATCTTTTTGATGTTGCGGATCCCCTTCTTGAAAGCGTATTCACGTTTATGTCATCTTTCACCTATGATGATATCTGTTCTGATTTTTTTTTCCAGCGTGTGGAGTTTCTTGGGAAACTGAAAATATTCAAGGATTCCACCAGAGGAGGTGTTGGGAGAGGGATCAACCCCCCCCCCCCCCCACAGACCTTGACCTCGAACCATATTACCAATCCTAGCACATTACATGCAAATTTTTATCCATAAAAATTTTGTGACACTACTGAATGTTTATGTAGTTCTGGTAATATCTCAGAAATTGACGTGATTAAGGAGATGTAAACCCCTTTGATGAGCGGAGAAGTGAATGTTTATATTGCTTAACAGTTTAATTATGATTTTTATGAAAAGTTCTTTTTAAAAATGCTGCTATTCGTGGTACTCTGTGGCAGACATTTAGCTTTCACTCTTCTGTGATATTAATCTAACTGATTATTCATCCTACAAGTCCGAAGTTAACTGTAACTTTCTTAAAAACAAACATTAAATGTCATATTGCAAAATATTTAAAGAAAAACACTTATTATCCATTTGCTAGTAAAATAAGCACAATTTGTTTTTTAAAAAATAGATAAAATACAAATCACCATTTAAATTTTAGAAGTAAATACTATATTTGACGATAAACATTAAAAAAAAAAAAAAAGGTGGTGCTTTAATGCTGCCTTTTCGTTGTCATTCTTCTTGGGTTTTAGTGAAACTGATTGTATTTGTACATCTCATGAATCGGAGGTTAACTTGTATTTTTAAAATTCCAACGTTTAAAAAAAAAAATTATAAAGAGCTAGAATGTGATAGCAATGTTGTTTGATAAACACAACTCTTATTTGTAATTAGTAAAAAAATCTTGAAAATTTAAAACTGCAAGTATTAGCCAATCGCAAAGCTTTGTATATGACGGCAGGGTTCTTTTAACAAGCAATATTGTCCCAACAATTCTCAAAAACTCGGTTAAATTCATATTATAGCTATCATGGAAAATTCTCAGAATTATTTAAAGAAAAAATAAATAATTTTATTGGAACGATGCCCATCAGGAAAGCTCATTACAGTAACTGAATGTATCATCTCAAAAATAAAAAATCAAATCTTCAAGAACTCTAACACATCCTTTCTATTCTAAAAATTGTGTTGATCAAATAAAATTGCCATAATTGTCTATCTAAAATTCAAAAAAAAAAAAACACCTGTTGATTCCTATAAATATGCATATATCAAGAATAATGAGCCAAAACAAATTAAATAATGGGACAGAAATAATGTAAAACATCTACAGAAAATATGTAAATAAACATCTTGTTATTTTGCGGTGCCTTTCCATTGCGGTGCCAGCTTAATTTTTGGTACCGTGGGAGAATAGTGTTGGAGCTGTATTCATTTCAAAACTTTCCGAGGGGGCGTGTTTTGTGATATTCAAGATCCAAAGTCACTGTGAATGACTTTGAAATTTGTCGCAAAAAAGTCGTGTAATATATCAGTAGAAAACTCTATCCCTTCGTTTTGCAGTGGTTTTTGAATTTTCATTCTACTATAATTAGGAGAAAAATTAGTCTTTTGTAAGAACACGCTTTTAATTTTTTTCCCCTCACATTTTGAGTTTTTTTGCAGGCCTATATTTTAAACAATTTTCAAAATAGATATCTAAAAATTTAGCAGGATTACTTACCTTGACACAAATTTTATTGAAATCAGAAATGGTGAGGTCAAGAAAATGATTGATCTGACATGAAAGTGCTCATTTGCTAGAAGTTTTTTGAACTAACTCTGAGTGTATCTTCTCGTTCTTTGCAATGAAAAATTTATCTGTCATATGGACAATAAAGATTGTTCTTTCATCTCTTAAATTCAACGGGATTTTTTTCTTTTTAGGCCTCCTGGGCGAAAGCTTGTTACATTGAAAATCTAATTCCTTAATCGTGAGGGAATTATTTATAACGTTAACTATTACATTATGCATTGCATTGCTACAATTTAATTCAAAAACAGAAGATGCTTTCCATGCTCAGTAAATGTAAAATTCATTTTCAAGCTGTTTAGCAAAATCATTTCATACCGTATCCGCAATCGTGCTGAATTAATTCCGATGATAATTATTCTTCACGCACCAGTACATTCGCTGGATTTTTTCACTTAACGAGCTGGCTGCTTTTATATTAATAAAAACTTGCGTCACAAGGCACGACATCTCGTTAGCCGTATCCGCCGAAGAAATATCTGCCTATATCATACCTTGATTTAAAGCGCAGTTTGTTTTGCTTTACTTCGTTTTTATTAGCCCGCGAAATAGTTTAGCGGCTCATTTTCGAGTTCTGGGGCCTCCGTAACCACTGGGCTGCTCGTATTTCATGCAACAGGATGCGATATTCGTGAAGATGGAGAAATAAAAATCGCTTAATCGGGATTGTAAATTTTTGTGCGTGAAATGGTCATGTTTTGCGATGAGAGCTCTTTTCTTGACCACGTTGCCCTGTGGCGATTTTGTCTGATTAAGACTCTGCCGTGACAAATTGTGCAGAAGGAGGCTTTTCATCCCAAAGTCTCTCTCTCTCGCTTTCTTTCTTTCTTTAAAAAAAAAAAAAAAAAAAAAAAAAAAAACGAAGAAAAAAAAAAAAAGCTAAGACTACTTAAAAATTTTTTTTTCAATGTCTCTCGCTCTTTCGTGCTTATTGCTGTATTGAGGACTTTGACCCTTAATGCTTCAAAATTCAATGATATTTGCGTTGAAGATCCTGCAAAAGCAATAAATAGATTGGTCAAAGGATTGGTTTTAATTTCTTATGGATTTGAAGATTTTGAGCATTCCTTTGTGCAGGGAACCTATCACGTTTTGCGGTAACGTGCGCGTTTGCATATACATGTACTCATTTTACAGGCTCCATTTTTTTTTCGAAATTATGTTAATATAAATAGTACCTAGATAGTTAGATTTCATGTGCAGATCCACCATTTTGAACAATTTTCAAATTGCTTGACTTCTCATATGTAACCTTCATGCAAAATATTATTAAAATCAGGAATAATGAAGTCAAAAACTTACTTTGATTGATCAAATATGGAATTTTCGAATTCGGGGAATGTTTGCCAGTTCAACTTACCTGAAAAACAAATATAGACACAAACAACAAATCAAGTTAAACGTTTTCAATAATTATTTAATTATACTTCTTCAATTTTATCCCTATACCTGAGTTAAAGTCTCTTAGTGTAAATTAAAATAAAATTTCTTATTTTTAAATTTTATTTCTGATTCATATAATTAAACTTAAACAATTGAACAGTAAAACTTTTAACTTGGAAAAAAAAAAGGTATTTGGGTTAGAAAAGGTCGGAAAATTACATTAGAGTGAGTTTTGTTGTGCTGGTTATTTGTGTGTGTGTGTGAATTTCTTTTTCTCTTCAACACTATTCTTTGTGCTTTATGTCTATTAGTATATATATATATATATATATATATATATATATATATATATATATATATATATATATATATATATATATATATATATATATATATATATATATATATATATATATATATATATACAGGGGTGGACTGACTGACTTTAGCCCTGTCGGCAAAAGAATATTTTGGCTCACCTCTGGAAAATTAAAAAAGTTAAAGATTACCGGATCTCGATTCTTCCGAGGCGAGTAAAGACATTAAACTATCGCTAGTTCCTATTTTCCTTTAAGTTTCTAAATCAAGTTTTTAAGTTCTAAAAAAAGAAAATTGTAAAACATAAAACAAAAATAACACTGACACACTTTTTATGTGCCTTGAAAGTAGGATACTAATGGTTATAAGTCTTAAAAGGTACATCTTCGGCTTCTATACCGACAACATAGGAAGAACACGAGAAAAGGAAGGAACAAGGACGGATACAAGGGAGAGGCGATAGAGACATTCTCCCCTCTTTTGATCGGGGTTCGGCAGTCCCCCCCCCCCCCCCCTGCATCGGTAGTTTTTCAAAATTGAAGTTCCAAAACCCAAGCAATTTCACACGATCTTTAGGGATGTTAAGAGGAAGAGTTTGGAGGCCTTCCTCCGGGTATTTTGCAAAATCTAAGTTTAATGACGCGATTGTAGACATTTCAGGCAGGTTAAAATAAATATTAATCATTTGGGAGATTTGACCATCCAATGTTTAAATTAATTAATTAACAAAAACGCTTCCGATTTGATCCATCGCGCTTCAAAACCATGCTTGCCACAACTTAATTACATACAAAAAATTTGATCAAAATCGGTCCAGCCGTTTAAAAGCCTTATGGTGACAAACGTACGCACAGAAGATTTTTATATATTAAGATTTTCTGCTTTTTTCTGGGGCCCAAAATAGCGGCATAAAACAATTATTTTGGTGAAAAATACCTTATTTGTTTAAAACTTTGAATAAGTAATGGCGCAGAAAACTTGCTTTTATTCGCCCGCACTTTTAGCTTAATTTTAATTTTTTAATGCTTTATTATTATTTTTTTAATAATAAAAGAAAAAATTGCCTAATAAAGGCAAAAATGTCTAAATAAAGGAAAAAATTTGTCTAATAAGGGCTTGTCTTTGTCGAATAAAGGTAAAAAGAAAAAGAAGTTTTGCTTTTTTTAAAGGGAAAAAGTGTTTTGATCAGGGCTGCGGAGTCAGAAGAAAAATTATCGACTCTGACTCCTGGATTTTGAAACGTCCGACTTCAACTCCGACTCCGGCTCAGGGGTGCCCATCCCCCCCAAGCTCAATGGCGCAAATTCCCCCCCCCCCCAAAATTTTCTTGCTTTCGAATTGGGTTAAACGTAACAGTTTTTAGAGTGTTTAATTTCCAGTCAAATTCACTGGAGGGGGGGGGGGGGAGCGCTAACAAATACCATTTGAACTGAAATGTTGTTAGATTGTTGACCCGATTTGCCTTCCCTAATTTTGAAGCGTGGACCTTGAGTAAACAAATTTTGGGTACCCATGAATTTTGCTACACATTTTTTTTTTCAAACGTATGAATAATTACAGGGACAACTTTCTGGCTTGGGATGGAGTCATTACTAGATGAATACAACATGAACCGTGAAACGGAAATTTATTGTCAATTACATAAGGGGTCCGGGGAGTTTCTCCCCCAGAAAATTTTTTGAATTGTAATTTTAAAACCAGTTTTATACGATCTCTGGTGATGTTAGGAAAATAAAAGGTTTGGTGGCCCCTTCCCGGTAATTTTTCAATATTGAAACTTTAAAAGCGCAATTGTAAATAGTCTACCGTTGTGTTAAGGAGGACTTTCCTTTGTTTTCAAAATTGTAGTTCTAAAAACGCAGTTTTAGACTATCTGTGATAATGTTAAGGAAAGAAGAGATCCTAAGGCTCGCTCCTGGAAAATTTTCAAAATTAATTTCTTAAAAACGCTATCTATGGTTGGGAGACAAGCGGTTTTCTGAAATTGAAGTTCTAAAATCGCAATTGTAGCCACCTTTGTGACGTTAAGAAAAAGAGTTTTCGAATGCTCTCCCGGAATTTTCTCGATATTGAAGCCCTAAAAACCAAATTTAGGACGACTTTTTAGTAATGTTGACGAGAGTGGGGAGGAGGGAGAGGGAAGCTCCACTTAAATTTCCGAACACCTCAACTTAATTTCAGAGTTTCTAAAAAGTGAAATACTTTAATTCTGAAAATTTTCCACAATAATAAATCTTAAATTTCATCTTAAAAATTTCAACAAAAATATTGCACTATATTGCGGGGAGAGGTCGGGTACATGTACGTCTGGAGCAAATTTTACCCAAAATGCGGCGGTATACAGCTTTGTACGAATAGCTTTTATTATACTTACATTTCTTGGCTAATTCTTTTATTTTAATTTTATTGGCAGCTTTAGAATTAACTTTAATTAGAAGATTTTAGGATCAACTACAATTATTCAGTGTTGTAACCAGTAAATCACGTGTTGATTTTATTTCGAACTTTTTAGTGACAATCAAGCTTTTTTAGATAAAGTCTTTAGATTAAAAAAATTATATTATATCGGATCTTTTGAATTTGCGCTTTCGTACTAACACTTATTTGAATTAACCAAGCACTCTTAAAAGTTTCCCGACTTGCTCAAGCGATTCATACATTCCTTTTACTATTTTATAACGGAGATCGAGGTAAAAAATAGATTATTTTTATTTGAAAGCGATTACTTAGAAAATGTTAGGCAACAAAACTGTTTACTGACAGTTCCTATCAGTTAAATAAAGTTAAAAAAATAAGCAAACTAGGAGTCGACGAAGGTAGCTGCACTGTTAAAAAAATTTCCTGAAAATAACGGATAAAGTACCGGCAGCAAAGTTGCCATAAATATTACGTTTCCGTTAAATTATTTTCCGTGACTTAACAGAAGTTCCATTTCTCATTTCTCCGTTTAGTTCTGTTCTTCCATTTATAAATTTTCCGTGATTTAACGAAAATTCCATTTCTCTTCTTTCCGTTGATCTATTTTTTCGTTTTTAAATTTTTCGTTTATCTATTTTTCCGTTTTTAAATTTTCTGTATCTTTACAGAACTTTCGGTTCTTGATTTTTCGTTGCGCTATTTTTTCGTTTTTCATTTTTACATATTTTACTGAAATTTCATTCTCGTTTTTCTATCCTATGTTTAAAATAATATATATTATAAAAATAGTTAACCATTCAAAAACTATTATTTTTTTAATTTGTATTTACTACTTAAATATATTTTAAGTGAAATTTTTGCTTGATAACTTACCTTTCAAGCATCTATCTTGAAATTTGCACCTTCAGATGAATAAAAATAATCGAAAAGTACCAGCAAGGAAATTAGTGGATTTGAATATAACACCAATTTTTGATGCTGATACTGCTCGATATTTCCTTCCACATATCCTCGTACATATTCTGGCATGGCATGGAAAAGCATACATGAAAAATAGAATATTTTTTTTTGCAGAATGAGTCAAATAAAATACCATTAAAAACCGGTTGACTTTTTCTTGGAATAATATACCTGATGGATTGTACCGCATACCATTTTACTGTGTTTAAAAACAGAATCATTGACATACACGTGAAGAATTTTTTGCTCAGATGATGTATACCCCCCCCCCCCGGTGATTTCCGCATTTTTCACTCATTGGAATAGCAACATAGATTTTTAGTGCATAAGCATTATACTTAGGCTAAACATATCAATCAGTTCGTTTTACCCGAAATGTTTTAACAAGAAACTTGCAATAATCCCAAATAAGTTGTTGGATGAGATCCTAAGGAAATAAATTAAATAATTTATATTTTTTATTATAAATTAAATCCCGAAAGGAGTAATGAATGTTTCCAGATTTCTAAGTAGTCAAGAAAACTTATTCTTGTCAAAATTGTAATTGTATTTTCAAAGATTAACAATCTGCTATGCCTTTTCGCAAAAAATATAACAGCAAGACATACTTTTATTTAGAGATTCAAAATGTTTACTTTCAATCTGTCAAAAAAAAAAAAAAAAAAAAAAAAAACTGAGTGACTTTTTTCTGTTTTGCTCGCACACCACGATAATCTCCGATTGATACGAAATGTTGGCATTTAACGTTTTAATGACTTTCAAGAATACAACGCGTTAGAGCAAAAACAGTAACTTTATAATAGTTCTATAAATTCTAAATCAGCTACCATCGGAATTCTATCAAATGCATATTAACAAGAAAAATACATTTGTATATTAACATGTACAAAGATATTCTACAATACTTACATGTGACCAGCGGTGCTAAGTTGAAGTGTCTCCATTGCGTCTGTACACAAGTAATCCAATAGCCTTTATTTTAAATGGATAACACGAGATTCTAAAACTATTCTCACCGCTAGAACACACAATATGACTAACGAACAGAATTGTTCGAAGTATTGAGCAAAATAATACACCGCAATAATATTCTAATACTGACTCAGTAAAACTCACATCAAATCACCAGGGCGATCAAAACACAGCTGCCTGTCTGAAAATGGCGCAAACATTTTTCCAAACTTACAAAGTCCAAAGGCGTAAAAACAATTTCGACATACGAGTATATTACTTTCCAGACATGAAATAGCAAGCTATCTATTTTGTGTTCGCCATCTGAGTTGTTATTCTAAATAAGCTTTTAATTAAAAAATGTAACAGTGCGATTTAATAAGCACTATCAAAAAGCGATGTTTATCATAACTTGAAGGCTAATCAGGATACTAACAAAGTACAGCACAGCGGCAACCCTAGAAATGGAAAAATTCTGTTTTCGTTACTTCCTTTCGTGATATTTCTGTTTTTGGAAGGAAAAAATACGTTTTGAAGCATTACGGAAATATTCTGTTAAAATCAGTCAGAAAACTACCTGAACTTTCAGGTTTTTTTTAACAGTGTGTTACAGAAAGCTCGATAAACAATCAAGCAAGTTGGTTGCCACAATGACAATTATTTTCTTATTAGCAGGCCTTTACACATGTAATCAAATTAATTGGTAGTTAGTTTTTGAAAAAAATGCAAGGAGAATAGTGAAAATTAAAGAAAAAAAGAAGCCCGGAGTCGGAGTCGGTATGTTTTCGAACGACTCCGACTCCACAGCCTTGGTTTTGATGAATATCACCCTTTTTTACTTTCTTCTATGTCTAATAAATAGAAGAAAGTATTTGATTCGTGCAAATTTTCGAATTTCGAATTTTGACTTATTCGAACGTTTTGAGGTGTGTTGAGTCCTTTTCGACCATTTTTGGAAAATGTCTGTGTGTGTGCCACATATGTGTGTGACCATTTTTTTTTGTGGCCGCTCTACAGCGAAAACTACCGCATGAAGTTGAACGAAATTTGGTACACATATGTGCCCCTATGTGAAACTTGTGCCCATTGGTTTTTGGCGCGAATTTCTCCAAGGGGGGTGGAGCAATGGGGTGTTTCTTGAGTTATGTGTGCCTGTTATTCCCCAGAAAGTAACTGGCGGAATCAAACAAAATTTGGTCCATATGTTGATCCTAACAGGCACAGGCACTGATTCAATGTTGGTGTCAATAGCTCAAACGGGGGTTGAGCTATGGAACGTTTTTTGTCGTCAATTGTGACTGCTATATCTCAAGAAATAATGATTGGAATCAAACAAAAATTTATCGACAAGTAGCTCTTGGACTGTATAAGAGCTGGTTCTATTTTGGCGTTAACAGCTGAAAAGGGGGTGGCGCAATCGAATGTTCTTTCTTTTCCTTTGTGAGTGCCATATCTCAAGACGTAATGCTACGTTCTGGATGAAATTTGGAATAAATGTGAATGCATATGTAAATAGGCGTTGGTTCAATTTCGGCTCCAATCGCTCCATGGGGGGCTGATTTATTTATTTATTTATTTTTTGAGCAATCACGATTGCTTACTGTTCTCATTTGACCGTCTTTGATGTCCGTGCCTTTTTCAACCCCCACCGTTACCTGCAGGCGCGACTCCGTCCCCCGGTAGTCACTCGTCTGGTTGGTGGCGTCCATGTCCTACACACACACACGCTCATACACATACGCACTCACACAAATACACACACACGCTTTTACACACATACACACGCTAACGTGCATACACACAAGTCTACGCACACACACAAGCCTACGCATACACATACTTAAAGAGTGGGAAGGGGGACAGGTGGATCTCTTGTGATCTATGTCATATGTTCTGCCTGTATAAGGGGGAAAATGAGTCTGTTTTTGAAGAGGATTATATTTGCACTAAATGTGCTGAACTCTCAGACTTAAGACTTAAGATGCTAGTTTTGGAAGCCCAGTTAGCATTAGGGTGTAAGCCAGTTGTAGAGGGTATAAATGTTCCAGAGATTCAGGGGGAAGTTTCAAATGAGGAGTTAGATTGGGAAACTAAGGGTGTAATTTTGGGGGACTCTATGGTAAGGGAGGTGGGTAACACAGTTGGGAGAGTAAAGCGTAAGGTGGCTAGGTGTTGTTTACCAGGGGCTCGGGTAAAAGACGTTAATATGGTTGCTGAAAAGAAGGGAGTATTGAATAAGGAGGACATGGTTACTTTGTGGGTGGGAACAAATGATGTAGGCCACAGTAAAAACGAGGAGTTTTCTAGGGAATGGGAATCCCTGTTGGATAAAGCAACCAGCTTTTCGACAAATGTCCAAGTGGTTGGTTTGCTTCCCAGGTATGGAGTGCATAGGAGCTGGCTAAATCAACGTGCGAGGTGTATGAACTTGCTACTGAAGTCAATTTGCGAAAAGCGCAGTATCAGGTTCATTGATGTATGGAGTCATTGTAAACGGGATTGGATTGCTAGGGATGGCCTGCATCTGAGCTCTACAGGGGTCAAAATGGTTAGTGGATTAATTTTAAGGGCTTTGGAGTCAAAAAACTAAGTTGGAATGGGGGGCATGGTTCAAGCACCAGGTATCGAGAGAATGATATGTTTTTGGGTATTGCTAGAAATGGAATTAAAGTGACAAACAAGAGTAGTAATGTTAACAATTGTAATTTAGGAAATTTCAGGGTGTTAAATAAAAGCAACTTAGGCATGCTTAAAGTTTTCTATACCAATGCTCGCAGTATTAGGAACAAGATGGATGAATTGAAAAGCATAGTTATGGATGAGAAGTTGGATGTTATCGGAATTACAGAGACATGGGCTACCGAATCTGATGCAGAGTTATTACATATTGCTGGGTATAATTTATTCAGACAGGATAGAGTAGGTAAAAGAGGTGGTGGGGTTTTATTTTATGTTAGAGACAATTTTATTTGCAATGAATTGGTCATAAATGATAAGCCTACTGATATTGATATGGTTTGGCTGGAGTTGATGAGCAGTAAGGGCATAAAGCTACGCTTTGGAAACATTTATAGGCCACCTAATTCAAACCAGGGACAAGATGAACAGATGTACCGTATTATTAGTGACATGTCCAGTAAGGGATCCGTTATCATAATGGGGGATTTCAATTTTCCGGGTATTGATTGGAATAATTTTTATCCTGGTAATGGCAAAGAAGAGAAATTTTTAAAAGTAATTGGTGACTGTTTCTTAGATCAAGTTGTAACTCAGGGAACTCGAGAGGAGGCCATTTTGGATCTAGTTTTTTGTGACATAGGTAGTTTTGTTCAGGGGTTGAGTGTAGGGGAGCATATTGGAGATAGTGATCATAACAGCATTAGGTTCCGGGTTAAATTTGAAGTGTGCAAAGATGATAATTTTAGGTTTGTGCCCAATTTCAGAAACACCGATTTTGTTGCACTTAGGCAGAGCTTGAAAGAGGTTTTTTCGTCAGGGTTGGAAAATAGCGACGTAGATCAGCAGTGGACGGAATTTAAGGATAAACTTGCTAAAACCGTTGGGGACTATGTTCCATTTAGGAGAAAAGGTGTTAGTACCAAAATTTGGCCCATGTGGTTCTCCAGGGAGTCTAAAGAAGCTCTTAATTATAAGCAAGCCACTTTTCGTAAGTTTAAAGAAACTGGTCAGAGTGCGGAAAGGCTCCAGTATGGTAAGGCAAGGCGAAATTTTAAGTATTTGGTACGGATTCAGAAAAGGGAATTGGAGCAAAGGCTGGCAGATGACATTGAATGGAACCCTAAGAGGTTTTTTGCTTACGCTAATTCTGGGAAAGCTCGAAACAGTCAAATTGGGCCTTTGGTTGATGAGCATGGAAATTTAATCCAAAACGATAGGGATATTGCAAATGTTCTAAATAACTTTTTTTCCAGTGTGTTTAACGATAACTGTATCTCAACAGTTGACACTAACAAGACACAAGCTATTATACAGCTTGAGGATTTTGTATTTTCCAGGGAGGAGGTTTTATTTCATTTGAAAAAGATTAAAGCAACTAAAGCTCCGGGACCAGATAATATTTATCCAAAAATTTTAGTTGAATGTGCAGAGGAATTAGTGGATGTTATTTTGAATATTTTCAATGCTTCTTATAACTCGGGGACGGTGCCAGAGGACTGGAAGCTGGCTAACATAATGCCACTCTTCAAGAAGGGATCTAAAGGTATTGCTGGGAATTATAGACCTGTAAGTTTGACTTCGGTGATTTGTAAGATTTTCGAAACTTTGATCAAAATTAAGATCATGATGTTCTTAGAGACTAATAGTCTGTTGACTAGTTTGCAGTATGGTTTCAGGAAAGGTAAATCCTGTACTACTAATTTATTGCATTTCTACGACAAGGTTACCTCAGCTTTAGATAACAAAAAATGTGTGGATGTTGTTTATATTGATTTTCAAAAAGCTTTTGACAAGGTACCGCATGTTGCTCTTCTCAGCAAGTTAGCTGACATTGGAATAGGAGGAAAAACTTTACTTTGGGTTAGAAATTGGCTTACTGGTAGGAAGCAAAGAGTAGTTGTGAGAGGAAATCATTCTAATTGGAGTGATGTTTTAAGTGGGGTTCCTCAGGGATCAGTTTTAGGGCCTCTTTTGTTTATTATATTTATGAATGACATCAATGATAATATTTCTGGAAGCATGAATTGTTTTGCTGACGATGTAAAAGTTATGGGGATTGTCGAAAATGAAGAACAAGTAAAACAGCTGCAAGAGGATTTAGATCATATTACTAAGTGGGCAGATAAATGGGGTATGGCAGTTAATGTACGGAAATGTCAAGTGCTACACTTAGGTCATGGAAATAAGCGTATGAGATATCGTTTACAGGGTTCAGTCATAAATCAGGCAGAAAATGTTATGGATCTGGGTGTCTTTATAAATCAGGACTTCAAGTTTAGTCAACAGTGCAGTATTGCTAGTCCAACAAAATGCTTGGGTTCATCAATAGATCTATTTCAAACAAATCTAAGAAAGTTCTTCTGCCTTTATATAGGAGTTTAGTAAGACCTCATTTGGAGTATGCTGTTCAGTTTTGGTCGCCTTATCTGAAGAAAGATATTTTTGTATTGGAAAGGGTTCAAAGAAGGGTAACTAAATTAGTAAGGGGACTCTCAGATTTAGATTATGATACCAGACTTAATAGGCTTAACATGTATAGCCTGGAGCAAAGGAGAGTCAGAGGGGGACATGATTCAGTTATTTAAATTTATCAAAATGAAAGATGTAAATGGATTAAATTTTTGCGGGGAAAGCAGGACAAGGGGTCATTGTTTTAAGCTATTTATATCTCAGGCTAACTTGGAAATCAGGAAAAACTACTACTTTAGCAGGGTCGTGGGCACTTGGAATAGCTTACCGGAAGAGGTGGTAATGAGCAAGGGAGTGGATAGCTTTAAGAGGGCCATTGATCTTCATTGGGGACTAATTAATTGACTAGGACCAGCCTAGCTGGGCCCAGTGCCTGTTGCTGGTCGTCACATTTGTATTTGTATTTGTATTATACATAGCTGTACACACGTAACCGCCCTAGAGGAGGGACAGGAGCCGTTTTCAGAAACAAGTGAGTAGGGTAGTAACCAATAAGTAGGGTCCTGTCGCAACTCGTGATTGCGAAAACAATGATTTGAATTCAAAATTTCAGAATTCAAATTAATTACAAACTTAAAGTGTTTTTTATGTCTTTGTTTTGTCTGAATAAAAATAGCTTATAATTACAACAATAAGAAAGATAAATCGTAATAGACTGTCGTCAGCGTATTTCGCGTGATTTTAATTGTTGGAAAATGACCAGAAAATCGCGATGATTTAAACTTTTTAACTGTTGCCATCTTGTGTTTGTTAACAAATAAATATTTAATTATTTTAAGCAAGGCTTTTTTCAATTTTCATTCTTTGCTTTAAATAGACAAATCAGGAATTCGGTTGGTCGCCAAGTTTTGGCATGTGTGATTTCGTTTTTGTTGGGAATATTGCTTCCTCGTCAAGCATGGGGAGGGATCAAAATTATAAGAAAGATATAGAAGCAAGTTTCGTAATGGCCACAACATACTAGTTTAAAACTGAAGTAGATGTATTAATGGTGCCGAAAAGCTCCATAGTTTTCTGCGTGTACATACATGATTTAAATTTAACTTTTTTATGTTCCTCCTGCCCTCTTTTATTTTCTCCTATACTTCTTTTCTGCTCTCTTCTGGAGCAATATAAATAAATATTTTTTTTTCTTTCCGTATCGTTATTTGACATTAACTTTTATTTTTAAAGCTTTTAACTTCAAAAGTATTAGTGGTGCTATATGTTTTCTTATTTTTTTCACTCTGTAAGATATACGTAATTCAATTTGAATCGCAGTATTTTAAGCATCACAATTTTTGTTTTAGTAATTGTATACTTTCTGAACTTTAAAATGGGGTTTAACCAGAGCTATAAAGTCGGAGTTGGAGTCATAGTTGGATTGATTTTGGGTGAAGGAATCGGAGTTGGTCATTCTCCCTCAACATCCGCAACTCTGCCTGTGGAGTCGGTTTCGGACTAATTTTGAGATAAAGGAGTCGGAGTTGGGACAGATGGCTCTAAACTTCCCGAAGTTGGAGTCGATAATTTTCCCTCCGATTCCACAGCTCTGGTTTTAACCCTTCAGCTCAAATCGTCTAAAACTTCGATCTTTCTTTCTTTTTTTTCTTGGTGGAGCCGGGGGAGGGGAGGAATTTAACCAAAGTTTTGCTCTTTTTGTGAGAAAATAGTGATTACTATTGGAATCCATGTCAAAGTTTCAGGGAAGCCTGGTTGAAGACCTCTGATCTTGAGAAAAACAGAGCTATTTTCAAAGACTTCCTTTTAACTTTCTTTTCAAATAGTGCGTACAAACTAGTTTTTTTTTTTTTTTTTTAATGCTTTATCTAGCTAGAAGTATATATAATACTCTTGTTTTTAATGCTTATATACTGTGGCTTTCTCAAACTTTATTGTGAAGTTAAGATTTTTTTTTTTCTTTTTTGCACAAAATCCTTTCAACCACATTCTACCGTTATTGCAAACGTCCAGTCGTCCACGATCGAGATCCAACGAACTCTGCATAAAATGCATTGTTTGCACAATGCCCTGTGACTAATATCCTGCTGTTGACAATACGCTTATCCCATCCTCCAGTTTCTTATGCCGAGGAGAAAGAGAGAGAGAAAGAGAGAAAACACTTTCTTTTTTTAATTATTTATGCATGCGACGGGATAACTGAGTGTCATTGCCGTTACAACTTGATCTCCGCATTCTTCGGTCTCCGTGCATTGTGTCATGCTATTAAAGTGCTGTAATCACATGCGGTGACAATTACTTTCGCTGAGTTCAGCCGGAACTCGAGACATTATGGTCAACCTTTGGAAGCTACTTTCTCTTTTGCAAAACAACTCATAATTGCAAAATCATTCTTTTTAGTATTGTTGAAAGCTTTCGTTGTTGTTGTTTTTTTCTTCCTTTCATTTCATTGTGCAGTTTTCCACATGTTGATTAATAAGTTAAAAATTTGTTGTTTTCGTGCTGTCGGTTTTTTTTTTTTTTTTTTTTTTTGTTTTTTGATTCTGAGTGTTGGTTGTCATTCATTGAGACATGCTGGAAAACTTGTTTGTACTTTTCTGCTGTTTAACAACTTAAGCAATATTGTTGACATTTGTAAATTGTTAGTTTTGAGCGGTATTTTAATGTAAAAAAATAATAAATAAATAAAAAAAAAACATGAGGTTTAATCTGGAAAATTTAATACAAGATATTTTTCAACTTTCAATTCACTCTACAAATTGCATTTTTTATTTTTGGCCTAGATCTTCTATTATGGGTTGTATGCGGGGTTGACTGGTAAGATTATTAAAATTCTCCACCCCTATCAGTGTTCTCTGGCAGGGTATACATACCTTCTAGTTTATTTCAAAACATCGTTTACATTCTGTTTTTTTTTTTTTTTTTTTTTTTTTTAATGAATTTGACATTTTGTATTATATTTTAATAATTAAAAAAAATACTGTAAAAAATGTAGCATATAAATATCTTATCACATAATGTCTTAATGTCTATGTAATTATAATGTGTTATATATTTTTAAAATAATCACCATCTTTAATTTTTAATCACGTAATAATAATTTACAAATGGCTATGCACCTATCTTCTATTTGTTTGTATTTTTGGAAATAAATTTTTTTTCCAATTTTCTACGTTTGAATCTCTAAGTTACTCATTATTTTCCCTCCCAACTTACAGCTTAAACCTTCTTATTTTTAATTTATGTACGGTATACCTAGGCCCAGAGGCCATGTCAGCCTTATCGGAAACTTGAGGCCCGGCCCTTCGAGCTCCCGGCGCGGAATGCAAGCAATAAGAGTCTTATTATTTTTACGTTGGGAGAGGGACCCAGCGACCAAACTGATAAGGAGCCCTCCTTGGCTCTCTGTGGCCCTGGTTAATCTTCTGCTACGTTTTGTAAATACACTGGAAGCCGGTTTTGAATATCGTAAGAAATCCATGCAATTACTGTGAAAAAATAAAAGATTTCTTACAGTTCAATAAAAATCTCAATCCAAACGTTATTTCTTTCCTAAATTTGCTTAGGATTATATTAAAACTTGTGCCCCTGATCATAAAAATTACGTCACAATACTAGGGTCGTTCTCAATGTTTTCAATGTGTGTATGTGCCCTATAAACCATTCATTTCTCCTCGAAGACCAACATGAGCGTGTGGTCGTGGCCGCATTTTTTAACTTTCCAGCCTCACCCTGCGGTGCATACAATGGAATGGTTAGCTCATCAGTGAGTCCGGTTTTTTCGTAGATGCCATCGCCTGATAGTTTCAACTCCGGCCCATCGCGGGATCGCGTTTTCTAAAATAGGCGAGCTCATTTTCTGTCCTTTTCTTTTCTTAAGCTTTTGTTGCGTTTCTTCATCTTTTTTTAGGTTATTGTGCACAGTGTTTTTTTTTTCACTCTTAAAATATGAGGTTGTTTGAGTAAGTTTGTTTTAATAATCAATTTTCCGCATTTCTATTAGGAGAGTAAAGGAGGAAATTGCGGAAGATCTTTAGTCGCCATCCCTCGTGACAGATAGTAACTGTATTATAATTATTAATGATGACTTCTTTGAAACAATGGCAACTTTTTTTAAAAACTCAAAGTGCTAAACTGTATTTTTAAAAGATATTGACTTTAATAATCGTAAATAGATTAATTACTATGAGTCGTAGAGTTTTAAAAAACAAGTTCAAAAAGAATGCATCTTGGTTTTGGTGGAAAAGATTTTACTAATTACTTAATGCCTTTTGAACACTTTTAACTCGTTAATTTTTTTAAGTGGCGTTTTTGCGCCGTTTTTTTATATTTAGTCGCCCTGTGGCTCACGGTGTAAAGTTATCAAAATCAAGCTAAAATATTTTAAAATAATACACTATTTTTGCTTCCTTAGTACAGTTTTCTGCTTGAAATTTAAATGACTAACATTGAAAAGAAAGTCCCGTAAAAGTTCTGTCAGAAACGTCTTATGTAACGTTAAAAAAAAAGTCATTATACGACCTTGCAAATACCTCAGCAAATCATTATGAGCGAAATCAAATCAGAAACGAAATAATATGCATTAAAATCAGTTATATCAAAATAAAATATTAAGTAATTCAGCATTAACTATTAGTAAAGATTAATGTAACTAGTATATGAATGAAACAAAATAAGTAAATAATAGTATATAAAAAACAAAAAAATCTGGACAACAAAATCTGGGACGCAAAAGTATTTAAATTTTTAATTTTCAAGTTTTTCGAGAAAAATGATAATTTTTCTCGGAATGTATTTATACGGAGAAAATTATGTGCTTCTTCAATTAAATAACATTAATTATGAATTTAATAAAAAAAAAAGCTCCCAAACTCCGAAACTAATACGGAAAGAAACAATTTTATAGAGGAAAGTTTAATTACTTCCCGGCGTTCTCGCTTTTTCTAGAACTTGAGGCGTCATTGAAATGAAATTTTAAAATTATGAAATTTAAGTCGTGGCATCTTTCTCAAAAGTTGAACTGTTGATTATATTGCATTAATGCTTTCTAAATCAAAATCAAGGTCTCGTCTCCGATTCTGTGACATTTTTCTTGAAATGTATGCAGTTCGATACCTAAGGATTCATCTACCACAGAGAGAGAGAGAGTGTTGTCTCCATCGGATTCTCCTAAAATTTCTGGGCGTGGGATGTTGATACGTAGGCGTCGCAGGTGTGCATGGAACTCTGCGCAGTAAACAACCACCCCTGACCACCCTCGCAAAAATCGATCGGAAATAAATTATAATTTGACTTGGGTTGTTGAGGAAAAGGATGTGTGTGTGTGTGTGTGTTTTTTTTTTTTTTTTTAAATAATTTTTACTGCTTGAATTCCTTAAATGACTGCTGACGTAATATTACGGCCTCGATGTTTGGTCTTGTTGATCTTTGCTATTTTTGTGCCAATTGATGGAATTTGTTGTAAACTAACCTTTTAATTTAAAATGTAGAAAACATAATTTGATGAGTATTATTTATCTCAAAAAAAGAGGGGGGGGGGGGAGAAAGAAATAAAGAAAACTGAAAAGAACCTATGTTCTGAAAATTTCAATACAGTTCCCGGATAATTTTGCCTTTTTTTAGGGGGGGGGGGGGGTCCTCTTTTTTATTTTTTTTCAGGTCAAAAAGAATGCTGTTAAAACCGAGAAAATTCATACATTTCCACCATTCCCCTTCGATCTATTTTAATTTTTTTTTATTTCAATTAAATCTGTAATTTAACTCATTTTATAAGATGTTTTGAATTTATAATTTTATTGGCTGAACAAGTAAATGCAGTTTCCAAATAGTTTAACCTATAGATTTGTTTTGTGAAAGATAAAATAACACGAAAATTGATCATTAAATAATACTGGTTCCTCTCGTTTGAATAAATAAATATTGAAAAGAGAAAAATTAAAGAATTTATTTTCTAGAAGAAGCATTTTTTTTTTCTTACGAATTCATTTTTGAACGGTTATGGGCCATTCCACGAAAAAGCCGCCATTTTCTCTCGCAGTCAAGAGCTCATATATTTCATTAAAAAGTAATAGTTTCAAAGATAATGAACAAAATTTCTTGTTTACGAAATCAGAATCCTCTGATTTCGTATTTATCCTCAAGAAATCACACATACGTTTGTGATTTCTTGAGGAACAAAGTTTTATTCATTTTCTTTTAAAATTATTACGTTTTAATGAAACATATGAGCTGTCACGTGCTGGGCAAAACGTCCGTTTTTCCGGCTTTTGTCGAATCTTTGGCGTGATTTCTGATAGGGATGTGACATCGATGTCAGTGTTTTCGAGACATTTGATGTAATTACAAAAAACGAGATATTATGTGATCAAAACCCATGTCACGGGTATTTGCATCCTGTAATTCTTTTAAATGTGAAACATATGCTTTTAAACAAGCATTAAAATGAACTGCGTCGACAAATTAACACAACGAAAACTAAGAACAACTGAATGGGGTAGTTTCCAAAATTTCAAAAGTATTTTTTTCTGAAAGAGCATGCTTAAAAAAAATAAGATCTGACCATTTTTTAAATAACTTGGCTAAGTTTAATATTGAAAAAAAAAAAAAAAACTTAAATCAGTGCGCTTTTATTGTTTACGCTTCTGTCGAGTGACATCACAAATGATGAAATGCCATTCAGTGTTGCCATTCAGAGAGCAAAATATTTAATTCGCATCTTTACTCACGTGTATTGGCAACGATATGGTTGATAGCAAGCGTAGAGCGCAATTTTAATTCGTTGCTTGATTATCATAACGTGGAATCGCAGTAGAAAGATGCGCCAAAAAGCGTCATTTGTGACGTCATCAAGATCACGCCTTGTTTGAAAAATCGGACATTTTAAAAAATTAATTAAGAAATAATTGTTGGGGAAAATAAAAGTATTTTCTGGGTCCATGTTCTTTTTTTCTGCTCATTCTATTAATTTCAGTGACTAAAAGTAGTACTTTTGACTGAAGGAAACGACCCCATTGTTGGCATAATCATGTTAAACAACCATCGTTAAGTTCTCTGTATTAAAAGATAATGTTATAGATGTATATTGGTTGAAAAAATTTTTTTTTTTCTTTTGCAGATCATTTTATGTGAAAATGGTGATTTTATATGATTTATTTAAAAGCATTGGTTTATAGCGAGCTAAAAGTGTGCTGCTAATTTATGTCAAAAAGTTTACGATCTTAATTTTGTCTTCGACATCTGCAGTTTATGCTAATTAACGTTTAGTTCTGAACAGGGTGACAACGATTAAATTAATTGATTTAAATCAGTGGTTTTAATCATGAGTGAAATTGAATAATTAAGAAAACATTGATTTAAATCGCATTTTTATCTAAATCCTAAAAATCCTCTTGAAAATTAAATTTCAAACTAGTGCTGCCATTTTTTTAGTCAGTAGATACAACTATTCACATTTTAATTTGTCCTTAATGCTTTTCTGCCCTCCATCATTTTTATCCGTTCAAATTCTTTCTCATTTAGCCTGCAAATTCAATTTTTGTCTGTAGTCTTTGTCCAGTAGATCTTTTTAAATTAGTGGCCATTTTTTTCATTATTGGTTAACTCTGTATTCCGGACTTCTTTTTAAAAATGAAAAGTATAAGCAAGTCTTAACGCACTACAGTAAAAAGTATGTGTGAAGAAAGATATTGGCAAATGAGGCCTGTTGCCATAGTTGTGCATATAAAGTGGAAACAGGAAACTTAAAATTTAATGTTGATTCAGACATGAATTCTTGTAAAAAAATTAAAGCATCTAAAAAAAGTTTTTAACATGTTCCAAATGATATACATCGCTCATTTGGAAGAAGAGTGCTACAATACGAAGAAATGAAATTTTACAGGAGAAGCGTTTGAAGTTGAACTCTTCAGGTAATTTGTTGTAAGAAAGGTAAATTTGCTGTACTCTCCAGTGGTTAATATTAGAACAAAAAAATCTGCCATTGTTTTCCAAAGAATATAATTTCATTTGAAGCCCGTTAAGCAAAAAAAAGTAAAAATTTCGTATTGTGGCATTCTTCTTCCAACAGCGATATGTTTTAATATACTTCATCATTCAAACTGAATAGATAGACATATCACAACTAAGAAGTTTTGCAAGAAAGTGAGCAAATTAAACCGGGTAGCTTTTTGATTTTAATAAGCTTACTCCATACATAAAGAGTTGTGTAACCTTTTTTAAAATCATTCTTTATCTAAGAATCTTAATGTATTCTTAAATAAAAAATGATTTTAATCTAAAAAAAATAACAATTTATATTAAATCTTTTTCTTCATTTAACTCTGATTTGATTTTTCTGTCATACAAAGCTACACAATATCTTTAGTATTTATAGTGTAAAACTATACCATCTAATTAAATTTGATTTAAATCGTATGCATGTGTATTAGTTTTTATATTGCATTATGAAAGTCTTTTGGTGAAGTATTACTTGAAATACAATATTTTTGTAATTTTAAAAAATATCAATTTTAGATTTAGTTACATTTTTATAAATTTAAAATAGTTATTAATTTAAATCTCATTCGTCTTTTTAATTTTTTTTTAAAATCCAATTAAAATAATAATAAAAAAATAAACTGATTTTAAATTTTTAAACCAATCCGCTTTTTAAATTCTTTTTACGTTGAGTTTTCAATATCTGAATATGTTGCACAAAGTATGATTTTTTTTTCTTTACGTTTTTGCACACTCTTTCTTTCAACAAACACATAACGAATGCTTTTTCAATACTCGATATCCAATAATGTTTGCTGTAACGACGTTCGCTACATTTTGCTTTGCACAACCTCGTTCTGAAGGTGGGAACAACCAAATCCGCCTCTGCACCTTGCTCGTTCTTCTCTAAAAAGAGATGGCTATTTGAAGACAAGCAGAAAGATAAAAAGAAAAAAGAAGAAAACGAGAATGAAAGAACACCTTATTCCAGAGAGGGAGCACCCCCGACTTCTTCGTGCCCTTACCCTCCCTCGGTCGTGCGCTTCCCAAAAACATTGTTCGCGCGAAGCCCAAAGGTTGCATCCTGGTACGGGTTTGTGTGTGTGTGCCGTGCCCATTTACGCTGCAGGGCTTACCTCAGCAACCGGACTTTCGGCAGGTAGAAAAGGAAAAGATTTTTTGTTGCCGGTCCGCTCCCTACTGCGTGAACTCGGGATGATTCGCTCGGAGCTGGGTTGCCTGGATTGGCGCTTTATCCTTACTTTCCAGTTGGTGATCTTTTTCAGTGTTTATTTGGAAAGTTTTTTTTTTGCTTCTGCTCTTGACACGCTTCTGAACTTCCCTTACCATTGCGCGTCTCTGGAGAAGTCATGATCCGTCGCAAAGCGATTTTTAGACTTGTGGATAGAGTAATAAACTGGTAGATTTTTACCTTTCTATTTCAACTGAAAGAGGATGTTCAACCCCCTCCCCCAAACTTGATACGTATGGGGGGGGGGGGGGGGGAGTTACAAAATACATTTAATTGAAAAAACAATGCTACATATTATAATATGTATACACTAGTAATATGCATATAAATTGCAATAATATAATTATTTATAAAATACAACTGGGGAAATTAAACATTTCTAAACTTGTGGCATTTTCTGTACTACAGCTAGTTTTAAATTAAGGGGTCATTGAGCACCCCCTTAAAACTTGAGTAAGAAGCTAAAACTTTTACAGCATAATATTATTAGTTAGTCTAAAAAATAGGAGGTGGCCCGGACTTGAGCTGGAAAAATTTTGAACCACCCTACTGAAAAGTCCTGTGTTTTGGAGACTTTAAATTTCGAAAATTTATCTTTAGCAATTTAATACCCCAGAGCCCCCATATCTTCCCATTTGTTTGAATTTACCGATTTGGAATGGGCGCTTTGTTTACCTTAAAAAAAGGTTTTTTAAAGAAGAAAAATTTGAGTTTTTATTAGGTATAGTTCTAAACATATCAATGTTAAACAGCATACATTTTTCAAAACGAAGTTTTTAATACTAGCACTATGTTATAATTACTATAGAACATAAAATTAATTCTGGTTATAAGTTATACCAACTTGACTCTACTAGTACGTTTATAATATTGGTTCTCAACCTGGGCGGGGGGGGGGGGGCACCACCCTTTCAGGATCTAATCGAGTTTCAAGAAGGCGTGAATGTATTTCAAAAATAAAGTAAAAAAGTAAAAGTTTTCTCAATTTTGAGGTCACGTGTTTATGTTTTTGACATTTAGCTAGAGATATACAATTTCCGCAAATTTTAAAGCCATGGGGGAAATTTTTTTTTTTCTGTTTTTTTCTGGAAAAAATGAAAGATTTTGTTTTTTGCCAATCAAAATGTAGTTTAAGAGCCGTATTTTCTTCCAAAACTTGAAAAAATTTAACTATTCAAAAATATATGCAGTCTATATTAGTTTTCCTTCTTAGAAATACGCATAAAACCCTAAAACTTTTACTATTAAGCATGCTTTTCTATTTTCTAACTGCAAGTAGATTTTTATGTTCAAAACGCCGAAAATTATCCAATTTATATCCAAACATCATACGGGAGTTAATTTTGAGGTAGGTTTAATTTTTATAAATTGCTATATCAGTTTTTTGACTGATTTCTTTCTTTTCTTTCTTTTCCTTTTTTGTGCAAATTGTGAGATTTTAAACAGGAAGTTGTTTTTCTTTCCCTATAAAAGTTATTGCATGCATTTACACACATGTGTACTTCACACACAAATTAAAGAAATACGTATATTGAAATTTTAACTTAAACATTTCCATTAGTTGATGTTACTGATATAGTTCTGTCCTGTATATACTTTTACAGTTTTAATGAGAAAAGTAGCATATAATACTTCGGTGCATGGGGAAATTATCTAAATTAGTGTTTTCATGTGGGATACTTAAAAAAAAGGATGTTCATATTATAATTTCTAAATTAGACTTAATTCCTACATTACTATGTGTTTTATTCATACATTATTAAATTTTGAATTTTTCAATTTTTCCCGAGTAGAAATAAATTTCTCCGAAAAAAAAAAAAAAAAACCGGAACAAAACTTTTTCATACCATATCAAATTCACTCGCACTTTTTGTCGCAATTTTTTTGCTGTGTGTGAACAGTCTGATTTTAAAAAACCGTCTCGTTTATTGTTAAAAATATGCAGAGAACTCACTTTGAACTTCATATCGAAAGCTTTCTTACATTTATGGATTTCCTCATCTCATGAAGAACAATAATGCATAATTTTGCAATGCGTAACTGTCGGAATTTCAAAATGTCTCATTTTATGTTAAAAATAAGCGGAAAGTTCACTTTTAGTGCAGAGGACTCAGTTTGAATTTCACACTCTTAAAGAAGAGCTTTCTTAACTTATATGAATTCACTCATATACTCGTGAGCAATTGATTCCCGAAAGCTCGAAGCTTAATAATTTGAAAATTGCTTTATCTCGAAATTTAGATTGGGTCCCAAACCGATGTTAGTCGTTAGCCTCATTTTGCGCCCAAAACCTTGTGGAATGTATTAATTCTTAATTGAAATATTTTTTTTAGTTTTGGAAGCTCTTAACACTCCTGAATTTTTGTGGGAACAATTTTTAGTTTTGCTTAAAAATACTTAAGTTTTAAAAGTAAGAAAACACTTGAATTGCCTGATTAAGATTACGGTTGAACATGTGATTATGAATTGGAAAATGCTTTAGTAAGCAAAACGAAGGTTGTGTTATATTCGTTTATAATTTTAAAAATGTGTTTTAATTAATGTGTTTAAAACGTATCTGGTAAATAGGCTCAATGAACTTTAAATTTCATTAGTGATTAGATACTGCTTCAGAGTATATATATATATACATATATATATATATATTATGTATACTTATTTATTTATTTTTTTGGAATCATTTATACATCAATGTCAATGCCTGTTTGCTAAGGTTAATCAAGTGTATTAACACCTCGGACGTGGGGGGGGGGGGAGGAAAAACCCTAGAAGTTTGCTTATAAATAACAAATATCTTTTGTGCTTGAAAATTAAATGAATGAATTACCAACGTTTTAATGCACAAACGTTGGCAATTCATTCATTTTAGTTCGCCCATATTATAACGCTCATTCTTTCGAGTAGCTTGATTGTCTAAAATTAGCGATTTTTCTTTTTCTTAAGTCTTAGGCTCCAAATTCTTTTAATTTTACCTTTTTTTTAGCAGTTGAAACATTTTTTTAAAATTCTTTTTATGTGAAAAAAGAACTTACTTATTATAAAAACCGTATCAAACTCACTCTGAAAAACAATCAAGCTACATGTTTCAGTAATTCCATCTGTTTTACTGGGAGCTATTTAAATTAAGCACTTTTTTCTCCCAATATGTAAGCTTACAAAAACAGAGGAGATAAATTATAGAACTTGATTTCAACAAAAATCTACGGTGGAAAAGTTTGAAACTGAAATGGTAAAATATAATGATAATAAAATCAAAAAATAATAAGTTAAAGTAAGTGATTTTTACGCATAAGTACTTTGTCGAGGCACCTTTTTTTTTAACGATTTAAATTTTACTCTTTTTCAAGAATTATTTTACTTCTCTAAAAAATCGCTCAGCAAATAAACGGATTAAAAAATAAATAAATAAAATAAAGAATGTAAACAAACAAAATTGATGAGTACAAAAATTTTAAGAATCAAGATTTGAGAATCAGTTCTCATAAATCCTTTTTATAAACAGTTTTGCAACCAGTTATATTGCATGTAGTAAAGCACTTTGAATTTGCTGATCTATTAGTCAATTTCTACAATAGTTCATTCATGTTAAATCTCCAGAGAAATACATTTCAGTTTTCAGTGGTCGAACCTGCTTTGTGACCTTTTCACAAAATTCAGTGAAGTCTTAAATCAACGCAGGAAGTTTCCGTCCTGAAGAATTTCAGCTTTTTTAATTTTTTGCACAAATGTTATGACGACTCCCCACTTACCGAAGAAAAAACTATGGCGTGTCACTTGGATTAAGTAAAAAAAAAACGCAGAAGATTGATTAACATCTAGTAGTCTATGTAATGCAGGAATTTTTTCATCTTACATTCCGTATTCACTGTTTAATCAGCCAATTTCATTCATTTTATTCGTATCTTTCTTGTCAAAGCAACTGGAAAGTTTCGGGCTTTGTAAGCACATGTTACCTTGGCGAGTGCGCTATCCTTGGCAGCCTATTGGCGAAGTTCGTTCATCATTTCGGCAACCTGTCGGATTTGTGTTATTTCTTGGCTTCATGGATTGCGGGCGCACTTTTAGTTTTGGAACAGGATGTAGAACTTCTTACTTATGTTGCTAAATATTTTGTTCCGTTTCAAAATTTTAAAACCATAACTTATACTACTTTGTTAAAAAAAAATTTTTTATTCTAGTTTCTTCATTGCACAAGTGTTTTAAATGAGATTTTTAGTCTTCTATAATTAAAAAGTTTTAAAAATGTTTCGTAGTGATTCGTTTATCGAAGTGAGTTTTGGCATGTGTGACGTCTTAGTCGGAATTGTTTTCTAGTTGCGGCCTTTCATTTTAATATCTTCTTCAAATAGTTCTCTGGAATTTTATTGCGTGTTTGAATTATTTCTTCATTGTGAAAAAATTACTGAATATTTGTCTCGCCTTACACAGTTGAAAAAAAAAAGTGCCTTAGTGTTCAAGTTGCTCTCGAATTATTCCAATGTTTCAAGTGAAAGTTATAGTAATTTTTTGAGCGTGGGAATCGTTCCTAAAGCGCGCGACTAGTTTTCATCACTGAAAATTGATGTTCTTGATGACGGACATGCTTAGCTGATGAAAAAGAGTTAAAATCATCGGTGCTGATTTTGTGTCATCTAAAAATCAGTCTTCTGCATCTCCCACTGTCACCAGTCCGGAAGAAGACAGGTCAATCCATTAATGGAGTTCCGCTTGGGTCCTGCGGCGAGAGGTCACACCGTATGACGGAGAATAATTTCTTCGTTTTTTTGGTTAATTCATGCCTAATTGCCCTTTGTTGTCGGGATTGAAGACCTTAATTACACTTGTCATGGATCTTTGCCTCAGGTGACTAATTTGGAAAAGAGAGCTGATTATGAACCGCCAACCGATCACTACGTTACCTGTTGTCGCCGAGCACGTTGGATGGGTGAGTTTTGAATTTTGTTTTTCGAATTTGTGGCGTGCGATGTTCTTTACTATCCAGGATGGAACGCGTTCTTTTTTTGCAACGTTGGAAACTGGTTGACTGTTTTAAATGCAATATGCATGCTATGTCTATTTACGTGAGTTGTCTTTAGTTTGTAAGATTTATTGGAGGCTGAAAGATCTGCCTGTTATTTTCAATTTTTACTGTTTATAGGTATGAGGTTCTTCAGACCTTGTCTCGGTCTCAGACTTTTCATAGACTTTTTGATAAAATTTTGGAGTTTTAATAATTTGAAATTTTTTCACTGTTGCTCATTTTTTCCTTTTTTTTTTTATAAACACAAAATTGTTCCTAACAAGACTTAGTCAATATTGTACATTTCACCGGGGAGGGGGTGCAATGCAATGTACATTTCACGAATCTTAAATTCTACAAGTTTTTTGAAAAGAATCCTCAGTGGGCTACTGCTTCGTTTACAGACTGATAGATGATTGGAATTTGTTTGAGCAAAATTATTTTGACAAGCATTTATGCATAGAAATAGTCTGCATCATTTATTTTACTTTTGAAAAAATACACCTGGATATTGTATAGTTTGTTAAAGCAAAATGAGATTTTAATGCTTTTATTTATTTATTTTTTGGTTAAAAATTGAGTTTTATGTGCATTTGCAGACTTTTTGTTTGTGTTACTTTCATACCTGCGTTTACTTTATTATTGAATCGCGTGTGCACACTTGTAAATTTTCCGATGTCCAATCCTGCTAACTTGCGCTTTTCGTGATTCAAAAAATAAAAATAAATAATAATAGTAACAAACACTATGTTCATATAATACATATCCAAGGAAGAAAAAGACTCCCACGTTGCTTCGTGTTGGAATACATAACAAAGGTATTTCTAAGACCCCCCCCCCCCACACACACAAACGTAATCTTCAAAAAATTACGATTTTACGGTCCTGTTAAAAATTGCAGTAGCAGAACCTCTCACAAAACTCGAAACGGATCCACCATGTCTCTTTAATGCATAAGTAATTCTCTTTTTGTTCCCCTTAATATGTAATGTTTTTGATTTTTCTTGTTTGAATGCTTAGTCTCATTTAACAGTTTTCAAAAAAATAAATAAATAAATAAATAAAATAAAATAAAATAAATAAATAAATGAATAAATAAAAAAAAATTCGTGCGTATTCTTTCAAAAATCCAAGTTTTGCATAAAACTTCTTGGTTAAAAATGTTTGATATTCTTCTCTCAAGTGATTGCTTGTTCTCTATTGTTTATTGGCAGCTAGAATGAAGAACAAAATTAGAGAAAGTTGTCACACACGGATTTTGACTGCGCCCAGTCTACTTCCATTCTTAGATGATTATGAGGAATTAGAAATGTAAACAATCCTAATGGTTCGGCTCTTCGAGCCGGGACATCGGAAGTAGAAAAACTAGACAAATGAAATCTACAAACCCTTTATTTTGTCTGCTTCCAATCAAGTTCCACTCTCATATATATATTAGTAGGCTTGCCAGACGTCCCGGTTTTCAGCCAAAATCCCGGTGTCCCGACCGGTTTACTTCACGTCCCGGAGAAAGATAAATTTGATTACAAATTACGAAAAAGGTCTAAAAATAATTAACTGTGAAGGATTATTTAGAATAATTACTTTATCATTTGTAGCATTGACTTGTAAAATTAATACCGGACTAGCTCGTGAGGATTTTTGCAACAAGGTTAAAAACCAAAAGAGATTATCTAAAAAAGTTCTATAAAAGTACTCTAAAAACTGTCCAAATTTTTATTCTTCATCAAGGTGTTTTTTTTTTCAACTAAAATAACTTACAATTATTTGTAGCTAAGAAGTGAAATGTTCTAGGTTCATAATTTGTAACTATTTATTCATAGCATTGAGAACAAACTGCCCTATTAAACATTTCAAAAATCAGCCACAGGTGTGTAACCTTTTGAATACTAGCGATGCTGTCGAGGGGGGGGGAGGGGCATTCCGGTATCCCGGTTGAGCATTTTAGAAATCTGGCGAGCCTATATATTAGGGTGGGTCAAAAAATTTTTTTTCGAAATGTTAAGGGGCAGGAGATTAAAAAGGTGCTAAATGGTCTCAAACTTACGTGTGTGAAATTTTATTTCATTCTGTTAAGTCTTTTTGCCTCCGGATTGAGTTTGAAGTTTGGATTTCCTTACCCAAATAGGATACGTTCCATGTAAGATTGCAATAAGAATAAATGTTACTTCGTTTACAAAAACAAGTGATGAAACTTTCAATTTGCACTTGGTTTAAATTCTCACTTGCCATTTTAGGTGTTAGAATTGGCTGAACTGTGTGAATTAGGCCAAATGCTACCTGTTTACTGTGCAAGGTAAATGAGTATGAGACGCTAAAAATCTATCTCTTGAAATGCCGCAGCAATCTTAAATCCCATCCGAAAATAACTAAGAAAATAATCAATTATTTTACAAAGCTAGTAAATTGCTATTTGACACTTCATCTTGCAAATGCAAAGATATTAACGACTACATTTGTCCAAAAAAAGAAGACCTGAGAGAGGGAGAGAAATTGCAGCTTCAGCCTCAAGCTTCAGCCTTTTTAGTGACATTACTCCATTGCATCTCTTCTATCGGATACGGACAGTGAGGATGAATTCAAGGGACCTTTACAAGCTTCAAACTACAAACGTTTATATCGATAAATTTACTACTACAAGCAATACAGTGGACTTAAATTTGCTTTCACGGATATGTGATAGATACAAAGTATCCGACAGGGCTGGAGTAGCTTTTGCTTTAGCAGTACTTTACCCTACCACATCAGAAATTATTGAGAAAAACATGCTTCGTTGAAAGCTCAAAATAGCACGAAAATCTGCCCTGGCAAGAGCCAAAGCCTAGCAAAATGTCTCATGTTCTATGGCTAACTCGTGCTAATCGAATTCCGCGTTTGTGTGTTTCAGTGGAATTTCCTTTTAGAAATTTAATGTTTCTTGCAATATAAGTCGGCAACGTTTATGCTCCAATCTGGTTTGCTATTAAAGGTTATTATGTGCAGATTGGCTCGGCAGTTGCTCAAAATCACTGCAACTAGATATTTATCCACTGAGTTGAAGTGCAAAATAGATCCCGCAATCCAAAGAAACAGTGTTTTCGTATGTCCTAAAAATTAATTTATTACAATGCTGATAGACTTGGAACAGAACATCTGTGAATTGTCAGCCTGGTTGGATTTTAGAAGTTCGTAGTTTTCAGCAAAATAGACTCCCAAAAGACAAATTTTTCATTCTTATTATTATGTTTAATGCAGAATCTTAAAATTGATCTCAATGACTGGAAAAATGCGTCTGAACCACCAATACTGAAATCAATCTCTGAAGAAGATATTCAATTGTTTGATTCAGTTAAAAAAGAACTGTTTACTATGCCTGCCATGCCATACACACAGGCTATTGAAAGGGGGTTCATGGTGCAGACTGCGGCATTAAAATTTTTAAGAGGGTTGATTTTACAGATTTTTGACCTTATTTTTTGCGGTGGGGGGGGGGAGCTCATGCTCTGCATGCCCATCCCCATAGACGGAGTCCCCTGTAGAAGGGCAGTTTAAACTGACGCAAGTTTCAACTACATTGTGCAGAAAAAGAAGCTTTAATAAAGAACCAACTGGAGTCTCAGAAACTTATGCCAAAACTAGATGCAGTCGACTCCCACTACAACGCGATTCGACTTACGCGAAATGGTTATAACACGAATTTTTCTCGAGTAATGAATTTTTTGCCCACAACACGAATTTTTTTGGAAGGAAGTATCAGCTTCGTTATTGGCGACTAAATATTGAATTCGTGAATGTTATTACATCTCTTTCAGCATCACTGACAACCAAAGTTCCCACACGAAACTAGTCTAGTGCATCAAATAACCACTCTCAGCATCTTTCATTTATTTATTTTTTTCATTCTAAATATAAAAGTTATTGAAATATATTGGCATCTTAGTTCACCTTCATCTCAAGTTTGAAGATGAGAAGAAAAAGAAAATTTCTGATAAAAAATATAAAATACTCTGAAATTCTCGATATGCTTGAACAACTATAAAACTTCGATGGTAGCGCGACAATAAGTATGAGCGAATCTTCCATACGTACAATTAAAAGTCAAAACTTAAAAGATATCCGTAAAAGTTCAGAACTTAGTTTCAATATTGAAGCTTGCAGAGCAGTCTAGCAAAGTAAATATTATGAAAATGAAAACTGCTCTTGTATTGTGGATTAATTGAGAGATCAGGAAGAGGGGATGTTGCCACAAATTGAAACGTTATAAAGGCGAAGCAAACATATTTAAAAATGTAGAATTCGATAAGAATAACGATCTGATCATGGAGCATAAATCATCACTATCTTCATTTTTTAACTCTTAAATATTGTTACTGTATCTGCTGTACTATTATAGTTTTTCATTTTAATTTTACGTCTTTCATTCCCATTGATCATTCATTTTGTTCATCTTAAAGTATTTCGCGTTGAATAACAGTTTTTTATTTTTTAACTACAGTAAAAGTTCAGTTATTTTTGCAAAAAACTGTAGTGTGTAGTTAAGGAATGCTTTAGAGCAGTTTGAGGGGTGTTTATAAGTATTTGGTATACTTTAAAAAATTTGTATGCATATATTTTTCCACAACACGAAATTTCGACTTACGCGAGGAGTCTTGGAACGCATCCCTCGCGTAAGTCGGGACTCGACTGTAATGAGGACTTACAAGCTATTTTTAGATGAATAATTTTGAAAAGCAATGATTATCGTAAACTTTTTGTAAATAAATGATTAATACTTGGACAACCTTAAGTTGCTAAAACTAGATAATAAGGACTTTCAAGCTATTTTAAGATGAATAATTTTGAAAATTAATGATTATCGTAAACGTTTTTGTAAACAAATGATTAATACTTGGACAACCTTAAGTTGTTATATATATTTGTATTTTTTTTTTTTTTCAGTTTTTTATGAAAATTGAATTTTTTCCTTAAATATGGGTTTTTCAAACTCAATCCGGAGGCAAAACATGAACTCCTAATCGAATGAAATTTTATATATAACCTTAAAACGTCAATTGGCACTTGTTTCTTGCCCTGCCCGTTGGAAATCGGAAACTTTTTTTTTTACCATAGGACGATGACCCACACAAATATGGCAAGTTATAAATGTAAACAAATCACGCTGATCCGAATGTTCATTCAGATATGCAACTTATTAGTTTCAAAAACCCAAAATCCACAAATCTGTGCTACCCTCCCCTCATTTTTCTCTTAATTATGCCTTGCATAACACAATGTTAAAAACAAAGAAGATTTTAAATTTAATGCTGTTTTATTTTCAGTACGTTTGAATTCAAATTGTTAACGTTTTTGCTTCATTTAAAGTTAGTAAGAAACTGCGGGAAAATGCTTGAAATAGTCCTAAATTTAAGTTTTAACTAGTGATTTAGAAAGGCATTTTTTTGAATTTATATTTTGTATTGAGCATTTAAAAAGATTAATATTTATTTTCAAAGTCTATTTCGTTGTGTTTACGCTTATCATATTGCGTAAAATGAAATGGTATGTGTTCCTAAATCATAATGTACTAGCAGTACCCGCATGGCGATGCCCGTGTTAAGAAGTTAAAGGAAGTCCGTTGAACAAAAAAATCCACGCCCCCCGCCTGATGTGAAATAATCATTTTTCTTAAACTAAAATGCGTACACACCTTTTCAAAAGACCTATTAAAGTCTCTTTGGAATTTAAAACTAGGTCTTACCCTCTTAATTTGTTCCTTTTGATGAAAAACCACTAAATATGAAGTTTGAATGAAAAATTTTGATATTTAGAGGTAGCTCAATGAACTTGAAGTTTGTTACATAGAGAAAATTTCGACAAAAATAGTGATAGTTACGCATTTATATATAACACTTGTAAATCAATTGAGACATGAAAGAAGGTTTTTTCTAGGTTATAAAATGCACCTGGCATTGTTCTGGAAACAAGTTATTGTTTTGAAACAGTCCCAGATAAAGTCACTTTCCTGCTGTCAGGGTATATTCTGCGGTGTTCCTCGATGACTTTCAGCAGAAACTGCAACTGCGTTTCATCATATGTTATGTAAGTCCACTGAACTCCTGAATGAAAGCCACTCCATGTTCAACATGATCATTCACTACATTTAAAGCTTGAATAATTTTTTTTGGCTTATTTGTAGTCATCTCTTGTTTCCCACGATGCTGGATCAACAGAAAGATAATCTACGGGCAGGTTTAATGCCTGGAACATACAAAGTCATCCAAATTTTTGTTCTCAAATGTTTGAAGATCAATCTTCCTCGGTTTAGAATTTTTTTTAGTTGTTTTTTTCATAGCACTGACCATTTTTATCTTGGTATGCACTGACATGACTATCAAAAAAAAGCTAACGAAACTAGTTAAATACCATAAATGGTTGGAAAACTTATTTGCTGCTGCTTTCAAGATATTTGTATTAATAGCCAAATATTCAATCAAAGTTTCATTAGTAACAGGTCATTATATGGAGCACTTGCAGCTTCTGGTGCTGATATCCATGCTTTCATGTATACACGTGCAATGAAAATGCATACAGCTGTTAATCCCTTCTCTTCTTTAGATGTAAGCTTGAATTGCGATCTAAACATCCAGATTTTAAGTTTATAAATACATTTCGACATCCAACCCCACATGATGCATGGCTCCAGGTGACATAAATTTAAACCTCTAACAGGGGCAGTTCCAAGGAAAATAAGCACAAGTTCAACTAATTCTTTATAATCACCTCTTAGTTGGTTATGTGACTCCATGTATTTTTTTGCATAAGCAATTGTATCTTCTTTTATAACCTGTATCAGTTCATCAACTACATCAATTGAAATTCCAGTTTTGTACTGATCTTTCCAAAATTCATTGAAATGTTTGAATAATGGAATTTCAGGAGAAGATGTGACTCCCATGCACACTTGAAAACACAAAACCTATAATCAGTTTCCAACACATGATGCCTGCACGCTAGGGAAAAAAGTTCCTTTTCAAGCTTTTGTTCTAGAAGAACACATGCACCCGAGTTACTGCCAGTGTTTGAACTGGTTGTGTAACACATAGCACGTATGTTGTTCGATATTCCCCAGCTTTCAATAGCTTTAAATACTGCTATAGCCTGTGCCTCACCTGTCCCCAGATGGAAGCTTTTAGCTGGTGAATTCCCTTCCCAGTTACTAGTACAGGGCAGGTGATCCACTTCATCTTTTGCCCCCCTGCAATTTAAAGTGTTTCGCCAACTAAACAATGCTATAATAAAAACGTTATGAAGAACTACCACAATTGAATAATAAGACAAATCAATTTACTCAGAAAAGTAACTATTTTCAACTATTTGAACAAAAACAAACGTTGAATTGTTTAATAAGGAAAACAAAACCCAATAGAAAAATCCTACAAAATCAAATTATGTACCTGAACATCGAAAAAAAAAAAGCATTCAAAAATCTGTTCGCTGATTACAACATCCCCGTAGCATGGGCATGGTTCCTCGCAGCTATCGACACTGTCAGCCAGCGCCATCTTGAAGTGTTAACTTTCCCCGCCATCTATTTGGAATGCATAGAACTAAACTTACCCTGACAACTGTTGGGAAATCATAGAACTAAACAATTAATTAAACATTTAATTTGCAATCACAAATATTTCGGTCAATCTTATTAAAAAAAAAAAAAAAAAAAGCCTACAGCCTTCCTCAATAAATGGACTATTGAACACAAAAAGAATTTTTCAATTCGAACCAGTAGTTCCTGGGATTAGCGCGTTCAAACAAACCCTTCAGCTTTATAATATTAGTATAGATATAAATTTTCACGTTTTGATAACATTTTTTATTGCTGCTGCACTTCTATTAGTCATAGCGTGATGTTGTATAGCCTATAGCCTTCGTCAATAAATGGACTCTTCACACAAAAGGAATTTTTCAATTCAAACCATTAGTTCCTGAAATTAGGGTGTTCAAACAAGCAAATTCTTCAGCTTTATATTATTAGTTAATTAATAAGAAAAATAAGACAATGATACCTAAATATATCTTTTTTTTTTATAAATCATTTTAACATCGTTTAAGATTTTCTCTGACAAGTATCCTCGAGATTTGCCTCAAGGCTGGCTCGAACCTACACCCACTGGATCGCGATGCCCACTACTTCAGGTCGAGCCACCGCGGCTACACATTTCCTGCGTTCCAAGCATTTTACATTATAATTAATTTTTTCCGTTTTCATAGCATTTTTTGTTGCCGATCCACTCCTATTAGTCATAGCGTGATGTTATATACCCTATAACCTTCCTCAATGAATGGACTATTCAACGCAAAAAGAATTTTTCAATTCGAACCAGTAGTTCCTGAGGTTAGCGAGTTCAAACAAACAAATTCTGCTGCTTTATATTATTAGTGTAAGAGCGTTTAATAAGTTTTTTTTTTATTTACAAGTTATATTTTGTTTTGTAAATTATATTTAGGAAGTTGTGACGAAATATGTTTGTAAAATCGCGTAGTTCTGAATTTTACTGTATTGTTAACATTTCATAACAGATGGATATTACTGCCATGTCAATCAGCGTTTTGAAAGTATTATTTAAAATTCAAAATCAGCTGCATTACATTACCGTATTTATCAAATATTGTTTAAAATTATCTGTCTCTCAAAGAATCTTTTCGAGGGGGAAAAAATCATTTCGTTTTCAGTCTTCTTTTTTTTCCCCTTTTGTATACGTTGAATTTTTCTTTTTAAACTATTGAGTTGCTTCTTGTTGCGAGATGTTTTGCATTACTGGGCAGTTTCAATGACTTGTATCCGGGAAGCAAGAAAAAATTCCACGTTACATTTTCTATAGAAATCTATTTTTAATGGTGGCCCGGTTTTTTTTTTATTATTATTTCTGTTTCATTTGCGCTCAGCCGTGACCTTCGCTGTCTCTGCGTGACGTCACTATTCGCCGTCATGACGTTTAATATGTCGTCAGCAACGTATCTTGTCAATCCAATCTCGACCTTGTCACCGCAGCCTTCAGAACGCATATTTATTTTTTGTTCCCTTTCTTTCACTTCGCGATTTAAATATGTTTACGTATTCACCAGACATGACAGTTGATTACTTAGCGGCTGTTGGTCCGTTGTGGTCGGCTTTTTTTTTTGCCTCGCTGAGCTGCTGAAATACAATTTGCGGACTGCAATTATTAGCCAGAAAATGATAACAGGTTGGTCTCGTTTTAGTGGCAATCGTAACACTAAAATTATCTTGCGGGTTGCAAGGTTTAAAATGTTACGAATTCAGCGGTTTCCCCCCTTCTTTTTTTTTTACATTGTTTTAAATAGTGCAGATTCCTGCTGTCATTGAAAAGTAGTGGATAGTAATTCCAAAATAAAAATGTTGTTGAAAATGTAACACTTCGAGGTTAAGATGAAAAGAACTTCTTTTAAAAGGTTTGAAAATTTTCCGATCTTGTTTAGGCCTCTAACTCACGAAGCGTTTTGTTGAATCAACTTTTCGAAAAAGTTACCAGTCAACTTGTTGACTTGCGTTTTTCATTGTGTCCTCACTAGGCAACTTTTCTTCTAATAAGCCGAATTAGATATTTATTTTTAAACATATTGTCAATCCTAATGCGCTAATTTCTCAAAATGTAAAGCTGCTATGCAAGGGCTTCTATACACCCCCCCCCCCCCCATCCACCTCCCAGTTGGTGAAAATTCATGCTTCACCACCGTCTTGATTCGACAACAGCGAGCTACAGGAACGTATGTGGACTGAGAAATCTGAAGGATTTACCCTAAATTACGAATGCGCCGATTAGCAAATTGGGCGATTGCTGAATAATGATCACAATGATTATTTTCAATTCTACCAATTTCTCCATCATTTTTTCTCCCTTTTATAATGTCGACTTTAGAAATAGTTAATAATTGATCTCTGAGAGACTATTTATTTTTCTCCACTTTTCTAATTTTAACAAAATAATTTCCATCCACTTTCTTTCAGCCAATTTTCATTTTATTGTTAATAAAATTACATCAAGTTGAATAGACATGAAAATTTAAAAATATTAGGGGATTGCCTGTGGTCAGAAAGCTAATTTGGGACCAATTTTAATTGATTTTCACAAATTGTTAGTAGCTATTTTAATCCAAGACTTTTATTATTTATAAAGATTGTTATGTTATTTAGAAGTACTATGCTAGGAAAAGTATCGACACATAAAAAATGTTGCAACATAGTATACATGTGTATATTTCTTTAAAAAAAAAACAAATAAATAAATAAAAATATAACATTCTTCAGCCCTCAGTTTGTAAAAGAAAATAACAACGAAGATGAAAATATTTCTTTAAAAATAAATGATATTTTAAAAAGATCAATTTTTTGTTGATTTAAAAATTAATAATTTAAAGGGTAAGCTGTAAAATGCACGATATTATCATATGTATTTTCAAGGAATAACTGGAAAAAAAAATAATAAAAAAATAAGTAAAATAAAATAAAAAATTTTGTCATCAGAAGCTGGGATGAGGATATCTTGACAATAAAATTAGGAAATGATTAATTATTCATAATAGTGGCATGTGAATATCAGCTGAAGATTCTTTAATACGTATTTTATTTAGTTTTAGGCACACTTTCTATTGCTTTTGTTTTTACTCTGCACACTTTCGTACTACATGTTATAGTAATGCTTACAAAGAATTACATTTATTTATTGTTACTAATTGTCGGCAAAATTTTTCCGATTAAGGCCGATAATTTAGTTTTGCCTAAAAATCAGCGCATCCCTACCTTAAACAATCCTTCTTTATCTTCTTATTTGCTTTTCAATTTCTTTCTTTAAAAATTAAAAAAAAAAATCTAATTTAAAAAAAAATCCGACTTTTTTGATTAAAGAAAATTAATCACGAACCGTGGTGCCATCCTACTGTTGTGATGGCAGCTGAATGCTTGCAAATAAATTCAGATAGCTTTAACTTCTTTCTTTTACGCTATGAATATTCGGTGTTGTGAAAACGAATGTGAGCACAAATTTTCCCCTAATTCTCTCTAAGGTTCTGCGTGAGGGGCACTGTCCGCAACAATGTGATCTCACACATGCTTACACACAGACTGATGTTTTGAAAAAAAAAGGTAACAGCAATAGAGAGTTCAACTAGGGGTGATTGTGGTAACTCAAGTAAAATTTTCCGAAGACAGTGGGACATTTTCGGATACTATGAGGAAGATTCCCCCCCCCCCCCGTAAAAACGTTTCAAATATCCATGCAAAAATTATTGACATCATCAATTTTGTAGTTTTAAAATGTGTTGTCAACTCAAAATTTTCTGAAATTTCGGATTGCAAACGCCGTTTAAAATACGTAAATCTGTCAAAATTCAAACGTATAAATTTTTTACGAATTTCAATATTCTCTTCTTTATATTTTGGTGACAAGAAAGTGATTGATTAGTATCCAACTCTTTAGAGATATACAAGAATCATAATAACTTCGGAAACAAATTCTCATTTTAATTGTTTGTTAGAGATTTTTTTGCGCGTAATCAAAGATAAATTTGCGCAACTTCGAAGTCTTTTCATGTTAAAGATTTGTGTAGACAACTTTGTTTTATACTAACGTTACATAGATTATGTACGCAAATGTTTTTGTGTGTTTCTAGTGTAAATTTAAGATTTTTCCACCTATCACATGATTTGGTTTGTTTTTAACAACAAATAACTCAAAATTAATGAAGTTGTAGAACAAAAAATAATGATGATGATCAATGAATAAATTCTTTGTATTTATGTATTGTAAAATTATTTCTGGTGCAAAAACTTTTTTTCTGTGTTTCACTTGATGACTTTTAATATTTTTAAAAAAATAAATGAAGCTCATACCTAATTATTTGTGACCGTGGTCAACAGAGATTAAAATGTTCCTGGTCTAATGACCCACTATCTCCGAAAGACACTTTTTCACGAAGCTCTTGGTTAGCTCTTGGTATAAAAAATTGAAAAGAGTAGGATTAATTATAATATAACGTTTTACATATACAGTAAAAAAAAAAATCCCCTATTTTTTCTATCTTAAAAAAAAATCATTACTGAAGTCATTCCTTTGCATGACCACCCTAAAATGGTAGTCTGTATCTAGCCCTGTGTGTCTGACTGTCTGATAAGTTAACACCTTTCTAAGGCGAGGCCGGGGGGCAGTTAGATATTGATGTACTAATATTTAAGTACAGGAAGAATATTGCCATTTCCGACAAAAAATGGGTTGCGCTAAAAGTTAATTATTTTTAACAGCCTAAAGGCCTAAATGTATTTTTTTCTTTAATCACTCTTAATCCAAAGAATAATTTTAATGTCGATAGATTACATAAAAATGGCCTTATAAAGGGTTTCATTAATACAATTTATGTGAGTGATAGTTTGTTGTTTAAACTGCATGTAAATTGTTATCGACGCGCATGCCATCGAGAGATAGCGTATTATGTAAATCAATAATTAAGTTTTTTTTTCTGCGAAGTAAAGGAAGTGAAGGGTCACTGGGAAGAATGATCATAGTCCTTTTTTTTTTGGGGGGGGGGACCATATTTCTACGGGATCTCTTAGATCATTACTAATAGTTTACAACTCTTATATTTTCTCGAGAAAGATCTCATTCACTGAGTTATAGCAGGAAAACGTTTGACGCTAACTTGCAAGACAAATGGGCTTGCAAAGTTTAAAATTGCACGACTGGAAATGATTGTGTCAGGGACTGTGATCATTTTTCCATGTGGCCCTCCAAGTATTATCATCGTGTTTTTTTTTATCTCAAATTTCAACCTAAACTTTCATTTTGCATGAATTTTCAGAATGGTGACTAAATTTGTTTTGTTTTTTTAAATTAAATCTTTGAAGTTGTTGACAGAACTAAAACAAAAAGGATTTGAAAAAAAAAAAAAAATAGGGCTGACTTTTCGATGAATTTTAACTGGAAAATGGTGTGATTATTTTGTATAAGTAATATTCAATAACATTCAAAATGACCATTTGACTGTATCTATCGATCGCGATGACAATCGATTTACATGTAACATCAAGCCACGCCGAAGTGAAACCAATAAGCAATCTTGATTGCTCAGTGAAAAAGTTCTGTAAAAGTTGTTTCTCTACGAACAAAGTATCATACAGGAAAAAACAACCTGTCCTCGCTACACTTGGATGATAATTGCTTAGTTTTGAATAATCTTGACAAAATTATGTGAATATTGACTACATTTTAAAAAAATTAAATTCTTGAAGTTATTGACAGAACTAAAAAAAAAAAAAACAATATTTGTAAAAAAGGGGAGGGGAGGCTGAATTTTCGATGAATTTTAACTGGAAAGTGATGTGATTATTTTGTTGAAGTAATTCAATGACATTCAAAATGACCACTTGACTGTATCTACCAATCACAATGACAATCAGTTAATATGTAACATCAAGCCACGCCAAAATGAAATCAATAAACAATCTTGATTGCTCAATGAAAAAGTTCTGTAAAAGTTGTTTTTCTGCGAACAAAGTATCATACCGGAAAAAACAACCTGCCCTCGTTACACTTGGATGATAATTGCTTGGTTTTGAATGATCCTGACAAAATTATAGGCCATTTTCAGGATCATCATCAGATTACGATGTTATATTAGAAGAAACCAGACCAACTCCTTTGTTACTTTTTACTTTCTTGTAAAAGCTAAGAAAGTATTGGAATCGCCAAAAAAAAAAAAAAAAATCCATTTAAAATTTGGCTTAAATTTCTGTTTACGTCACCCCCGAATGGATGTTGTCTAGTTTTTTCATCACTTGCGTCGTACAATTGCATCTACGAATGTATGGACTTCCGAAATATCTATTTTGACCATCCCAGAGTTAATTCACGAGCTTTCTCATGACGTTTGTATGTGTAATGAACTCATATATATATATATATATTTATTAGGGTGGTCCTTATTTATATGAGAAAAAAAATTCGGAATTCAACAAGTGACGCCCCCTAGTTTTGTGACACTATAGTAAAAAGTAACGTGTGCAAAATTTGAACTCGATCGGTTAATAATAACACGTGCCCCTAGGCCGTTGAACTTTAAAACTTTTGATAATTTTCTCACAAATCTTCGAGTTTTTACTTTAGACCCAGTACATCGTTTCTCCTAGGTTTGCAAAATATTTTTACAGTGAGGTAGCACTAAAATTAATCTTTTGAATTACTTTATATCATCTAAAGATTTTACGTTGAATAAGAATGAAATAATGCTTTAGAAACTTTCCTAAATCGTACGCGTTTCTAAAAGTATCTCGATAGTGTGTATTTTTTCCGATAGTCTTGGACGGTCTGTAAAATAAATTGCTTTGTGACTCATATTTGGTAAATTAATTGTGAAATTCTTCGATTAATTGTGCTCCCCTTTCAGTTGTATCATTCACAATTTTCAGTATTTTAACAATCTCTCTTCCCTTTAAATAGCTTCCTTCATTTTGCCGTGAATCAGGATCAAATAGGAAGTAATCTTTTAGTGTTTGTAACTTATTAAACAGTTTTATTGACTCGTAATTGATTCTATAGAGAGGAAGATCTTTACTAAGAAAGTATTACAAATCATTTACTGTTATCTGAAATTTGTTAAACAGTCATCAGACACGTCTTCCTTATCACAAGCATTTTTTTGGACTAGTATTTTCCTATCTTCAAAGTTAATTCCTTCATCCAATACGGACAAAGCTACTAGTTTATCCCCTAAATACCATAAGTGATTTATGAATTTTCCAATCACTGCTTCTGCTACATGTTTGTCGTCATTTTGTACGCTGCTAGTTTTTCAGACATATTATATTCTTCAAAGGAGCCTCGATTGGGTTGCTGTGAAAAATCATATCTTCATACAGCATTTAATTGTAAAACAGCTTTGTAAAATAGCATTGAAGGGCTTTCTTTTCATGTAAGGTCAGTTTAAATTATTTCCTAAATGTAAAAATTTTCAAACAAAAATTCCTTTTGCCACCCATGTGGCTCAGGAATAAGCTCCAGATTGCCGAAAGCATTTCCCTGTAGGAGAAAATTCACCAGGAAATATTATTATAAGTTATGAGAATTCTCTGTAATCTTTCTCAATTCCGCTTTTTACGAACAATAATATGTCATCATCTTCGTCTTTTAGAATTTAAGTGGTATGTGTACTTGATTGAAATGTTATAAGTTCTGAATGATGGAAATCTTTCCACAAAATTTTGAAGCACTTAAATAATTGAATATCTCATCTAGAACTAAGAAAGGCAAAAACTTCTTTAAGGACACTCTCTGCAGTATGATTTCAAGTGCATGATGATGGCAATCCAAATGTAATATATCACCGCTCAGTTTTCGCTCTAAAAAATTGCATGCACAATTTATACGGATGGTATTGCAAGTCGTTGTATCAAACATTACAGCTAGAACAGTTATCAATAAAGAGCTATCATCTAAGACATCCTATACAACTGAAGAAATATCGAAGGAATTCCGAGTAGCTGTTCAATATTAGGACCTGAAGCTATCACAGTAATTCTGTCAGCGTTCTTTTTCCAGTTAGATCTGGATGTAGCTTTGTATCCAAGTGAATAACTACAAAAATCTAAATTTAAATTCATAAAATTTAATTTTACCTCTCGAAGATTTTCTTTTGCTCTCTTAAGGAATGTACGATTGATCACTAGGTCATTTGAATTTAAATTTACTGCATCTACATAGGCTGTAAATAAATGAACAACATCTTTATCCCTGACATGGCATTTGTCTAACAGTGATGAAAGGCGAGCAGATATCAATAGTTGTCAAGCTTTTTTGCATTGTGGTAAACCAGCTGCTGAAAACAAAAGTTCAACAGCTTATGATAGATACCCATTTCGGGTTTTAAATCTTGTGAATCGCAAGACTTTGATGATAATAAGGACTATGCACTGAAGTAGAAGAAAATTAATTTAAAGTATAGATTTCTACATTGTTCCGATCTGGATATTTTTTTTATTTATATTTTAGCTATGGAAAATACAGTATATTTTTATGTTAGAAGTAATCGAGGATTTTTCGAAATTTATATTTTAAAAATTAAAAATTGCATAAGCATTTAGGTATGTTTATAACTAAAGAACAGCAACTTCAAATATAATTGCAATGCTTATATTTATAGCATCGAAACCTTGCGACTCTATTTGACACCTATTACATACACAGGGAATTTTGTAAATAAACACTCCCAAAGCCTGGTGGAGGCAATTTGTTGTTGTCAAATATCGTTCATTAATGGCCTAGGCCATTAATTAGTGGCCTATAGAATCCCTTGTGTCCATCTTGATGGGAAGGAAAGTTCCTCTGCCGCTTGGTTGGAACAAGCGCAGAAGAGCGGTACGTTTGACCCAAGGCCATTGGTGTACATTTTATTCTTTGTAACATGTTAAATTTTACAGAATGAAAGTGAGAGAATAGTCGGTCTGGAAGTAGCAGAGGGCCTATTTAGGTTCAAAATTACTTTAAATATAATACGTTAGAATATTTTTACATAAAAATGAGAAAATCCGCAATTTTTCCTTCGAAACTCAAAGAAGGGGGCCTTAGGGGCACGTGTTAATATTCATGGATTGACTTAAAATTTTGCAAGTATCATTTATTTGTACAATGGAACAAATTGAGGGGGCGTCGCGTAAAATATCTGCAGCTTCAAAAATAAGGACCACCCTTATATATATATATATATATATATATATATATATATATATATATATATATATATATGTGTGTGTGTGTGTGTGTGGCAAGTAAGTTTCAGTGTTAGTTTTAGTGCAAACTGAAGTAACGTTGTGAATTGTCGACCACCTGGCGGTGTACTGCAAATGTTTCTCGCCAACTTGGCACTATACTTCCTAGTTGGCTACAAAAATAGGATGCTAAATCCAGTGTTAATTGAGAGGTGTTGGTCTGTAGTTAACGATATTTCCCTAGAACCAACGCTAAAATTGTCGGTTTTTGTAATTTAAATGTATGTAAAATAATCTTTTCTGCATCGTTTCGCAATAGCAGAGCACAAGTAAATTTTTCTGTTTTTTCTAAAGCAATAATGTTGTATTTTGTTCCTTTTATACGCTTCATTCAGTTTTTTGTTCTGCATATACAGATCTGAGACGCCGAAAAAAATCAGACTTCTTTAAATTTCAAAATGCCATTCTGTATATTTACCATACTTTTCTAGACAGAGGAAAGTGTCTTGAAGACCTACTCCTTGTAACGCGCGTGAATAAGTGCATTCCCCATTCTTATGAGTTATTAAAAAAAATTTGTTATGGAATTAGGCTTAGAAGGAGAAGTCATGTGGTACCACAGCTGTTTAGGATCAAAAAAAAAAAAAATAATAATAATAAGAAGAAAAATAAATAAATAAATAAAAAAAAATTAATAAATAAAAATAAAATAAAATAAAAACGAACTCTCTTCAGAGCTCCATCCAACCTGTTAAACCACGTGTAGCGGAGTAGTTACAGGTACGGGGACCTTGAGGAGTGTACCGCGTTCACGTGAAAGATAGACTAGATGTAAACATGGAATTGCGCCATTTGGCCACATCAATCATGTGTTTGCCTTGGACTAGAACAAATTGGTGCCAAGCAGTCGTATAATTCTAATATTATTGGAAAACTTTTATATTTTACTCCTCAGAAGATCCTCAAAAGTGGCCAGTATGGCAAACCTTCTGGCAACCTGATTGTTTACTTTTGGTCTATCTTTTTCGTGAACAGTGTATGGTATATACTTGTTTCACAATGACTGTTTTAACAACTGGAGGAGATCACTAACTGTTTGTGAGCTCTCATTGGCTGATGCGCGATTCTAAATCAATGTACTACACCGCTCTGTTTTGCTCGTAAAATTGAAAACTTATAACAATTGACAAATATTATGACAAAAAAAAAAGCTGTTTATTCGTGGGTTTAACAACTTAATCATATTTCATAAGTGCCTCAAAATTCGAACCCCGTGCTGCGAACTACTTCCTTCGCTTGGGATCAGTTAATTTCTCCATTGTCAAGAAGTTTGCAGCCTAGTGGGCACATCTGATTTTATTGTTATAATTATTACCATTGCACAATTATTTTAATTTAAAAGTTTCGCTCAGTTTCTGATGGCCTGTTTTTTTTTTTTTTTTGTTCCAGGACTACCTGCTGTCTGCGTGCTCGGAGGCAAGCACGCGGTGCGAGCGCCGCTGCCAGTACGCGTCCGACGTCTTCCAGCGCCTGGTGCCCATGCGCGACGAAGTGGAGCGGGAGTCGAGCGCCCTGGTTCGCTTCGAGCCGGCGGATAGCCAGGCGGTGGTGAGCGGACAGGAGCGGAACGTCCTGGCGGCTATCCGCTTCCTGGACGCCAAGGCGCAGGACATAGCGCTGGCCAAGGCGAAGGGCCGGACGTGTGCGGACCCAGACTTCTCCCTCATCAGCCAGGCCGGGACGCAGTCTAGAGAGGTGAGGAATGAATTCTAACTTTTGGTATCCGCATACTGCCAACTCTAATGAAGTAAATGTCTTCCGAATTTTCATCAAAATAACAAATTCCTCTAAAAGAAATTTTTTAGTGCTTGGAATTTCGAGGGAAATCCCTCCCGTGAAGCGTTCGCGATCGCGAAAACAAAGCCTTTTCATGCACGAGTATGGAAAGGTCATTTCTGATAAAGTGTTTATTTCAATTTCCTTTTGGGGGAAAAAAATGTATGATGTCCCAAAAACTGTGGAAAAACGTTTCCGAGTTTTCTCTGAATTTCCTAAATACTACAAGGAATATGTAAAATAAATTCATTTGTGCATAAAAAGTAAAATAAGAAATAACAACGCTAAAAAGCACAAATTGCAGATTACACGCGGACGCGTGTTTCGGCGTTACAAGGAACGCCTTTTTCAATGCAAAAGAAATGAGCTTGTGAATGAAAAGACATCCGACAAAAGCTTTTGTTGGATGTCTTTTCATCATCACTGATAAGAGGAAACAAACTTTTGCCTCTTTTAATATATTTTTTAAACCAAGAAGTTGTAGTTTTTTTTTCTTTTTATTATGTTTTTAAACTTAAGAAATGGATATAATTTCGATTTCCGAGCTGCGGATCCTTCCGGATTTCCGGAGACTGAATTCCGGGCCCAAAAACACCAAATTTAAGCAACTCTTACTTATATTTTAACCCCCCCCCCTTTTTTTTGACGGTTAAATTATTCATGCAAAGTCTCCCGAATGTAACGCATAAGTCTCCCTAATGTTCCATTTTCAATGTTGGCAGCTGTGGCATCGTAAGATTTAAAAAATAACAAGTGTATTGTGATTAAAAAAAAACAACTTTAAAAAATGCTTTTAAATTGGGGACTTGAAACGAGGAAAGCTTCGATAACCTTGAATATTCTCCAAGTTTGTAAAGACCAGTATCCACAATTCAAAGAAAAAACAGGAAGCGCTACATTGTCTGTGCCTTATCAATGGGTACTGAAAGAGGTAAAACAAAGACCCACCCATTTAAACCTGTCCAATAAATGTTTGTGTACAAAATTGAAATAGATGGACGAGTCCAAAAATTAGTCATCTCTTTTGGTAAAACCCAGGAGATGACTGGTTTTCGGACTCATCAATTTAAATATTTTTGCTCTTGGACTAATTTCTGATATCATCGCAAGACGCCGTATCTAAGCTCTAGAGCTGTAAATTCTGTGTTTCCTTAAGGTTAACTGTAATGGGGTCGTTTCCAATATTTTAAAGGTATTTTTTTTCTATACTAACATGATTAAAAACATAAACATGATTAAAAACATAAACATGATTAAAAACATAACATGATTATTATTATGACTATTATAACATGATTAAAAACATAAGATCTGACTATTTTTAAAATGATTTGTTTAAGTTTAAAATTATTAAAAAAATTTTAAGTCGGTGATTTTTCATTGTTTACACTTCTTGCCGATGACATCACAAATGATGAAATGCCATTCAGTGTTGCCATTCACGGTCCTAAATATTTAATTCGCATCTTTACTCACGTGTATTGGAAACGATATGGTTGATAGCAAGCGTAGAGCGCAATTGTAATTCGCTTCTTGATTATCATAACCTGGAAACGCGGTACAAAGATGCGCTAATGACAAAGATGACGTCATCAAGACCACGCCTTGTTTGAAAAATCAGACATTTTAAAAAATTAATTAAGAATAACTGTTGGGAAAATGAAAGAATTTTCTGGGTCCTTTTTTTTTTTTTTTTTTACTCATTCTATCAATTTTAGTGACTAAAAGTAGTACTTTTGATTGAAGGAAACAATGCCATTGCATTTTTGTTTTTGGCATTGATAGAAAAGTCGGTCGAAATCCCACCTGTCCACCCAAGACAGTGCAAGTATTATTATTACAGGGGTGATTGTGTTCCGGTATTTACATCTTGATTTCCGGTATCTTCATCTTTGAAAATACCGGAACCATCCTATATTTTCAGAAAAACCCACTTTTGTAGAATTTAGGTCGATGTTTAATGAAACGCCGAAAGTCCAAATTGAAGACGTTTCGTTTGGTATAAAGCGTAAGCTACCGTCATGTTTTGCAATCTCTATGGTAATTATTGAAGAACAGCTGGGGTGAGAGATGGAATAAAGGCTAGATAAGCAAAGGAAGCAAGGAGGGTTACTTGACATTTTCCCCCTTAATATTTTCTTTTCAAGATGTCTAATATCGTTTCTCTGTTGCATATCTTAATATGCAGATGATGTAACTAGGGTTGCCCATCCCCCCCCCCCCCCGACTGCGATGACACCCCTTAATTTTACCAATCCCCCTTTTCCCTCAAGAATTGCCACCCACTAATAAAAAGACCTAAATTCTTCTAAATTAATTTCTCCAAAAGTTTCTGTGGTATAATCTGCTTCATGACCCCCCCCCCCTCCCTCCCGACCAAACACATGAAAATCCTTGCTATAACTATATTATTAGATTAAATTGCTAAAATATTTATTCACCAAGATGTCCTATGGCTTTTCTCTGGTGTAGATGCTTATGTAATAGGCTTTACAGTCCCCCCCCATTAAATGTTGAATTTAACGACTTATATATATCGAAAATATCGATATTTGGAGAGCGATATATCGTGGCATTAAAATTCGGATATCGCCTAGCCCTATTGCGCAGTGATCATAACACATTCTGCCCCTTTTGCCCCAAATTTATTTAATTCTGAAATATTTATGCACTTTTAGAAAATGAATGTAATAAATGGTTAAGGATTCAGATACAATGGGGGAAAATAAAACATTCTTTGAAAAATTTTTAGAAATGAGAAAAAATAAAAGAATTTTCTTCTCTCCATGCACATGGACATATTAAGTCCAATTAAAACTTCGAGTTTTAGCCCCAACAAATAATTATGTATATAAATAATGTGTGCATACACGTAATGTGTATATGTATGCCCATCAAAACACTTTTTCTTCTTGGAAAAAAGTTCAGGTATTTTTTTCATGGAGTCACAATCACCCCTGTTCAAGTATACTGCTGTAGGAAGGTAGGGCAGTATCTGTAGCAATGATTATTTTAGATGTATGACTTCGATTTAACGATACCCTATTGAACAATATCCTCAATTTAATGATACATATCACGGCTCTGTATTTGACAGCATTGCAGCCATGCAATGCTCCTCGATTTAACGATATCACTGATTTAACGATTACTTTTTCCCAGTCCTTTGACAATCGTTAAATCGATGTTGTACTGTATTTGAATATGGAAACGCGTTTTGGATTCCATACTAACAATATGAAAATGTTGGATTTTTTTTTTTATATATATATATATACTAACAATATGAAAATGTTGGAATTTGTTTGTGTTTTTTTTTTTTTTTTTTTTTGAGCAACTCTTTTCTTTTGAGTCCTTGGCGTTGTGGTTCCTTTTTCAGCAGCACCACCGCCTACCGGCTCCTCCGGTAGGCGGTGGTGCAACACACACGCATCGTTACGCACATACACACTCCCACAAACAAGCCGTTACACACATACACACAGGTCTAAGCACACACACAATCCTGTACTTGCACGCACGTGCCCGTGCACACACAACTGTACGCAGGTAACCGCCCAAGAGGAGAGGCAGGTTTGGGGAGGACAGGAGCCGTTTCTAGAAAAAATAACTCCAATGAGTAGGGTCCTGTCGTGATTGCGAAAAACATAATTTGAATTCAAAAATTCAGAATTCAAATTATTATTATTATTATTATTATTATTATTATTTAGCAATCACGATTGCTTATTGTTCTCATTTGACAGTCCTTGACGTTGAGATTATTTTTCAGCTTGGACCAGCAACACCACCGCCCACCGGCGCGGCTGCTCTGTTCCTGAGCACTGTCCCCCGGAATCCACTTCTGCTGGGTGGTGGCGTCCATGTCCTTCACACGCATGCTCATACACACTCGCCAACGCGTGAGCGCCTTTACACACATACACAGGCCTACGTGCACACACTTAAGCCTGCACACACACAACTATACACACATAACCACCCAGGAGGAGGGACATGCTTGGGGGGGGAGCCATTTCTAGAAACAATAACTCTAATGAGTAGGGTCTTGTCGCAACTCGTGATTGCGAAAAACATAATTTGAATTCAAAGTTTCAGAATTCAAATTAGATTTTTTTTTTTTTTTTTATAATTTTCAGCAGAAACCAAATAAGCAAGCTTATACAATACGGTTTAAGTACAATCGATAACAAAAATGAATAATTTGCATATACAGCCCTTTTTTTTCATCGGCAAAATAATACTAAACGCTTATGATAAAAAGGAATTTGTTTCTGATAAATTAAATTTTTCGTTATCAAGGATCATAGTTTTGAAGCATTGTTTTTCCTTCTCTCTCTCTTTGAAACTTTTTTCTGTTTTCGAATTTTTATGTTCCACAGTTATTTTCTATGTTTTGAACTTTAGTTTTGCATAATTTTTTTCTGACTATCTTTTCATATAACTATCACCGGTATTTGAAACTCACTGCTCAAGAAAGAACTGAATAAATGTTCGGGTGTAACAACGCGGGGTAATTGAAGGAGAAAAAAAGCAGGCAACCTTACAAAATGATTTAAGGCTGAAAATAAAATTCAAGCTCTTTACCGATGTTTTCACTCTTCCTGTGGGTGTAGCTTGGACATTAATAGCAATTTCTGTCTGGAAAATCTTCCTTTCTTTTTGTCAAATCTCAAAGACCTTTTCTTTTGAATACATTTTTCTCGTTTGGGTTCAACTTAAGGTGGATCTCGACTGGAAAATGATAGGTGACGCGGAGAAATTCAAAACGTCGGTTGTTTCTATGAATGAAAGGATAATTAATGCTTTGCCAACAAAGCGAGATCTCTTGCTTCGGGAACACTATATTTATTTACTTTGGCTGTTCGACTTCGTGTTTCGTTCGGAGATATTTTTGACGATGGCGGTAACCTCGTGATTCTGTATTCATTTTTTGGAATTCTCGCTAAATATTGCAAGGCACAAATTCAAATAACTTGGTTCTGGAGTGTAACTTGCGCTTGCGTGTTTCTTTTAAATGACGAGAAATTACCCTTCTTCAATTTGTCGAAATGGACTGATAAGATGAAAATACGGCTACTTATGTTACAAATTTCAATTTCCGAGTACGAGAGATTCGGTTCCTTATTAATCCGAACGCGTATACTTTTCTTTTTTGATGTAATTAAACGATAATTTTATAACTTTAAAAATTTTGATGTTTGAATTTTTTTTGAGCAGGGGAGCAATGTTGCAACGAGGTCGCTTGATTTTTATTTCTTTCAAAGCAGCGTCAATCGCTTCTTTCTTTCATTCATTTTTTGTTTTTAATTTCTGTTTCTGTCGTTTTCAGGTTTTGATTGTGTATCAAACTCATCTTGTATTTGTTCACCATATTTTGAAAACCACAGTCGGCCAGGTGAAATTCTGGTTTGAAATTATCGTTAAAATTGGGATGCTTTATAAAACAAGGAATGGAATAAAATTTGAAATAAGAATATATTATTTCTAACTCAAATCATTAGACCGAAGTTATGCTTTACATTATCATCCTGTAGATGTTTTGGAAAAATAAGAGTTAAGCGGCTGCAAGCGGAGGTGACATAACCCCTTTTTTCTCCTTGCCCCTTTCCTTCGTGTGCCGAAGGAGAATAAGGTTTTTCTCGATTCAAGTCGTTATTTAAAAGCGTTTCGTATTTTTATTTTTTGTTCTAAAAATATGATTTCTTTCTTTTTTTTTTTTAGGTATTCAGACAAGGGCGAAACCTCGAATCCGAAGACTCGAGTTACGATTCCGACTACGAAATCGCGGAGACCGCCGGAACCCCCCAAAGTGAAACTCCTTCCGGGGGCGCCGATCAGTTCGACCCCCACCACGACGATGTCAGTCGGACGGTCTCGGACACTCTGGCCGCCGAATTCGCCGAGTACGTCACTCGGGACCCGAACGTGGACGACAGCAGCCGACTGGACGCGATCCTTGCCGACCCGAACTACACGAGTCGAGTCGAGTTCGCACTCAAGCTCGGCTACACAGAGAGCCAGGTCCAGATCGCGCTCCAGAAGCTGGGGACGAACCCGAGCCAAAACGAGCTGCTGGCCGAGCTGATCAAGCTGGGTGCCGCCTCGGCGGGCTTCTTCCAGCCCCCTTCTCCGCCCCGCAAACCTGGGGACGAGTCTTCAGCCGAACCGGAGGGCTACGAGGGATATGTCGCCGAGTCACTCCAGGATGATCCTTCGAACCTGCGGCATATCGTGATTGATGGGAGTAATGTTGCTATGAGGTGAGTCATCTCTTAAAGTCAATCGGAAAAATCGCTCATAAGAATAATTTAACTGTGTAGTTGGGGCTGGGGCAAACCTAACCTGCAACATTGTGAAGGCTATACCCAGATCCTAATTACAGCGTTATGACGCAGCCAGGTTAGGGTTGCCCTGACTATAGAGCGCTCGATAGGGTTATATTTTGGTTCTACACATGAATGCAGTTTTGACCACTCCTTATTGGCTAGTGCAATGATCTAAAGCGCGAAAACGTAATCAAACACTGCTTTAGCTTTGAGCAGAAATTAGTGAATGGAGGGAACAAGTCCAAGCATTGGCTAACCAAAAGCTTGGGCAAAGACCAAGTCACGTGACTCAACAACGACGAATAGTTGACACGTTTTGCGTGAAACTAGCGAAAGAAACCTGATTTCTTCCAATGCCTTTCTTTGAAACCTATCACATGACTTGGGGTCTTTCCTTCACGATTGAAAATATTCACTCCCTCCATTTTATCTCTTCTCAATGTACTTTAACTTCTCCATGATGCGGTGAGAAAGTTGCCAAAGCCAAATATAGAACCCCCCCCCCCTTCCCCTTTAGTTGACGGTTGACCACGTTACTTCCTTCTTATTTTGACTGCCACTTTCTGCTTTGCGGATAAAGAAGAGCACTCATTCTAGTTGTATAATAAGCCGTATGCTATTAAGCGGATACGTCATTCTTGTATGATTAGGGGAGGCATATAAAGTGTTTAGTACTTCAGCTCAATACATGAATTTTCAAAAGTGTTTGAAACCTTGTGACCGATACTATCATGTTAACTTGTTAACAAGCGTTTTAGAACGAATTCCTCCCATCTGGTCAAAAACCGCTGCCAAAATCTCGTTTTATTTCAAAAACAGCTCAATTTATGCGTTTACTGAACGGCTTCTGTTAAAAAGGCACCGGTAACTTCAACAACATGTGTAATGTATTGCTTGATCTGTTCTAATACAAGTTCATGCATGGCATAATTTTGAGATACCACATAAATTGATTTGAAAGGTAACTTGAAAAAAAGGACTATTTCAAAAGCAATACAAAGTATTATAACCCCGAAACAATAATTAAGTAATACTTTTCATTTAAAAAGGAAAACAAAATTGAAATTGTACCCCAAAAGTTATTCAAATTTAAGTCCTATGGTTCCGCATTTATGTATGAACGATGTTGCAAAACAATTTTTATTTTTTGTGTCTTATTTATAAAGACAACTGTAGATAAAACAAGAATATAAACGCGATAATAGAAGAGTGAAACAGTAACAAAAAATAAAACAAACTAAACTGTCCACTGATTCCCAAAAACAGTGCTCCGCGTCACCCCGGGGAGCCGCGAAACTTTGCCGTAACTTTACAAACAATTACAGACTTATTAATTATGAAAATATTTTTAATATCTTGTGGTTCACCTGCAGTATGTGCTACGCAACGCGTGTACATGATTTTTACTTATTTTCCTTCGTTAGTTATGATTAGTCAGGCTTTTACTTAAGAATGCAGTGAAACCTGTGTAAGTTGACCACTTGCGGTGCACTTCTATACTGGTCAACTTAAACAGGTGGTCAACTTACAAAGGTTGATTTATATGATAAGGGCTAATTCCGTGCCTGAAAATAGCGGTCAACTTACAAGGGTGGTCAACTTCACAGGTTTTACTGTACTTGAAATTCCAAAAAGGCACCTTGACTCGAAAAAGTTCTGTTATTCCCTGAAAATCTTTTGTGCCTTGCCTTCCCACTGTCTCTCTCAGGAACCAATGTTGAGTTGGGAGCAGGGTAGCGACTCAAATGCCAGTCATTCATTTCTTTGTCCAGTCCAGACTGCTGTAATTGCAGATTGACCTTCGAGCAATATGTACGCAAAACGGATATTTATATTGCAAAAGCGTAATTTTAGTGACCGAGCACCATTTGGGAATAGTCCATCCGATTGAGCTTGGGATAATGTATATGCAAAACTAATATTTATTTTATAAACAACGAAATTTTAGTGACCTTGCACCATTTAGGAATTGTCGAAACTGCACTAAATGCAGATTGGGCTTAGGACAATATTTATATGTACGCAAAACAGATATTTATATTGCAAAAACGTAATTTTAGTGACCATGCACCATTTGGGAATCGACCTAAAATCAAGGGAATGCGCCGAAGAAAGTTTTCCACATGTGCAGGTGCTTCAAGAATGGAAATACAGGATAGGAGTAAGGGATGGGAAGAAAAAAGTCCCATGACGTGAGGGAGAGAAAAAAAGAGGGGAAAAACGAATTTCTTCTTTCCCCAAGTGATGCTGCAATTAGGTCATCTGGCGTTCCCCTGACACAGTGACATTCCCGATTCCTGTATCCGTGTTTACTTCCTATTCTTGGGGTAGTCTCAAACCGGAATTACTTTTACGTATTCAGTGATAAAAAATTTATTTATTTATTTTTTTTTTTAGTACCTGAAAGCTGGGATGACAAATCCTCAAAAAACCCTTGAATGCTAACCTTTTTTAAAAAATAATAAGTAAATAAATAAATAAAAAAAACGTAATCACTTTTACGCATTTGATTCAAGTACTGTCGCCCCATTATTTGGACACCTGAAAACTTGTTAAGTTCTTCAAGCATTTTGAATCCGTTTTAAAAAATCTGAATCCCTTTCCGTTTTTGATGCCAGAAAGAAGAAAAAAAAAATGTTGGGAAAATATTTAAAAAAAATCATAAACGGGGGGAAGGGGGAATTCCGTTCGCGCCCTTCAATTTAAAGATTTTCTCTTTTAGTATCAAGAAATTTCTATGAAAAGTCATTAGTATACGTTTTGAGCACGGAAAATTTAAATAAATTCGAAACACTAGCGGTATTTGAATTGACTTTTGCGGAGAAATAAGCATGAAATCAAATTATTAATTTTTCGTGTAGTTCATAAAAGGACGTAATAATTTGAGTTTTTCTAAGTATATTTGGAAGATTTTTGAAGAACTGGTTGAACAATCTGTAAACTGTAAGATTTAGTATTATGTATTCCACCAGAACTTTAGTGTAGGGAGAATGAATGTAAAAAAAAAAAAAAAAATACGAATTCGAAACAGAAGAATTACGGTTGATTGGATTTTTTTATGGTATTTTTTATAATACAGTAACCTGTTATATCGCTCTTTATATGTTGATAGATCGCGGTTTCCTATTTTCTCCTGAAAAATAAAAAATGAAACCAGCTGCTTGAAATTTGTGACAAGTAAAGTAAAAATATTGTTGAAAAAGATTTTTTTTTTTTTACTACCAGTGAGCGAAACTAAATTAAGTCTAAGTTGCAATTTCCATTCGTACAGGAAAAAAAAAACGCACACGCTCATACACAGAACTTAGTTTTTTTATTTGAAAAGAACAAATTGTGAGCTAATTTTCTGTTTTTTTATTAAGTACTAGTGGTACTCGTACGGCTTTGCCCGTAGTAGAAAATTAAAAGGTCGTTTGTTACGCCTGTATATTTACAAATAATGGATAATAAATTTCCCGCCAAATTGATATGTTCTCGCCAATTAGCTATGCTTGCCCGTATTACGGTTTCACGTTATGATAATTTGGTTATTTACTTTTCCACGTTGCGATAATTTGCTGGGAAATTTTTTCTTAAAATTTTTAAAAGAACAAAATCGAATTTTCGAAAAATCACTTCGAGGTGCACACCCCTATGCTACAAACTAACTCTGTGCTAAATTTCATGAATATTGGCCGAACGGTCTAGGCGCTAAATTTTTTTCATAGAAAACACAAATCATTTATTTGTACGCTAAATTAATCGTTGTTTTTTATAGACCTCGATTATATCGCGTTTATTTATTTATTTATTTATTTATTTTTATTTATTTATTTATTTATTTTTTGTTACATCGCGCTTTTTGTTGTCCTCCGCCAAGCGCAATATAACGCTGGGTTGCTGTATTAAAAGATTTCTTATATGTATTTATAGATAATGGAAAGTTCTGCTAAAAACAAACTGTGAGATAAATTTTTATTTTGCTAGTGTGAAGGAACTATTATTGGGAGTGCCGCCAACGCCTAGAGCCAAGTTTGATGAATCTATTTTATTTCTGAATAAATTGTAATGATAAACAACTAATATATTTTCATTTATTTGGGGAGCGGACAGAGAGCCAAGGCAGGCTCCTCGTTATGTCATCGCCCCCCCCCCCCCCAAGAAAAGAGAAGGGGGAAAAATCAAAACTGTTTACTAGAAAACAAACTGTATTTTAAGTGCCACAACAATGAATACCAAAAGTTTAAATTTTACTTAATCTTTACGTTTTCTCTTATTCGGAGTGTCCCCCCCCTTTTACTTTCTTTTTTTTTTCTTCCCCCCTTTTTTTTTTTCGCGTCAGTGTCGCTGGGCCCCTCCAAGGCCCGGGCTCCTAGTTTCGGACTAGGCTGACATGGCCTCTCGTCGGGCCCGGGAGCGTGGATGCCATTTTTTTCTTCCTTTTTTCAGTTTAATCTTCAATTCAGAACGAATTTTTAACTTCTTCTCAATGGGGCTTGATCATCGCCCTCTCATATCATTGCAAGTCAGCTATACACGTTAGTTAAAATTCAGCTCATTGATTATTTACGCAACGTATCACTTGAAAGAAAATGCAGCGAAACATGGGCTTATTCCGGATTGATGTGGGATGGAGAGGCAGAGAAAGGAAAGACGAAAACTCTGCTACAGGTGGTATTCGGGATTGCTTACCTGCTGTTCTTTCGACTCGACGATGAGTGAAAGTTGGGGGAGTTGAGTCGTCCGATGAGCGGTGGGAAAATCGTTTGTAAGAGTTGCAGGGGGTTGGGGAGGGAAGAAAGAGAAAGCGGATGCTAAGGCGGATGTTCTGAACAGGTCTCGTGGAGTGAGCCTGCGAAGAAATCGGTTTGTTTAAGAGGGGGCTTTTGGTTTGAAGATACCTTGTTGGCTGAACGATATGGAGGGCTTTTCCGTTTGATTTGCAAAATCAATCCCTATCAGGGTTAAAATAAACTATTGTTTTTGTTCGTTTTGCATAATCATTGCTTTCTTGACTAATCTGCAAAGTTAATTTGCAAGAAATAGGAATGCAACCAATTAGCCGTAGTACAGTTAGACATTAACTTCTCTGTGGGGGTTTCGGTCATAGCCGCTGAGTGACGCCGACTCCGGTGGTGGTGCTGTGCCCGAGCACCCTCTAAAATGTTTGTAAGGGTGCTGGGTGCTTAGGATTTTGAAAATTTCTCTTGAAATTGTAAAATATAAGTAAATTTATCACAGTTTATTTGGCTTTGTTCATTTGAATATTCATGTTTTCATAGTTTAACCAGTAGCGTAACTAGGGGTTGGCAGGAGTGGCTCTCGCCAGGGTCGCAGAAGCCAGGGGTGCGGCATTTCAACTGATTTTTTTTTTTTAAAGTTTTTTTTTAAATCATAGAATTTGAAAAAATGCTTTGGAAAAAAAAAAAAAAAACTTGCAAGAAAAAGAGCTAGAGATACATACATAACATCTACTGAGAAGGAACATTGGGCATCATTGAAAACAATTCTAAAAAAGATAATAAGAAAAAAAATTACAATGCTGCCTCCTATTTGTCGAATCAACTAATATGAATGTTTCAAAAAAAAAAAAATTTTTTTTTTTTGAAGATCACATTGACCTCTATTGACTTCCCATGTGGGAGACCCTAGGGGGGGGGGCGCAATTTCTGTAGTTCGCCAGTGGCGCTAGACCCTATAGTTACACTACTGAGTTTAACACTACTAGAAAAACTATCTAGACTGTTATGTTTCTCTAACTTTTGATTCTCACTATTATTTTCTCCATTAAAATATGCTTTTAATGTTTATCCTGATTTTTTGTTTGTACTCATTCTAGATTAAAAAAAAAAAAAAAAAAACATCGTAATTGTGAGTTCAATCAGTAGTTAATAAATTAAGGTAAAAGTTGATATTTTAAACAAGCTGTTGTCTTAAAAAAAATGAAGCACATTTTCTTGAGGATTGAATTTTGAAATTTCCCTCTTTTTTGGATACCCCCACCCTTCTCTTTGAACTCCTTGTTTGAGCACCCACACTGATTTTCAAAACCCATGGCCCCTGTTATTACCCATGTATGTATTTAAACTACCGTATTAGGATTGGCAGTGGCAATATAAATATATGTTACAACCAAGACAAGGAGAGTTTTGACCTCAAAACCTCCCCCCTGACTGTACATCTGCCGATAAGCAAATTGGCCGATTACTAATTAACCAAAAGAAGATAGTCGGCGATCGATCAATCACAGGAGTAATTTTTGTTAACCAGCTATACCCGCATGGCTGTGTTCGTGCTAAAAGGATTTAAAAAAAAAAAGCTCTTTAAGGGTGTGTAAATTTGCCTTCTCACTCCAAAATGGAAATGAAAGGGTAAAAAAAAAATCTGTTTCGTTAAGTAATATGTGCACACAAAATTTTACCTAAGCTCCAAGCGTATTCCACGAAGTAATAGAAAATCCCATTGTAATGACGTCAATTGCCCGTCAAAACTCCCTCTTACAAAAAAAGAAGCATCTAATTTATGTACTCTTTAAAATAATTCAAAACCACCGTATCTAAGTTTTTCAAATTAAGGAATAAGAAAAAACTTACAGCTATCCAATCCAAAAGAAATTGTTAATAAAAAAGCAAAGAAAAAAAAAACACTAAGTGTAGATACAGCGTCTAAAAATATTTTTAAATTTTTGAAAAATCCATTAAAATAAAAAGTATATTTATTCTTGCAAAAAAAAGCAGACGATAATGTTAAATTCGAGTGCATGAATTTCATTGGTTACGCTGCGAAGGATTATAATCGAGTAAAAATCCCCCCACCCAAAGAATAAAGTATTTTATTGAAATACTTTGTACAGTTAGAACAAAACGTGTTTCCCCTGGGGGAAAAAGAATTAAATTGAAATATGTGATACTGTTACAATAAATACAAATCACCCCATACCCTGAAAAAGCAATATTTTCTAAAGTTGAATAACGATCGCTGAAAACCGCACAGAAGAATAACGGCGTTTATTTTCCTGCGTCATTCATGAAAACGCATTTTCACCGAGACTTCAATTTCGGGGAAAAGCAATTCCACAAAAACGACAACTTTTATTGAAACCTTTTTTTTCCCACTAATTTTATTTGAATGATTTTACAAACTGCTTTGACACCCGACGATGCACGGTCTGCCTCAAAAATAAAAGCGAGGTCAAGTGACACTAAAGAATGAGAATCTTAAGGACACTTAAGAAAAAGAAGTTGTTGAACCCTCATGCTTGAATGAAAAAGGAGAAATTTTAGGTTCAACTTTCCTTTACAATAATGACAACTGATCCTAAAAAGCTTCACTGCAGTAAGGACATAGGTCCCTAAAAATTGCCCTTCAATTAAGGACATTAGTCCCTAAGAGAAATAAGATAACAATTGTAAAATAAAGTCAGCGCTGACCTGGGGTGTTTGTGATCCGAAAATTTTCGGCAGGCACAACGCATTCTAAAACTGAAAAATTATTTTGAAAGTGGTTTATTTCAACGACTTCAATGATTTTTGTATGCGTATTTGAAGAGTTTTAACCGGGGAGGGGGGGAGTCGAGCTTCCTCATAGTTTCCGAAAGTTTCACTCTGTTTTCAGAAAATTTTACTTGAGTCCACTTTTTCCCCTGGTGCCGCCTTTAAAAACCCCTTTCAAAATGTACTGCTTGGACTGCAGCCCCGTCATGTAATTTTTCTCTGGAAGTAGGGGGGGGGGGGTCAAAAGGTACACTTTATTCAATGTAGAAATTAATAAAACCTACGTCTAAATACATTAATTCCTCAAAGCTTTCTCCCCCCAAATGTCGAGCCTGTGCTTCTAACGTGTGTCTTTAGATAATTTTAATTTTTAATAGATAATTATGACAACCTTCCCCCTTTACTGCGCTGTTGATGGAGACAAAAGCACTCGAATGTATTTCCAAATAATTATGACGGCAAATAAAAAAAGAGCAACGAAATAATTAGCCTAAATATTACTTTTTTATTACCCCCCCCCCCCCCCACACACACACGCGTTTTTTTTACTTTACGAGATTTTTTTTTGCATATAGAAGTCCTTTGAGTACTAAATGCAGAGTTTTAAGATAAATCATAGAGCACTCTATTTTTAAACACATCATGTACACCACTTTCCTTTGCTTCGTGTTCCGCCAAACGAGTCACGTTTAACCATCCTAGATTCTCTTGACTAAAAATTGATACTGACTGTTATCGAAGTACCACCGTGGAGCGCTTTGCCTGACTTACAACAAAACTAGAACCTGTTGTTTCTTTTTTATTATCTGCTCATACTTTTTTTTCCTTTCCTTTACGTCTTTAAAGTACTTATGCACGTTCCGCGCCCTCTTGCCCCTAAGGTCCGCTGCTTGAACTCGAACAGACCGGATGGCGGCAAAATTTGTGGGAGAAAATTGTTATCGTGCTTTGCTTCTTTTCTTTTGTATCGTTTATATTTTTGGAGCCCTGTGGCCTGTGGTCGACTTTGATGGAGAACCGGAACTGGCAACTTCTGCTTTATTCAGTGTTCGCCATCTAGTCTTCTGAGCGCCTTGACTTGCACTAAAGACTTGTGCCTTATCTTCGGTATTACCGGTTTTATTAAGCTTCCACGATGTAGTATAAATATTTTATTCTCGTGCAGAATAGATCTTTCACCTTGTTGTAGAGTCATTCTCAACTGCTTAGGTTCAAAAATGCACTTTTATGCTACGAAAATTAGGGTTTTGTGAAACTTGTAAATTTTTATTGAGTTCACCGAACTCTTTGGATGATTTTTCAGCTGAAATTTGTGTATGCGATGACTTGATGGATTGGAGAAGTATTGAATATGCAATAAAGTTGACTCTGAAATGACAAAAGTCATAATATACAATGTTTACTGGGCATAAAACTCCCTTCTCCACACCCCCCCCCCCTAAAAAAAGAAATAACTTCGGTTCTAGCAATAATACGAAATAAATGAGAAATGAAGTAAACATGAAAGAGAGGCAGACTCTCTAAAGTTCTCAGGATTTTTTCAATCATCTATACTTTCAACATGGCCATAAAATAACTTATGGGATGCCTGTGCTGCACTCTAGATTGTAAGCGTGACCTCTTTCAGTTTTGGTTTTCTTGGTTGATGTTGAATTGAAAGTATGTCCATCTTTTTTAATTTTTTTTATGACGAGACCTGTTTCCGAATTCTATTGCCTACCATGTTGCACTTAAAGTGACATTTCCTCCTCACTTTGACTTTTGCAATCGTGTCAATAGCAATAAATGCATCCTAGTGGTTTTCTCATGCTATTCTTCAAAGTCATATAAACGTTTCACGTAAAAACATATTTTATGTTTGCAGCATTGTCGATTACGACAGTTCGCTCCAAACATCTAATGCTCATTTTTTAATGCGCTTGAGGAACAAGTAGCGAAACTTTTTTTTTTCACGAAATATGTTGTTTTTGAAATTCGTATCTTTTCGGAACTTTTTCGCCAAAAACTTATAGTGCGTTTTTCCAGTATATAAATCTTGGGCACCTTTGCATAATTCTCAGTTGCAATATTTTTATGTCGGTAAATTGGACAACATTAGAGTTTTGCTTAGCAATTTGTGTCAACTAGCATCATTTGTTCTCTCTCACTAGAATTGTTTTTAAAAGAAGAATATGTCAACTGCTCACATTCAATGGAAAATAACGAATTGATAAAACAAACAATGACAAACAATTGAATGCAGTGTCTGAATAGTACTTTTTATTAAAAATTTCATGGATTTTGCTACAATCTTGATTTTGTTTTTATGTGTCAAACACATACTAAAGCTACTGGCTGAGCATTGAGTTGTTGCAGAATGTGTGAGAAATTATACTCAAGAATCTAGATCCTCTGATGCTGAACCAAGTATACACCTGGAACTAAAAAATATATTTTCCTATGTTTTAACAATGGAGATGACTGGTTTTCAGACTCATCCATTCACTTACTTTTAATGCTTTTAATTACCAAGTTTTTCAAAAATTCCCGCGAAAATCTCAAAACTTTTGAAAATAATGAGTTTGGAATTTTAAAACAAATCATAAACCTTTTCTTTTATTTTTGAAATTTGCATGAGTGCCGTTTCATTCCACAATTTTTAAGCTATACACTGAAATGCCAACAGCTATGTAAAAACAATGCGAAGTTTTACAGTAAGTTGTTATAGCATCGAGTAGAGAAAGTAGAGGTGAACACTGTTTTGGCAGGGATTTTTATTTGAAGTTTTAATAATTTATGTGCATCATGAATTTTTGAACGCCTGGAATAACACACTTGGAATGCGGAATGGCAGTTGGCGCGAGCCACGTGTAGCAAATCTACATAAGTTGTACGACATGCTCCAGTTGACTGTCAAAGAAATTTGGCTGTGATGGGTAAATCAGCGAAAAGCCGGCATGAGTACCTTTACTGAACATAGGGTTTTTTAATTTGGGGAGCGTGCCTCTCTAGAGGCATAGACTAATTTCAAAGGGGCGTGAGTGCTTAAAAATAAGTAACTTTTAATTTGCTCAACTTTATGGTTAGTATTTTCGGCATTATAACTTTTTTTTTTTTTTTAATGCAGCATTGATAAAAACATGACATCAACTGCGGCGTGTCTCCAGGACTCGTTAAACATATCCTTTGTACCTTAGATGACTGGTAACAAGTCTCTAGATCTAACTCACAGGTATCATGAATTACAGACCCACGATTCCTGTTGGTAAAAAGAGTCACAGTAAGGTTGTAGTCTAGTGAGGAGGGGGTGAGGTACAGATCCTACGAAATCATGCAGCGAAGCCGTCAAAAAGACACTCTTCAAACTAATGCTGGCTCCATAATTGTAGTGGACTGATTTTACATGGCTTAGAGGCTTGGAGTCGATCTTCTCCTGAAACTTAACAACTATGGCTGAATGATTTAAAGCATTCTCTGAAATAGTCAAAAATATTCTTTACACCAATCGCGAACAATGTGGATACGATGACAAAGCGCAATATCATTCCGAAAGATTCGATTGTTGTTTGGGTACATGGAATTTATGAAAGGCTATGTTTGATCTCAGCAGAAGGTAACCGTAATCAGCCATGGTTTTGATCCAATCGAGCATATTCGGGACATGATTTAAAAGTCGGTTGTACACAAAATTCAGCACTTTCAACTCTCGTTATTATTGATGGCTATAGAGTCTGGGTGGCATTTCTTCAGATGACATTTGGCGGTTAGTGGAATCAATGCCACGACAAGTTGCGCCCCTTCGCCGGGCAAGAAGAAGTCACACGCGATAACAAGAGGTATCCTATGACTTTTGGCATTTCAGACTAAATTTCATTTTGTCATTTTGAATTTTTATCAGTCTTGAGCTTCCACGCGAAAATCACCTTTTGGATTGACGATAAGCTATTTTTTTGGTTAGGAACACATATACAAATGATTTGTCACGACGATGTTTTAGGCCAAAATCGATATGGTTATGAATTTTCAAAAATATTATTCAATTATAATAAAATAAGATATTTTATCTGACGCACAAACTGTTGCCAACTTTTCCACTTAAAAATTCGAGGACCAGAATTTGAAACCTGCTTTGCTTTCGGTTCATGGCAAGAGTTCAACCTTTAGAGGGTGGGTAGGCAAAATATAACTAACGGCTATAGTCTAGCGAGTTTCTGTTCTTGCCGTGCTATCTCATCTGCCATTGGAAGGATGGGCCGTCATCAATTTTCTCTCTTTTCCACCGCCACCCTTACTCCGTGAACCTAAATATTCTTTGTTTTTTCTTTTCTCCCTCCCTTGTTTTTCGTGAAGGTTCGTTTTTTTGTGAATGAAAGGTAGGTCCACCGGGCCGGAAATTGCAGGATATTAGGTGTTCAGGTTAATCCCCCCCCCCCCCCCGCCCGCCTCGTGCTTACTTTTCTTATACCAGCGGACCAATGCCTGTTCAGTTTGCTTGGAATGCTTGGCACGCTAATCGTGAAATTAGAGGAGAGGAGGGGAAATGTTTCATTGAGAGCAGATAGTTTCATTGTTCGAACCAAGTACTTTTAAAGAGAAGAAAATTTTTAGATTTACTTTTTTGACTCATTTCGAACTGCTGACAAGTTTATACATTTATTTATACAAAGGTTTCTTTGAAATAGATGTTTTATGTGATTTCAAACTTCAGTGTTTTATTATTTGCCTTTCTTCTTGTATGACATTTATGATCCTTAAATTAATTTCAGTATCATTTCGTGGGTTATATTATTTCAGTGTCACAAGAAAATATTTTTAAAAGTTGCATTGGCTTTTTGCAGAGAAATTATCATTAGTTGTTGATATTTTAGCTTAATTAATTACATTATTTAGGAAATAATCTTTTTTAAAAAATAGCATTACATCCTTTTTCCTGGGTGACGATAGTTTAAGTGTTTTTTTTTTTTTTTTTTAATGAAACATTTGCAACTTAATAAGCATGTATGTTATTTTTAATCCCGAGGACCGATCTACTTTTCTTTTTCTCCAAGTAAATTTTCTTTTTCAATTCGTTTTTTTTTTCTCTCTCTCTTCTCTTTTCTGAAGAATGCAATGTTTAGAATATCGTACCGTGTTTCCCTGAAAATAAAACCCGGCCTTTTTGTTTCAAAAATATAAGCTAAGGCTCACTTTCAAGGGTGTCTTTTTTTTTTTTTTTCATGCACAATTATTATCATTTGTTCGTGCTCAAAAAGCGCATTGATTCCGGTTTTTAAAAATGTTCAAATCTAAGAAATATATTGATTAAAGTTCAATGCATTTATTATCGTTCAATAAACATTCAAAAATGAGCAAAAATCAATAAAAAACCATATCTTAGAGCGCAGATATGACCACCTCTTAAAGCAACCTAAGAGCATATAACAGCGTTTAGGGGCCTACCCATGATGTAGTCCACGTGTATCTGTAATTTTTTAAAAGTTCATTTTGTGAAAAAAAAAAAACCTTGTTCAATAGATTTGCAATGTCTAGAATCGTCAATAGTCATCCAAGTCATATTGTGAATTTATGCAAAATTGTGGTAGTTTTGAATTTATGCAGAATAAACCTGGATTTTATTTTCCTCTCTTCTTTTTATTTTCCATTCTTCTAAAATAAAATCTGGATAGGTAACAAAAAATACACGGATAATGTACAGGTCGGATTTAACCGCTGGTCTTTTCACGTTTTTTTTTTTTAAACGGTGTACAACTAACCGACTTTTTAGCCCGGTCAATTTAGACATAAAAATAGTGATCAAATAACAAAATTCCGGGAAAGCTAAATTTTTGTAGGGACCTTGGGCTTACTATTACAAATGAGGTGCCAAAAGTCCCCATCGATCCCATGTGCGCTAAAAAAGTTATTCGGGGTCAAAGGTCAAAATTTTAGGTTTTTTGGATTTTTCTCAAAAACGGTAAGTTTTATCGAAAAGTACCGCAGACCAAAGTTATAGATCTCAAAATTCTCCATAAAAATGGTCCTTATGATTTTTTTCTCCAAGACCAAACCTTCCCATATATTGCGTACTCTCAAAAGACAGCCAGTCATTTACAGAATCCCCTCTACTTGCATGGCCTTGAATAACATCTGGCTATTCTAGACCGTGTGGCGTCGTTCACATACCCAGGGGTGCCCAACCCACTAAGGGCATGGGCGCACCCCTCAATATCGCGGAGCCCCCTCCCCCTCAAAAGCAAGAGCCCCTTTCCAAAAACTGAGAAAAATACCCCTCAAAACAACCCCCTTTTAAATGTTTTTTGAGCTCTCAAACTGTAACCACATTTCATACAATAAAACATAGTTTGGCTGGCGAGTCGCATTATTATCTTGGCTTCTGACAATGTTTGGCCTTAGTGATACATTGTGAGTAAGATTTCTGGATTCTAATCTGACTCTAAGTATTCCATCTCTCTTGGTTAGACAATAAACTGTGTTTGACGCTTCTTTGTCTAATTTTACGCATCGTCTCACTGCTTTAGTATAACGTGAGGTATTGGAAATCATATAATTCAGTAGTTACGCCCTCAAGAACCATTTCTTTTAAAGTTTTATCTGATATTTCTTTTTCTAAGAAGATGATCCGAGTTTTCCCACTTCTGCTTATCAAAGAACTCAAGTTGAAATCTGAAATTGTAAATTTTTGCTATACAATAAAATTTTTTAAACTTGCCATCGTACTATGTTTAGATCATCAGCTCTTGTTCTGCAAACTGGTTACTTTGAGAATCTAAAAAATATAACACTAGGCATTGCGGATGACCATCATCAGAAAACTTGTTTCAAGACGGATTACGACGATCAGTGCGAAGATGGACAATGAATATGTATAATTCCAGATTTCAATTTTGAAGCAGAGAGACTGCTATGAGCTCATCGATAAGCAGAACTGGTAAAACTCGGCAGCTCCCTCTTTCAAAAAGGGGACTTCCGATAAAACTTTGAAAGAAATTGCTTGGTGGCGTACCTACTGAGTAGTATGGTTTTCAAAACTTCACGTCCTACTAAAGCAGCGAGACGATAGGTAAAATAAGAAAAAGAAGTGTCAGGTACTCAAAACCTCACATGTCATACTAATGCAGTGAGACGATAGGTAACATAAGAAAAATAAATGTCAGGGTACAGTTTGCTGCCTAACCAAAAGGGATGGATTTATTCGAGTCAGATTAGAATCTAGAAATATTAAGCCACAATACCATCAAGTCACAATTTCAATCAAGACTGAAAGTTATGAGAAGTAAAATAGTTCAACTCGCATGCCAAACTTATGTGTTATTGTAATCAATGTGGTTATAGTTTGAGGGCTCAAAACCAATTAAAATTTCTTTAGCAACGTCTTTTGTTTCAAAGGGTGACTGACGTGGGCTGTTGCAAGCCACATTATTTTAAAATTTTTATACATAACCTATGTTTTCTATCATAGGTAAATTTGACATTTTGAGCCAAAGTTATCTGCTAAGTGGAGAATTAAACGTTTTTTTACTAGATAAGAAATGCTTTTATAACTTTTTTTTTTCGTATCTATGTAAGAATTAATTAATATGAAAACAAACTTCTACAAATCATAACTTCTAATATTCTCTATATTTTTTCCTCTAAGTACGGAGCAACACGATGTTATTCAATTCTGACTATATTGGTCAAATTCAAGACTTAACGCATGTGTGGAACTTTAAAATACAGTTTATTATTAAAATGATCTTATGCAATGTGTAATCTACACAAAAAGCCTACTCTTAAGAGCAATAACATCAAATTTCTCAAATTTTGATATTTGATGAAATTAATATAACTTTTTCCAGTTTTTATGCATTAATGGTCAACTTCGAGGCGCGAGCGACACTTCAAGATATTTTTTGCGGTCAAAATCCTTTTGTTGGACTAAATATCTCTACAAAAGGCAACTTTTCCGGGCTATTAGCGTTCATCAGATTTTGATTTTTTTTTAAATCCACCCTAATGAGCATGGCCATCAGTACTTCAAAAGTAAGTCCACCTCGAACAAGAGCGGGATTAAGTGAATCTGAATCCAGCTTTTATTGTAAAAAACACTGCTTATTTTGTGGCGAGGAAGCAGATGAAGAGGCTGAGAAGAACAAAACGCAGAATTATCGCAGAAAAATTTATAAAGTTTCCACACTTACATTCAAAGAATCCCTTTTAAAATTAGCTAAAGATCGTTCTGAGGTGTGTCAAAAGCTGCTCTTGCACGTTTTAATTTTGAGTATGATTTAGTCGCTGCTTTATGAATTTTTCTTTCATTTTTCTGCGTTTTCTTCTTCTCAGCCTTCTCATCCGCTTTACAACCACAAAATAAGCAGTGTTTTTAAAAACAAAAGCTGGATTCAAATTCACTTAATCGCGCTACAGTACGAGGAGGACTTACTTTTGAAGTACTAGCCTCTTTATCCTCACGTTGCTGCAGAGATTGAATTTTTCCGGGTGTACGATTTTCTGCAATCCACGCGAATTGTAACGGATTTTTGACTTCTTAAATAATCAGCATTCTTATAACTTCTCCTGAGACTTGCATCGATTAAAGTTGGCATTCCACAACTGCCCAGCACAACAGTTTCACCTTCAGTCAAAAGTTTATTGCAAATAAAGCGAAATTGTGACATTTTTCTTAAATATTGATCAGCACAAACTACAGCAGACGCTTGTGATTAATACGTTTATTCACTCGAACTGCACGTTTAACTCTAAAAGAAGCAGGTACGTCAGGGGTGCCCTTCCACCCCCCCCCCCCAGGATGGGTCATGACCCAGACTGCACCATCGAAATTTTTAGGGGGATTGTTTTGAGGGGTATTTTTCTCAGTTTTTGGAAAGGGGCTCTTGCTTTTGAGGGGGGGGGGGGGCTCCGCGATATTGAGGGGTGCGCCCATGCCCTTAGTGGGTTGGGCACCCCTGGACGCCACCCGCACTAGAATAGCCAGATATTATTCAAGGCCACGCGAGTAGAGGGGATTCTGTAAATGACTGGCTGTCTTTTGAGAGTACGCAATGTCTGGGAAGGTTTGGTCTTGGAGAAAAAAATCATAAGGACCATTTTTATAGAGAATTTTGAGATCTACAACTTTGGTCTGCGGTACTTTTCGATAAAACTTACCGTTTTTGAGAAAAATCCAAAAAACCTAAAATTTTGACCTTTGACCCCGAATAACTTTTTTAGCGCACATGGGATCGATGGGGACTTTTGGCACCTTATTTGTAATAGTAAGCCCAAGGTCTCTACAAAAATTTAGCTTTCCCGGAATTTTTGTTATTTCAATTGTCTAAATTGACCGGACTAAAAAGTGTCTGATAACTTCGCTTATTTTACCCCTCATTTTAAAGAGGAATTCAAAAACATGAGCAGTTTAACTTATTGCACCGACATGCGAGTCATCCTGTGTTTCATACTAGTTTCCATCGCCCCTTTTAAAGTCCGTGCCGAAAAAAAAAAAAAAAATACATCAGAATTTTCATTGCTTTCTTCTTTGGAGTTCACTTTTTCTAACTTAAAGGTTTTGAGTGCATGGCTAAAGCTTACTGAAGTGCTCCAACATTGCATTCAGGCGTAATTTACTGGATTTTAAATCTTAGTGATGGTTTTTGAAAATGCTTTTAAGTTATACGCATTGTCTCAATAGGGTGGTTTCCTTCAGTCAAAAGTACTACTTTTAGGTCACTGAAATTGATAGAATGAGTAAAAAATAACATGAACCCGGAAAACTTTCATTTACCCAACAGTTTATTTTTTAATAATTTTTTTTAAAATGTCCAATTTTGAAAACAAGGCGAGGTCTTATTGACGTCACAAATGATGCAGTTTTGCGCATCTTCCTACCACGTTTCCACGTTATGATAATCAAGAAGCGAATTAAATATTGCACGCTACGCTTGCTATCAACCATATCGTTGCCAATTCACGTGAGTAAAGATGCGAATCAAATATTTTGCTCTGTGATTGGCGACACTGAATAGCATTTCATCATTTGTGATGTCACACGACAGAAGCGTAAACAATGAAAGCGCTCCGTTTTAAGTCATTTTTTTTTTAAATATTAAACTTGAACAAAATATTTAAAAAATGGTCAGATCCTGTATTTGTAAGCATGCTCTTTCAGAAAAAAATACTTTTAAAAATTTGGAAACGACCCCATAGAAGTGGTTTTTTTTTAATTTAAATTATTTCTTAAAAATATCAATGACAACAATAAAATGTTCGTCAAATTCGCAAGCATTGAAAATAATTATCACATCCCTTAAAGGCTGTTCACACTCAAATGATATCTCGCTTTTTTTCAACATTTTGAACCCCTCCAGCTTTGTCAAAAAAGTGTCGCACTTCACCTTAACCCCTCTCTTCTCCTTGTCACATGTTATGCTACTTTTTCTCTCCCTCTCCCGTGTCAATTTCACGACCTCTCAAAACGTGACATCATTTGTAGCCGACTGTTTATCAAAAATCACTTAACATTACTCTAATACAAGGGAAAAAAAATATATATATATAAAAAATTAATTTGAATTTTGACATCTTGAATTCAAATTATGTTTTTCGCAATTACGAGTGCGTGTATGTAGGCGTGTGTGTTTGTGTGTGGGGTGTATGTGTGTAGGGGGTATGTGTATGTGTGTGTAGGCATATGTGTTTGTGTCTGTGTGCAGGCATGAATGTGTGGGTAGTTGTGTGTATGTTTTTGTGTGTGTATGTGTAGGTGTCTATATGTATGCGTGTGTGTATGTGTGTGTGCGTGCGTGTGGTGTGTAGTTGTGTATGTATGCGCGTGTGTGTAGGACATGGATTCAACCTGGAGACGGCTTTCGCTATAGGAGCAGCACCGTGAGAACCCGGTCGACGGTGATGGTGCGGAGGGTGGCGGTGGGAAAATAAAATCAGCGTAACATCAAAAACAGTCAAATGAGAACAATAAGCAATCGTGATTGTTAAAAAAACTTTTTTGGTATGAATTGAATTTTATTTTTTGATTTGTTTGAATTTTATTCGAATTTTATTTTTCGTAGTTAATTTTTTAAATTGAATTGCAGAAATACACAAAAATCCAAAGACGTGGCAAGCTAGATCAAGACGTTTACAAGCGCTGGGAATCCATTCTTGGCAAATGGTGGGACGAGCTCACTCAACATGCTGATTTCAACAAGGTAAGTGCATTCAGGTAGTTCTTATACACGCACAATTAACCCTTTGACGGTCATGAACACGATTTCACGTTCCAAACGCAAGACCGTAAAAAGGCGTTCAAGGCCGTCAGATGGCATTTCTGAAGATGATTATCTGTTGTTCATGACGTTCAGAAGTTTAAAGGCTTTAGAAGTTTTTCTTCAAATTTTGTTTAAATTTCTGTTAGTCATCAAATTTTACGTACATTTTATTTTTAACTAGCGGTACCCGCAGGGCTTTGCCCGTATTAGAACATTAAAAAGTCTTTTGGTTCGCCTGTATATTTACAAATAATTATATGATGAATTTCTCGTCAATATGCTGTGTTAATTTGCTCGTCCATTTTATGGTAATTTGCTCGTCTATGTTATGCTAACTTACTCGTCCACGTGATGATAATTCGCTCGGTAAAATGTTCTTAAAATTGAAATAGAAAAAGAAAAAAAATCAAATTTTCGAAAAATCGCTTCGAGGTGCTCACACCTATGCTACGAACTAATTTTGTGCCAAATTTCATAAAAATCGGCTGAAACGGTCTAGGCGCTATACGCGTATAGACAGAGATCCAGACACAGTGACTTTCAACTCTATTATTAGTAAAGATAAAGAAAATAAATAGGATTTTAGGTGTTCTGTGTATATATTGGGCAGTTTTACTTCATTCGAGCCAGACTCGTCACTTGGATGGTTGCCCCCCCCCCCCCTCCCGGATTTTAGAAACATAATGAAATTAGAAAATTATGCAGTTCCTACGTATTTTATGGTTTTTCCCAAAAAGTTAATTGAACATAAACCCTTTTCTCTCCCCCCCCCCCTCCGGTAAATCGCGAAACGACGGGTCTAGTTAGAGTATGCCAAATTTTGAAACGATAGACGTAACTCAAAGTTAGTTTACATTTATCAAAAAGCTGACTCATTAGAAAGTGTTTTCAAACTAGAATATATTATAGGTTCTCTGTGATGGGGGGGGGGGAGTAATTCATTTTAGGATTATTTCAGAATAAATCACAAAAATAGCAAAAACTTATTTTGAAAATCAAAGCGATCAAATTATAATAATATGCGTTTTATTCGTTTAACTTCCACTTGTACGTGAGTAAAAAACGTCTGCGTTAAATATCAATGAAATCGTTTCCAAAATTTTAAAAGTTTTTTTTTCCGAAAGAGCATGCTTTAAAACATAGGATTTGACCATTTTTTAAATAATTTAACTAAATTTAATATTTTTTAACAATTATTTTCATTGATACGCGCAAATTCAATTTCATTTTTTACGCTTTTGCACATGACATCAAAAGTGATGAAATGTCATTCACTTTTTTATTCACATGTATTGGCAACGGTATGGTTGTTAGAGCGCAATATTTAATTCACTTCTTAATGCGGTCGTTTCCAAAATTTTAAAAGTATTTTTTTCTGAAAGAGCATGCTTAAACACATAGAATCTGATCATTTTTTAAATAATTTCTTTAAGTTTAATATTTTTAAAAAATTACTTAAATCGGTGCTCTTTCATCGTTTAACGCTTTTGCGGATGACATCACAAATGATGAAATGATATTCAGTGTTGCCATTCACGGTCCAAAATATTTAATTTGCATCTTTACTCACGTGTATTGGCAACGAGGTGGTTGATAGCAAACGTAGAGCGCAATTGTAATTCGCTTCTGGATTATCATAACGTGGAAACGCGATAGAAAGATGCGCCAAAGAGCATCATCTGTGTCGTCATAAAGACCACGCCTTGTTTGAAGAATCGGACATTTTAAAAAATTAATTAAAAAATAACTGTTGGGAAGATAAAAGTTGTTTCTGAGACCATGTTATTATTATTATTTTTTCTTTTGCTTATTCTATCAATTTCAGTGACAAAAAGTACTATTTTTGACTGAAGGGAACCACCCCATTATCATAATCTGGAAACGCGGTAGACAGCATTCGTAAGCATACAGCACGCCAGTGGAGTAGCTTGCCAAAGTTCACTTGTGACGTCATAAAGACCACGCCTTGTTTGAAAAATCGGACACTTTTTAAATTTATTAATCGTTTTGAAAATAAAAGATTTTCCTCGTTCCATGCTAAATTTTGTTTGCTCATTCTATCAACTTGAGTGATTAAAAGTAGTACTTTTGACTGATGGACACAACCTCATTGAAACAGATTTTGTAATACCGTTACGAAAATTGAAAGTTTTAGGTTCTTCAGCATGAACCTAAAATCCGAATCTACGCCGAAGTTAAAATCCAAAGTCCTCACTACGTTCGATGACGATCAAAATCAGAAAATCGATTAACATTTGCACTGGTCGACTATGCATTTTTTTTTTTTAAATGGGGTTGTTTCCTTCATCAAAATTAGTACTTTTAGTCACTGAAATTGATAGAATAAGCAAAATAATAATAATAATAATAATAATAATAATAATAATAACCTGAACCCAGAAAATTCTTCCTTTTTCCCTACAGTTATTTTTTAATTAATTTTTTAAATTGTCCGATTTTTCAAAAAAGGCGTGGTCTAGATGACGTCACAAATGATGCTTTTAGGCGCATCTTTGTACCGCGTTTCCACGTTATGATAATCAAGCAGCGAATTACAATTGCGCTCTACGCTTGCTATCAACCACATCGTTGCCAATACACGTGAGTAAAGATGCGAATTAAATATTTTTCTCTGTGAATGGCAACACAGAATGGCATTTCATCATTTGTGATGTCATCGGACAGAAGCATAAACATTGAAAGCGCGCCGATTCAAGTAATTTTTTCAAAATATAAAACTTAAACAAAATATTTAAATAAATAATAGTTTAAAAAACTAAAAAACACGCTTTCGTAGCAAAATGAACTAAAAAGTGAAAAATAATCTTTGGATGATAGTAGTTGACCAATCACTTAATTTTAATGCAATACAAAAAACCGTGGGGTGCTGTCTACTTACATTTTTGCTTGGACAACAAATGGAAGAAATTCAAGACAACTGATAAGAAGCCCCCCACGCTTTTTTGTATTACATTAAAATTAAGCGATTGGTCAACTACTATCATCCAAAGATTATTTTTCACTTTTTAGTTCATTTTGCTACGAAAGCGTGTTTTTTAGTTTTTTAAACTATTATTTTATTTTCTTCTTTTTAGTTTAACTTGTTTTACAAAAAAATATTCATTTCAACGTTGTTCAAATCTTTTATATTCATGAAATGTTCCCAAAAAAAGCGACTAAAGGTCTCGGGTGGCATTTGAAGCGTGGTCTCTCGAACTCCCAAAAGAGTAACAGTACCCCTTAAAGTGTAATAGCCGAGCTCTAAAAACATTCAACTTCACTGATAAATTGCCTGTGGAGTAATTGTCTAATACAGCTAATCCATCTGAGTCATCGATGTATGTGTGCGGAAATCATATCTACATTATACTTTGAAAATTTGAGATGCATTTGAATAAAAGTTTCGTTCAACAATGGTCTGATCAGCAATGAATTTCCAACTGAAGGCTCACCTAAATTTTGGCATGAAATTAGTTAAAAACAATTATATTTCATGTTCTAATTACCTTGGAACATTGGAACAAATTTTGTCAGATGCAGAAAAATTAAAGGTTTTTGTAGATATTTTAAAACAATTTTTGCGAGCCTTTTTTAATGTATTTTTTTTTAATTTTTTTCTTTTTCACATTGTTATGCCAAAATATTGATTAAAATTGGAGGAAACTAACAATTAAATGAGTTAATTAATTAATTTGACTATAGAATATTGCATTGTCATCGGGTCTGAGGTCGCGTGACAAATTTCAAAAGAATTCGATCGCAGGAAGTGGGCGAAATTTGAGCTGCAAGATTCCGTTACAAGATACATACATACATACATACATACATACATACTGGTGAAGCTAATAAAAGCGTGTTAAAAATGGTCATATCCTATGTTTTTAAGAATGCTCTTTCAGAAAAAAATTATTTTAAAATTTTGGAAACGACCCCATTCTATTCAAGAGTTTTTAAACTAAAAACGAATGAATAACCATTTCTCTTCTTTTGAAGGACAGAGTTGTGGAATTTGACGAATGGTTGAAATTCTTTCACAATATGGGTCAACAAACCAAGACCCATAAGGAGTTACCAGACTTTTTACAGAATTATCTTCAATTGTTCTTTTTCATAATGGACACTAACAGTAAGTTTCGCATTATATATAATTATTGTTACTGATACTTGTTATTATCTCCCAGTGGCGGCATTTCAGCATTTCATTTGGGGGGTCGAGTTTCTTAAATATGTATTACCACAGTGTGGTACCAAACACACATAAGCCAACAGGAAGTGGTCATAAAATCAGTTTAATATAGATAAAAATTAGTGTTCAGAAACAATTAAAATTTTGATTCATTTTCTAATAAGTTATTATGCAAAACATCTCGATACTAAAGTTTTTATAGCTTTTGGAAAAGTTTTAATGCATGATTTTTGGAATTCTAAAGAGCAGGGAATCGTGTTACTAATCAATCAGTGCCCAGTGTCGTGCTGTTTTGTCGGTACAGCTAAATAGAAAAGGTTTGTTTTTTTTTTTGCCCATTGTGCTCCGAAAACAACCCCCTGAGAAATAAAAAAATCTTTCTCTACTATCTAAGCTGATTTGAATAGTTAAAAAATAATTGAAGTAACTAAGTTATGTATGAAAACACTTTTCATATATTGCTCTTTAAAATTACCCAAGCAACTTCAAACTTTGTGAGGAGCTTAATTTTTCATCATTGAATAATCTAGTCTCGTCGGCAGTCTCAACTTCAGTGAGATGTTATCTGCCTCCAGGTCTGTTCTTCACTATTCCAGACTGACGAAACTGCTGTCTCCGGATGTGATAACTGGTCTGCCGGTATATTGCTTGTAATTTTTCTTGCCTCATGCTAAAATTTTACTCATAATTAAAACATTTTATTTTACGTTTTCAAAATCCAATCCAAATAATATAGAGCCAACCATACAGAAAAATAATTATCATCAAATCTTGTGTTAATTTCATTCAAACTGAATCTATTACATTATACAAACTATTAAAAAATCACTGTTTGACTTCACAACATCATGTGGTTTTTTGTCACTTTTTTTTTCGCTTTTTTAAAATCGGCACTAAGGAAGAGTTTTTTTTTTTTTTTTTTTTTAAGTTTCACGCTTGATTGAAATATACATCTATGTAAAATCTATTTTCAGTTTCAATTGTAGATTGAACTATGGTAGTATGGTGCACAACAGATCAATTGTAGATTGAACTGTGGATTGAATACTCCAAAAATTAAGGGTAGCGGAGTAAAGAGTTTTGATAGAGTAAAGCATTTTTCAAAAACTTTCCTCAATACAAACAAATTGAATAAAAATTCAAACGAAGTCATACATGCTAAAAGGCATGAGCTTTTTCACCATTGGAACAATCATTTCGCAAAAATTCTTCCAGTCGTCAAATCATTGCTTTGAAGTCATAGAGAAATGTTTTTACGGTTTTAACTTTTGAATACCATCTTGTGTCACTCCAAGATTACATAATTATAGAACCCCATAAAAGGTATTTGTTGAGATGTTTTTATTAATTGAATAATCAAATGCATTTTTAAGAAGTTTCTATGAAAGCATTATAATGTATTGAGCAGCTGAAACGTGTTTCTAGCAGAAGAAAGCGATGAACACTCATTAAATAAATATACACTTCAAAAGTGAGCGTAAAAGTGAATGTAAAATATCAAGGAATCTTCTTGTGAAAACCACGTAGCCATATCACTTTGCACGAGTCTCTCATATTGGACATACCATCGTTACACTGGGCACACAAGTATGAAATATTTAGCCTATATGAGGAAATGTCTTCGTCAGTTGAAATTAACCATGTTTCTCTATCAGTTTTCTATGTTCTGAAAAGGCCGGAAAATGCTTGATAAATTTCTAAATCTACTTCCAAATAACGAAAAACACTTTTTCTAGTCTAAGAATGTGTCGAGTTTCATCAAATAGTTACTGAGAACCAGCGAGATTTTTTTTTAAGGAACATTATTTCCAACTTTCATAAATTGAATTCACCCATTTTCTATCATTCTGCTCAAAACATTTGGGGGTGCGACCGCCCCCTCTTGACCCCCCTATTTGCCGCCCCTGTTATCTTCATTGCAGAGAACATAATTTCTCTCCAACTGCACAGTTACAGAGAAAAAGTGAAAATGAAGTGAAATGGGGGAAATAAGCATTTCTTCCACTGCCTCGAAATTTCCGCAAATTTACATCCCTTGTCAAAACACTATTAATCCTGTACATTTAAAAACAGCCCAGATTGATTTATTTTTGTTTATTTATTTGTAATTTCTATTTTCGTTTCTCGAATTTTAAACTTGGGTCAGGGTATTAAAAATACTCTGGAATGAGTTATTTCTGTGGCCCCGATTTTTTAGGCTCCCCACCCCTCTCTAAGCGCACACAGTGAAACACTTGTGTCACACAAGTAACCTTACCAAAAAACAAGAAACGAGTCACCATAGAACATAAACTATATATAAGTCCGCATATTAGTCTGTTATAGCACTAATTGCCAAAACATGCTTTTTCGTTTTCCAACAGGAGAGGGTAGCCCTCCAATATTTAACAGAAATTCGCCTCCTCAATAATAATATTTCCTCAATTACACTCTATAACAAAAAAATCGACGCACCAAGAAGCAATCATCCGATTGCTTTGAAATTTTGTATACATGAATGTTTTGATCTGATATGCAAATGATTAAAATTTGGTGTCCAATGACTGAATAGTTCTCCAGCGCATCGAAACTGCGCTAATGTATATAAAGAGCAGTTCTACAACAGTTGTTACAACTTTCGGTTTGATTGTGATTCAGATTACCTTTCAACAACTTAAAAATGCCTCGCCGCGTTCTTCCTGCTCATTACGAGCAACTATCAGAGTTTAAAAGAGGTCGTATGATTGGATTGAAAGAGGCCGGTTGATCAAATGGGAGAATCGCTCGTCATTTTAGTCGAAGCGATGCGACGATTCGAAGATGCTGGCAAGGATGAGTGGAAAATGGCAGAGTTCAGCGTCAGGATGGTAGCGGTTGACTTAGCGTCACAACAGATAGTGATGACAGAGTGATTGTCCGATCAGCTGTCACAGCGCTTTCTTCATCTCTATGAACTATCAGACATTCAACCCCAAACACCAGTGTCCATCATGACCATTTACAGACGATTGGGACAACGAAATCTGCGCTCGCGCCGACCGTTACGCCACCTGCCGCTGACGCCTACACACTGCCGAGACAGATTACAGTGGTGCATGACTCGATCAGGTTGGAATGGTGTCGACTGAGGACGTATAGTCTTCAGCGACGAATCCCGCTTCCAACTGTGTCATGATGATCATCGAAGACGTGTTTGGAGACACCCAGGGCAGAGGGGGGGAACCTGGTTTCACTTTTGCACGCCACACTGGCCCCCAACAAGGCATTATGGTCTGGGGTGCCATTTCGTTTGATGACTAGACCCCTTTGGTCGTAATTAGAGCTTACTGCACAGTGGTACGTCGACGACATCCTAAGACCTGTTATGCTGCTGTTCCTTTTGCAGTACTCGCGGCTGGTTTTCAGCAGGACAACGCCAGATAACATACATTGAAGTCAAGGCATGGTATATTCAGTAAGATACCGGGGCCCATTAGCCAGGGCTAAGGCAGAAATACATGAAATACACCGCCATTCTGTTTATTTTTATCTGTGAAAGATTTTTTTTTTTTTTTGGTACTGAGACAACGCTAATAAATAGGGTCTGGGAGATTGAGAATGGCTAATTTTTCTAACCATGGGTTCTCTTCGCAAAGGCGAGGTTTTTTGTCTGATTTTTTAAAAAAATATGTAATCTTTTATTGATCATTTCAAAATATTGTATTATGTTTTAATGCTGTTTGGAGTTGGAGCAATGAAGTTTGTTTGATTTTTCATCGTCTTTTACCTCAAATATGTATTTCAAAAATGAAAGTCCGGAATATTGGACACATCTTAATTTTTCATCTACAAACTTCAAATTTTGTCTATAAGATACTGATCACCGTAATACACTGACTACCGAATGAAAACATTTTTCGTCAAGTATTTCATAATTCTGACTAAAGGTGTTAAAAATAATATCTGTGATCATTTTAGAAGATGGCCTTTTCTGCATTAAGGATTACAAAAAATACCTCGGCAGCCATGATATGGATGTTACAAGAGCAAAAGAATGTTTCGAAACTATGCTAATCGTAAGTAAATTCTATCTTCTACTCAGTTTTTTTATTTGAATTTAATTCAGTTTCATGTTGATTTTATCTTTTCATGGAATTCTTTGATCGTCTTCAACGAATTCAGATGAGCTATTTTGATTTTGATTCATTAGGAGCAATTATTGAGCAATCACGAATTTCTTCTTAAGCTCACTTGATCGAGGGTGATGTTGCTCTGATTTTTCAGATAGCTATGACGACGAGAATAGGTCTAGCTCAGTGGTTCCCAACCTTTTTTGGCCCATCGCCCCTTTCGAAAGTTAAATCACACCTATCGCCCCCCCCCCCCCCCCCCCACGTTCTTCCCTTAAAAACACAAATTAGATGGCGCTGATTTTAGCGAAGATTAATGTTACTGAACGCCTAATTTTAGTTTAAAGCTTCAAAAAGTGCATGATAAAGCAATAATTAGCTTTAAAACTGATTTTTTTTAATTCTTAACCCCTCCCCCTCCCAAAAAAGAAAGAAGGCAATTTGAAGCGCTTTAATTAACCAACGTCATTTACATATTTAGCAAAAGTAAGAATACTACATTTTTCAGTAGCATGCTTTTTTTTAAATTAAAATCCGGAAAAAATTGAATATTTTAACTGTTAAGATTATTTTTTTTTTTTTTTACATTTTCAATGGGCTGCCTTGTACTTGATGGAACTCCGTTAAAGCTTTGATGTTTGGTTTTATATTAGTGAGATTTAATCTGAGGTCCCCTTTGAGGCAGATGTCCAATCTATTTCTTTGCTTCGTGAGAAGATGACAGAGCTAAATCCTCTTTCAACTAAATATATTGAGGGGAATGAGATGAGGAGCTGTTCAACTTTTTTCCAAAGTTGTGGGTAAGTACCCATAAACTTCACCCAGGCAAGTTCGTAACCGTATTGCTTGAAAGTAATTTTTGATTCACAATCAAATTTCAAATCCATAAACTATGTCTGCAAAGAGTTTTCCAGTTCATTTAATCTTCAAAACTAAATGGGTCTAAAATCCAGTGAGGAATTTGTAAGTTGGTCAAATCTGCAAACCTTGATTCCATGTTCTTTTTTAACTGATCAAGGTGATCAATAAAAATTAAAATTTTTTCCTCTGGAAGTTCATCATCCACGATTAAACGTTTTTTAGAGTCGGGAACAGGATAAATTCTTTACGGACATTATTTGCCTTGTGGATTTCGAATTTGGCAATTAATGCTGAAATTATGCTTTTGGCTTTGATGAGGTTCATCTTGTTTCCTTGAAGCTTAATGTTGACTTCGTTCATTTTTTCAAAAATAACTGTGAGATACGCAAGTTTCAATTTGCGCTCTTTCAAATTCTCACTTAAAGCAGGATCATGCAAGTCGAGAAACTCAGCTAGAGTCAAATAATTCAAAGAAACGGCGCAAACAGTTTCCTTTGGAAAACCACCTCACAGACGTATGTAAAAGCAAGCGTTCGAATTTTTCATCATTTTCATGGCAAAGCTCTCGAAACAGGCGAACATTGAGAGAATTAGCTTTGATCTTGTTAGTACCAGTAATGACTAATTGTAAGGTTTCGTGTAAAACACCACTTAATTTTTTTGCAGCCAAGTGTTGACGATGAATGACACAATGGATGGTAATCATTTCGGGCACTTCTTTTTTAAGGTGTGCAAGAAACCCAATATGACGACCTGCCATGGCAGGGGCACCATCTGCTGCGCAAGCACTTACATTTGTCAATGGAATTTCTATTTCTTCAAAATAATCATTCACCACTTTAAAAATCGACGATCCCTTTGTATCAGTAATCAAAGTTCTGGAGAACAACATTTCCTCAGTTATCTCTTTCAGTTCATTAATAAACCTCACGTAAGCTAATAAAATAGCTCTGTTATCTGTCACAGTTGATTCATCAATCTGTAGTGCAAATTTACTTTGTTTCAAAACATTTATGAGTTTGCACTCAACGTCAGCAGGCTTTTCATCTATTCTCCTGGAAACTGTTGTTACTCAGGAGGAGAGATTGACTTATCTTTTTACTGAAGCCCTCAGCAAGCAAAATTTCAACTATTTTTTGGGCAGCCGGTAGAATAAGATTTTCACCAATCGTATGAGGCTTACCACACTTTGCTATTAAAAGAGACACTTCGCAAGAAGCAAGAAGCCCTTTGTCAAGATCTGTTGCTTGTCTTCTAAGTAATTCACCCACCTTTGGCCGATTATCCACTTTTGTTTTGAGGTCTTGAAAATAACTAAGAGGTTTATTTACTTTGTCACTATGTACTCTTGACAAATGCTCTTTCATTCACGAGGGCTTCATCGCTTCATTGCTAGAAAATATTTTATCGCACAAAAGACGATGCGGAAACTGCACATTTTGCGGCGACGTGACAAAACCAAATTTTAAATACTCTGCTGAATACTGCCGGCACGTTTTTTTCGAATTCATATCGAACTTCCACACTACAAAACAGGCACAATTAAACATAAATTCACTAAATTAAATCAAATAATAGAAACTACGTAAGGAGGTTTATGCGCTGATTGCAAGATTTTGAATGACAACTGATAAGTAAATGCAAAAATCCATTCCTACACATATCCATCCACCTTTCAGGCGTTAAATATATTGTAACGGATTCGGTGCGACTTCCACTTTCTTGAAATGAAGACACAGTTCTTGACAAAAACACAGGAAATTTATTTACACTATGTACAGGAAAGATCGTCAACAACTGCTAAATTATTCATCAGCAATTAAGCAATTATCACACAACACCGTAAACTCAACGTTTACACACGTATTTACTTCCAAATACGAAAACAACACAGCGAAATGCCTCGCAATAAACAGAGCAAAAATGCTCTCCGTTCGAAATCTCAAACGAAACTAACTGTTTATCCATCGCTAACGGCTTAAATACACCGAAAAGAATTTTCTCAAATATTCCACACGCTTCTCGAAATGCGTTGACCGTTATCAAATTTTATCAATGAACAGAAAGGGAATAGGGGTCGTATATTTTAGCCATATGAAAAAGGGGTTGTATATTCATTACGGGAAACTATTTACAGGTTACGTTACTACAATAATTACTATTTACAGGATTTGTAACATTGCCCCCTTCCTAAGGACTGCACGTTCCGGGCAGTACAATCCCCAGAAAGGGTGCCAAACTTCTATCACATGTTCACAAATATACACATTAATTAATAACTAACAGATACAGAAAATACAATAATAACAAGAAATATTACTAAACATTAAAAGCAAAAATTATCTACAACTTTTATGTTATCAACCATGGTTGTTTACGTAATACTCATGAACTATGGCCATAGTATGGGGCTAACCGATCATAATGTACAACCCTAGGTTTTGCATTAAGTGATTTTTGGATCCTCACTACGACGTCATTTAATCGGTTAACGACTTTGTAGGGTCCATCCCAATGCGACTGCAATTTGGGTGAAAGACCTTTCCGTCGGATGGGATTCCATAACCAAACCTTGTCGCCTTCGTTGAATTCATGTCCAGTAGACCTTGTGTCGTATCGGGTCTTCATCTTCTCCGCCGCGATGTTGATTCGCTCTCGTGCGAAGTTATGAACGTCTTCCAACCGGGCCTGGAGATCCTGGATGTACTCCTCAGGCGATAAAGGCGCATCCGGAGGACGACCGAAGACGAGATCACAAGGTAGCCGAAGCTCTCGTCCGAAGAGCATCTGAGATGGGGCATATCCGGTAGTCTCGTGGACAGCACTGCGGTAGGCCAGCAGGAACAAAGGTAGCTTCTTGTCCCAATCCTGTTGATTTCTGGATACCATAAGTGAGAGATTATTCAGGATTGTGCGGTTAAATCTCTCCACCATGCCGTCCGATTGTGGGTGTAGTGGTGTTGTCCTAGTTTTCTCAATTCCGAAAATTTGACATAGGCCCTTAAACACAGCAGAGATGAAATTCCTCCCTTGATCGAAATGAATCTGCAAAGGTGTTCCGTATCTCGAGATCCAATGTTGGACTAGAGTCTCTGCTACGGTAGTAGCCTCTTGATCTGGAATGGGATATGCTTCCGGCCATTTGGTGAAGTAGTCGATGGAAACAAGAATGTATTTGTTCCCATCAGCAGTTCTTGGTAGAGGACCCAGGATGTCGATCCCAATTCGTTCGAAAGGAGCTCCAACGTTGTACAGATGTAGCTTCCCTCTGCTTCTCTTCTTCGGTCCTTTACGAGCAGCACAGGCATCACAAGAATGGCACCACTTCTCCACGTCATCCTTCGCCTTGCTCCAGAAGAAGCGCTCCCGAACTTTATTGAGAGTTTTCAAGACACCAAAATGTCCTCCAGTCGCACTACTATGTATTTCTTTCAGAACATCTGAAATCCTGGATCGAGGAAGTAGTAACTGCCACCTAGATGTCTTGCCGTCGTCAGATTCCCATTTCCGGTGTAGCACGCCGTTCCGTAAATGGAGTGAGTTCCATAAAGCCCAGTATCTTTTTGTTGCAGGACTGAAGATGGAAACGTCCTGCCAGCTAGGGTGTCGACTGTCACTTTCCATGAACTCTAAAATTGGTTTTATGTCGGGGTCTTCAAGTTGATCTTTTCGAACTTGGTCATCACTCCATGGATCAGGTTCTGATGATGTTGGAGTCACTGTCACCTGATAGGCGGTAGGGCTAGTCGTTCCATACTGTTTCTCGATTCGGGAACAGTAGTGGCAGTTCTCAGGACAGGGTCTCCTTGATAAAGCGTCAGCATTACCGTGAGATAACCCTTTTCGATGCTTGATCTCCATGTCATATTCCTGGAGCCGCTGTATTCATCTGGCTATCTGGCCTTCCGGATTTTTGAAGTTCAAAAGCCAAGTTAATGAGGCATGATCTGTCCGAAGCAGAAATTTTCGGCCGTAGAGGTAATGATGGAAGTGTTCTACAGCTTTCACTATGGCCAGTAACTCCTTTCTGGTGACGCAGTAATTTCGCTCCGACTTTGATAAGCATTTGCTCCAGTAAGCGATGACATGTTCATTTCCGTCAATTTCTTGGGATAAAACAGCTCCAATGCCCTCGTGGCTCGCATCAGTGTCTAGGATGAAGGATTTTCCAGGCTGAGGGTAAGAGAGAATAGGCGTTGATGTTAAAGCCTCCTTCAGTCGTAGAAATGCATCTTCGCATTCTTTGGACCATTCAAACTTTTGCTTGCTCTCCGTCAGCTTATGCAAAGGTCGTGCAATGTTGGAAAAACCCTTCACAAACTTCCTGTAGTACGTGCAGAGCCCCAGGAAACTTCGCAGCTGATGGATGTTTTCGGGACGACTCCAACTCTTGACCGCAGATACCTTCTCTGGATCGGTTTGCACACCCTCAGAAGAGATGATGTGACCAAGATAGTTCACTTCCCGGCGGAACAAATTACATTTGGACGGACTTAACTTCAGATTGGCTTCCTTAAGCTTTTGCAGCACCTTCCTAAGATTTGCCAGATGTTCTTCGAAGCTGCGTCCCACGATGATGATATCGTCTAAGTAGACCAGACAGGATTCGTAAGAGAGTCCTCTTAACACTGTCTCCATAAGACGCTCGAACGTAGCTGGTGCATTGCAGAGGCCGAAGGGCATCACTTTGAACTGCCATAAGCCTTGTCCAGTTGTAAACGCTGTCTTCTCTCGGTCATCAGGGTGTATCTCAACCTGCCAGTAGCCGCTCTTCAAGTCCAGGGTCGAAAACCACTTGTGTCCGGAAAGAGTGTCCAAGGTGTCGTCTATCCGTGGAAGAGGGTAACTGTCTTTCTTGGTGATTTCATTCAGTCGTCGGTAATCGACACAAAATCTGGTGGAGCCATCTTTCTTTCGGACCAAGACGATGGGAGAGGCCCAAGGACTGGATGAAGGTTCGATTACATCATTCTCCTTCATCTCTTTCAGAAGGGTTTCAACCTCTTCCTTCTTAGCGAACGGAAGTCGTCTTGGATGCTGTTTAATAGGGGGGTGTTCTCCAGTGTAAATCCTATGCTGCGTTAAATTCGTACGGCCAACATCCTCCGATGTAGATGAAAACAGATGCTTGAAGTCGTCCACCATATGTTCCGCAGCAGTTCTTTGATCCTTCGATAAGGGTGCACTCCCAATTAACTTCAATGTCAAGGACTCAGAAGACACAGTCTCGGGGGAATTGATTCTTCTAATGATGCAGTTTACGGGAGTACAAGTTGCTAACACTTCGCCTTTCCGGATATTCCTTGGCCTTTCACTCACGTTGGCGACTCTCACAGGAATTACATCCTTAGAAAGGTCCACAAGCGTAGATGCTACCAGCACTCCTTTTAGGCTATTGCTTAGGTTAGGGTATTCAATGAGTCCAAATCGAAAACTATTGCTTTCTTCAAGGGAGCCAGGTATTAATGATTCTGACCTTGAGGGAATCGATAAATCTGTTTGAGCTATTATTTGATGAGCGGATTTTACATCACTCTCTGCAGGGAAAACGGCTATGTCTTCTCTCATCGAGTGCAGCTCATTAGTCTTGAAGTCGAGAGTGAAGTCATATTTCTTCAAAAAGTCCAATCCGAGAATGAAGGGGTCCGTGATATTAGCGACGAATGCCGTATGATGGTAGGTGGCATTCCCAAACACTATTTCCAAGTCCACTTTACCGTCAATCTCAATTTTGTCACCTGTCACAGTCTGGAGACTTACGCGTGGCGATGTCCACAGCAGTTTCAATCCGAATTCACGAGCCACATCTGTCCTAATGATTGTCACATTGGCTCCAGTGTCAACAATCAGTCTGCAGGGGTTCCCATTTACATGTGCGTAAATGAAAAGTCCATCACTGCCACTACTAGAAGAGGAAATCTGCAGAGCTTTAGTGGTGGTGATTTCCTTCCCTCGCGTAGCTTGGCGAGCCGGACAACTCCTTCGCAGGTGTCCTTCACTACCGCATTTCCAGCACTTCAGTGATTGTCCATTTTGGTCCTTGGGAGCCGAAGTCCTTTTGAGGATTCCTGCAATTTCTTTTATTTGCTTTTCCAGTTCAGCAAAGCGTGACGAAACCGGATCAGGCTCATCAGTTTTGACGCCGCGGATCGAATGGCGATCCTTGCGGGTTGCTTGCTGGGCGGCCTCCAACTTCATCGCATACACAACAGCAGAATTCAGGTCTTTGACATCCGCCATCCGTAGAGCTTTCTGGATTTCCGGATCTCGAACCCCGTCGATGTAGTAGTTGAGTGCCAGGTTGTCCCGAACATCCGCAGGACAGTCGCAAAAAGCAAGATGAGACAGTCTTTCGATGTCCGCCGCGAGCTCTTGCAGGGTTTCTCCGGTTCTCTGGAAACGGGACTTCAACTGGAGTCGGCTGAAATCTTCCTGGCACTTCTCACCGAAGCGAAGCTCCAACGCAGATGTGAGGGCGGCGAAATCCAGGCGCTGGCCGTCCGGAAGGTTCTGAAGAATGTCCGCTGCGTCACCTCTCAGGGATGCTGCAAGATGGCAGGCCTTGGTAGCAGAGTCCCATCCGTTCGCTTCCGCCACTATCATGAACTGAGTTTTGTAAACCTGCCACGAAGTTTTCCCATCAAATGTGGCAAGTTTAATGGACGGTCGAGCAACCGATGTGGGAGCGCCAAACTGTACAGAGCTGCTTTCCGCGGTCGCCAATCTCCTTTCCAGGTCTTTAAAGATGTCTTCTTTAAGTTGATGAAATTTTCTATCTTCTTCTTCCAGTTTATTTTCTACAGCATTGCATCGGCCTTCCACGGAACTTAATTTTTCTTCAAATTTCTCTTCGATAGCATCAACTCGATGCTCTATCTCATTAAATTTATTTTCCATCACAGTCTTTACCGAAGTAAGATCGTTTTTAATTTCCTCTTGGTTAGAAACTAGGTCATTTTTCAGCACCGTTAAATCACTTTTCAATTGGTTTTGATTAGCCGCCATATCATTTTTTAATTGTTCTTGATTAGCTGCCATATCATTTTTTAATTGTTCTTGATTAGCTGCCATATCATTTTTTAATTGTTCTTGATTAGCTGCCATATCATTTTTTAATTGTTCTTGATTAGCTGTAAAACTTGCAGTCAAGTCACTTTTTAATTGTTCTTGATTGGCTGTAAAACTTGCAGTCAAGTCACTTTTTAATTGTTCTTGATTAGCCGCCATATCACTCTTCACAGAGGTGATTGCGTCAAGAAGTTGTTTTAATTGTTCATCCATTGCGCGAGTAATCACCATAAAAATAAAGTCCTAATTCAAAAAAAGTCTTTATGAAAAAATGTCCAAAGTCACACTTACTCCAAGAAAGTCCAGAAGAAGCCCCACGTTGGGCGCCAATTGTAACGGATTCGGTGCGACTTCCACTTTCTTGAAATGAAGACACAGTTCTTGACAAAAACACAGGAAATTTATTTACACTATGTACAGGAAAGATCGTCAACAACTGCTAAATTATTCATCAGCAATTAAGCAATTATCACACAACACCGTAAACTCAACGTTTACACACGTATTTACTTCCAAATACGAAAACAACACAGCGAAATGCCTCGCAATAAACAGAGCAAAAATGCTCTCCGTTCGAAATCTCAAACGAAACTAACTGTTTATCCATCGCTAACGGCTTAAATACACCGAAAAGAATTTTCCACAACATTCTTTCTGCTTCGAGAAATGCGTTGACCGTTATCAAATTTTATCAATGAACAGAAAGGGAATAGGGGTCGTATATTTTAGCCATATGAAAAAGGGGTTGTATATTCATTACGGGAAACTATTTACAGGTTACGTTACTACAATAATTACTATTTACAGGATTTGTAACAATATGCTGGCGCCAACGGTCAGACAGTACTTACAAGATTTTTTTTTTCTTCCTCGTGAAAACGGCAATAAAATATATTATTTTTCGCTTTTGGGATTTTTTTTTAATCCGAACAGATTTGATTGAGCTGTAAATCATACATGCCTTATTTTCTGGGAACGGCTTTCTTTGATTTGATATGTGCCATATGCTTGGTTCGGTATTACACAACATTGGTATTCTGAAAGATATTTCTGAATTGTGTACCGATTTGTTTTAATAAATATAGTTTTTGAAAGGTCAAGAATTTCCCATTACCAGGTATCCGAATACCGGTCGCCCCCCTATCGCTCCCTAGAAATTTATCGCCCCCGAGAAGAGTTCGATCGCCCCTTTGGGGGCGATCGCCCCCAGGTTGGGAATCACTGGTCTAGCTCAATGTTTTGATATTTATTAAGAGAACTAATTTTCCTTTCCATGGTTACAAATCGTTTGCGTCATTCCTCTTAAGCATCAACATGAAAATGAACTTAAAAAGCAAAAATTCATCAAAAAAAAAAAAAAAAAATCCAGATCCTAATCCGAATTATCAATTTTGGATCCCCGTTGCAGACGAACTAGGGCCTATGCAGTCAAACCGCTTTACCTGGGCTCATACCTAGTGGGAATGGACCTATATCTAGAATTTTGTCCAAATCCGTGACCCTCAAGGTCGTGCCCTTTGGTAGTCTGTTTTTTTTTCCCACTACTTTATTATTTCACAAGAACAAGACGAGAGAAAGAGGAAAATACACGATGTATTTTCTTAAGATGATGAAGTTGGGTCATTCCATGCAAAATGAGCAAATCAGCTGTGGCTGACATGTCACAGATTTCAATGAAAATTTTTATTTTGGTAAACCATGCATATCTATGAGGGAATGCAAAGTATGGAAGTTTACAAACTGTTTGTTGCTTTGTTATTGAAATTAGAAGTTGATGCTCACGCTAAGCCTAAATTTTTAGAGTTCATTGCTGCCAGTTTGTGACTCAATAACTCCATAAGTTACATATTCTTTTTAGCATAGTTCCAGTGATTAGTTTTTGTCGTATTTCATTTTGTGTTTCCGTCCCCTACGTGAGTTATTCCCCTTTGAAATGAGTAAAATTTTTACATTTGGTCTTGAACTTTAACCAGTTGCCATTATTTTAATTATTAACTTACAGCTACGTAACTCAGCATGTAAGACTATCAACTTATGCACTTTAACATCAAAGCGTTAAATTAACTGTCATAAATGTAATTCAAATAGATTTCGGCCAAAATGCAAAGGTCTAAAAGTCCCATTTTTGACTACGAAAATCACTTTTGATGACCTCTAAAAAATCAAAGGTCCAGTTGAGCGAAAAAATAAAAGTGGCTTTAAACAGCTTTCATATGCAGCTTTTAAGAATATGAATTTCAAAAAAAAATTAAATGTTCGAGCGCACCCATCCGTCGAACCTGTATAAATTGTCCCATAAAACAAAAAAAAGCTATTTTTCTGAATTTCATTTTACGTTTAGAAATCAAAAACCTATTTCGAGTTTCTTCAAGGAAATAGTAGAAACACAGCTCTATATTCTTGTAAAATTTTAAAGTTGTCTGAATTTTCCCTCATTTGAATTTTTGTGTGTATGTGAAGATGAAAATCATCATTTTACAAGATGTCACAACTTATTTTGAAGACAAAGGAGTTAAAATACAACTTCAAAAGTAAGATATTTCTTTTATGATACTTAGCACATTATTGGGTATTAATTTCATCAAAGATATGCACTCCTTAAAGATTGAGATTAAAAAATAAAATGCTTAATGAGAAAATGGAAATATTTTCAGTTTTTGAAACTCGGCTAAAAGTTAACTATAATAACTTTAAAAAATTTACTGATATCAGATTAATTATCCTACTCCATAGACTGCAACAACATATAACTTTTATGTTTTCATTAAATAGTTAATAAGATACAAGCCTTCAAATTGCAACATTTATCATTTATGAGAATGTTGTTCAATTTGACCAATTTTCTATCGCATGTAACTATTCAAAGAAAAAATTTTAAGCAAAAATATTTTAGATATTTTTATATAGGCATAAAAGGAACCTATATACCAAATTTCATAAAAATCTGTTACCATGCGGCCACCACTTTTTTGCGAATTTTGCTCATTTCGTATGGAATGACCAAGTTATGAGTACGGACTTCACTAATTATTTTTGTCACTTCGTTATATTAGTTTTACTTCCTCCTACAAGAAAGGAAGCATTGTATTCGCGTTTTCACTCAAAAATCGACCTTAATTTCCATTTTGCTTACCACTGAATGAATGTTGAGTTTATTTTTTGAATCAATCCCCCGTGGATAAGTGTGGCCTAAGAACGTATAGACACGCAAAATATCCATTTTGACGATTCCCGAGTTAATTACGACGAGTTTTCTCATGACGTCTGTATATACATATGTATGTCGCATAACTCAAGAACGGTATGTCTTAGAAAGTTGAAATTTGGTACGTAGATTCCTAGTGGGTCTAGTTGTGCACCTCCCCTTTTGGTTGTATTCAGGTGTTTCTAAATGGGTCTTTTGCCCCTTTTTTGGGGGAAATCATTGTTAATTTCGATGTAAACTCAAGTGGTGTTATAATTTGGCGGACACTTGGCGATATATCGCCAGTCTTTTGGTCGCCAACTTAGCGACAAATTTGGCGGATTTTCTTTTTTTTTTTAAAATCTGGTTTCAATTTGGCCATTGTTGGTGATATTTAGAGAGTAAACTATTGAATCACATTAAAATTGCCAATAACAGGAAAATGACATTAAATTAGAGTAAAAGGAAGTCATGTGATGCACACAATCAGCTCGTTTATTATTATAAAGCAGTTTGAAACGAATCTGTTTCACTTGATATGCATTTTCATCGCTCTAAATTAGTCTTTCAATAATCGATTCAAATGTACGGGTGCAAATTAGCCATAATAACGGTATCTTTATTATCGCATCCTAATTACCATTTGATTTCATTTTATGGATATGTCTCTTTTCACCTAATCAAAAAAATCACCAGTCATAACATGACTGATAAAAGTTAAACAACATCGGGAGACATGAAATATATGACACAACTTTAATTGTCAACAAAATAACCAAGCACGTTGAACAATTCATCATATTGCTTGATAAGCTTCAAAAAGTCCTTCAGGAAAACATCAGGGCTTTGTATACAGACGAAGTGTTGAACGGCTGGGAGCCAAAGTGATACAGCGGCCTGGCGTTCTGATGTTGGATGACAATGCTACACAACACTCGGCAACGGCAGACCATACTGCAACTCTTGGATGAGAGCGCCTACACCATCCACCATAGTCTTCATCTCGCACAAAGTGGCTTCCATCTGTTTCCGACTTTGACGAAGAATCTCGGCGGAAGACGACTTTGTGGGGTCGACAGGAAGCTGGAAGCTGTGCTGAAGTCAATCTTCCTTATGGAAAACCCTGGGTTTTTTACTGCTTCCAAGCAGTACGACAGATGTCTCAATGTCCTTGGTACGAAAATAAAGTTAAGTCTTTCCCTTAATGCATCATTCAATTTTTTGATTTTCATACAAAACTCTGACCATAGTCAACAGGGGAAACTTATTTTCTGAATCTCTCGCGTTTGTATGTACAGTGAAACCTGTGTAAGTTGAACACTTGCGGTGCAGTACTTTAGTGATCAACTTAGACAGGTGGCCAACTTACAAAGGGTTTGTTATATGATTCCCAGCAAAATTTGGTGCATATTGGTGGTCAATATACACAGGTGATCAATTTATAAAGGTAGTCAACTTTACAGTTTTTACTGTATTAGGCTTGGGTATGTGTGTATGTATTAATATTTCGTTTTCCTTTACCCACAGGATGAAGATCGAGCCAACGGTAATGCAATGACATCTGACCGCTTCCGGGAGCTAGTTTACGACTTTTGGGTATCTCAAAATGACGACAGTCCCGGAAAATACATCTGTGGAACTTTCGACTCCGCACTTTTGCAAGAGTTGGAAAGCATGAACAAGACAAGAAGCTAATGTCCAGTCGCATTTGTTTATTACCTTTTGATAAGACATACAGCAGGAGGCCGAATACTCGAACCTGTCGGACAAACGGCAATCGCACTGGTTCGGATGAGCAAAAGTTCGGATTATTGAACTGGCAATTAAAGGACGTTAATAAATTTATTAAAACTGTTAAAGATACTGTCGCAAAAGGACTATAAAGATAAAATCGCGAAAAATCTTTATTCGAAAGTTTTAAACGTTTGGCGACTCTATCGATGGCAATCCATCGCATGTTTGGCAAAGTTTTGATTTTGACGAAAATGGTCAACAGAATAATGTGTAAAGTACCCTGGTGAAATAAATTTTCTTTTTACTTCTCGCAACGTTTACAAATCGGGGCATAATTTTTTAAAACATTTACTTGCTACACCCAAAGAGAGAGATTGGATAAACAGGAAATTCATTTTGTTGAAATTCGGATAATTGGGGCTCTGGTGTACTATTTTCATTGATTCCGAAATCGAAACAATGAATGATGCCAATTTCCCAAAGATCGTGACAGCAACAAAATCTTTGTTGCTGGCTTTCAACACATGCAATTGTTTCTACATAATTTTATGTTTAACTAGTTGTACAGTCGCTTACTTATTGGAATTTTTTTTGTTCCATCGTTAGAAATAACAATGTCCCTAAGGAGTATGATTGGTTGATTGCGGAAAATGGAAGGTGATTCTGGTTGGTGTATTCATAGCAACAGCGACGACAACTTATTTTGTAAATGTCGATGTAAAACAAGCATTACAGCAAAAATGAGTAGAAATTATGATAGTCTAGATATTTTTGTCTGCACAATGACTGCATGAACTGTACTCTTTGCTGAAACAATTTCATTAACATTAAATTTTATTTTAAGTTGTAAATGAAACTCCCTGTGCTCGTTTTATTATAAGTCGATTTGAACCAGTATTGTTCGACCTCATTTCATACAAGATTTCAAGGTAAGGAATTGATTTACCTGCAATCTTCTTCTTACTTTAATTTAATATTGTTATCTATCTTTTAGACATCATCTGGCATTTAAGCATAATTCGTAATCTCCATACATTTGGATATCTTACCTACTACCAAACCTGACCTGCAAACCAAACCTAGTATTTGAAAGAGTAGGAGTTGTTAAATGTTCTCGGTCCGAAGCATCGATTTCAGAACAATAGGGAAGTTGCAACCTATTAAATGTTCATATTTTGGCTATTGGATATTGTTAATTGACTCTCAAAACTAAAAAACTCACCATCGCCGAATTTTAAAACACCGTGGTTGATTTTTAATGAATTTTTAAAAATCCACGCTCAAAAGTGCGCTTTTCTGAAACGTCAGGAGCCTACGTCACAGGAAGCGAATGGGCAGCCTTCCGCCAAAGATCCCTTGTTTTCGCTACGGACATTTTGAGCGCGCTGATATTTTTATTTTTTAGAAATTCAATAATCCTTTTGAACACACTATGGAGACTGGATTCGTTAAAGCACAATCTGAATAATCTTCCTCATGTAATATCAATGATGATATTCGAATATTTCCGAGAGGATGAGAGGTTTAATGTTCCAGAAACGCGAGGAGATGGGCCTTTTACGTTTCGTCTTCGAAATCGAATGCGTGACCTTCGGCTTCTCCCCTATCGGAAGAGCGCATGACGTCACTTCCTATGCCATTTGACGTCACAAGCGCTTGAACTTTAAAAATTAATTTAAAAAAAAAAACTACTCATCGTATCGCAAAAATTTTTTCACCTATGATGTTCATACATGTTACTCTATCATATAAAATTGAAAACTTCCCTATTTCACCGTGTAACATCCAGCATGTTTTCTTCCCCCAGGAAACATTTTACTTTCAGCCAATTCTCTGCATTATCTTTGGCATGCAACCGATGCCAAGAAGAGGCAGACTGAAGATTCAGAGATTGGGGGCTTGAGTTGAATGTACTGATTTTTAAATAATAGATTTGAAGTTCAACATTTTTTAATCATTTCGATGCCCTTAAAAAATCGAGGGCCCAAAGCCACAGCTTGTTGAACTGTTTGGCAAACAGCTCCAAACCAACATGATGGAGAAAAGGTTTACCTCCAGTGCGAGCAGTGGCGGATCAAGAAGCTCCTGTTGGGAGGGGTGATTGAGTAATACATTATGGGAGGGGGAGAGGGGACTAATGAAAATAAATTTTTTTAAAAGTTTAAAAAACGAAGCATGATGTTTTTTTTTTTCTTTCGAATAATGAAAATTGTTCAAAGAGTTTGAATGAAAGTAAGTGTTCGAGTACCAAGAATAAAAAATTGAAAAAAAAAAAAAAAAAAAAATCTACTAATATTCTGGATCTATTATCCAAATTAAATCCTTCAACTTTCGATTCGTTTGAGGACTTGTGAACTATTTTCAGTAGCCATTTGAGGTCCTCAATTGTACTTTTTTTCCTTGTAAAAAAAATGTTGCAGCACTGTCAAAAATGAAACGCTCAATTTTGACGATTCGGCAATCCTCGAGCACTATTTCGTTCTTTTCGACGATCCTTTCGTCACCGAATCACGTGATATTTGACAAAACCAGAAATCTCAATTTTTCACGAAATTATTTCGTCCCGATTTCGTCACATTGCAGTGCATTCTGGGAGTTTTCGTTTCAATTTTGTACTTGCTCGTTAAATTATCTTACCTCAATTTATTCTAAAGGATTCATAAAAAAGGTTAGTATTTATTGAAATTTTTATGAGCAATGTGCCTTCTTTTATGTATTGTCACATTTTTGTTTAGTGTTGTGTTTATAGTTGTATTTAAAACACATTAAAATTGAAAACGAACGGTTTGATTAGGTTTAGAATTCTGTGTGTTAACTTTGAGTTACCTCCACGTTAGGCTTAGCTAGCGTTGTTTTTTTTATTTGTAAAAGAAAATGTTGGTTCGTTGACGTTTGTTTCCAAAAGCGTACTTCCTTTATTTCGTTAAAAAATTACAAACATGACTAAAGAGTTTGTACGAATTTAAACTTCCAAAAAAAAAAAAAAAAAAAAAACCTCCCCCGTAGTTTAACTAACACAGATGATAAATACAGCGCATTTATAAAAAGCATAGAACTTCGAAGCTTTTAATTTCAACATGGAATATATTACATGGTTATGTGTTTTCATTCTTCTCCATGAATTTTACAAAAATAATTCTGTTAAACGAAGTGTATTCTTTAGTTTAATAGTTCAAATTTGTTTCATTCTGCATTTTTATCTGCTTAAACAAATACTATATACCAATCCCCCAATATGCTTACCAGCTTACCCCACGTTGTTTATATAATCTCTTGCCCTGCGGCAGATGTTTCTAGCAATAAGTGCTTATGTTCATTATTTGTGCAGCCTTTTTTTTTTTACTTGCATAAAACATGAAGTGAAGTAAATATCAATTTGTTAAAATCATTTTAAGATAGAGAAAATATTAATTTCCATAAAGAACTCTATCTTTGTGCTTGATATTTCATCAGAATATTTTCAATATTTTTTTTCAATTTTTCCGCAAATTAAAATAACTTATTGAAGTGAAGTTTTAATGTTTAACCTCGATTTAAAAAGAAAAAAAAAGATAGTATAGCATGTTTGAAAATTGTATTAACAATATTAAGCATTTTTTGTTGTTTATTTTCCCACTTCATGCACTAAATTTATAAGTTTTTCTATGTCAATTTGTGTTACATGATTTGTCATAATTATGAATTTTTCCATTATACATAGTTTCTACAGCTAAAATAAATGCAGCATTAATTTTATTGCCATATTTGCCGCCTCAAGATATTGTCAACAAAAAGTGAGAAATCACCGGTCTACATTAAATCAGACTAAGAAGTATTTTATAGATGAACTTCCAATAAATCCAAATCTTTTAGTTGGAGTTGTGATTTTGCTGGATATAAAGTAAAATGTCTTAAAATTTAACCGAACTTCAATTGAAAAATTGAAAGGATAATGAAAATATATGATAAGCTTTATATATGTAACAAGCTTTGCTCACCACACTAGTCCCTATTTTCATTATATACCTTTGAAAAAAAAATCCATTGATATCAGTCAATTAGTTCTCAAAACACAAACAAACAAGTAAATGCACTTTGTTATTGGGTTTTTCCTATCTTTGGCAGCTCTTCTCCCTTGGCGTTTTTTATTTACTGCATGAAAATTGCATATTTTAAAAATCAAATATGCTTAGTTAAAAGTGATACTCCCTACTTCTCCGACCCAAACTAGTAAGTAGAGCTACGTTTGAATATTTTTGTACTAGTGATTGATTCTGATGATTTTATGATTTTGTTCGAAAGATTTCAAGGTACTATACTATCAATTAACAACTTTACTTGGCAAGCATTCCCTCTTAAAATCATTACCAGCTGAGTTAAAAAAATCCGAAGTACACACGCGATTAAGCTACGCCCCATTTTGTAAGTACTCTACCCCCAGTATAGCAGAGAAATCAGTTTTTTTTTCTACTAAATCCCTATCCATCAGCTAGAAGGTAGCTTTATGTAATTACTAGTTAACTTATGAAATGGAGCGTGGCTTCGAGTGTTGGAGAATTGGATTTCTGACTATAATTTGATAGTGGTTTAAGGAGGTAAAGCTCGGTAATTAAATGTTGTTTATTGATAACATAGCACAATAAAATCTCTGAAAAAAGTGCAAATAAAATCATAATCACCAGTTTCAGTACTACTTAATTCATAAGTACTTTATTGGAACTAATTTGGGTGGGGGGGGGGGGGAGTACTTCAGAAAACATTCGTAAAGAAAACGGAACACGAAAATCGGAAAAAAAAACCGGTGTATTTTGGCTATCGGTTAAAATAAAAAATAAATTTAAAAAAATCACAGATCAACAATTTTCGCACTTTTGATTTTTTTATAGCTCAAAAAAATGAAAATTCACGACTTGATATGCAAAAGAATTAACTCGTTTAATGGCTAAATAATGCTGATTCTCGATAAATTGAAGAAACTCTAATTCTAGAATATTATTCAGAAATTAATTTCAGAAACTAACTGAGAGTCTAGCTGCCTAAATAAAAATTTTGTTCATCCGCTGTAAAAATAACTCATTCTTGCAATCTGCTTAAAAAAGCTGTCAGCATTGAAATAACCATATATTTTGGAAAATATGAAAATTAAATCAGATGCTTTTCAAAGTCACAAGCAAATCGTAGCTTTTTAACTTAAGAAAAAAAACTCAGATTTTTGAAAGAAATCGTGAAAACATGTTTTTTTTTTTTTTTCAGAAATAAAGTGCTGAATTTAATCGTAAAACTTTCCTCGAAATAGAAAAAAGATCTATGTGCATGAGGGCATACACCCATGGACTTAAACCTTTACTTATTATGCATATATTCTCTTTTTAAAACTTTTTTAGGATGGATACAACATCACGGAGATAATCGGAGCAAGGACAGGCGAAGACTTTTTCACAATTATAACAAGATTCTAAATGTTCGTATATTATACATTGATTTCATGTTACACATGTTTGGAAATAAAAATAAAAACTTTGGGGTAAAAAGCAAAGGTATATTTTTATAATTATTTAACAAACATTACACTAAATTAATTTTACCATAAGATTTATTTCACATCTGCATTTTTTTAAGATTTATATTTTCAAATACCTTTTGCAATTTTGGCAGAGAATTGTTTTCAAAGTATGAAGTATGAAATGCATGCAATAATAAAGTTCCTGTATTAAACATAAATTTGGCCAAATAAACATTCTACATACAAGCAAAATTAATAAAACAAATAATTAATTGGAAAAAGAAAAAGGTAAGCTTTTTCTTAAGATTATCTAATTTTATTTTCTGTATCTAATTTTAGAACAAATATGTACTAACTTAAAGTTGTCCGTTTTATTCCTTTTTCTTTGAAATTTGTGGTATAAGTTGGATAAAAAATCTTTCTTTTTTTTTTTTCTGGAATTTTTTCATGCGATGCAATGAAGAAGAAACTTCTCAGCAATTTCCTCCCGAGCATATATCGATCTAACTGTGCATAAAAGTGGCACATGATTTATTTTTCCAGAACCCAATGTCTGCTGAGGAAATAGCACTTTTATACTCCCAGTAGGGGCAGGGCGATGTGGGAATTTCTACATCGTGATGCATCGCCATCCTTACATCGCGATGTAGCGATGTAGTTCAAACAGTTTGAAATATTCTTTCTGCTTTAGGGGCACCCCCCTCCCCAATTAGGGGAGTTTTCCTTACAAAAATCTAGGCTTTTGTCAGATCTTTTTCTAATTTGGCACAAAGGTTCTTTAATCACATGGGGTAGTACCCCATATGAATACTACCCCATGGGAAACTATCCTATGTGGATTTCCTGCATCAAAGGATATCTGGGCCGAATCTGGAAAAGATCCGACGAAAACTGGATTTTTATAAGGAAAACTCCTATGGGGTTTGCCACACATAGCGGGACGAAAACTACACTATGAGAATTCCGAAACATCAAAAGACAAATGTACCAAATTTGGAACAGATCAGACAAAAACTGGTATCTTTTAAGACCCCCCCCCCCACACACGTGGTTTCCCACTCCATAGCGGGACGAAAACGGGAATTCCCGAGCGTCAAAGGACATCTGTGACAATTTTGGCAAAGACATGATAAAACTGGTTTTTTGAAAGAAAACCCCTCATTTGGTGGTTGTCCCCCATAGCGGGGCAAAAACTACCCTATGAGAATTCCTGAGCATCAATGAACGAACCTCTATATCAAATTTTGGAAAGATCCGACAAAAAATGAATTTTTTTCAAGGAAAACCCCCATCGGGATTCCCCCCCACCCCCCACCCATACATTGACGAAAGCTAACCTCCGTGAATTCCTGAGCATCAAAGAACCTCTATGGCAAATTTAGAAAAGATCGGACAAAAACTTTTTTTATATAAGGAGAACCCCTCAATGCGGGGTTGCTCCCCCCCCCATCATGGAGGTTTGAAAAGTACCATGTGTGAATTCCCGAGCATCAGAGGACGTCTTCCAAATTTGGAAAAGATATGATGAAAACTGTTTTTTTATAAGAACCCCTCCCGTATGGGGATTGCCCCCCATAGCGGAAAGAAAACCACCCTATGAGAATTCCTGGGCATCAAGTAATGAAACTCTGCCAAATTCGGAAAGATCCAACAAAAACTGGATTTTTTGTAAGAAAACTACCATAGGGGTTGCCCCCCCCCCCATAGAAGGCCGAAAACTACCCTGCGTGAATCCCCGTGCATCAAAGAGCCTATGTGTCAAATTTTGGAAAGATCCGACAAAAATTGGATTTTTTCAAGGATCCCCCCCCCTCCTCCCCTTATAAAGTGATGAAAACTACCCTGCGTGATTCTTGAGCATCTAAGAACCTCTGTGGAAAATTTAAAAAAGACCGGACAAAAACTTTTTTTTTAATACGGGGTACCCCCAATGCGGGGTTGTTTGCCCCCCCCCCCTTCACCCCCCACATAGAGGGACATAAACGACCTTGTGTGAATTCCCGAGCCTCCAATAACGAACCTCTGTGCCAAATTTGGAAAATATCCGACAAAAATTAGATTTTTTGAAGGAAAACCTCCATTATGGGAGATTTAATTATAGATACCATGGGGAGTTTAATCTGCAATGATTTGTTTTACCTTTTTTAAAAAGTTGTTTATTTGCATTTTTACATAAATAAAAATTTTCTTGACATATTTTATGTGTCTCTTTTTTTAACAATTACTTGTCTTTCTTTTATGGGGGGGGGGGAGGAGGCTGCAGGCCCGTTGTTTCAATTTTTTCCTAAATATGACAAAAAGTCTGTACTCAATAAAAATTTTACAGAAAACGAACTAAAACAACGGCCAGTCAAGTGTAAAAACATGAATGCTCAAAAATCAAGACGGAAGGGGGGAGGGGTCAATTGACCCCCTGACCCCGTAAATGACGGGCCTGTGAAAGTGATTATACGGAATAAAGTGGGAAACTACGGTGGTAAGATTCTGAAGTTAGGATTTGATCACACGCACACAAATCTTATAAAATACAGTCGAACCTCGTTATAACGAACTTAAAGAGAGAATTAAAATCGATTATTATAAAACGTGGTTCGCTTTATCCAAAAAACAATAAACAATACGACAAGGATTGCAAAAAAGTTCATTTCAGCAGTTATTTGTTTTAAGCGTGTTCGAATTAACAAGGTTCGACCGTATTCTCAAAAAAAAAAAAAAAAAAAAAAAAAAACTAATGTGCTCAAAGAAAAAAAAAAAAAAGGAAATAAATTTTCTTAAAAATTTACGAAATTAACGTCCTCATATATGACGAAATTAATTTGACGAAACTAATGCTCTCAAAACTAAGAAAATGATTGTTAATTTGACGAAACTAGAATGAAGAAATATTTCGTTACATTTGACGAAATTCGCATCCTCAAACCACTAACAAAAGCAGTTTCTTCAATTTGACGAAATGTTCGCTCGGAGCATATCCCTGGAAGTGGTTTCGTCAAAAATGAAGAAAATTTCGTCTAATTTGAAAGTCCATTTCTGAGAGTGAGTGTTCAAGATATTAATTTAATAATCTTTCTCTAACTGTTGGACAACAAGATAAAGCGACCGCCCAAAATCCCAGATCTGATTTCCCATTCGACTATTTGGTGGTTAATAAGAAAAAGAGTTCCCCCTCCGGAAAATTTTTGAAATTTAAGGGTATATTTTCAAAAAACAATTTGGTTTCTTGAAAGGAAAGGATGATATTCAGGAATTCTCCCACAATCGTTTTTCGATATCAGAGCTTCAAAAACGCAACTTTAGATATCTTTTAGTGATGCTAAAAACCAGGGGGTTCGGGGCTTTCCGCCGAAAAATTTTTGGAATTGATGGCTAAAAACGCAATTGTAGGCCATCTTTGATGACGCAGCAGAAGACATGGGGCTCAGAATTTTTCGATGTAGGAGATCCAAAAACGCTGTTTTAGACGATCTTTGAATGATGTTGAAAGATGAGAAAAGAAGGACGTGGGGGCTCCTCTCCGGAAATTTTCGAAATTAAAGTCCTGAAAACGCAGTCGTAAGCCATCTTTTATGACGTAGGGGGAAGGAACTGGGTTTGGAACTTTCCATCAGAAATTGTTCGAAATAGGTGCTTTGAAATGCGATGGTTGGCCAATGGCCATCTTTGGTAGCGTTAAAAAGGATGGGGTCAGGAGCTATCCCTCAAATTTTCGATATTGAAGCTTCAAAAACGTAATGTTAGTGGATCTTCATTGATGTTAGGAGAAGGGCTTGGGATTGGGGGTTCTCCCCCGGATTTTTTTTAGAATTGAAGTTCTAAAAACGTAATTGAAGGCCCTCAATAACGACATTTTCAAAATTGAAGCTCTAAAAATTCAAAATTTAGGCGACCTTCGATGACACTGGAGAGAAGGGGTTGAAGGACCCTCCGAAAAATTTCCAGGGAAGGCCCTGGAAAATTTTTAGAATTTAAGTCGTAAAAATACAGTTGTAGGTGATTTTTTGTGATGTGTTAGAGGGGGGGGGGGAGAGTTTGGTGACCTTTTCAGTGATTTTTTTTCCAATTTGAAAATGGGGGGGGGGGCGATTCCCCCCTCCCCCCCCCCTCCACCACTAAGGGCGAGTTACTCGTATCTTGAAGAAGTTCTTGCACAGTCAATGCCGGATCTCCAATTTTTCCGAGCTGGGGCAGAATTTTGAAACTGCTGTATTTGCCCCTCTCCATTCAAGCTTTTATATCAAATTTCAACGAAAAAAAACACAGTAATACAGTAAATTTCCCGTCCCCCTGAGACTGCCGCCTGGGGTAAGGAGCAACCACTGCGGTTCACACAACCCAGGACTTGCTCAACTTCCTGCTTTGTGCACATCACACATTTTTCAGCAAATTAATAGCACTGTGCATAGTGCTGTCTGATTCCATCATTGAATGTCCAGATTCTAGATATTTGTGTTCAATGTTTATTTTATACTATAGTTGGGGCAAACTCATCCTGGCAGCGTTATAATGCTGTGATTAGGATCCGAGTTGCTTTCAAAATTCCACCATGTTAGGTTTGCCCCAATAATAGGTTTTTTGAAAGAAACACATCAACAAACCACCCATATTCATGTTTTGATTTTGTCTAACAATTATTGTTTACAATGACAAAAAAAAAAAAAAAAAAAAAATGAATTTTGACATCTTGAATTCAAATTATGTTTTTCGCAATCACGAGTGTGTGTGTGTTTGTGTGTGGGGGGTATGAGTGTTTGTGTCTGCGTGCTGACATAAGTGTGTGGGTAGTTGTGTGTATGAATGTGTAGGGGGGTATGTGTATGTAGGCATATGTGTTTGTGTCTGTCTGTGTGCAGGCATGAATGTGTGGGTAGTTGTGTGCAGGGGCGGCAAATAGGGGGGTCAAGAGGGGGCGGTTGCACCCCCAAATTTTTCACTAAGAATAATAAAAAAAAAAGGGGTAAATTCAATTTAGATAATTTAGAAAATCATTTGCCTGCAATTTCAGAACAGAAAAAACTGATTGAGAATAATGGTTTGCCTTAACTAAAGAAGTAATCTTTTCATACGGATTAAATATTTAAAAATTGTGTAATCTATGTTATGATGGTGCATCTTGTATGAGATGTCCGTACAGTGTTGAAACTGCGCAATTTTGACACGTAAACTCCATATCATTTTACGTAAATTTAATGCTCATATTAACTTAATGTTTCGCTAGTAAGTGTTCATTGTTTCCCTGTACTTGAAACACATTTTAGCAACTCGATATATTATATTCTTTCATAGAAACTTTTTGAAAAGATATGCTCTTTTTAAAAAACTTCCCCCATCAAATGATACTTTCACATCAACAAATATATCTTCAGGCTCTTTACTTGACAATCTCTGAGTGACACAAATGATATTCAAGAGTTAAACCTATAAAAGCTCCCTGGAAGAATTACTGGAAAGTGATCTTCTCAATTATAGAAAATCTAATGTTATTTTGATATGTATGACTAATCAATTTTCTCAAGAAAATGAGACAGGATTTGATGAGATACAGTTCTCTTTGGTCTTAAATTCAATATTTTGTAAGTTGGTTATAGAAAACGGAAATGAAAATATTACACTTATACACTAGCGCAGCCAGAAATTCCTTCTGGAGGGTATTTTGGTAGGTATATTTTTTGGTTTTTTGTAGGTATATTTTCTGGAGGGTTTTTTTTTTTGGGATGAAAAATACGTTCTGAAGGGGATTTTTTTAAAAATCAAACAGCCCTTTCATATGCACAAACTGCTGCATTAGAATTTGCGTTTATGTTAAAACCAATGTCTCTGGGGGGTGTTTTCACCCCCCCCCTCGCTGCGTCACAACAATTACAAGAAAAATTCATAGCATGAGGGAAGAGTAATTGTTTTGTGAATTACGACTATACTTTTTAATGACGCAAAATAAATACTAGCCCATTTTAAAAAGCTTTCTTGGTTATTTCAAAGAAAAATATGAAGGAAGTGTGTTTTTTAACATAACTTTCTTGCTTCCATTGTTTTTGGTCTATTTCAATCTGGTTAGTCATTTTAAAGATGACTTTTGTGTCTCAGGAGGTTAGAGAATTACTTTTGAAGAGAAATGTGGCAAGCAAGACCTTCATCTTTAGCTATACTGGAAATAAAGCAAAACACTATTGAATAAATATAGTTCCAAAATTTTCTGTTCTTCCTGACCCCAAGAATATCAGACTAAAACTTTACTAAAAAATAAAAACTAGTACCGAAATATTTTGCGAGATAACTTGTCACAAAATAAATTTGAAGCTTTGTTCGCAAATATTTTAATTGTTCTTAACAAGCCTAATTATTCTTAACATTAAAACCATTTTATTATTCCTTCGTTAACCAATATGTATTTTATACCGTACTGAAGAAATTCATGCTCAAGAAACTCGACCCCCCAAACGAAATGCTGAAATGCCGCCCCTGGTTGTGTGTGTGTATGTCTTTGTGCATGTGTTTGTGGGTGTATGTGTGTGTAGGTGTATGTGTGTGCATGTGTTTGTGTGCGCGTGTGTGTAGGACATGTATGCAACCTGGAGATGGCTTTCGCTATAGGAGCAGCATCGTGAGGAGCCGGTCGACGGTGACGGTGCAGAGGGTGGCGGTGGGAAAATAAAATGATAGGACGCCAAAAAAAGTCAAGTGAGAGAATAACCAGGGGTGATTGTGACTCCATGAAAAAATACCTGAACTTTTTTCCAAGAAGAAAAAGTGTTTTGATAGGCATACATATACACATTACGTGTATGCACACATTATTTATATACATAATTATTTGTTGGGGCTAAAACTCGAAGTTTTAATTGGACTTAATATGTCCGTGTGCATGAAGAGAATTAAATTCTTTTAATTTTTCTCATTTCTAAAAATTTTTCAAAGAATGTTTTATTTTCCTCCATTGTATCTGAATCCTTAACCAGTTATTACATTCATTTTCTAAAAGTGCATAAATATTTCAGAATTAAATAGGTTTGGGGCAAAAGGGGCAGAATATATTATGATCACTGCGCAATAGGGCTAGGCGATATCCGAATTTTAATGCCACGATATATCGCTCTCCAAATATTGATATTTTCGATATATATAAGTCGTTAAATTCTACATTTAATGGGGGGGGGAGGGATTACATAAGCATCTACAACAGAGAAAAGCCATAGGCCATCTTGGTGAATAAATATTTTAGCAATTTAATCTAATAATATAGTTATAGCAAGGATTTTCATGTGTTTGTGTCGGGAGGGGGGGGGGGGGGTCATGAAGCAGATTATACCACAGAAACTTATGGAGAAATTAATTTAGAAGAATTTAAGTCTTTTTATTAGTTGGGGGCAATTCTTGAGGGAAAAGGGGGCTTGGTAAAATTGAGGGGTGCCATCGCAGTCGGGGGGAATGGGCAACCCTAGTTACATCATCTGCATATTAAGATATGCAACAGAGAAACGATATTAGACATCTTGAAAAGAAAATATTAAGGGGGAAAATATCAAGTAACGCTCCTTTCTCTTCTTATCTAGCCTTTATTCCATCTCTCAGCCGTTCTTCAATAATTACCATAGAGATTGCAAAACATGACGGTAGCTTACGCTTTATACCAAACGAAACGTCTTCAATTTGGACTTTCGGCGTTTCATTAAACATCGACCTAAATTTTACAAAAGTGGGTTTTTCTGAAAATATAGGATGGTTCCAGTATTTTCGAAGATGAAGATACCGGAAATCAAGATGTAAATACCGAAAATCCAGTAAAATACCGGAACACAATCACCCCTGGAATAAGCAATTCTATTTGCTCAAAAAAAAAAAAAAAAAAAAAAAAAAAAAAAAAAAAAAAAAAAAAAAAAAATAATTTGAATATTGACATCTTGAATTCAAATTATGTTTTTCGCAATCACAAGTGTGTGTATGTAGGCGTGTGTGTTTGTGTGTGTGGGTAGTTGTGTATATGAATGTGTGTATATGTGTGTGGGGGGGGGGGGTATGTGTGTGTAGGCATATGTGTTTGTGTCAGTGTGCAGGCATGAATGTGTGTGTGTATGCGCGTGTGTGTAGCTGCGTATGTATGCGCGTGTGTGTAGGACATGGATGCAACCTGGAGACGGCTTTCGCAGGCCGAGGACTGCTGATGGCCTTTGAAAAAAGTGAGAAAGGTGAAATTTGAAAACAAAGGTGACTAAAAGGTGACAAAAAAAGTAACTAAAAGGAGACCAAAAGCAATTTGTTAAGAACTCAAAAAACAGAAAAGGATTATCTCTTTTTACTGACTTTTACCAAAATAGCCAGGGCCTGATTAATGCACGGTCCAGCGGGTCAATGGACCTGGGCACCACAATTTTAGGGGCACAAAAATAGGGTAAATTTCGTTCTTTCTGCACTTTTTTTTGGAACTATAACTTCGAAAATGTACCGATTATCTTGCAAGAGGGGCACCAAATTTTACCTGGACCTGGGCACCACTTTGGCTTGATCGGGCCCTGAAAATAGCCTATATGCTTTTTGTAAAGATTTCTACAGTTTCACTTTCAATAGATGTTTTAATTTTTTTCCATTTTCTTAGTTTCTTCTTCACAATCCTTTCTTTTTTGCTCCTCTTTTTGCTTCTGTTTCAATTCCAAATCCTTTTTCCTTTTACATTCCTCCATGTATGTTGTGTAATTTGCATGTGCTTGTTGTGCACATTTAATCATTTCTGGACCAATTGGTAAAGAAAGCAAATGAGGATATTCTTTTTTACAGCGTCTTTAACCATAAGTATGCTGTTTAAAAATCTTTCAGTCCTTGCTGTCTTATTTTAACCAAAAAGAGGCTTTGAAATGGAAAATAATCTTTCAATGTCAGCATCACCGAGTGATAATGCAAGTAAAGCTTTTATCACCTTAGAAACATTGGGAAACTTTAGAACATTGGAAGTTGAGTCCTTTTTTGAAATGTGCTGCTGCCAGTAGATATCAATGGTTTTGTTTTTGGATGCTTCTTCATCTTTTTCCAGCTGCAAAAGTTTCCATTCATCTTGTAACCTATCGAGTGGAACATTAAAAGGCATGATTTTGGTAATCTTTATCAAATCCTTACAGCTTCTAGATTTACTTCTCTTTTGGATCCAAAAATTTGAAACTTTTCAGTAACCCGTTTGATATGCAACTTTTTTCTATTACATACTTGCATGCAGTCATACAATGCTTTTTAACACCTCTTAAAAACATAACCTTTTCATTCTCTTTGAGTTTTGACAGTTCATCTGTCACCTATCCACTAACAACGAGATCTTCAAGAGGTAGTCCGTTACCAACTGCAAACAGTTTATCCGTGTCTACGTTTGAAAAATCAACTTTCTTTATGACAGAGACTTTTATAACTCGAGCCATAAAAGTTTGAACAATGGTCTCTCTTTCTTGGTACAATTTGTGTATCATAGGCGCTTGGCATTGAAAGCGTTTCGTGAACTGCATAAACAAATCAGCAGATGAAAAGATAAAATGCAGCTCAGCTTTTATAGAAGGTCTTTTTAAAACATTTGCAACAACTTTATATGACCTGCATTGCATAGCTGAATTCTTTTTCAAAGGCACATGTTTAAAAAAATAATACTGAAGAGCATCCCACTGTTCCAGTAGTCTGTTTGCTGCAGGTCCAAGAGTAAGTCAATGGGTAGTTGTGTGTTTCAGGAACTTGTGATGAGGTGTATTTAGTTGAGCTTGCACTTCTTCGAAGGGAAGGGCCAACCATCAAAATAGCTATAAGTACTAAAAAGAAGTTCAGATGCTTCTTCACCTAAATACTGCAATGCTTTGACATACGCATTATGCATTGTATGAATACTGCAAGTACCAAAATTTATTAGGCTTTTTTCTCATGTCTCAAGGATAATAGTGTCAAACAACCTAAAAACCTTTTTATTAACATAAGGACCATCCAAAGGAAAGCATGAGACATTTATTCATGGATAATTACTCTCGGTAAGTGCTTCACATAGCTTCTCAATCGAAATTTCACCAACTGCCTTGCCCAAGAAGAAAGTTTTGAGATGCCTTGTTGTGATGCAACATTGGCTTTCAGACCAATATTTTGTTGTTCGTTGCAGTTCTTTTTTGTCTTTGACATTGGTAGTTTCATCAAAGCTCAAAGTATAATAGGATAAACATGCTTCTTTTAACATACATTCACGAAAATAAGGAGCAAGTCCACCTGTAGAAGGGATAGAAAGACTGGTTCTGCTCATAGGGTGCAACTGCAAGCGATAAAAAAAATTCCCCGATTTCCTGATAGCATATCTAGTTTTCTTAAACAACAACAAGGTGGGGGAGGGGCATATTTAAGGCTATTTTTTAAATTAATTTCACTGTTAAAGCTACCATTCAGATACTTTTCAAAGATTTAATTATTTAAAAAAGAAAATTCCTAAGACGCATTTCAAAAAAGGTGAGAAAGGTGACAAAAGTTGCAAAAGGTGACTAAAAGTAACCAAATTTTCAAAAGGTGACTGACTCCTCGGCCTGCTTTCGCTATAGGAGCAGCATCGTGAGGAGCCGGTCGACGGTGACAGGGTGCGGAGGATGGCGGTGGGAAAATAAAAAGATAGGACGTCAAAACAGTCAAGTGAGAACAATAAGCAATCGTGATTGCTCAAAAAAAAAAAAAAAAAAAAAAAAAAAAAAAAAAAAAAACCTTTATGGAATAGTGTCCCTCTCTCAAGTACAGTACTGATTATATATTTGGAAAACAATACTAAAACAACATATTTGTGTATAATCTTTTATTGAAACATATTCGTATATTAAAATACAATGATAAAGTTGTGAAAAATCTCTAGAGGAGACTACACTTTGTTTGTCTTTCTCATATCATCTCGATATGTTCACTTCCTTCTGATATGTTTCTACAGACACAATATTTAAAACTTTATGAACAACTAAATTTCTTCACACCTTTTTAAATTCAATTTCCAGAAATAAAATCAAACTTTAAAAAAAAAGTTAGATGATACCCTGTACTGAAAACATACTAGTTTGCTATTCTTATTTCTGAGCATTCAAGAATTGACCAATAAAAATAGTACTAATTTTAAAGATAAAGATTAGGGGGATACACTTGCCACCTGGTGACTAAAAAAAAAAAAAAGCTGAACACTAAAAAGATTAGTTACCTTCTCCATCCATTTTCCAAAAAAGTGGCGACCAGAAAATTTTCCCAAACTAGTTTTTGTTTCAACTTCGTATTTAGAATTTTTGAATTCTGAGATTAACGAAATGGAGAGTTAAGAATTAAGGATCCAACAGAACATGTTTATTTTATGTATTTAGGGTTAGTAATAATTGATGTCAAATGGTGCATAATTTTGTTAAATGAAATTGAAATATATTACAAAATTATATTTCAATTAAAAAGTAACTTTTTTCATCTCATAATTAATGTAATCTTAAGCAAAAAAAAAAAAAAGAAAAAAAAAAGAAACAATAATAGCATTTTTGTGCGTGTGCATAAAGTTTTAAACATTTACAGTTGTTTATAGCTAGATGCCATTTATACTTCCAAGATAATATAAAACTTCTAACAACGTAACAGCCTTTGACGCCTTACAAAATATTGAACAAAACAAATTTCAACTATGCAATACGTGAGACACATTCCAAACTTCTCATTTTCTTTTGATGAAATGAAAAAACAAGTACTGAAACATCAAAATATCAACAATAAAGAGAATACATATTCCATTTCATACAGAAAAGAAATATACAACATAGAAATATATAGAATTACCTGGATTAAAATATGACTTCTAGAATATCTGTATACAAAATAACAAAATTTATTGCTTTGGTGATTACTACACAAATGAAGACAAAACAATAACAACGTAGCTTCAAATCAGCACTGTAGCTGATAGATATATATATTTTGGCACACACAATAATAAAACAGAAGAGCTAGTAATACAGGGTGTCCTAGAAAGATCAGTACAACTTCAAAAAATTATTGAAAAAGAAACAATTGGGTTACAGCGAAACTAATTAGTACATTAGATAGAGTAACTCAAAAAGTTTTTTTCTGCAGTATGTTTCTGACTATATATGGCGCTACATGTCACGCAAAGGAAATTTAAAGCATTTTAGTTATTTCGATGGCGGATCGCGTGAAGAAAGCTCAATGTGTTGCGTCGTTTATCGAAACAAAATCCGATACGCAAACACAACGGAACAAAACATCCAAACAGCTGTAGCTACTGTTGATGTTAGCATGCTGAAACGGTCGTGGATGGAATTGGATTATCCTCTTGATATTGTTCCTCTAAGAAAGGGTCTCATGTAGAAATTTCCTAAGGTAATAACTTAAGTTATAGGAAAAAAAACTTTTTGAGTTATTCTATCTAATGTACTAATTAGTTTCGCTGTAACCCTATTGTTTCTTTTTCAATAAATTTTTGAAGTTGTACGGATCTTTCTCGGACACCCTGTATATAAATCCTTTTTTTACAGTCAATCGTACATCTATAGTTATAAAATCTATAACAAAGTTATAGGGAGAAACAAAGATGAAAATAAAAATCAAGAAAACTTCAATATAACATTGAAAAGAAAGTTGGGAGATCTCTTAATAAAGTAAATAAATTTAATAATAAAAGCACAGCAATTTTACTTTCAACTTTGAAAATTTTTTGTATACTCAGTTTTGTCAGGTAGTCTGCCATACCCTTCCTTCCTTTATTTTAAACATTATGTTGAATACGGTTGAATGTAAATAATGTTGAAAATAAAGGGGAGAACCTCCACTTCTGGGCCACTCGGTAGAGTTGCTGAAGGTTTACGGCAGAAATTGCTATTCGATTATGATCAATAGGAAGTTAGAAAGAGCAAAGTATTTCTTAAGAAAATGAATTGTCCCCCCCCCCCCCTTTTTATACACAGAAATCAAATGGAAAACATTTCCCTAAGCTGTAGCAGTGATCTAATAATAAAATTGTGACTAGATTTTATTCCCTTTCACTCTGATCAAAAATGCTAATTTAAATTATAACGTGCATGCACGGTTTTGAGTTTCATATCGTGGGGTGGATACTGTAAGTAAGCAACTACACAATTCAGTTTATTTCATACTACTTCAGCTAAAACTGAACATATTAATATTTGTTCGCGATTTTTGGGGAATGTGAAGACTTGAGTTTGAACTACCATTTCTAAGTTTAATTTAATCAGAAGTATTTGCGTTCTTTAAAAAAAATTTTTTTTAGCAAATATTCTATTTCTTCCGAATTTGTAGTTACCTAAACTCCATTCACCAAATACATAGACCGAAAGTAAACAAAAAGGTTTCCAGAAGATTTGCTGCTATGCCACTTATGGGGATTTCCTCTAGAGTAAAAAAAAGTTAACCAATAGGAATTGCTGTCTGCTAGGCAACAATTTGCTCTTGTCCAAGTCAAGCTATGTGATTGACGTCACCAAATGGTTTAGTTCTTTGTTTACATCTAGTTTACCTTTCTTGTAAATGGAGTTTAGCAGTAGTATCCAGCTCACGTTTTTCATTACTACACACATTTTTAACTTAAATTTATAATAAAACAATTACAATGCCAAGTGACACAACACTCACACTTATAGGCATGACATTGAAATATTATATAGAATAAAAATATTATAAATAATGAAATCAACTTAAAATTTGAGACAAATTAAAACCAATTTCAAATTTGAAACATAAATTAAAATCAATTAAAAATTGAGGACGACAAATATTAAAATAGCTGAACATTAATCCTGCTGTACCATATAGTAAACTCTAATAAGTCTAGAAAATTAAAACAAAGTTGACTATTGTAAACATGAATTCTTGGTTACAAAACTATCACGTTTACAAAAACTTTAGCTGATCACATTAACATTAAAACTGTACAGTTGTGACAAAATCAAAGAAATATATATATATGTACATACATGATAATTTTGTATACATGGCTAATTGGAAAAGTCTTAGAAGCTGTTAATAATTTTAAAAGATTGTCAATTTATCAAATCACATTTTCAATAAAAAATACTAGTCCACTGTAATTTCAATATATGATAGTTAATGCCATTAAACTAAACTATACATGTAACAAATAATGTTTGTACATCATTATTTTAGAAGTTATAATTTACTCCGAAAAGCACAGCTGAATGATAAAAATCAACATCACAAAAGCACATATTGGGAAAATAATGCAAGCGTTTTGAAGTTAAGCGTTACAGTACCTCAAAAATGATGAAACGATCAAAATTTTTTTTATCACTTATTTCAAAACTAAAAACTATGCTGAACACAGGGGAAAAGTTTCATTGCTTTAGTTCAAATATTAAAAAAGTTATGCGTGGTTTTAGACCATGCTTGCTATGTGTTCTTATGCAAAAGAAAAACTTTAAATTGCTTTTTCTCGATGCTGTTTTTTTTTTTTTTTTTGTGTGTGTGTGTGTGTTTTCATGTCATTAGAGTCCCTAAGGATTTTTTTCTATTAAAGATACAGCTTAAAGGTAATACTTTTTGCAATTGGGATAACATGTTTGACAAAACTGTACATTGGATAAGCATTTTATAAATTACTCAAATGTTTAGAGCATGTTAAACCTTTAAATACCAAATTTGTTTTTTAAAATCTTTTTTTAAATTACTGCAAAAATAAAAAAGCCTTAGAAATTTTTAAAAATTGAAATTTTCCTCAATTTTTTGAATTTTTAAAAAAAGTTGGCAATATTTTTAAATTTTGAAAATAAATTATTGATTAAGAAATAAGTATGCATGTTATGGTTTCAAAGAAATATAAAATTTACTTAAATTTAAAAAAAAATGTTTGAAAGGTACTGTGACCCCTTAACAAGGAAAACATCAATGCATAAAAAGCTGTGAGCTTTAAGTTTTAATCGGATTACTTGCATCACATAGCTCAAAGCTAAATGCATTGATTAGGGTTCCGTATAACCTCGAATCTTGCTTCTGTGGATATTCGCAATTTGTGCTGAGTTACTCATTCTTCACTTCTGCATTCATTTGAAATTTTACTTCAATGAAAAATTTGATTCTCCAGTAATTTTACACATCATTCACCTCCCCCCAACCGCCCTCTTTAGCACCATCCTGGTACTTTCATTCAAGCAAATCCCAGTTTTGATTCAAACTTATTACAGGCATCGCTAAATTAAGATTAGTGCAGATATTTATGGCATTTAGCTTCAAGACTTGATACATTAACAAACCTTAAAAAGAAAATGAAGAGAGAAATGTGAAAAAATTGAGTAAAAAGTGAACAGTGTTGTTCATGCCACATAATGAATTGGCATTGGTTTTCTATATATATATATCAGACAAAAAACACATTAAACAACCACATTGCACGTTACATATTTCACAACAAGATAACAACAAATACTCTACATGCTAAGAAAATAGAATTTTAAGAAACTGTTTTAGATACATTAAAATTTAATGTAAAATTACAGCGTTGAAATTTTATTTGAATATTATTGCTGTAAACTGGGATATGTGTCAAGTTTAAAATGTGTAGTTTTTGTTGTCAACATAGTTAGATTAGTGCATATAAGGAGTCTCAGAAATTGAAATTGTACTCAATTTTTGAGTATGTATTTTATAGAAAGTATGGTAAGAGTGAATATCGAACACATTTTATAGGAGAGCAGAGCCTTTTATTTAAAAAAAAAGGCAGTTTAAAGTCAATAGAAACTTCACAAGAAATAAGGAAAATTAGCTGACGGTATGACAACTGCTTTAAGTAATACTCGATTTTTTTTTGCAAAATTTATTTCATGACTACCCCCCCCCCCCTCCTTCCAAAGAAGGTATCCAGACTAGAAATCATTTACGGTTGAAAACAGTTATTTGTATTGCAACAAATACATTACATTAAAAATGAGCCATACAGATTTTTAATAATACCTAAAATGTATCATACTTTACAATTTCTGAAATTTTCATAAGAATTGATTCTTAAATTAAAAAATAAGTAAAATAAATATAATGATCATAATGAATTTTGTAAAAAGGTGCAATTTTGTATTAGTCCTTAAGGTTTCATGGAAATCAAAATTATTATGAGAATACTGAATGAAAAAGTCATTTATTTCTTAATGTAGAGCATGAAATTGTACGTAGATTAAATAAAACTAACATATGCATGATGACTACATTTTAATATTTGTACTTAATGTAACTGAATATTAACTATTCTCAAAACTTCAACCAGTTTTTCACAGTACATTATCACACAGTGAAAAGTTTTCTGTATTTTTTTTTTTTTGTTGAAAAAGTAAGATTTACTTTTACTCGCATTGGATGCTTTTAGTTTTTATCAACTTCTAATCAATAAAAAATAAAATATTTGAACTATGCAGAGCAAATAGTGTGTATAAATTAAAATATTTTTTCGATTAATAGGAATAAGGGGGAAGAATAGAAATTTTTATTATTAAATATTAGCCTGAAAATTTAAACTGAATACTGATGAATCCAAACAGTTAAAAATGTTCTATAGTAGTGACTAGATAAATGAAGTAGCAAAAGATAACACTAAACTATCGTGAAAGATTGAGATAAGATTTTAGTCTTTTTGAAAGATAGTCTGATATTGCAAAAATATAGAAGTTTTTCAATATCGTCAAGAACGTTGATTGATGTGTAAGCTTTGAGATATTTTCATAATTTTAAAATCAGTTATATACACAATTTCTTTCATCATTTTTGAATATAATTATTTCAGAAAATAGCCAAAATAATTAGAAACATCTGAAAGCATCATATATTACTAATTTTTAATATTATTTAAACTGAAGCATATTAAGAGAAAATTACTAATAAGGAAATATGTTTATATAACATTTTGAAAGTTCAATAAAAAAATAAGCACATTTTAACGATAATTTAAGGGCAACCCTGACCCCCCCCTTTTTTTTGAAAATTATATTTTTGAAGCCTAAATGGCAAGTTTTGACATCTTACTCCAAAGGAAATAAACTAATAGGAGATATTGGATTTTCTCCAGCTGAGTTATGTTTTAGGAGTCAAGTTTTTTAAAAAAGATTTAAAATATATAATTCAGAAAAATATAAAAATTTACACATTAGCAATTAATTATTTAACATAATTTGGGATATGTACAGTTACTTTCAAAGAGAACAAAAATTGCATTATATTGGGAAGAGTAATAATGCTTTTTTTCAAATTTGAAAATTCATTTTTGTACAATATTCATTACTAAATAACACTGATAAAAACATCACAATGCATTTGAGCAGAAAATACCTACCCTACAATAGATTATTTTTTAATCCTATAAATTGGATTAAATAGGAAAATACTTTAAGCATTTTCAAAATCTACACAAAATACTGTTTGATATGCTGCCATCACAAACATAGAAAACTTTACTAGAATTTCAGTTCCTTTGGTTATTTACATTCATGATTAAAGTGATTGGCAAATGCTGATGAAGTAGCAAAAGTCTCCTGATAGCAAAAATTTGGTCTGTTTTTGAGGACATAGTGATATGTGAAGTTCTGCTATATGTAACCCATACAGCATAAACTCAGCTACCTAAAATACATACTATCAAAGCTTAGTTAATAGTATAACAGTTACGAAAAATCACATTTTTTTTTCTTTCAAATCACGAATTTTAATAACAGAATTAAAACCCTTTAAATTCAGTCTTTTTGATACTACATATCAATGCGAAAGATAATTCTAAAACACTTTCTTTAATGTACACATGTTTTGTAAATCTTCTCATTGTATGCTTAAATAAATCTCAACATCAAAAAAGTACGAAATTGCAATAAAAATACCCTGCATATGTTATGAAGCAACAAGAAACTAAGAATGCTCAAAATGAATATTTGGCTAAAGACGGAGCATTCAGCAAGGGTGATTATACTCTGGTTACACAACAGAATTTTGTGTGTGTGTATGTGTGTGTGTGCATTTTATTTATTTATTTTTTTTTTGTGTGTGTGTGCTTTAAAATCAGAATTCCAATTTACCTTAAATTAACTTTTAAAACCAAAAATTTTGAAAATTAATTAATATTGTAATGGTATTACCATATCTTTCTATTTTGAAAACATTAATATATGTGCATGATAACAAATGTTTAAAATAATAATACATTTTGACCCCCCCCCCTCCTCAAAACAATCAGTTTTCAATAATCCATTCTATCTTGCTAATTTGAATAGTGAAGAAATTCATGCTCAAAGATACGCCAACACACAAAAGCCTCAGTGTTATAATTTCACACGCATTACATTTTTTACATTAAACTTTTCATAAGTGAGCATAAATCAATTAATCAACTATTTTAAATGTCAAAATATGAATAAATTTATTTTCATAGTACTATTCCATTTAGGAGCTAGTGGACTTTAATTCATCAGAGTAGAAATACTGGCCATATAAGCCCAAGAGGCTGAATATTCATAGCATGAAAACAAAAGTATATTAAAAATAACAATGCAAAAAAAAAAAAAAAAAAAAATCACTGACCACTAAAACAAAAGTGAAAATTTTAGCTACAAATTTGTCTCTCATGTAAGTTCGGTTTATTCTAACGCAATATCTTAAATACTTGAATTCACCCATCTTTTAATAATAACAATAAAAAAAGAGAAAAAATAATAGATGTAATACATTCTAATTTTGCAAAAAGAAATTCGTTTTTTACATTCTATGAATGTTTCTAAAAAATAGAACATAACCTTAAGCATTCTTTATTATTTGCACTTATCCTATTTCTGCAGTTCTTTTCTATTTACAAAAACCGCATTACAAAAATTTCCTACTTTAATCAATTTTGGCATGTTTAAAAAACAATCCTATGACAATGTATCAACTTCCTTTCATTTTGCATGATATTTGTTTCCTTACCAATATTTCTAACATAACTAGAAATGGCAGAAAGTTAAAGGGTTCTAATTTATGTTATTAAAGACTAATACATTTTAAAAATGGGGAAAAAAACTTGGACAACACACTGAATTGCACACAGAATAAAGATAAAATATGTTTCTTCAATATCAATTCACATAACAAGTGCATAAATGACACAAAGTGCATTTAATAACTTTCTGACTAGGATGCATACGAAATTTATATTATAGTTCAAAACTCAGTACTGCAATTACTAACACACAGGGCAAAATAAATAAGCATCTTGTATATTTGCAACATGATTTGGAGTTTTTTGAGGTTGAATTAAAGATATATTTTTAAATCACCAGTACTGCATACACATAAAAGTGTTCAGAATGAATTGCACGTAAGAATACACAATAATAATATTTTTAAATCACCAGTACTGCATACACATAAAAGTGTTCAGAATGAATTGCACGTAAGAATACACAATAATAAATTAAAAGTTGATTCTTCTTAAATTGGTCAGATTAATTCAGAAAAAAAGTATATATACATACAGTGGACTTGCATCAATTCAATGTCTGATATTTATAATGATAAAATATTTCACTGCAGTAGGGAAAAACGTTTACTAGAAGATTTATTGATACAGCTTCATCATACTATATGATTTCTAAAGTTAATACTGCTTGGTAAACAAGAAAAATTCCACACAAACGTGACATGTTTATTGAATTAAAAATCTTTCAAAACTCCTTATTCTTAAACCCACAATTTGGATTTGAACTTAAACCAAAACGCATATAAGCTGCAGAGCATTGATAAACCAATTAGTTGTAAGGTGGCTCACAGAGAGTGTTCCATTTGGGGAATCTAAGTTAATGTATAATTTAGAAGTTGCTCTAATCGCAGCTCTGCAGGGTTCAAAATGTTTAGGCTGCCCCCCCCCCCTCAAAAAAAAAAAAAAAAAAAAAAAAACTTGTCAATTTAATCACCATTTTGAACATCAATAAGCTCATCAGCTTTCCGTGTTATTTATAAGTAATGTGATACAAAATATACAATATTTTGTGCTTGATATATATATTTTTTTCATTTCTAACTGCCTTTTAGGATAATAGTGCATTTTTTCTATAAATGACCTAAAAAAACACCCATCCAAGCATGTGGAACACTCAACTGCTTTAGATATTCAACATTTTGCTGCATGTTATATACTATGCATACATAAATAAAATTTCTGCAGGAATTGATCTAAATATGTTCTAACAGCAAAATTTTTACTCTCAATGCAATCTTTTAGAACAGAGTTTTAAGTACCTTAAACCAAAATTTTCAGAGAAACATAGTTTTTCTTTTTTTCTCACATTAGCTAAAATTACACACATACAGAAATAAGCATACTAAAGCAACATGGTTAAACAACGTGGTCCCTGGAAATATGAACCAAAAAAGTCCACTGTATATCTATATACATGAAATGACACATAACACGGGCATGTGTACTTACACACACATTAAGTACAAGTTCTGAAACTTTGAATAACCAAAGAGCCACAAAGTTGATGCAGTGAGCACAGTGGCTACCCTGTAGAGTTCTGCAGGAACTGTCTTGGCACATTGTTCCAAACAAGTAATGTGAAAACAGCTGCAGGTGCATCAATAGGGAGAAAACTTGTTCCTGTCCTCCTTCTTGAGGCCTCCGGTGGTCACGGAAGAAGCTCTCAACTTGTAAGAAAGGTTTTTCGCCTGAAATTGTTTGAAATTTGCGGCAAAGAGGGCCGCGGCCGACCCTCGCAGGAAAGCCGGAGCGAGGCCCAGTGACAAGGGCGAAGGGGTCGTTTTCATCAGCTGCCCTAGGGAAGCGGCCGCCAAGGGGCTCAAAGGAGTAGCTGCCAATGATGGAGCAAAACTGACTGCGGCTGCATTGGTGGGAACTTGTTTGGGATCCAGAGTTTTGTGTCTTTCAATACTATAAAAGAGTTGAGCAGGAAGAAAATCAATATGTGGTAGAAGGATCATTACTACGCACACCTAGGCCCTACAGGTTTTGTGTTATAATGATTTTGGAATCATATGGATCATTTCAAAAATCTATAAAATATTTGGCACATTTAAATATATTTGCACATCACAATTAGTTATGACTAAATTAGACTCAAATAATACAATTTAATTATCATTCTGAAATAAAGACGCGCCATAATAGAGCATTGTACTGCACTCAAGTGTTTTTATAATAGCTGCATTTTCAAGTACAATCAGGCACTATTTTTCACTGTAAAAGCTTTGAATTAATGTGGAAAGATGAGAGGAAGCTTCAAAATGCAGTATGCCAAAAATGCTGTATATCGCTAATGCAGCAATAGTTTTCTTTTTTTAAATAAATTATACACAACTTATTGTTTACGTCGGAAAAGTTGTGCGGATGATACAGATTAGTCATTTAAAGGTTTTTTACAGTAATGTATTTACTATATACACTTGTGTACAAGTTGTAGCATTTTTGATAAAAGTTAGCAGTTTTGGAAATACTTGAGACTTTTGAAGGGCTAAATTTAAAAAACAAGCATCAGAAATTAAAAAAAAAAGTATTCTAATTCCTTAAAAATGGAAAAAAAGATATTTTATACACACCTATCACGACTGTACGAACCCTGACTCTGAATGCTGCAACCACTGCACAGCTGAAGATAAATTTCTGACTTGCTCATTCAGCCATATGCTATTGTTGGGCCAGGAGTTGCTCTTTTAATTTATTTTTATGACTACACAATAGTATAAAGAGATCAGTAAATTACTAACCTTGCATTAATAAGATATTGAGCACAATTGACTGCTGCTGGGCTTCCTGTAATTGTAACTGTTCTATCTTTTGAGCCTTCTTCAGTATTGGAAACTTTCACAATTGCTCCAGATATTTGCCTAGCATAGAAAAAATAAATAAATAAAAACAGGTTTGTCCACATATTTTATTAATTTAGTTATCATGAAACAAGCAAAATAAATAAAAAATATTTTTGGAGGATATTAATGTTGATAAAATTTAAAGATATCAAAATTCAATACAAAACTATTTTAAGTGCAATTAATCCTTTAGCATTATTTTAACATTAAAGACAAATAAAAATATTCCCTAGACAAAATTTAAAGCACCAAGAAGCAAAGAGAGAAGTGCCAAAATTCAAAATTTGGAGATAATTAGAGCAAATGAGGCAATGAGAAGCAAAGGGATGTAAGTGACTAAATTTAAAATTTGGAGATAACCAGTACAAATGATAGGCTAACCTCTCCTCTGCTTCGGGACAAGAGATAATAGTAGTACCCCTAGTGGGTGCTGTTGTATAGCATGATTCAGGAATTTTTCAATGAAAGCCCACCTAGGATCTGAACTTCAAACGCAATTTACTCAAAACTTTAAATAGCCCACTTACATCCCTTTGCTTCTCAATGCCTCAAATGGTAAGAAACTATCACCTGTTTTGGAACAAGGGATAGTAATGGAAGCTCGGGTAGATGCTGCTATACAGCAGGTTTTTGAAAGAAAAAACAAAACTGGATGAAAGTCTACCCAGTAGTGATACAACATCAATGTGGATGTTTGCAACTTGGGGTCGATGTTTTTATGATGTTGAAGTTCTTTATTTGAAACAAAAATATCCTGAGAAAGAACAGGGGATACGTTTACAGTTGTGGCAAAAGATTCATTATTGATTAGTTATTGGGATATCTATCGCATTGAAAACAATTTTCAATTGTTAGTTGTCTGTAAAAGTAGACTTATATCGCAGAAAAGTTAACAATTTTTTCCAAAGAACAATGTTAACTTGAATAATGAGTGTTACTAAAGTTCTCTTAATAAAAACATCACTGTATTTATGATATTTTTCCTCTTAGATATATATGAACTTGTATTATAGTCCCCTACTCTCAGTAAGTAGTAAATTAAAAAATATATAATTTTTACATTCATAAGTGTGTACTATATTGTTACTAATGCATATTTCTAATCATTATAAATACGTACAATCTTTGAACATATTTTGAGTTCACAATGTAATTTGTATAATTCTTCCATGTAACTATGTTAGAAGTAAGTATGTAAGAACAATCCTTTGTTATATTTCCTTTCTTTCTGTTTTTTTTTTTTTATTTGTGTGTGTGTTATCTAGTTGGAATTTTTTTAAAAATCTCTAATTGATTCTCATAATATTATTTATTTATTTGTATTCTTAATTTGAAACATTAATTATCGATTATCAATATCATTAACCTTTCTTTGTCAGTTCAAAAATGTTAGTTATTAATTCATAAGTACAGGCTGTGAATTTCATTCTAGCATTGAAACACTCATTTGGGTTTTTTCATGCAAGAATAGAATATACATTTAAAAGATTGATGTTTCTGAACACCAATGTTTTGGGGCTGATGTATCGATACAAACGATGTTTCAATTTTGAACATTAATGTTTTTTCATTGATGTCGCACCACTACTATCAAAGAGTTTGAGTTTTGCACACCTTTTATTCAACACTTCAATAAGGCCACTTACACCCCTTTGGTTTTTACTGCCAAATTTCGTAAGAAAATTTCAATTCTTGTAAGACTCTCCCAGTGTTTCAATTTTTTCTTCACAAAAGTTATTTTTCAGAACTATACAAAAATTAATAAATACCTAATTTCATTTATTTTAGTTCCTCCTTTTCCAATAATACATCCAATGAGTTCATTTGAAATGCTCATCTCAGAAGTGGAAGTGGGAGCCACGGAAGCTGCCCTGCTCAAATTCCGAACACTGTTTGCTGCAGCTAAGGAGGCCCATGCTGTAAGTTAAACACTTGAGCTTAAAATGTTAATACTGCTATATTTCAACTAAAATCATAATTGAAATGACATGTTTCCCCCTTTCTTTGCTAATTAAAGAATGAAATGAACAACTTAAAATGCATTTTGGCAACTAGATTTTCTTTGTTTAGCTACATGAGTCAAGTAATACAACACAAATAAAATAAAGTTTCATTACAGTGGCCATATTTGGGAGACAACAAACAAAATTTAAGATAAGCCAAATTAAAGGAATAAAAAAAATAATAAGAAAATTGCAAAAATGCATATTTTACCCTTTCTATTGCTAATGTTAGATGCAAGATAGGAAATGAAAGTGTACGAATTAATTTTAAGCAGTGGAATACTTTCAATAACGAATAGAGAGCAATATATAACAAAATAACAATTTCTGGTTCTTTTATGTTTTTGACGCAAGAGCAATTTTTAAAAATATAAATATTTTATTTACAAGATGAAATGGCTTTTTTTTTTTCTTTTCTTTTGCAGAAGACAAACACAAGTAAAGTAGTGATTCCATTAAAATTTCCCTAAAATTATGTAGAGCAAATTTTCCTTTTAGGAGTAAATTTGTATATACAGGGGTAGAAGTGAGACTTGTCACATATAGGACATTTTCCACATAAAATATAGGACAAATTTAGGACACATTATATGAATAACTTCGCTATGAAAAAAGAAATAATATGTATCATATATTATTTATTCTTATCAATGATTTTGTTTAAAAAAACCTCAAACAAAATACCTTACATCTAAAATGACTTTCCTGTGGTTGAAAAAATAATTTTTGAAAAAAGTGTACTTTATAGACTAAATAACTAAACAAAATTTGAACAAAGATAATTTTTATTTTTTCTTCCTCACTCATGACCCAAGTACTAATTCCACTGCTCTTTGATTTTATATCTAAACTGAACCCTTTACCACTTGCATTAAGAACAAACAGAGCTTGAGAAGGATACTTTTGACGTTTTTCAGAGTTTTCTTTATGCTTGAATGTTTTAGCATGCTGCCTCAATTGCGAAAATCCACTATTGCTTATGGGCACTGAACAGTACCAAAAATGTCAAAAAACGGTGAAATCATCTTTTTCTTTAGTGCATCATGCACCAAAATTTGTAGTATTAATGTCCTCCTGGTTCAACAACTCCACATGAAATTTTGTTAAGTGATGCGATTTCGCCATAATAATTAAACTTATTGCAACAAACTACGTTTTAACATCATAAGGAGCTAACATTCCACAATCCCAAAATTCCACAAGATTGCAAAAGGAAAATTAGAACATTCTGATCAGATAATGCACTGAACACAAAAACAAAACAAACGGCTGTTGCCCCCCCCCCCCCCCCAATGCAAAATTCTAAAACCAACTTCAGACTTAGTTCTCAAAACTCCACCCACTATAACAGTGACATCACATTGCTGTGGCCAATGAGAGAAGATGCCTGCTGCAGAATTTAGTCAGTTGAGTTTTTTAGTTTGAAATTCGTTTGGGCACATACTTTCAGCGAAAAACCCGATGTCAGAAAGTTTATTTACTGTTCTTTTTAAAAGATATATAGGGTATAAAACGGAATATAGGAAATATAGGACATTTTTGAAAAATATAGAATGATTTTGATGCTTTTTTGAAAATAGAGGATATATAGGACTACTTCGACCCCTGCATATATACACAGATTGTAAGGTCTTACTTTTTGGTAAAAAACGTTAAATTAACAATGCTTTTTCTATACAAGAATGGAATTGCATTTTAAAAAGCAAAAAAGAATAAAATATATATACATTATATTCGAAAGTTTATTGAGATAGAAATGTTGATGATCTACAATTGAGAAAAGAAAAGGAAGTAAAAATCTGTTATTATAAATTTCCTAAATCCCAAGATAAAAGCTAGGAGTAATTACAGTCATGGTAAAGTTATGCATGTAAGGAAAGTTTATTGCAAAGGAATGTTAATCCATGATAGTTTAAATATTTGCAATGGTCAATGGATATTCATTCGGAGGGTAGAAAGCCAGGCACAAAGGAACTAGTCAATTTAGGCCTAGAGCATATTAACTACTTTTGTGGGTTTTATTCTTGAATATTTGAATAAAAACAAAATGTTAGGTTTTAAATAAAAAAGAAAAAATAATGAAGATCAAAATTGCACTTTAGTAACTAAAAAGAAGCACATTGGTAAGATATCCAATTTTTGTAACCAAATATCATGAATCAACATTGCAGTTATGGCTAATTTCTTATGAATAAAATTTTTTTGTGAATTCAGCGTTTCAAAACGTTTTAACTGTAAAGAATAATTGAAATTTTAGACTATGATTCCAGGCTTCGAAGGAGAAAAACGTACAGTCTTGAGCAAAGAAGAGACCGAGGGGACATGATTCAGTTGTTTAAATTTATTAAAATGAAAGATGTTACGGGGCTGAAGTTTAGCGCTGAAAACAGGACAAGAGGCCATTGTTTTAAGCTATTTAAATCTCAGGCTAACATGGATATTAGGAAAAATTATTATTATAGCAGGGTAGTGGAACCTTGGAACAGCTTACCGGAAGAGGTGGTAATGAGCAAGGGAGTAGATAGTTTTAAGAGGGCCATTGATCTTCACTGGGGATTGTAAATTGACTGGGACCAGCCTAGCTGGGCCCAGAGCCTGTTGCTGGTCGTCACTTTTGTATTTGTATAAATTATAAATAATAGTTCATTAGGCATTGTTTTCATTAAAATTCCAATAAAAAACTTGAAAAGAATAGAGCAAAACATGAAGGGCCACTGTAATGTAAAATGCATGAAAGAAGTAACACTTATTCTTGATGAAACAATATTTCAGATGATAATAATACAAGCCACACGATGGTAAAGCATAGGATAGATGAAGAGGACAGAGTAAGAGTAGGGGTTGACTACCTTGAGGTGACGTTGTGTGCCCAGGCAAGAGGGGTGCAGTGGAGGCATGCTGAAGGGTTGCCAGATGTTGTAGCTTGCTCAGCTGAGAGGGAAAGAGAGGGGTCAACCAACACACACATAACAACATTCTATATGACAGAGGTTCTCAACTTTTTTCATTAGCCTCGCGCAAACCCTAGTTTTTTTTTTTTTTTTACAAAGAAATTTCAGCAGTAGCAAAGTGCAACGACAAACCAGATAGATAGAGAAGTCAGCAGAATGATGTTTAATCTTTACTAATAATAAAGCTGAAAGTCTCTTTGTCCGGAGGATGTCTGGATGTCTGGATCTCTGTGACGCGCATTGCGCCTAGACCGTTCGGCCAATTTTCATGAAATTTGGCACAAAGTTAGTTTGTAGCATGGGGGTGTGCACCTCGAAGCGATTTTTCGAAAATTCGATGTGGTTCTTTTTCTATTTCAATTTTAAGAACAAAAATATCATAAGATGGACGAGTAAGTTACGAAATTATCATAACGTGGAACTGTAACATGGGCACAAGCCAATTGGCAAGATACAAAATTATCATAACGTGGAATCGTAACATGGGTACAAGGCAATTGGCGAGAAAATTCACCATACATTATTTACGAAATTATCATAACGTGGAACCGTAACATGGGCACAAGCCGATTGGCGAGATACGAAATTACCATAACGTGGAACCGTAACATGGGTACAAGCCAACTGGCGAGAAAATTCACCATACATTATTTGTAAATATACAGGCAAACCGAAAGACCTTTTAATTTTTCTATTACGGGCAAAGCCGTGCGGGTACCACTAGGTTATCAATAAATGTACTTGCAAGAAAGTCAGCATTTAAGTTTTTTGACTACTAAAGAAATTAGTTTTGAATCTTTTACAAGAACAGGCAGACAATTGAGTATTATTGATGAAGCTATTCTAGAAAAACGTGAAAGGAGCAAGGCTAATTTTTAAATTTTTATATCTTTCTCATTCAGTACACATTGCATTAGTAATTTTCTACCAGTCAAATATAGAAGAATAGTTCGTACAAAAGATGCTTACATCAAAATTAAACCCAATATTTAAAAGGAAATCTAGATACTTAGTAATGAGGCAATAAAAATAGTTACGGATAAGTAAAGAGTTTTACATTGAGTATTTTGATTTAAAAAATAAATCAAACATTTATTTCTTCATTTTTGACAAAGATTGAACCTATTAAAGTTTAAAGAAGCTTTACATTACAAAAAATAGAGGCTTCAAATTTGAACCTCAACGGTTTTTCCACAGTTCCAAGTATATTTCATAGTTGATATCAGATTTTGGTAAAATATGAAGAATCTGATCTATAATAAGTATTGCATCATAAAAAAGATGCAATACGCTAAAATAATTTATCCTACTAAGCATAATTTTTCAAATGTCATTCAACACATTCTTTAAATTTCTCTAGTTGAGAACCACTGGTTTAAGACTTTGTGGGCGTCGCCAGGGAGATTTCAAGGATAAGGAGAAGCACATGACAAAATCCAAAAGGACTGCATACATAATTATCAATGATTAACAAATGTATTATGAAGACAAAAATATAAGTAAGCATGTTGAAAGTTATTTGGGAAAAGCTGAGTAAAAATTTGAAGGGCCTAACATGTATGCATTGTGTTAAGTGAAAATAAAAATTATATGATACATTAAACAAATTCAAAAAGCACTGTGTAATGCAAAAGCATTTTTAAGAGCTACAGCAAATACTGAAAATAATTTCAAATCAAAGAACATGAATTTTAGAACTATTGGAAGGTTTAAAAAAGAATATCCCTGGCGACGCCAAAATGGATTGCAGAGAGCATTTAAAATAGAATTTTTAAGCCTTCTTAGTAAAAGAAAAAGACTCTTTTTGTTTAATGAAAGACAATACATTCACACTTAAAAATTTAAAAAAAAAAAAAAAATTATCTTATTGGACAAATTTGGCATTAGGTGCAACTTTTAAAAAAATGAAACAGGGAGAAAAATATATACTTATTAGTAAAAAGATTCTTTGATAAGCATATATATTAAGCATTCAGAAAAAAACCTTAGGAAATTTGGGACTCTTTTCTCGTTTCAGTTTTTATCATAACAAAAATTTAATTACGCAAAAACAGACCAGCATTTTACAAACAGTATATCATACATCACCATTTAAAGATCCTTATGATAAAAAATATTCCGAAAGAAAATGCTTTATTAACAAAGCATAACATACAGATAATACATGAAATTGATTCTAAGTATACTCAGCTCAACTGTACTTTTGTTCAGAAACTAAATAGGATTTTTTACTAATAACAAATGTTTAAAAAAAAGTTAAGAAAAGTAAAAAAGTTAAAATAAACCAAAACATCTATACTGAGAAAAAAAAAAAGAAGATTGATTTCAGTCATAGCATAAATTTTGAAGTATTTCCTTAGGAAATTTTTTTTGCCCTAGTTTTAATCTATACATATAATAAAATAAGTTGTGTGTGTGTGGCGCACATCTCGGGAAAACGGTAAGGCCTAGAAAGATGAAAATTTAGAAATAGATTGTAAAGGTAGATAGCCACCGAAGGCGGCAATTTTGGCGTAAAAAATTGAATGGCACAAAAAAAAAGATAGAGATGGACTGATTAATACTTCGGCCAAAATTATTTAAAAAGCCGCTGAGGGCGACAAACTTGAAGTAAAAAAGTAAACGACAAGTTAGCCAAACAGTCGCCGTAGGTGGCTGCTTGCCCAGAAACGCGACCAGCTGGTGGCCGAAGGCGGCTAGTTTGTAATAAAATTGCAGCAAAATTTTCTATCAGAGGGCTTAAGCTCATTCCAAGAAAAAGACCTAATTTCCCTCTCTGTATTTTGATAGAGAGGGCTACGCACTTTTAAAATTATCAATATTCTGTTTGTACAATAATTGAAGGACCTAAATGACTTAAGAATTCTAAATTTAGGAGGGAAAAAAAAGCATTAATATATGCTACATGAAATGAATAACAATTTCAACTAAATTGGAAAAAAAATAAATAAAATAAAGTTTTTTTTTTTTTTTTTTTGTCTTTATTTCATCTGTTATGTCATCTAAAATACTTAAAAAAAAAAAAAAACTGAAACCTAAAGCAACAGAAAATTTCTAAAAGTTTAAATTATATTTATAAAAAAGTGGGGACTATGCCAGAGTCAGCGGGGAGTAATCCACTCCCTGGTTTTGAGAAGTTAAAAGCATTAAAATAAAAATATGTGGACGGTATTTGTAGTTTTTCCATGCAATATACAATACATTAAGTATATAACTCTTTGTCCCCTCCCATTTCAGAAAAATATGAAATGAGGGGCTTTACACGACAAAGAATTTGATGCAAATTTTAAAAAAATATCTTTTTCTTAAGAGAATACTGGAATACTTTCAATCTAATTCATAGATTTAAGTGTCAAAGTGTGGATTTGCCATCTCAGTGACTTTAAATTGATGCCTGCTATATTCAACAAGCAAATTCAGAGCAGCAAAACCAATAGCTAAATTTAAAAAAAAAAAAAAATAATAATAAAACACAAAATTTAGGATTTCTTCGAAAACTAAAAAAAGTAACTTTTTTAGATTGTTAAGTAATGTAATGATAATGTTGAAACTGATGTTGGCAGATGAAACATTAAAAGGAGAAGGGAACGTTTTAAAAATCTTTAAAGATGCAAAAATTTGTCAAAGAGTGAAAGAACATCACAGCAGCATATATATCTACACAAACACTTACTCAAGCTAAACTGCATTAACTAAACTAAAATAACCAACAAGTCACACACTTTTCAAACATTAAGTATGTTGCAATGAACTTCAAATAATAACAAACATTAAACACATTGTTAATCAAAATATGATTCTAAATTCAAATATCTTAAACACATAAACAATGTTTACAATAAACTTAACAAACACAAACACACATAAATTATTTACTCAGAAATATTTGAAATTTTATGAATATTTTAAGAAATAAAACATTGCAAACAAATTTGAAAACTTCCTTACGTCAGGATGAGGAAGTGCATACTGTCCTGGTAGCGCAAATGCTTGACCACCAGAGAAAAGTAATGGCATGACAGTTTGTTTTGGTCGGTAAGGAATTGTTGCTCCTTTAGGAGGTGACTGAAAAAAAGACCTTCACAGTTAGCAAATATTCAGTGCAGCCAAAATGATGTTGAGGTTTTAAAAAAAAAAAATCAATTAAAAATATCATGAAATTTGATCGCTTGTTTTGTATAAAATCTTATCACAGTCTGTGGCACGAAACACTAACCATAAACATTTTGAATGTTTAATTGTTTTCTTTAAAAAAGTTTTTGCTACATGGTTATTGTATTTTAAAGACATGAATTTATGAACTGTGTTCAAAATAATACATAATCCCCTCATTACCTTTATTTTACACAATAAATACAGTTCAATCATGAAATATTACTATTTTGCAATGAATGTAGTTAATTAAGGTAAAAAAATTGTAATGGTGCACAGATAAGACATTTTGAGGTCATATAGGGCCCACTCGTTTAATTACAGATAGAAATTAAGGTGTGTGTGTGTGGGGGGGGGGGGGGCTCCAAACAAATTCGAATTATGAAGGATTTTTTTTTTTTTTTTTTTTTTGGTGCTATCTATAATACTTAAAAAGAACCTAGTATAGCTTCCGGGTGAACCACCAAGTTTTTTGCAGAAAATTTGTGCATGAATTACATGGCTTTGAAGGAAAATTTTTTTTTGGTACTATGTTGTGGCGAACCTAACTGGCAGCGTCATAATGCTGTGTTTTGGGTTTGCATAGCGATCACAATGCTTAGGTTTGCCCTCACTGTAGATATCATCAAGAATAATATAGGTTTGATTTAGCAAATTAGAAGATACATGATGTAAAAGTCAAAATAATTTCATTTTTTGAAACAAATTCCTTGCAATAATATTTTGCAAAGAATTTATCTTTTTATTTAAGTAATAAAAATCATCAAAATGAAAATTAAATGAAGAAATACCTCCATCATAACACAACAAATTTGGTAGATGCATTTGGTCAAAGCTTCGGCTGTACCAGATATAGTAACAGCTCTTTCAGTAGAATTTGGAAGCATATCACTAGCTACTTGAATAGATGCACCAGTGGCCTGAAAATGTTTTTACAAAAAAAATTAATTTCATACTTTCTGAATAACAAAACAAGAACACAACTTTTTATTTTTATACAAAGATTTTTTCTCTTTTAACATTTTCAATATGGCTAGAGTACAAAGGATATATTTTTTGTTTCCACAAAAGCGTTTTAAGCAAAAGGTGATAACATATCTAAGAAGCATTTTCTCCCCCAAGTATGAGAATTGCATTAAAAGATTTATTCACAAAGCAAAATGTTGTAAATAAATTAATATGTAATATCAGAAACATATCCTAACAGTGAGTTTAATTAATTAACTGGCTCTCATAGTCAAAATGCAGGAATTTCCTAGTTAATAATTTATAAACCAACAGTAGTATAATGTGAACATCAACATTTCTGATATGGTATTGAGCTACAAAATATCAAGCAGCAGCATTCTCAGAAGCAAAGGATAATGTACTGATGAATTCACATTGAGGTTTTTATTTCTATCTAGGTAACTGACAATTTCAATTGAACGCATGAAATTATCTGGCAGATGTTGCATATTCCTGCTTTAGTATACAGTCAGCTTCATGTAGTCGAGTTGACTGTGACAATGTAGTCGATTTCAAAAGCTTAATTGGCAACTGATTTTTTGAACTTCTTTTTACAAAATTGAAGTTTTTGATCCCTTAAAAATTTCTGAATTCATTAAAAATAATGAAAAATCATCAACAAACCTCTCTAATATCTTTGATTTTTGAACCTCCTTTTCCAATAAGTGATCCACATTGACTAGCAGGAACAATGAGGCGAAGTGTAACTGGAGGTTTTGGAACATTAGTTCCAGTAACACTAGCTTGTAAATCCTGAAAAACATAAAGAGTTAGATGATATAAAAATAGTATCAATATCGCAGAAGGGCCATCCCACGGAAAATGGTCATTTTGTCCCGTACGTGACCCCTCATGTCATTAAAAATAATACTGTAAAATATATATGAAATTTTTTTTTCTGCATAACAAATTACAAACTTATGTGTGATATCTTAAGCAAAAATTTTGTCATTATCCTACAAAATTATTACTTTTAAATGAACCGTTACTTTATGGATAAAGGGTTGACTTTTTAGTGGAATGGCCCAGAATAGCAATAGGCAAAGCAAATGAGGGCTGTAAAGACATAAATAAAAATGAAAAAAAAAGGTATAGAAAATTAAAAGAACTGCATTTTTTTCAAGTAATCAGTGTATAAAAAATAATGCATTATGAATGTATTAAGATATGGACTAGTAGTCATAAATATGTATCACAATTTGTTACTTTTATATTGCACTTTTTTTTTTAGTTTTCATCATTTTTTATTTAAAAAAATATTTTTTTACTTTTGACCACTGTGATTTTAGAGCATTATTTCAGATTTTATTTTTTACTTGATTGTATTATATGAATGAATATGTTCAGAGCAGAGAGCAGAGTAATAATATGAAAGACATACAAAATGTTTCATTGACAAAATTTTCGAACAAACACTAGATTGCTTTAAAAAAGTGAAAATAAATTTAAGGTACTATAAAATAGTTCAAAAACTTTCACTATAAAATAATTTTAACAGATTAACTTTAATAGTTTTATTTATGTATAACTTGCAAAACCTTTGGTCCTGAACTGTGTAGAATTAAAACTGTCTATAGTATTATTTTTGAATGAAAAAACTATCGTTACTAAACAATAAATGAATTCTTTTAAACAGAGAAAAAAACTATTTCAAACTATCATTATATGCAATCCTCAAAATTAAATAAAAGACCAATGTCCTTTTAAACAGAGATTTCATAAATAAAATTATTAAATGAGATGCTACGCAAGATGGATGATTTATTTTACTAAGACAAAATATGATAAGCATATAAAAAGTTCATTTTCCCAAGCCTTTTTGTCATGTAACTATTGGTGGATTCCAATTTCTTCCTCAGACCCGGGGGAATAGGGGGAGCTAACAAAGCGCTTATTGTTAGCCGATGCTCTCCAACCATATCTCCCGCAGAGAAAGGTGTTTGAGAATACAAAACTGTTTTTCCTCTGAAAATGAAGTTGGCGATTACTTGGCCTCTTAAGGGGTTGCCCACCCATAAACAGGTGAATGAAAATTAAGAATAGGTAGCACGTGTGTCCACGATTTCAAAATGGCGGACGTAACATTTATTCAATCTACAAGAAAAAGAAAATCTCCGCGACATATAAAGATTATTTGTACTGCATATTTTCATTCCAAAAGAGGAAACAAGACGTACTGGTTCCGCATTAGAAAATTGACATGAAATTGTCGTGAAAATTTTCTGTCTTCTAATTTTAAAATGGTTTTCCAAAATAAAAGAATCCTCAAAACTTTTAGTAATAATGAAGTAAAAGTACTGGTGAATAGCGAATAGTTAAGCTAGTTTTATTTTTTCAACTTCTGAAATTTTTTTAATAAATATATTTTTAAAAAAATTAATAAAGGGGCCATTTCATCGAATTTTTTCCGAATGTAAGGCTTCAACATGACACTTTTTTTTTTGCCATAACTGCTTGATGTACTGTGCACATTGATGAGCACATTGTTTTATTTTGAGTTTGCATGTTGGTAGGACTAACTCAAAATAAAACGATGTGTAAATCAAACTGTAAATTAAACTTGGTTAGTCATTCAGCTTGGACACAATCTGTGAAATTCGGTACATATATTTGTTCTAGAACATAAAATCCACAAATCCAAATTGTTAGTTTCCATGTCCATTTTTTATAATTACTGAAATCCATGATGATTTTCACTGACTTTCCAGTTGCACGGGTACTCTACAATTACATGTTTGTTCAATATTAAGGGATGACATTTCTAAATGTTTAAATCCGAGACAGGTTTATAGTGTGCAAGATTACTGGGTAAAGATTGTAGATGTTTGTTGTTTTTGAATAGTTACATAATTCAGTAAGCTCATTTTGTCATCAGGGACGATCCTAGGGTGTCGGCCGCCCGTGTGCAAAGACCTCATGTGCCGCTTCTTCATGTTTTGACTAATACTTAACACCCATATAAATCTTTCTTCAAATTCCTATATCAAGTTCTAATTTAAAAAAAAAACAGAAGAAGGATGACTTTATTAACAAGTCTTAATCTTAAGAACTTAGTTAGACCAGTTAATCAGTACGGTAAAGGTGTTCTTGTGTGAGGGTGTATATCAGCATCAAGACTTGGAACTTTTTAATTTTTTGATGAAATAATGAATCATGCTATTAATTTAAATATTTTTAAAAACATTTTTAAACTATTAGCTCAAAATTTGGTAATCGAAAACAACTTTTTTTTTTTTTTATCAAGATAACGATAAGCAGCACAAGTTTGCGTTTGGTGCCTCAAAAATTGACCTTAAGCTTAGAAATATTTCGTAAATCGCTAGATTTAAACTTAATGGAACATATTTGGAGATATCTGGTGGCTAGATTACGAAAATACACCATTGAAACGAAAAGCGAGCTAGAAACTGTAAGACTCGAAATGCGGCTGAAAACTTACTCAGAAATTGCACAAAAAAAAGAAAAAAAAACAATGAAATCTATTCCTAGACGTTTAAAAGCTGCTCTTGATACTGCATGATATTCTACTAATTAATAAATTAGTAAAAAGTTGGATTATTGACTAGTTTTTCGACATTTTTTCAAAGTGTACGAAGACTTTTGTGAGATCAAGTTTCTGACACTTTTTGATTATTGATTTCTTAAAAATCTAGTTTTATTATGTTATTAAAAAATTTCATGTAGTTTTGTTGAATTCATGTAGTAAATCATAGATCTTATAATTAAATACTCAGCGAAAATATAAATTTTAACGAATGGATAATGGCGTATTTCATTGAAAATCGTAAGTGTATGAACACTTTTGGGAGCCACTGTATATGCAGTTTGAAAAGCATTCAGTAACGGGTTTTAAAAAATGTTATATTATTTTTTAAGAATTAATAAATCAGTATTTAATAAATCAGAAATTATTCTTGAAGTACATAAGGCTACTTTCTTGTGTACTAACGTTGATACTAATATTAGCTCTCTCTCTCTCTCTCTCGTTTGACTCAGGTTCCAGCTTAAGTCAAAGTTTTTCACAATAAAAATAATTCTCTGAAACTCAAGTAATCATTTTAGATGAAAATAAAACACTAACTGCTATAAACATGAAGTCGAGAAGATTCTCTGAAAATGTTTTAGTTGGTGCAGTTTCATAATTTCAAAAACTGTGTTTAAATTCTTAAACATTTTCGGTCAATCACATATTTTCAGTATGTTAGTATACAAACATAGGCAAAAAGAAAAAAAAAAGTGCAAATCTAGGATACAAAATTTCATTGAAATATGTATCTTGAAATTATGAAATGCAAAATTATACATTGTAAGAAACGTAATTTTATAAAATAACTATTAATTGAAAAAAATTAAAAAGTTCAACTCTCGAGTAACAAAATGTTTTAATTCTCAATCATTATTAAAAAAATCAAGAATATATTAACCAAAAAATTTACGAACTTAATAAATGATTGATAACTTTATAATCATTTGCATCGAGAATAAAATCTTTTGCAGCTTTTTCTTTTGCGTGGAAAATAACGCACTTGACAGTTTCAGAGCTAGTTTATTTAGAATATCACAATCTATCAGTGTTCAATAGAGAGGAGCAAAAAAAAATCGATTTTTTTTTTGAGCAATCACGATTGCTTATTGCTTTTATTTGACTGTTTTGATGTGCTATCATTTTATTTTCTCGCCAGCACCCTCTGCAGCATAACCGTCGACCGGCTCCTCACGATGCTGCTCCTCTAGCAAAAACCGCCTCCAGGTTGAGTCAATATCCTACACTTACACGCATGCATACACGCACGTACAAAAAAAACACATACACACATACACACAAATGCATACATACAGACACCTACACTCATAAACACAACTACCCACACACTCATACCTGCACACAGACACAAACACACTTGCATACATACACACACACACACTCGTGATTGCGAAAAACATAATTTGAATTCTAGATGTCAAAATTCAAATTAATTTTTATTTATTGATTTATTTATTATTATTATTATTATTATTTTTTTTTTTGCGAGTTGCAATAGCACAGAAAGTTGCGACTGGTGAAGACTATCTTCCAATTGTGCAACGAGCTTGAAAATTCCAAAAAAAAAAAAAAAAATGGAAAATAAAAATTATAACAGAACTATTTGGATTTTTTTTCCATGTAATTTTAGAAAAACTTACACGGTCTGCCCTGTATATTTATGTACCTAATAGAAAAGCTGCATAGGTTTTTAAAAAGAAAAAAAAAAAAAGAAAACTATTCAGTAAACTTTCATTACCTTAAAAAATATAATTTCTAAATTTATTAAATCGGTAATTTATCTATAAAGCTTTGCTAGTTACTTTGCATTAATTATATTTTACCCTTTGCAATAACATATTAAATTGAGGAAAACATTTGGGGGAAAACAATAAAATGGTTTTAAAAAAAAACAGTTTAAACCACGGTTTAAACCAACATGGTTTAAACGAAACAACCCTGTCTATTATGCACTATTTTTCTTTTACTAATAATCAAGTTGAAAGTCTCTATGTCTGGATGTCTGTAGGACCCCCCCCCCCCTTTCTTTCCAAATCAAAGTTCCATTTGAATGAAATAACATGAAACAGGTCTTTTTTTTTTTTTGGAGTTTTCAGCTTTTTTTTTTCGCGAAATAAATCAATCCCCACTGAGCAGAAAATTATTTTTCGATCGATCACTAATTTTTACCTCCGAAAAGGGAGGGAGCAAGGAACCCTTTACTTTTAGGAGTGAGGAGGCAGTCACCCCCTTTACGACTCATCCGCAGCAGGGATGTTCATTATACAAAATTAGTTAAAGGTTAGCTAAACTTACTAGCAACTAAGCAGTTTAAAATATATTGGCTGCTCTAGAGTTAAACTAGTTATAATGGGAAAAGATAAAATGCAAATTTTTGAGCTTTGTCATATAGAAATCTCATTTATTACATTTGATACTTTTTTAGAACGAACCAAACTCATATAGTCTTCAGAATTAAAAACCATTTTGTGCATTTTAAGTTTTTATCGTTTTGAAATTTATTTGTGGTGAAACTTCTTTAAATTAAAGGTAAATTTACCTGTTATTTTTTTTAAGTATAGACTTTCATTTAAAAAAAAAATATATTGCGCTTAAAGAGAGAATAGCTTATGTTTCCCATTATCTGCTCTAAACATTGCAACTTTTTAAGCTCAAATTCAAAAGCCATTTTGAACAATTATACTGAAAAAAAAAAAGACTGTTAAAAGCGCTTTTGAACTGATTACTTGCTTCGAATCACAGAAAGCTCAAAAACCTGCATCATTTGAAAAGTTTAATCCTCGATGTTAATTCGTTAAATTTATTAGCTAAACTCTAATTTTAAAATTACTATTATTTTGTAATGTTTTTCGAAAAAGCGTGCATTATGACAGAGAAGGTATGTTAAGAAATAGTCCTAAATTAAAAAATAAAATGAGTGAAAACGACTATATACTGAATGCTGTGACACATCTCTTATTTCTTTTCTACCACCCGTTGCACTGCAAAGAGCAGTTTCACGACTTCCAAGAATTTTCGAAGAACTGCGAAGAGAGAACACTGGTTCCTCTTTTGGAAGGATTGCAACAATTTGGCCTGTTATCCTTCTTCTTTTGGCGAGCGTCTATCCAGAGATTTACAAATTTTGCGTGACCAGTAATGGCGGACACATTGTACCTGCTTTTAAAGTTTGTTTCCTTTGACAAAGGAAGTGTCTACAATGGATAATCTGACAGGTGACGTCTCGAGGGACAGGAACTTGGGAAGAAATTGGATGTAGCCGTAACTATTTTGTGATATCAACTAATGGGGTAGTAGTCCAGGAAGCTTGGTGGCGAGACCCTTGCAAATGCTAACCAAACATTTATTGATATAAAAAAGGCATTGAAATAAAACATAGGAGTGACAGGTTAAAATGAAACGTAGGGGGATGTAGTTTCCTTGAATTCTTTTTCAACTACACTAATCTAGCATCAACAGCTTTTCAGATTGATTATGAATCTTGTTTTAGAAGCTATAAACTACTTATGTATTTTAACCTGTTCGGGACGAATGAGCACGTTTGCGCCAGTGGCGGCTGATTGTCCCGTCCGAATCACGTGTATTTGCGTATACTACTCAAGATTCCGAGCGAAGCAAGTGTGCGGCTCGATTTCGGAACGAAATAGTTTACTATCAGATGACGTTACTTATTCATGTTCCGTCCAGATGATTGGTCTAGAACATTAGTATTTCTCTCTCTGACGTCAGAATGGGGTCAGAATGGGGTTCGTCAAGTGTCTGTGATTTATTGGATTTCATGAAAAAATATATAAACATGTGCTAGCAAATGAAAAGGGAAACGCATACTCATTTTGAAATGGATGTTTCTAGTTTCGATTCCATTTATAATGGGATTTCATGAGAAATATTCTAGGAAGGGGTTTTACTTTTAGATTCATTTGTGTAGCCATGGTGAACACGTCATCTTTACGAGGAGGAAATATCTAAAATCATGACTGATCCATTTATGGATCTTTCAGACGACATTGAAACTGTTAAACTGTGAGCTTTTAAAAGTGCTCAGCTTATTAACTTTCAGTGGAAGCTCAACCAGGACATATGATACTTCTTGAAGAAACATATTTATCTTGTGCAACACCAAGAAGAGTCAAATTTAAAAAGTAACTTGCTTATTATGGCTATGATATATACAATGACATATTAAAGGAAATGCTGAGAATACGCTCTTTACAATATTAAGTAGCTCATTATACTTTAAATGACTTCTGAAGATAACATTCTAAGTCAAAGTATGAAACGTTAAACATATCGAGTTATGATATTCATGTCAAGAGCAGTAAGCCGAAGCTATCGGCAAAAACGGAGAGACTCAACTGAGCTGCCGAAAGAAACAACCAAGTCTGACTTGGGTTGAAATTGAAATGGAAGAGAATGAGGCAAAGTGCCGGGAGCTTAAATGCTATGCTACCGGAAATTTGCATATTCTGCTGACGCTATCTCGTTGCAAGAAGGAAAGAACGAATGAGAAAAAACTAATGCAAATTAAGGTTGCCAACACTTTTGGAAAATAATTTATCTCCTTTCGTAACAGAAACAACTATAAATTATTTTTATTTTAGTTCTTCATACAGTAGATACTTTTTAAAATTATACGCTGAAAAAAGAAGGCAAAGATTTTAGACGGAGATGTGTCGTTTGCTCGAAGCAGAACAAAAGACTTAACAGTACCTATGAGTGTAAAATGCGCAATGCACATTGCTCAGTGCTTTGAAATTTTTCACGAGGCTTTAAAATATGAATTGCTAAAATATTCTTCAAGTATTTCACAAAAATTAAGCACAAATATTTTTCCTGTTTTGTGCAAAATATATTGTCTAATTTTAAAAATCTTAGTTACAGTAAAAAACAATATATTTTGTATTTTTTATTGTTTATTAAATTTTTTTGTTATGATTGAAATTATGACACACGTATTTTATCATATATTTAAAAATGGTTTCATTTCTATGCAAAGTGTACATTTTATTCATTGTTATATAATTCGTACTTTCCGAAACTGCAAAATAGGCTCAGCGGGAGAAATTGCCTTGGCCTGTACGCACAGTCTGCGTGTAACAGCTGCCGTCCTGAGGGAGCACTGGCTTTGGCGAGCTCCCGTCCCGAACGGGTTAAAAGCATAGTGCTTTAAAAGTGCAATTGACAATACAAAAGAGAGAGAGAGAGAGAGAGAGAAAGATAATAGAAAAAGTTTTTTTAATAGGAAGTAATAATATAAAATTCAAATGACTTACATCTTCAAACTTTTGAGCAACTAATGAGAAAGCCTTCAGAATTGATTCTGTGCAACCAGTGACAGTGACGATCCTTTCTGGTGATGAACCATCTGATATATTTATTTTAGCCCCACTCTATAATGGAATTCAAAAAATTATCACTCACTACAAAGAGTCTTAGTCTACAATTAAGTCTTACATTTTAACTCGCACAACATTGTAATGTTTCAAAATAAATTTGGTAATACTTTAGAATCACGTTCTTTCCACATTTACTATTACCATTGAAAAATTGACGGCACCCCAGTTAATCTCTTATGGCACTCCATTTTCTCATGGCATCCCAGTTTATAGCTATTATACACGTACATATATATTGATACCATGGACACTTTGTTGTACCCCTCGCCTGTTCCTACGGCAATCTAATCTTGGTGTTGATGCACCAAGTTTGGGAACCCTAAGTAATTCAACATAAGAGGAAAAAAAAGATTTTTTCTTCATAAAAATTAAATATGAAAAAGTATTTAAAAAATAAAAACATTAAGTAATAAGCTGATGTGTGCATCACATGACTTCCTTTTACTCCAATTTAATTTCATTTCCCATTACTGGCAATTTTTATGTGATTCAATTGTTTACTCTCTAAATATCATCAACAGTGGCCAAATTGAAACAAAATTTTAAAAAAATCGCCAAATTTGTCGAAACTGGGCGGCCAAAAGACTGGCGATGTATCGCCAAGTGTCCGAAAAACTATAACACCTTGAGTTTGCATCGAAATTAACAATGATTTTCCCCCAAGAAAAGGAAAATGAACCCCTTAGGAACATCCAAATGCAACCAAAAGGGAAGGTGCACAACTAGACCCTACCAGGAGTCTACGTACCAAATTTCAAGTTTCTAGGACATACCCCTTTTTGAGTTATGCGAGATACATATGGAGCTGAACACATACGCACATAATACGTATATCACGAGAAAATTTGTTGTAATTAACTCAGGGGTCGCCAAAATAGATATTTCGGGTGTCTGTACCTTCCTAGGGATAAATTCACGTGTGGTTGGGTCAAAAAAAAAAATCAACATTCATTCGGGTGAGAAAAATGGAAATTAAGGCCGATTTTTGAGTGAATTTTTTTTTGGAATACAATACTTCCTTTTTTGTAAAAAGAAGTAAAAATGCGAACATATTTTGAGGTTTTTTGAAAATAATTTTTACTTTACAATATGTAAAAATTAGTTCTAGGTTCGATTGAAAACTGCATAGTGGAAGATTAATTCTTTTACTTCTAATCTAGAATTTTCAACAATTATAAACATTTTTGAAACATTTTTATGACATATTTTTTAAAACTTAAAAAATATGCCAGTGCCTATAACTTTCCTGCCTTTCAGTAGGATAATCCTATCAATACTATATTTGGCGAATTTGCAAGATTTCTATTTGCAAACACTATTTTGAAAGTGATTCTCAAAGAAACAATTATGTTGCTCCCTGAATCTTAACCAAGATTTTTGTTTCTTTTCAAAGTTATTTCACAGGCTATTCTCATTAAAGCTCTTAAATGAATAATGCTGAAAACTTTTCTGCAGATTGCGAACAATCAATGACAAGTTTTACTTCACCATTCTCTGCACTTGGCAGAGCTGGAGCAAGTTTTAGAGTAAATTAAAACAAGAGTAAAGGGATTTTCTTCAAAAAAAAAAAAAAAAATAATCTTATTTGGAGAAAAGTTAAAGCAGATTTTAAGAGCGTTTTTTTTTCCCTCAAAGCATATAGGCACAACATCAAACAAAGTAAATAACTAAAGTTGACTATCACTGAATTAGACACTACTTATTATTAAAAATTGTAAACAACTTACCTCTTCTCGAAACTTCTTTATATTGTCTCCTTTCTAAAATACGAAAAAAAAGGAAGCACATTAGAAAAAATTCAGCCACTAAAACACTTCTGTAAAAAGATAATTAGAAGAATAATTCTCACCTTTCCAATAATACTTCCGACTTCCTGTAAACAAATAAATAAAAAAATTAGATTCAAACAAGCACAAATTTATGGTTCAACAAATATATACTGTTTTGAACTTAATAAAACATAGAACATAATTAAAATTAAGCAACAAAAAAGTCGGATTTACTTTTATTTTGTTGGCAAGCAGAAAATTCATAAATCATTTATTGTGATAGATATTGCATTAACAGGGAGAGCACAAGCACAAGAGAAAATTTCAAGACCCATATATTTAAATTTCCAGATAGTTTCAGGACAAAAATTACCTTGCGCCAAGGTCGACTATTGGAGTGTATGTGCTGCTGTTTTACAAGCAATACCTGCTTGCAGGGGCGCCGACTTGGAAAAATTGTTGGGGGGTCCGGATGTCACCGGGGTCTAGGAAGTATGTTAAGGCACGAAGCCCCCCCCCCATCCAAAAAAATTCAGATGTTTGTGCCTTGAAAATGCCAACTTACATATTTTTTAGGTATGTATAATTTATACAAACAAACAATATGTGACATGGCGTTTTCAAAGTAAAACAATCTAAAAATTGGTACACAAATTTTCTGCTTCAATTAGATCATGTCACTTGCCTTAAGTGAGGGACAATTTTACAGTTCCATTTTGTGGGGAGCCGTAAAGTGCCATAGCTAGGCTACGGCACTATACAAGGTAGTGCACTTGACTTGCATGGAAAGGAACTCCCAGTGGCACCGATTTATAACAACTATTAGGGGGAGGGTGCCATAACAGGGGCCTTGCCAGGAGAAATTTTCTAAAATTCGAGATAAAAAAATAGTGAGTTTTAAAGTTTTTTAAGCATTTTAGAGTCACATGACCAACATTTGAGCCTCAAAAACTCGACTCTTGGTAAATCCATCGGCACTCTGAGAAACTCGAACAAGCCGACACATTTTTTGGCTTTGAAAAAAAAAAAAAAAAAACAGGCATGGTATTTTCTTAAAAAGCTAATTTAATTTACAGTAATAATTATGCTTTTAGTCTATTACAAAGCAGTGAATATATAGCTCTGAAAAGAGTGAAATGATATTTAAATAAATCTTAACTATCATTAAAAGAATAAAGCATAAAAGATTGCTGTCGTACCTTGATTACTATAAGTGAAATAACTAATTTAAGCTTGCTTTGAAAGGCTCAGAGTTCATTAAATAAAAATAATGTCTCAAAATTAATGCTTTAGGGGCATTCCAAGGTATTTTTGACATTATGTAGAGTTCGTAACGTGACCTTTTTTTGCCATAACTTTTTAATTTACCGTTTGATTTGCAAATTATTTTAATTTGAGCTAGTATGTTGGTTGGTAAAGATCAAAATAAAATAATATGCTAATCAAACAGTAAATTAAAAAGTTATGGCAAAAAAGGTCACGTTACGGACTCTACATAAATGTCAAAAATACCTTGGAATGCCCCTTTAATAGAGTTAAAAAAGTTAATACAGATTACTTTATTAACTCTAATAATTGAAGAAAACTATCACGTCTTCCATCACTCGTTTTCAACTAACCTGCTTACTAACGCAATAGTTATTTGTTTTAATTCATTACTGAATGTATTTTACAATGTAACTATCTTCAAACAAGGAAAGTAAAAAATACCAACATAATTTTGTGATTTTAGAAACCATAATATGACAAATAATGTTCTTAAATTATTGAGGGGGCTCCGGCCCCCTCAAGTCCTTTGGAGTCGGCGCCACTGCCTGCTTGGCATAAATATTGAGAGCAGGTAATTCATAAATTTATTTAAAATATTCAATGTACCATAATATTCTGATAATCTGAAAATAATAGTAAATCTTTTGATAAAAGAATTTACTATTATTTTCAAGGAACATAAGTCGCTTGGAAGACATTTGGTAACAATTTTACCTGCTCCTAATTGAATTTTGATGCATATGCCAAAAAAAAAAAAAAAAAAAAAGGGCTCATGGCATCAAAATTAGCACTTTAACCTGTACCATCAAATTCATGAATTTAAATAAGAGTGGTAGTTTTTTTATGTCTGACCCAAAATACTTGGATTATTTCCTGATTTTCATACTTAAAAAACTCTTGATTTAAAGTTTTATTTGTAACACAAAAAGCGAATTTAGTTTAGTCACGTAACCATATTTTCATTTTTAGTTACCACTTTATCCAGGATTTAAATTTTTAGTGAAAACAAGAGCGCAGTTTTCTAAGCCCTCAACACTACGCCAAAACACAGCTGAAAGGTTTCGTGCGAGCGAAGAAAGGTTTGCAATATTGGCTCCAATTTAATGTCATTTCCCCATTACTGACAATTTTAATGTGATTCAATAGTTTACCCTCAAAAGATCACCAACAGTGGCCAAATTGAAACAGATTTAAAAAAAAATCCACCAAATTTGTCGCCAAGTTGGCGATTAAATGGCGATATATCGCCAAGTGCCCGTTAACTAATAACACCACTTGAGTGTACATTGACATTAACAATGATTGTCCCCAAAAAAGGGTCAAAAGACCCCTTTAGAAACACCCGAAAGCAACCAAAAGGGGAGGTGCACAACTAGACCCCACTAGGAGTCTATGTACCAAATTTCAACTTTCTACGACTTACCGTTTTTGAGTTATGCGACATACATACGTATATACGCACATACATACAGACGTCACGAGAAAACTCGTTGTAATAAACTCGGGGATCGTCAAAATGGATATTTCGGGTGTCTGTACGTTCCTAGGCATATATCCGCGTGTAGTCCGAGTCAAAAAAAAAAAAAAAAAAAAAAAAAAACTCAACATTCATTCGGGGGTGAGCAAAATGGAAATTAAGGCTGATTTTTGAGTGAAATTTTTTTTGCGAATACAATACTTCCTTTTTTGTAAAAGGAAGTAGAAAACAAAAGTACCATTCACTTTTAATACAATAAACTTTACAATAGAGATTAAATAGCTTAATAAATACTTATAGATTATCTTTTTGTCATTAACTGAAAGTACGATTTCATTAAAACTATGAGAGAAATATTTGAACGAACTCTTCGTAATAAGCCCTAAACGGAAATATTTGAGTTCATATTTATTACCCAAAGCAGATTTTAAAAATGTGACTTCTAAAGCAGACTACAATCAGTAATAACATACCTTTCCTTGCATAATGAGACGAACTGTAAGAGTGACAGCAGGACTGACGCCATTTGTAAGAGGAGTTTGTTGATGAGGAATATGATAAATACTTTTCAGAGGAGCTTCTACACCTGATGCCATGTTCCTACAAAAAAGAAATTCGTATTTTCATTTCATAATAGCTTAAAATGGAATATGAAAAGAGAAAAAATGGTTTACTTTGTTCAATACTAGGGTATATCATACAAGTTTATGTAAGGGGGGGGGGGGGGGTCAAGAACGCAAGAAAAGGGAATACAGGGTTCGTACTCAATTTCAAAAATTAAATGAAGGAGTTTTGGAGGAATTTTGAAAGAGTAAAATGAGGATTTGAAGGAGTGCGTACTAATGGGCTGTCCTTAAATGTTGTCGCATTTTTTTTTCAACATCTTTGACCCCCTACCCTCTTTGTCACAAAGTGTCACACTTCATCTTACTCCTCCTCTAGTCACATGTCATTTTTATAAACATATTGTTATAATAACAGTGTGATGTCACTTCTTGTCACCCTCTCTCTTCCCCTTGTCACAATTTCGTGACCCAGTCTCCCCCTCAAGGCATGACATCACTTGTGAATGACCAATTTTACAATATTATAACTGCCATTTGCTACACAATCAACACAATCACTTAATATAGTACATCTGTTTATGTATCTTTATGTAATAACTAGAGAAATCGACTTTTGCAGCTGAGAGTGTGGTGGAAGGAAATGCAATAATCATAAAACTTGAAAAATAGTCAAGCCCCCATTTAAGCATGGTTTACTTCAATTATGAAATGTCTTAGTCATCAAGTAATATTTTCACCCCTTCATCACCGTTACCTTTGCCCTTGTGACAAAGTTAAGTTGTCGATCAAAGTATGTATTTTAAGTTACTGTCATAGAGGAAGACTATGCAGTCTTCAACTAAAAAAGAAGGAGTTTTGAAGGAGTTCAAATCAAAATGAAGGAGTTTGAAAGGCCCTTCAAAAATTTTTTTCCAAATGAAGGAGAATTGGAGGAGTTTTGAAGGAACGTACGAACCCTGGAATAACTTCAAACATCCCTTCATTAATTTAAAAAAAAAAAATAAAAAAAAAACTTTTGAAAAGAAGAATGTAGTTTAATGTACACCAGTGGTACCCACTGCTCAACCCTTTTGCTTTTATCCCAGGATTATTGAGATGAATGTCGCGGGTCAGACACATAATCATAACTGCAAACCTTATGCAATAAAAAATCAGGAGTTGGGTCAAAATTTCAAAGTGAGAAAACGAAAGATTTTAAACGACGTTATATGAGGAAAAAAATGGGGTTTTATTGAGCATTTTTTTAGCTCAGAATACGCTAATTTAATAAATAGATTAAATAACATCTCCGAATTCTAAAATACTTCTTTTGAAATGGCATGCAAATGACATAAGCTTTATCATTCATTAATTTTCACATAACTTTAATACCGAAACTTGAGGAAAATCTGCACGAATTATTTCCGTTTTATTCAACACTAGTGGTACCCGCACGGATTTGCTCGTAGTTGAAAATTAAAAGGTCATTCGGTTCGCCTGTATATTTACAAATAATGGATGACGAATTTCTCGCCAATTGGCTATGTTCATTCGCTCTCCCATTCCACGTCATGATTCGTAATTTACTCGTCCATCTTATGATAATTTTGCTCCGGAAAATGTTCTTAAAATTGAAATAGACTAAGAACAAAATCGAATTTTCGGAAAATCGCTTCGAGGTGCACACCTCCATGCTATAAACTAACTTTGTGCCAAATTTCATGAAAATCGGCAGAACGGTCTAGGCGCTATGCGCGTTACAGATATCCAGACAGAGAGACTTATTATTATTATTATTATTAGTAAAGATAAAGAAACTTATGGGAAGAAATAATAATTATTAAAAAAAAAAGGTGTGGGAGTGGTGATTAGAAATGAGGATTTGCCGTTATTTCTAGATCCTAACGCAAATGTGCGCTAAAAATAATACCCTCAACTTTCAAAGTAAAAAAAAAAAAAAAATCTATTTTCATAAAAATTCATAAAATAAACTAAAGGGAAAGAGGTCTGTATTGTTTTCGCCTTATTCAAAAAACTGGCAGGCAGAAAAAGGCTCTAGGTTAGGAGCTAGTGGATTTTCTGTATTTTCTAGATCTAAATACGCAAATGGGTTTTTAATTTTTTTGGAATGTCCTCCAAAAATACTTCTTTTCCAACTTCTGTCCTTCCGACAAAACTCTCCCCAACCTTTGATATGAAAGATACTACTAAAATACTTAACAAGCTCGTAAATAAAATTTACGCAGAATTCACTTTCATTTATTTTCGTATTCACTGGCAACACACAGCACACATAAATCTTATTTATTAATAGAGCCGCTTTCTTTCTTTGTTTCCGCAAGTGCAACAAAATACCTCATTTGCCATGACCCAGGTTTTGAAACTAAAAATAGTTGCCATAAAAAGTTTAGGAGGAATTAAAAAAAAAAAAAAAAGCTTTAAGAAGCAATAAAGGGGGCTCTAAAAAATGCCCATTTCACGACGTTAAAGTTCAGAGCTATCTTTTGAATTAGAAATGAAGAAAATAGTGCAACATAGCCGAATAAATTTCTTTACAACAGGGTTCCTTGATTTAAATCATGTGATTTAAATAAAAAATCATTTATTTAAATCAAGTGATTTTTCAAACAAAATCATTAACTTGTAAAAAAGCAGTCGAAAACTTTCTACTATGGAATGAGTAAAAATGACAACAACGTGCATCAAGTACAAATAAAGTAATAAAATAAAGTAATAAAACAGAGTTAAAAAACAAAGTTTTTACAAAGTTCTTAACGTTCATAAAGTTTACAAAGTTTTTAACTTTATTTTATTACTTTATTTGTACTTTATGCACGTTGTTGTCATTTTTACTCAAAATCATTAACATCAGTTGATTTTGTTTTTATAAATTTATTCTGCACTTTTAGAATGTGTTGCTCTAAATTTAACTACACTGCATTATACAATCTTAACTTCAACTGGCTAAACTACACAGACCCCTCTCTCCCTGTGAAACAGATTTTCAGACGTTTTCAATCTTGCCTTTTAGTCCAAAATTAGTTCAGAAAAAAGTAAAAGATTTTCTTATTCACCATGACTAATATAGCTAAGAAAAGTAATTGTTAAATATATTATTTTACTCTTAAAATGTACAAGATAATAGAAACCACCTTTTGTAGCAAAGCATATAAAAAATCATATCTTATCTAAACATTATAACCTATTTATGAATCTTAAAAATTTGTTAAATATCTAGAGAACTTATCCTAATTGTAAGAGTACACTGAAAGGGTTTATTAGTTCAGATTGCTTTGTTACCAAGTTTTAACAATTGCCTTCTTTACCCTAACTGAATCCATTTCCGAACTTTTGTTGACTCTAAGACAGGGTTGGCAAAAACCCGGGTTTTTTTAAAAAAGCCCATGGACCCAGGGTTTTTTGGGTTTTTTTAAATAAAACCCAAAAAAACCCAACTAAAGCTGGGTTTTTTAAAAGAAATGTGGGTTTTTTTGTCTTTTTTTAGGGGAAAGGTGGGGTACTCGTAGTATATTGTAGCATAAGTATATGGACAAAGCACAAAAATTGTCTTGATAAAAAAAGCTGGAAAATTCAGCGTTTTCTGAAGAAGGGTATAAAAGACGACAAAATTCAAGAATGGTGAAGTTTCAGATTTTTTTAGTTTCCATGATTACCAACAGTTAAGGCAAAGTTACTTCTTGAGTGATAAAATCTATTGTTTATTTGTTCGTTTTTTATTGCGACATTTTTTTTTTTTTTTTTGTATTTACTTTATTGTATTTCATTTTGTTATGCAAAACTACTGTAGAACCTCAAGTAGTTTAAATCCCTTTTTACTGAATTCCAGCTTAATTAAGACATTTCTTTGAATTTTATGTTGCCTGTTTTTCTATTTCTGTGTACAGAATAAGAAATATTAAACTTTTCGTAAGATAATGAAAATACTGTACATCCTATTCCGTTTTCTGTCGGACCATTTGTAAAACCTGTTAATTTCTAAAAAATATACCTTGTTTATTCGAGTTTTGTGGCGTGTTGGTTTGCAGAAAATAATTCACATGAGAGCCTTTTAGCTAAAGTAGTATCCTTTGCACAATCTGCAAATACCGAGAAAATCTGACGTGACAGGACTTAGTCAAGATAATTTGAGTTCCTTATTGACCAGTTGAAGGAAAAAGTTAAATATATTTATTTAAAATCTTTGAAGCATTTTTTAATGCCCTTAAGAGTTAAGAAATACTATTAAAGTTCAAAATTCATTTTTTACGTCCATTGCCTATTGTGAAGAAGAAATAAAAAAGAAGTTTAAATTGTAAAAGTATTTAAATTAATTATTTTTTACAAAAAAGTTCTCAGAAAATTTTAAAAAACCCAAAAGTGGGCTAAATAATGGGTTTTTTTAAATGGGTTTTTTCAAAAAAACCCATTGGGTCCAACCCAATTGGGTCCAATCCGGCCAACCCTGCTCTAAGAAGCTGGCATAGAAAACTGATACATTTACAGAAATATTATACATCAAAAGATAAGGTTGAAACTGAGAAACGGAGAAGGGGGGGGGGGGATTTCGTGCCCGTCAAAAAGTAGGGGACACCATTTGGAGTTCTTTTGTGCAACAACTAAATTTGTCTGTTGCCGTGGAATTTCCATAAAAGCGCATAATAGTGAAAAGACATGCATGTTTTTTTTTTTTCGAATTTTCCCCAGTTCCTGCATGCTATGTATAATTAGTATAACTACGTTCTTCCTGCAAATCAATGAGTACAATACTGAGTTTAACTTTTGTTGAGGAAAAACTAAAATAGGAAAGGAGAAAAAGACTCAAAAGTTTCCAGAATTTTGAGCAAAGTTGTCGAAGAATAAATATTATTTGCAAAGTTTCAGAGTAATACGAATGCATTGAAAATAAAGCAGAAATGAAACGGATACTAGGAAAATAGAACAAACACGAAAAATTCAGCTTCCCAAAGAAGCAAATTAAAGAGATCGTCAACTTAAAAATACAGTCAATTACGATATCTTTCGCATTCAAGGTAACTTGACGCGAACGTGGCAAATCTTTTTTTTTTAAAATCTAATTCTAGTCTTTCTTTACTTTGAAGAAAAGCAAGTGATCTCTGTAAAAGTTGTTTCTCTGCAAGCACAGTGTCAATACACAGAAAACAACCTGTCATCGGTGCATCAGGGTCAAATTATTTTGTAATCAATGTGAAATGCGCTGCGCTATGTTTTCAATTTCAACATAACAATGAGCTCACTTGTCCGATCGCATACCCATTGGCTGTTCGTTTACCACATTATTAAAACTTCATTTTAAAGAAGAGGATCATGATTCCTTGATAAAGCTAATGAAGCAGAAACTATTTTGCAGAAATAAAGGCCCACAGCAACAATTAATTTTGCACTTATCCCGGCATAATAAACATCTTAGAGGAATGGATGGTCCTTTCGGTGAAAAGTATTTTTGATGACGGAATAAATGACAACCAATGAGAACGCGCGCGGGCGTGTTTATTAAATTGTACAACCAACAATGAAGTGCGAAGAAAGGAGGCGATCAAGGTTTTTGAAAGTGTGAAATATGCCAGAAATACATTTCTCTACACTACATCACAATGATGTACCTCAATGGAGAATTACACACTCCTTTACGGAAAAGTAAAAAAAATTGAAGTCACTTAAGTTAAGAATTTTGCTCTCGTCTTTGTTAATAAAAAAGGAACAGAAAAATTGTTACTTTTTGTAATGATTATTAAAATTTAACAATTCCCGGTGTAAAATTCTCCATAAAATTCACATATTTAATGCATTCCATTGCCGAGCTGATTTAGATAACATTTTACAACAGAAAATAACAAGTCTTTGCCCTTTTAATTTCTTTTCAAGCACAATTGCTATCATCATTTAAGTTTTTACTTTGACTCAGAGCCAACAGGATAATAATTGCAACTGAAGAGCTATTATTAACACACTTTGGTTCTACCTTTGTGACCTCAACTAAAGCGAAACATACTGAAACCGATAAGACAATTAAACCAATTCAACTGTAAAATCTGCATTTCATTGAGAACGCGAAAAGTATTCGATACATTCTATTAAGGAAGAACGAAAATACACTCGTGGAAGGGTTCGATACAAAAACTAAGTAGAACAACAAAGGTATTCTAAGCGCAAAAAACGCGCCATTCGTTGAACACATGAAATAAATGCACACGTAATATCACAGCAAACAAGGACGAGCAAACAATTAGGGGGAAAAAATTCAACAATCAGCATTTCACAACAAAAGAACATTCTGGGGACGCAATAATAAAAAGAACGACACCATTATAGCAGGACAAAACAAGCATCTAGGAAACAGCGAAAAGAAATCTGAGTTAGTGCCAAAAATCCTTGATGAGATTCCAAGCTTAGCATACAAGCATAGCATGGGCGGTAATTAGGAAAGAATTTTTCAAACGCACTATTCAAGCACCCGGAAGGGGTTACAAAAAGTGGAAAGTTGCATAAAACTTTTGAAAGCTCTTTCAGTTTTTCCACGAATTTCGCATCTTTAGATGGAATGAGTGTTTCGGTTTCCCCCTGTTCTCTGTCCGAAAGAAGAGCGGCTTTGTTATTCTTTTACTTCAGTCTGGAATTCTTGTTTAAATTTAAAAACTATACATATACATATAGTCCCTGTACGCCTTTTTAGTTTTACGAAAAGTTTTACACGTTAAACTGAGTACAGGCTGCTTGCGAATGTGAATAAGTTCTGAAGTTCATACCATAGCTAGTGGCATCGCTATGGGGGGAGGGCGTCTCGCCCCGGGTGTCACCCGTCTGGGGTGTGACACCCAAAGTGGAATTGCAAGCTTTTGAAAAAAAAAAAAAGCTAAAATGCATTTTTACGGCTACAAATTTGAAAATTTTCCTGGGGGGGGGGGGACACACCACAAATTACCCCCCGGGTGTCACCCATGCCAGGTACGCCACTGCATAGCTGCCAATGTTAAAAGCTGAAAATTAGGGAACGATTTTACATAAATAAATTTAACGCTAAAAAATAAGAGTGTGAAAGGTATTTTTAAAATATAGGGAGGGATTTCCAAGTTCGGCTTGTATGGGTCATCCTTCAGAAAACGTAACTTTTGAACGCAAATATTTTTCGATTTCGAAACCTTTTTTTTTTTTTTTTTTTTTTCATTCTTACATGAAAGTGGTACCTACTAGAAGTAACCATAAACAATGACCCGCTAAGTTCCAATTATTTTACTCATAAATAAAAATAATAATAAAAATGCCTTGTTCACGAAAAAAAAAAGAAAAAAAGAAAAAAACCTTCTAATATTTAAAAATTGAGGTCAGTTTAATATCAAAGTAGTAATTTTGTTAATTGTGCAAACAATCAGCTATTTTAATGATTAGTGAGAATATAATATTAATCCCTCTTAATTAAAGTACGGCTTAATTAGTAGTTTCAAATGTATGTCAAAAAATAGTATTTAGTAAATTTGAGGATATACTGTCCAACCACGGATTGCATGGAATTTTCAAAGGTCTAGATAAGACGAATCTATGTGAATAAGGGGGAAAAGTAAAATTTGATGCGTGTATTCCGCTCATCTGAATGAGACTCTGCTTCTGCAAAAGTTGACATCGCTAAAAATAATAGATTTGTCCATTTCCGGCTGTAAAACCGATGTTTGTCTTTCCATACAATCCGTGGTCAGACAGTACTGGCAATTTATAATTTTGGTAGAATGCTTATTATTGATGTAATTCCCCTCCATCAGTTATTTTTACCTCAGAAATAATGAAATTCATAAGGTCTGTCACAGAGGTGAGATTCACGGAGGTGAGGTTCTTTCTTTTAATATAGGCCTAATAGATACATTTTTCTTGGAAAACTTTTTTTTCTTTGTTGCTGCAATCTGCACATGTTAAGCATATGAAACCATGTTCACTTCTTTTTTTACATTAATTTACATCCCTGAAAATCAAGTTCACGGAGGTGAGAAGTCAGAATAACCATACTAAGTTTTTAAAGCAAAATCTATCTTCTTGCTTTTCGACAAAAATCTCACAACTTCAACTATGGCTGAAATTCAAGTTCACGGAGGTGAGAAGTCAGAATAACCATACTAAGTTTTTAAAGCAAAATCTATCTTCTTGCTTTTCGACAAAAATCACACAACTTCAACTATGGCTGAAATTCAAGTTCACGGAGGTGAGAAGTCAGAATAACCATACTAAGTTTTTAAAGCAAAATCTATCTTCTTGCTTTTCGACAAAAATCTCACAACTTCAACTATGGCTGAAATTCAAGTTCACGGAGGTGAGAAGTCAGAATAACCATACTAAGTTTTTAAAGCAAAATCTATCTTCTTGCTTTTCGACAAAAATCACACAACTTCAACTATGGCTGAAATTCAAGTTCACGGAGGTGAGAAGTCAGAATAACCATACTAAGTTTTTAAAGCAAAATCTATCTTCTTGCTTTTCGACAAAAATCTCACAACTTCAACTATGGCTGAAATTCAAGTTCACGGAGGTGAGAAGTCAGAATAACCATACTAAGTTTTTAAAGCAAAATCTATCTTCTTGTTTTTCGACAAATATCTCACAACTTCAACTATGGCTGAAAATAAACAAGGGGGCTCCCTTGTATCACGAAAATAAATTTTGATGTCATTACTGCCACGTGCTAATGAGGAATGGCATTTTGTGTTTAGGTAATGGAGGTGAGAGTTTTTCGTATGACATGACTACTTATCCTAAAAAAAAACAAAGTAAAACACAATATTAAAAAATCAAACGTACTTAAACAATTTGTATTTGGGAAACTTGTGAAAGGAATAATAAATAAATAAACATATACTTTTAGTTAAACAAGTTATTAAGCAACATAAACAGTCACTTAAGGTGCGTGGCATGCCAAGGAGGTGAGAATTCACATGTTGTGAACCAAAAATGTAATAAAATAAAAATTATTAAAAAAATGTTGGCTGATTTAAATAGATATATTTTTGATGAAAAAGCATTGTTAAATGAATTGTTCCTTAAAGTTTTTTTCTGTAAAAGGCGTGTGACAGAAAAGTAACACTTTTTGAAGAATGACCCGTATAGGACTCGAAATCCGACAAGCTATGAAATTCGGAAATTAAAAAAGCACGGAAAAGCGTAACTTTAAACGAATTATCTTTCACAACACTAATTTTCTGATAACAGTAAGAAATACGTTGTATAGTTCCTTTCCGTGAAACTTGTTAAAAGGAACGCCTTAAGTTATATGATTGTTAATAAGACACTTTTACAAAGCGAAACTAGCTTCAAGTCTCTCCAATGACTGCCACGTGATGTTTTTTGTTATGACAATTAATAATACCTGTTTCTCAAAAACTCTTATTTTAAAAATAATAATAATAAAGCTGAAAGTCTCAGTCCGGAGGATGTCTGGATCTCTGTAACGCGCATAGCTCCTAGACCGTTCGGCCGATTTTCATGAAATTTGGCACATAGTTAGTTTGTAGCATGGGGGTGTGCACCTCGAAGCGATTTTTCGAAAATTCGATGTAGTTTTTTTCTATTCCAATTTTAAGAACAAAACTATCATAAGATGGACGAGTAAATTACGAAATTATCATGACGTGGAACCGTAACATGGGTACAAGCCAATTGGCGAAAAAATTCACCATACATTATTTGTAAATATACAGGCGAACCAAAAGACCTTTTAATTTTTTCTACTACGGGCAAAGCCGTGCGGGTACCATTAGTTTTAAGAATAAAAGACGAACGCAACCCAAAACCATATTGCAACAGCCTCTGAGAAGCTCGAACACGCCTATGGTCTGTGAAGCTAAATAACATAAATAATTCTTTCCAAGAAAAGAATTCCTAGCCTTCTCATTTTTTCTATTAACTCTTTTCACACACACACACAAAGTGCCATATTAAAAGGAACCTAAAAACTGTGACGGGAATAAGAAATATTAAAATCGAAAATACGGGAGCAGATTTCGGACTAATGATAGACGAATGGAGGTCAAGTGGAAGAAAACCGGTACATCAGATCCGGGCACCATTTATTACTTTTGCTTATCAGGTCTAATAATTTTACCATCGGAATGGCCGAAAGCAATCCTGCATGCATAATAACAAGCGTGAATCCGTGAGATATCGCCTATTATTAGACTTGTTTCTCAGTTCTGACGAGTAACAAGAAATCCTTTCCTTTGAGCAGAAGAACTCAAAAATGTAGGTTTACAATTTTTACCCAATAACGTTGGATTTCGTAATGTGTAAGACAGAAAAATAGATGTTTTAGCTACTGTCATTGAATGCAGTCATGCAAAATATACCAATGCTAACTATCGACAAACATAATTGCAGAATTCCTAATGATAATCTTTCAGAATTGTGGCAAGTTAAGAAAAAAAAAGTCAGTTTGAATTTTGACATTTTGAATTCAAATTATGTTTTTCGCAATCACGAGTGTGGGTATGTAGGCGTGTGTGTTTGTGTGTAGGGGTATGTGTGTGTGTGTAGGCATATGTGTTTGTGTCTATGTGCAGGCATTAATGTGTGGGTAGGGGTAGTTGTGTGTGTGTATGTGTAGGTGACTGTATGTATGCGTGTGTGTATGTGTATGTATGTGTTTGTACGTATGTGTTTGTGTGTGTGTGTGTGTGTGCGTGTGTAGTTGTGTATGTATGCGCGTGTGTGTAGGACATGGATGCAACATAGAGACGGCTTTCGCTATAGGAGCAGCATCGTGAGGAGCCCGCTTGTCCACGGTGATGGTGCGGAGAGTGGCGGTGGGAAAATAAAATGATAGAGGACGCCAAAAACAGTCAAATGAAAGCAATAAACAATTGTGATTGCTCAAAAAATAAATAAATAAATAAATAAAATAAAAATAAATAAAAAATGAAAAAAAAATAACTTTAATTCTGAAAGTTTGAATTCAAATTATGTTTTTCGCAATCACGAGTTGAGACAGGACCCTACTCATTGGAGTTATTGTTTCTAGAAACGGCTCCTGTCCCCCCAAGCCTGCTCCTCCTCCTGGGCGGTTACGTGTGTACAGTTGTGTGTAAGCGCACGTTGGTGTAGGCGCGCGTGCGTGTTGTGTAGACTCGTTATCGTATGTGTGCGTAGACCTGTGTGTATGCACGAAGGCGTGTGAGTATGTGTGTAAAGGCGTGCTTGTGTGAGTGTGTATGTGTGTAAAGGCGTGCTTGTGTGAGTGTGTATGTGTGTAAAGGCGTGCTTGTGTGAGTGTGTATGTGTGTAAAGGCGTGCTTGTGTGAGTGTGTAAAGGCGTGTTTGTGTGAGAAGCAGATTCCGGGGGACAGTGCGCTGCTGGCCGGTGGGCGGTGGTGCTGCTGCAGAGGCCCCTTGTCCAAGCTGAAAAAGAAACCGGAACGCCGAGGACCGTCAAATGAGAACAATAAGCAATCGTGATTGCTCAATAATAATAAAACTAGGGAAAGCATTATAGTAAGCATTTATACTACATTCAGAGATATTGCTTTTTTTTTCTTTTTCAAGGCGTGAAAACTTGCGTTGACCTTTTTTTAGAGGAGTGAAATTCATACTGGAGGGGTGAAAATATGAGAACAGAAAAAACCATAAAAATAGTGATCAATTCCGTTAAATTAAATTAATAAATAAACAAAACTAAAAAATAAATAACATTCTAAGAACGAAATGTGACACTAAGCCCGGAAGGCAGGCTCGTCATGTAAGGGGATCAGGAGAGGTCTATCGCCCGCTGTTTTTTTGAAATGTATTTACATATAATTGGGCGTGGTTTTTGTTGTTTTTCGATACAATATACATTGAATATTCACCCTTTGACCTCCCCCCGCCTTGGAAAAATTTGAACGGCACTGATAAGACAGAGGAAAGAACTATGTGCTATTGAAATTTTTGACATAAAATGCTTGGTATTTATTCAAAAATAAAATATTAATATAAAATATTTTAAAAAATCGAATCACTTCTTTTTTTTTCTTTTCCCATGAAGTTAAGTTTTTATTTAAAGCATAAAACGGGTTTTTATTTAAAGCGTAAAGGGCTTTCATAACTAATGTCATACTTTTTTCAACATTTTCCATCATTCTCCTTCTTTTTGTCACAAAGTGTCGTACTTCACCTCACCCTAACCCACAGTCACACTTTTTCTTACTCCTTCCCTCCCCCTTTTTACCCACTGACAATTTCAAGACATCTCTTAAAGCGTGACATTGTTTGTGAACGACCACCAAAACGTTGTGACGAACATCGATGCTATTGAAAATATATTACTGTTGCATTACCAAAGAAAATATTAAATATTGTTTTTTAAAAAAAGGCTTAAAAAAATGAAACTGTAGAGGGGGAATAACTGATGATGAAGCTACATTCGAAAATGTATCTTCATGAATCTATAAAGAAAAAAAGTTTTCGTAATCTGTGATTTATATGCATTTCAATATTCCGAAACAGTAAAATTACCTCATTCTTCCGAATAATTTGTTTCAGTTTTTATTATGACATGCAGAGAAAAAGCAAAACAGTATTAACAATTAATTAGACGTGATTTTTCATAAAGTACGTGACGGCTAAAAAGTTCATGTGATTATCTGAAGTCATTGCTCTAAACAGTAGGCATTGTAAACGGATTATGTTTCAAAACAATAGAAATTACTTATGATTCTATGCTCTAATAAGTATAAAAAAAGAAAAATGAACTGCTGTCGATAGTAAGTATGCAAGCAACAAATTGAAGAAATAAATAAAACTTGAAAACTATTTTTACTGACTCAAAATTACACACACACACACACGCAAAAAACATTTTAAAAGTATGTGCTTCCCATCACTCTACGCATATTTAAAAGCAAATACTATAAATTGTAAGCATGATCATCTGGTAAAATTAACATTCCACAGAAATTTAAATTTTGAGATGATTATGATCTAAAATTAGTTGCACCAATGTGTAATTAAACTTTTTTTTAGATTTATTAAATTCTAAAGTTAACAATTGTTCTATTTTAATTAAATGATTAATTTCTAATAGATAATGAATTAGAATTATATACTAATTTTATTACACCATAACAATACATTTAAGTATGGATAATCATAATCAGTTGATTTTTCATTTCGTCCATTCTGTCCATTTCATCCAGTTTTGTCCAATTTCTTTCGGCGTCCCGGACTTTTTACAAATAAGTGGACAAAATAGCAACACTGGACATCGACTCGCATTACCCGCATAAAATGTTTTGTATGTGTTATACTACATCACACTAATATAAACGCGACGTTAAAAAAAAGTATGACAGCTAAAAGCTCTTTTTTTCTGTATATATACAAGTGTATAACACACTTTGTGACTCAAAGTTAAAAAGTCACCATTCTTAAAACGGCTGACAATGAGAAAGTATATAAAATTGAATTTTAAATATTTTTAACCTAACTGTTTACTGTTTTTTGATAAAACAAATCGAATAGCACTAAACATAATATATATACATACATTATATATATATATATATATATATATATATATATATATATATATATATAGATATAGATATATATAGAAACACTATCATATATTGTATTTATAATCTGGACAAGTCAACCAAAACGAACTTCACTACTCAGTTCAATAGGCTCCACAGGCTGCTCTATGATACTGGTAGACAACACATTTGATAGCAATATAAGGATTGAACAAGAACGAAAAAATCTTTTAAAAGAAGGAAAAAATGAAAAAATCCCAAAATACCCTGGGGCCTCATCAGGGGGTACTCCCCAAGGGTAGGGAAAAACCATGAGATGTTTCGTGAGTGCTGCTGGCGAAATTTGCCTAAAAAAACAGCACTAGTCCCCCTACATCTCACAAAACAAGCAAGTGGGTTACTGAAAGTCCAGAATATCAGCATGAAATGAAATACAAACATTGAACCTTTTAAAACGAAAAATACAAGTTTTGTCTAAAGAAAATAGAACAATATTTAAGCTACAAGATTTATATAAAGAAAATAGAACAACCTTTAAACCACAAGAGAAACAAAATTCATACCTGAACTCAAAACCAAAAGAAAGAACGGGCAACCATCAAATTCATGGAACAGAAAAATAAGCAACTGACAATTGACTATCGCTAGTCCTCCACAAGTCTGAAATGAAATGCTTCGTAAGATGCTCCGGATATTGGTTTTCAGTTAGGGTAGCAGTTAAAATTCGAATCGCTGTTTTCAGATTTGTTTTATTATTGCATATTTTTTTATATCTAATAATTTGTGAAATGATTATATTTTTGAACACTTTTCTACTGATACAACTGTGAAAATGAATTAAAGAATACACTTTAAAATCAAAATCCTGACGTTTATCATACAAAGCTATACTGGGAACCTGATTATTCAGTTGAATATTGAGATCAAGGAAATTAACCGACTCATCCTTATTTGTTTGTTTCAGCAGTAGTTCATTTGGGTAAATTTCTTTGTGTAAATTGTGAAAATTATTGTTATTAAAAATAATAGTGTCATCAATATATCTAAATGCTTCTATATTGTTGTTTATTAAAAAAAAATACATTCATAAAAATGCAAAAATAGGTTTGCAAATGCACTAGAAAAAGATGTGCCCATCGGTATTCCATTGATCTGTCTGTAGAAATTGGAACCATTGTATAAGTAATTTTCAAAAATACAAAATTTAACAAGGTTAGTCCAAGAGTGTTTTTCTAAATTGATGTGTTTTTCATATCTGTCGAAAAGTCTATTTGAAACATCAATTATGAGTTTGTGGGGAATGTTAGTGAAAAGATTTTCAAAGTCAAAAGTATTAATACTATGAATATGGTATTTACCACTGTTTATGAAATCCAGAACTTTCTGGTTATTCAGAATTATAAAACTTTTTTCTTCTGCAATTTTGGCCAAGATATTTTTTAATTTTTCGAAAAAAATGTAACCTGCTTGATTGTTGTAGGAGTATGTTCCACTAGTAACGAATCTGAACTTTATTGGATTTTTATGAAACTTAACCGTTATAAAAAGGAAAGGAAAATTGAAATTGAGATGCCGTGTGTTTAGAATTTTGTCGAAGGCTAGGATTCTTTTCTTCAAACTGGATTCAGCTTCTGTGACTTTTTTGTATGTATTGATATTCGTATATTCCTACTGAAGCATAAGTTTATAAAAATATTTGCACATGATGGCAAAATTATTAAATAAATATTTTTATAAACTTATGCTTCAGAAGGAATATACGAATATCAATACATACAAAAAAGTCACAGAAGCTGAATCCAGTTTAAAGAAAAGAATCCTAGCCTTCGACAAAATTCTAAACACACGGCATCTCCATTTCAATTTTCCTTTCCTTTTTATAACGGTTAAGTTTCATAAAAATCCAATAAAGTTCAGATTCGTTACTAGTGGAACATACTCCTACAACAATCAAGCAGGTTACATTTTTTTCGAAAAATTGAAAAATATCTTGGCCAAAATTGCAGAAGAAAAAAGTTTTATAATTCTGAATAACCAGAAAGTTCTGGATTTCATAAACAGTGGTAAATACCATATTCATAGTATTAATACTTTTGACTTTGAAAATCTTTTCACTAACATTCCCCACAAACTCATAATTGATGTTTCAAATAGACTTTTCGACAGATATGAAAAACACATCAATTTAGAAAAACACTCTTGGATTAACCTTGTTAAATTTTGTATTTTTGAAAATTACTTATACAATGGTTCCAATTTCTACAGACAGATCAATGGAATACCGATGGGCACATCTTTTTCTAGTGCATTTGCAAACCTATTTTTGCATTTTTATGAATGTATTTTTTTAAATAAACAACAATATAGAAGCATTTAGATATACTGATGACACTATTATTTTTAATAACAATAATTTTCACAATTTACACAAAGAAATTTACCCAAATGAACTACTGCTGAAACAAACAAATAAGGATGAGTCGGTTAATTTCCTTGATCTCAATATTCAACTGAATAATCAAGTTCCCAGTATAGCTTTGTATGATAAACGTCAGGATTTTGATTTTAAAGTGTATTCTTTAATTCATTTTCACAGTTGTATCAGTAGAAAAGTATTCAAAAATATAATCATTTCACAAATTATTAGATATAAAAAAATATGCAATAATAAAACAAATCTGAAAACAGCGATTCGAATTTTAACTGCTACCCTAACTGAAAACCAATATCCGGAGCATCTTACGAAGCATTTCATTTCAGACTTGTGGAGGACTAGCGATAGTCAATTGTCAGTTGCTTATTTTTCTGTTCCATGAATTTGATGGTTGCCCGTTCTTTCTTTTGGTTTTGAGTTCAGGTATGAATTTGTTTCTCTTCTGGTTTAAATGTTGTTCTATTTTCTTTATATAAATCTTGTAGCTTAAATATTGTTCTATTTTCTTTAGATAAAACTTGTATTTTTCGTTTTAAAAGGTTCAATGTTTGTATTTCATTTCATGCTGATATTCTGGACTTTCAGTAACCCACTTGCTTGTTTTGTGAGATGTAGGGGGACTAGTGCTGTTTTTTTTAGGCAAATTTCGCCAGCAGCACTCACGAAACATCTCATGGTTTTTCCCTACCCTTGGGGAGTACCCTCTGATGAGGCCCCAGGGTATTTTGGGATTTTTTCATTTTTTCCTTCTTTTAAAAGATTTTTTCGTTCTTGTTCAATCCTTATATTGCTATCAAAATATATATATATATATATATATATATATATATATATATATATATATATATATATATATATATATATATATATATATATGTTCGCTTTTTTTTCGCAACCGTAAATCCTGGATGCATACTTCCAATTGCAAAAATGTTCCAAACCAGATGTAGAGTTAAGATATTGAAAGTTTGAAGTAAAAATAAAAATTAGCCAGAAAATACAAAATTTAACTTTTTATACGGGTCCCAGGTACCCTAACTTATATTTAGGGAAATAATCTCCAATGAAAAATAATTCTAGCACAAAAAGTTTGAAATTAGTACCACCAATATTCGCCGAGACATGAAACGCAGCGTTTTGTGATTTAGACCACTTTTCACTAGCCGTCTATAATATCTTTAGGGGGAAAATATAGTTGTTAACAAATGCTTAGAATTATATGTATTCATCGAGTGTAGTTTTTCAAATTGTTCGAGGTTTTGTAGTGTATTTTTGCGTATCATAGCGTAACATTTGAATTTATTTTTGAATAGCAATGAAAAATATTAATCCCTTGTTTTTCTTACTTTGACAACCTGTCATTCTTCTGAAAGTTCCAATCTCATCTTCTATATGGTCCCTTAAAATTTTGAAATGGAATATCTCCTTGAGTTTTGGTCGCACCTATGTCAAGTTTTTCGTGTCAGTAATAGCTTTCAATGGAGATTATTTCTTTTAACATAAATTAGGGGACCCGAATCCCGTATAGAAAGTTTAATTTTGTATTCTTGGACTCTTTTATTTTTGCTTCAAATTTTCAGTATCTTAACTCTGAATCTGAGTTTGAACATTTTTGCAATTGGAAGTACACATCTAGGATAAAAGGTTGCGAAAATAAAGGTCTTGCAGGTTAAAACTGAACACCCTGTATATATATATATATATATATATATATATATATATATATATATATATATATATATATATATATATATATGTAACCAGAGAGAAAAATAATTTACGCTTTTACTTTCCTCATAATTAAAAAATGGATTCAAGCTCTCAGAATCTCATTTTAATCAATAATTACAAAACTAAAAACATGATTATTACAGTGTATTCATTTAAAAATCACCATTCTGCTTCTTATAGGTAATTTGCTAGAGGAAAAGTGCACAATATTTTAAAAATTATTATAAGATGAGGATTTTTTTCTTTTTACTTATTGGAACGCAAATTATTGTTACCTTTATTCAGTAAGTTACCGCCCTATAGCCTGGGCTAAGGAAGAAATACATGAAATACACCGCCAGCTCAGTCACTTCCTGCCGAGGACTGCAGTTTCGTGCTTATTAGCACTCATCAGCTTGGCATAGGAGTGACTGAGCTGGAAGTGGAGAACCTCTAAAGGAAGCCAAGAGTGCCAAATAAATCGGTAGCTAATACAGAATTAGCACTGACCAGACGAGTGACCGAAACAATGGTTCGGTTCAACTCGAATATTGAAGGCAAGGCAGGTATATTCAGTAAGTTACCGCCCTATAGCCAGGGTTAAGGCAGAAATACATGAAATACACCGCCAGCTCAGTCATTCCAGCCGAGGACTGCAGTTTCGTGCTTATTAGCACTCATCAGCCCGGCATAGGAGTGACTGAGCTGTAGGTGAGAAACCTCTTAAGAAAGCCAAGAGTGCCATACAAACTGCTGGTCAGTGCTAATTCTGTATTAGCTACCAGTACTAAAAACATGGCTACATTGCATCTACTAACATTGAATATAAAAAATGTATGTAAAATCTGAAAACAAAGAATAACACAATCATAAGTCAAAAAAAAAAAAAAAAAAGTGGAAAGATCGGCGGATAATCCGACCGCCGATAATCGGGAGTTTACTACACACACACAAGTACACACATATGTGTCTGTGTGTTTGTATATAATATATTACATGTCACAAAACATCAAAGAACTTGCGCTTAAATAAAAATATTCAGATTCAGAGAAAATAACGAACTTTTTATAATCATTAGGAGTTAGGACTACGATAGAAATACCTCTATTAATGCCTGTAATAGCTTGCTTGAGTTCTTCTGAAAGTGTTTTTTCAATTCAACAAAATTGTATCAGGGAAGGATGGAGGGAAAAAACCCCCAAGCCGAAATTAAACGAGCTAATGTGTGTGTGCATCACATGACTTCCTTTTACTCTAATTAATGTCATTTTCTCATTATTGGCAGTTTTAATGCGATTCAATAGTGTACTCTCTAAGCATCAGCAACTGCCGTCAAATTAAAACCAGATTAAAAAAAATAAAATAAAATAAAAATAAAATCGCTAAATTTGTCGCCAAGTTGGCGAAAAAACTTGGCGACCAAAAGACTGTCGATATATCGCCAAGTTGAGTTTACTTCGAAATTAACAATGATTCCTCCCCCCCCCCACAAAAAGGGGCAAAAGACCCCCTTTGGAGCATTCGAATGCAACCAAAAAGGGAGGTGCACAACTAGACCCCACTAGGAGTCTAGGGGGAGGAAGCACCAAATTTCAACTTTCTAGGACATTCTGTTCTTAAGTTATGCGACATACATACGCACATACATACGTACATACAGACGTCACGAGAAAACTCGTTGTAATTAACTCGGGGATCGTCAAAATGGATAATTCGGGTGTCTGTACGTTCCTAGGCATATATCCACGTGTGGTCGAGTTGAAAATTGAACTCAACATTCATTCGGGTGGTAGCAAAATGGAAATAATGGCCGATTTTTGAGTGAAAATTTTTTCGCGAATACAGTACTTCCTTTTTTGTAAAAGGAAGTAAAAAGGATATTTTCCCCAAAAGTTGTATTTTTTGGTACATGACCTGAACATCGGAACAAATATCGTTTAATAGGAACACCTGGCTGCAATGTAAATACAAGGAAAACAAATGTGGAGGTAATTCTTTTGTCTCGATGAATATTTATTAAGAGCGCACATTCGAAAACAAAATTTAAGAACTTGCTTTGGTGCCTGGTAGTCGTCGGTTCGGATCACAACAAATCGAAATGTCAATAGTTTAAAGAAGACAGGACTCAAGAAATCTTGAAAAATCTAAAGGTGGCTAAAACTAGTCGAAAACAAGCTCTGCGTCTTTCTTAGTCAACATATTTGATTTCTTCTTTAATTTTGGTTCGGTCTCAAGCGTTTATTATCAGGTGCTCATATTTGTAGAAGGTTTAAAGAATATTGTCAACCTTTGAATTTGCACACAGCAAATTAAGAAATCCATTAGTGGTGAGAAAGACTGCACTAGGCAAAATACAGGGTGATTACAAGTCCTGCCCTGATAACGAAAATGTATTTAAAAAATAAATAAAACCAAGACAAATGCATATTTTTGAGCAATCACGATTGCTAATTGTTTTCATTTGACCGTCCTTGATGTCCGGTTCCTTTTTCAACCCCACCGCCCTCTGCAGGCGCGACACCATGTCCTACACACACACGCACGCACATACACACAAACGCGCCTTTACACACATACACACACGCCTTTACACACATACACACAGGTCTACGCAACGCACACACACAAACCTACACTTACACAACTATATACACGTAACCGCCCAAGATTAAGGACAGGAACCGTTTCTAGAAACAAGCGAGTGGGATAGTAACCAATGAGTAGGGTCCTATCCCATCTCGTGATTGCGAAAAACATAATTTGAATTCAAAATTTCAGGATTCAAGTAAATTTTTAAAATTTAAAAGTTTTTTTTTTTTTTTTTTTAATCCTTAGCTCCTCAGGTTCTCTCACCCATCAGTAAAACATTAGCTAAATGCATGTAGGTGGCGCTAACATCGAAAACTGAAAATGACATCGATCCGCTCCCAGAACCTTTGGTTTTGACACATTGATTACACTATTATGAGTTTATACCCACATAAGGACCGTTTGGGTCCTCCCCCCCCCAAAAAAAAGGTAAATACTGGCTGCGCTAGTGCCTGTCGAGAAGTTGAAATCTTCTCAGAATACTGTTGTGAAAAATACTTTTTGAGATAAGAATCATGATACAGTCGATTCCGGTTAATAGGACCACATTGGGACGGGACCTTCTTAGTCCTGATAACCGGGTGGTCCGATTAAGCGAACCGGACCTATGTAGCTTGAGCGAACATGTTATACATAAAACATATAAATGCATTTATGATTATTGTGAGGCCCATATGTATGGTGAGTATACAAGGAACCAAAATTGCTGTTTACGAAATTTTTCCATTAAAAAATAAATTAAAGTAAAGCGAATAATCTTTTTACACTCGTCCCAGACCGATACGGTTTTAGGTTTACCTTTCAGCCAGTATCGATTTAACAACCAGAAAGTAACTAAAAATGTGAGAGTGAAAAAATAAGTGCTAAAAAGTAGTAACCAGTCATTAACGATTTCAAATGAAATGTAAATTACGTATTTTACAACTAAATTGAAGAAATTTGAAATTTCACTGAAATTTTGATTTCTGCTGGAACACTGCCGCCATGAAATGGAAGTTTCGTTAACCATTTTTTTCCTGTAAATACTGATGGGTTTAATTGAAAATTACAAGGAACCATTATTAATTTGTACTGCACTAGACGCACTTGAAACTCGCTTCAAGTGGCCGATTTATATCTTTTTTTTCCAATTTGTCCTCACGTTTCTTGATCCGATTAAACGAATAAGCGAAATATTAGGCTTATATGATGGGATATGTTTTGGTTCCTTAAGATTTGGTCCGAATAAGCGGCTGGTCCGATTAACCGGTGGTCCCATTAAGCGGATTCCACTGTATAAAATAATTATGTTTACATCTATAGTAATTCTTTTCAAAAAAAAAAGAAGTTTCTTGATTACTGCGAGACTCAATAAACACTCTGTACTATTATTACACGCAGCAAATTAGTTCCAATTATTGTCACATTAGTCAGAAAATGTATTTAAACGTCATAAGACAATATAGTTTTTGTTTGGTTCTTTAAGTAACTTTATGTTTTGTTCTTTTGATTGCAAAGATAAATACGTAGTTAAAAAAACTACAAATAAAAATAATTCTTGGCTTTCACAGATTCGATCACTTTCGAATTTAATAGCACTTTACAAACTAAAATTCCAAACTAGTTCCTGTGGTTGAAGTGAAAAACCAAAGTAAGTAAAGCACTAATTATCAAGAAATCTCAATTCCATAAATACATTTCTTGATAATTTGTGCGTTTAATCACTTCAAACCAGGGGCGTGCGAGGGGGGGGGGAGAGAAGGGGCACTTGTTGGCCCGAGCCTTAAGGGCAAGGTTGGTATAAAAACCGATTTTTTTGAAGAAAAAAAATTTTTTTTTTCTTTTTGGTTTAAACCAGGTTTATTTGCTTCTTATTACCATTTGTAAAAGAAAAAAAAAAATAGGGAAATCATGAAGATCTTAAGAATTAATTGTTAAGGAATGTTTAATATTCATATTTGTACCAAATTTCTTAGTAATTAATTAAATAATTAAGACTAAAATCTTGTAATTTCATTTCCTCATCTATTGGAGAATATTGTTTAAAAAGCTTTATAACTAACTATTATAAAAAATACAATATGTAAATGGGTCTTGGTATAAATAATCAAAGAAATAATTTTCTGTGATAGTTCAGACATTATTAATTACAAAATAACTAAGAATAAATTTTTGCTAATTAATTTGCTCATAATCATAGCTCTCTACTATAAATAAATAAAAAAGTAAAAGTAAAATTAAAAGCACGCATTCTTATAAACATGGAAAAGTATTTTGCACTATCTACAAATATATCATGTCTGATGTACATTATACAACTTTAAAAATCAAAAGATCAATGCATATTTTGTCTAAATTTTTTTTTAAATTTACAAATCATGTAATTTATTTATCCAATGTATTAGTGGCAACATTTATAGATACAGGACAAGAAGGTTTTAAGAAAATCATTATGTTATCAATTGTAGACATTATTTCTCCTGGTTTAATGCATTTAGGAATATAATTTATTTTAGCAAAGAAAAAAAATCATTTTAATTAAAAGCCTCAGTACAAACTTAAATGAAAATACTCTTTTAATATATTTTAATAATGAGACACATTTTAATAATGTCATAAAAATTAATGTCTATTGTTTCCTCCACCATTCATACATGAGACTTCTTTTATTATATTGGGATAAAATAAGTTCTTTGAAAGTTGAAAATTTGGCATTAAATTTTTTTTTTAAGAGCACAAAATTACACGAATGTTTTCTGTTTTCATAACTTCATGAATTTTCTTTTCTTGCTCTGACTGCACGGTCTATCAGAGATAGAAAAAGCACAGGTATTAAGCGTAATTTTATGCTACTCTAAGTGTTCTAGGTAGGACATTTTCAGTTTTTTTTTTTTTCGCTTGTCATTTAAATATTTTAGTGTTAAGAGACTTTTACACTGTGCTTCGCTTCCATTGTTCATAATCTATCTCAATAAATCTTAAGTAATCAAGCAAATTAGGTAGTAAATGAAGTTTTGGTTGAAATATGCTTTTTGGACTATTTTGAAATGCAAAAGATTGAAAAATAATGATAAAAAAACTATAAAAGAGCTACTTGAATTTTTTTGCATGTAATTTTAGAAAAACTTATATGGTCTGCTTTGTATATTTATGTGCCTAATAGAAAAGTTGCATAGATTTAAAAAGAAAGAAAGAAAAAAAACTATTTAGCAAACTTGCATTAAGATAATTAAATACCTTTGTGCTGAACAGTAAAGTAACGTAAAGTAACAACGTCAAAAAAGCACAAATTCGCAGACTGCAGATATATGTTTCGGTGTTTCCAGGGAATGCCTTTTTCAATGCAAAACGTAGTGAGCTTATGTCTTTTCATCCAATTTTTTTCCAGCTCTGAGGAGTCGGAGGTTAAAATGACCAGCTCCGACTCCGACTCGCAGACTCAAAGAGAAAATCAGACTTCCGATACTTGGAATTTTATACTTAAGACTCCCGACTCTAACTCCAACATCAGTCGGACTCCGTCTTCACAACCTTGATTCTTTTATTTAAAAAAAAAACACGATAAACGCATTTTTAAATAGTGAAAATTAAAAAATGAGGCTCAAAGTTTAAACAGCATATTTGAAACGAAGCATCAGTTACGACAACCTATTTTTTTTCCTGTTTCCAAACACTCAGAATAAATTTACCTATCAAGACTTCTAACTCCAAATTAAAAGTGACTCCCACTTAAAGAGTCAAGAGCCTAATTAAAAAAGACGTTTTCGAGTACGAAAAACGCATATGATAAAGCAGATGACGTCAGAGTAGGGTGCGAAATTAATCGATGGCTTGGCATTTTACAGAGTGATAAAATTAGATTTTTCCCAAGCTTAATGAGCCAAGTTTTATTCCCGTTTTTAGTTAACTCGACAACTTTCGTAATAATCCACGTCGAGTCGACGTCACACACGACAAGAATCCCGGTACTAGCTGCATGCACTAAACAAACACTGAAGGGTTTTTAATGGAGAATTCCATGCGTTGCATGCATTAAGTAAACCATAAAATATACAGTGCTGTAGTCGTAAAAGTAGCAGAAGGTATACTGCACATAAATTTCAAAAAATAAGAGGGTCTTCTCTGAAACTTTAGGGGAAAGACAATGGATAGCTTTTCGAAAATTAAATATGCAGATACGACGTTCCATTGGGTACTTTTTCAACACTTTTAAGTTTTAGTTTCTATTATTTATTCATTTTTGAGGGGGGGGGGGGGGAACAAGAACATTTTTACTGAAGTTATTTATCATGCTTTTTTTCCAACCAAGTGAATGACTAGATTTGTTAACACGTAGACATGACAAAATTATGCCCAGAGCCAACTATCAAATGATTCTTTTTAGTTAATTATTACTTGACTTCATACTTAGTTTGGGTGGAAAATGAAAAGCCGTTTTTCTTATTAACCTGTATTCAGGGTTGGTAAGTTTCTACCGAGGTGGTTAAAACCACTGGTAGAAACCGGTTAAAACCGGCATGGCAAAAACCCCTTTCTGCCACATTTGTGGCAGAAACTGGCAAAAACTCAAAAAATGACATAAAAGAAATCTTGGATACCCAATAGGAATTTAGCACAGGAAAATAATGAAATGTTAGCCAAAGCACAATTTATTTACAATATCATTAAAAATCAAAAATTATGTTTTTTGCCCTCTGCAGCCTTTAAGAAAAGGTGAACTGAAAATATAAATGATTTCTTAATTTAATATGACTAGAGGAGAAATAACAGAATACTCTCGCAACAGAAGAACTAGATGGCAATGCCATCAAGGATACAGCAAATATTCATGAAACTTTCATCAATTGCATATATTTTTTAAATAAAATGATCTGCTATGTAGTAACTGGGGTGGTTTTAAAATTTGACTGGAAAAATAAGTTTTGGGAAATAGGATCAATTTTTTTTGTAAAACTGTGATATTAGGTATAAAATTGAGGTTACTATCGGCAAGAAAAATTCTGGCATTTTCTTCTTGAGCAAATGATAATTTTAATCTTAAGCATTTCAGATGACACGTATAAGCTAGCAAATAACAACCAGTAACTGCCTGTTTAAATCTGTATGTCAATTCTTTTTCTTAAGTGCCCTTACGATTTTCGTACTTTAGATTAATACAAATGTTACGAGCATCTGCAGTTAAACAGTTCTCTTTCTGATCAAACTAAATCAAGGGCAATGAGTTTTATTTTTTATAATGATGAAATAGAATTACATTTTTTAGTTTACTTAAACAAACATCATTTTGTAATTACTTGAATTAATAAAGATGCATTTTAGTTTTTGCCAGTTTTCTGCCGGTTTTTACCGGTTATAACCAGTTTCTGCCACCGGCAGGGCAGAAACCAGTTTCTGCCGGCAGAAAGTCAACCCTGGCTTGTATTAGTGTTAAAATGTTTTGTTTCAATAAACTCAATCTGCAGCCTGCAGGAAGGGAAAAAGAACGGGATATCAAATCAAGGAGCGTCTTTTTTACTTCCTTTTACAAAAAAGGAAGTATTGCATTCGCGAAAAAATTTTCATTCAAAAATCGACCTTAACTTCCATTTTGCTCACCCCCAAATGAATGTTGAGGTTTTTTTTCGACCCGAACACACGTGCATATATACCTAAGACCATATAGATGCCCGAAATATCCATTTCGACGACTCCCGAGTTAATAAAAACGAGTTTTCTCGTGACGTCTGTATGTACGTATATGTACGTCCGTATGTGGTGTCGCATAACTCAAGAACGGTATGGTCCTTGAAAAGTTGAAATTTGGTACGTAGACTCATAGTGGGGTCTAGTTGTGCACCTCCCCTTTTGGTAGCATTCGGATGTTTCTAAAGGGGTCTTTTGCACCTTTTTGTGGTAAATCATTGTTGATTTCGATGCAAACACAAGAGGTGTCATAATTTGGCGAACACTTGGCGATATAACACCATGTCGTTTGGTCGCCAAGTTTTGTCGCCAACTTAGAGACAAATTTGGCGATTTTTTTAAAAAATCTGTTTTAATTTGGCCACTGTTGGTGATATTTAAAAAGTAAACGATTGAATCACATAAAATTGCCAGTAATGGAGAAATGACATTAAATTGGAGTAAAAGGAAGTCATGTGATCCACACATCAGCTCGTTTTTTTCTAAATCTGGGTTCAATTTGGCCACTGTTGTCGATATTTAGAGAGTTGACTATTGAATCACATTAAAATTGCCAATAATTGGGAAATAACATTAAATTGGTGTTAAGGGAAGTCATGTAATAATAAACCAGTTGTTCCAACCTGGGGACGACAGCCCCCAAAAGGCGATTTGGCTCCTCAAGGGGCGATAAATTCTTAAGGAGCGATCGAAGGGGGCGATGAGTATTAAAAAGATAAAATTAATAATAATAAAAAGCCAGCAAATATCGAAATTTAAAATGCATAGGAAACCGATTGTTCAGAGTTCAAACAAGGAATCACAAGTTTAACAAATTAAAGTTCAGGAGCACTCCTGACACTTTGGTTGATCCTTAAGGAAGTATTTCATCATCCATTGCAAAGATTGAAAATTTTCAACTTTTCAATTATTTTAAATTAAAAGTGTCATTGTCTCTATCCCCAACCCCCAGATTCCAATTTGAAAAGAGAATAATTTCATAAAAAATGAACTTCTGTTTTTGAAAAGCACGTCAATCCTTTAAAAAAAAAGAAAGAAAAAAACATAGAAAAAGTACTTTAATTCATTTGTTTATTTTTAGTCTACGAGTAACTCGACAAAATTGTTTTATTGTAAACCTTTCATCTAAAATTAAAATTAGAAATTTATATTTTCAATACTATCGATGTTTAATCGCGGCAACTTTATGGTTTTTTTCAAGGACAAAAGGGGGACTGGCATAGGTGTCAGGCAAGCTATAGAGGGTGGCGATGGACTCAAAAAGGTTGGGAACCACTGTACTAAAGCATAGAAGCAACTCCAAGCGGCAAGAACAAATCTCAAAATAATCCTAATTTATTAGGGCCAGCTAGTGATGTAAAATACCTGGGTATTTTATTTTTAGGGGTAAATACCCAGGGTATATACCCGGGTCAATACCCAAAATGGGTATTTACCCGGGAATTTATTTCAAACATTTATATTCAACTAAAATACTTTTCTGTCTGTATTTCACTATGTATATATATAACGAACCATAAACAAAACAAATGTTTGCCCAAAAATTGTATTTTGATCACATATTTAGAGAATTATTGTGTGAGACAACTTAGCAATCTAATATGATCTTCACATTAAATGTGTTGGATATGCCTAATCAATGTCCCCATCTTTCTTTTTTGTTTTTCACTTTTCAAAGCAAAATTTAAAGTTTTACCAGTACAAATACAAAGAGAGTGACAAACTAACGCCTCCTAAATACTAAATGCCCAGCACGTTCTCCCTTTTAACATAGAGCAAAATGATCCCAGTAAGCATATTTTCGGTCTTCTGGCTACTGCCAACTATCGAAGGTCGAAAGCATTAGAAATTAAAAGCTGAGAAAACAATTGGTTAACTTCTAAATTTAAATTTTAAAATTCACCAATTAACGATTTGATTTGAATTGTTTGGATCCATCGTCATAACAACACCACCCATGTATTGCCGTCAGGTAGTAGCGTTGTTTGTGTACCGGCGGAGGATCACTTTTAAAGCAAATGTGATAGGCATTTAGTATTTAGGAGGCTTTTGACAAACTGATTACAACTTAAAGCCAAAACTAACTAGTAGTAGCATGATATTATTAAAAATCAATGAAAAGTTGTGCTAGTGCCATCTATGTAACAAAATTTAAACTTAAATCCCTTTGCTTTACCCCATAAAAAATTAAATTATCCTGCCATCCTATTTAAGTTTTAGAACAGTTCATTCTAAATTCTGACAGTTTTTTTGATAAGATTTCATTACACCTTTAATTAAAGAAATTATAATGTATGAATGTTTATATTTTTAATCTTTCATTTTACAGTTTATGTTTTAAAAAGAAAATCATCACCTTTTGATACCACCTAAAGTTCTTTTTTGGCAAAATGCGCAATTACTAGGGGATTTATCCTGCCTTAGGATAAATACTCCAAAAAATATTTACCTTCCCACCCGACATCACTAATTGCGTATATTAAAAATAGTTCGAATAAATTTCATCATGAAGTACTGGGGAGCAAATGCAAACGAGCAAGGCAACAGAAAACAATATTTTTTTTTTTTGCTTATTAATGTGAAAACTGTTTCTATATTTGCCGCCACGTTACCACTTTAAAGGCAATAAAATAAATAAATAACATCATAGTCTTAATAACTTCTCAGTAAATTCTTCCAAGCATCCCTCGTGCTCCCCTTTTTTTTCCATTTTGGATATGACTAACCTAGATTGTGATTTTGAAATCGTGAAAGTGCATCATTGAATTGCTTTTATTTGTCCAATTATGACATTGAAAAGAAAGATTCTTTGGGTCACGATATGTTTCTTTCATAATTTCATCAAGTCTTCCAATAAAAAATATTATAAACTATGTAATACATATGTATGTATCAGTTTTACCAATTATTTCATACTTAGATTAAAAAAAAAAAAATTCAGACTCACTTTTTGCTTTTTTTTTTTTTTTTGTAAAATACCCAGTTTTTGGGTATTTTTACCCAGGCCTTGGGTAATATATAAAAAATATTTACCTACCCACTGGGTATTTACCCGATCCACATCACTAGGCCCAGCCTACTATATTATTTAACTTTTAAGTTTTTCCTAATTGAGACTGATCAAAAGGGCCATTATGCTTTACCATCAATGCACGCCATCCGAATCAAGTCTGCAGAAAAAGAACAGGCAAGTACTTTTAAGATTCGGGTTCCACCTATCAATCAAGGCATGTTTTCTACATTTTTTTTCCTGTTCCTTTTTACTCTTTTAATGAGATTACCCAAGAAAACTTAAACCTTGGGCTTATCACTTAGGACGCGAAAAGTACATCAATTTTTGTCGACAAAAATATCTTTTCTTACCTACGTGAATCATTTTACGCACGGCGTAGAACGTTTCTTACGCTACTGACAAAAAACAAAAGTCGCAGTTTGAGAGAATTGCTATTATAAACAAACTTTATCACAGAAATATATTTGCTTTTGGCATCGTTGTGAGAGAAGTGAAAAAAATTGAAGAGGGGGGGGGGGAGGAAATGAGAAGAAAGTATAATTAAGAAAACATTTCTTATTTTCAGAGTTTTAATGTTGATAGCTATCAGGAATCAGAAGTCTTTTAGAAGTTTCGTTTATATTCGAATGCATCACAGGGTACACTTATAAAAAAAAAAAAAAAAAAAAACACTTTGAAGCAACCTATTTTTTTCCACTCCTACAGCACCACAACTAGGGTGTAATCCCCAAATTCATGGTAAATCGTAAGATTACCATATTTTATGTACTATCAAGATTTATACTTGGTTCATGGAAATCCCAGTAATAAAAGGCAAATACATAAATCCAGTGGCGTATACCTAGCACGAGTGTCACCCGGGGCGGTAATATTTGGTGTGTGTCCCCCCCCTCCAAAAAAAAAAAATTACCTTTGAATATTGCATGCGAAAGTTCATTCAATTTTCAAGAACAACTTTTTTTTTATGGAAACAAAAGTTGAAGTTATTTAATATACATTATATGACAGAAGACAAATATATATTATGAAAGCATTTCATTTTTGGTGTGAATGAGTGAAAAATTTAACAAAAAAAAAAAAAAAAAAAAGCAAAATATATTGGGAAAAATTTTCAGACTTGAAGCATATATCTTGAAGATATTTTTTTTTTTTTTAAATCAAACCTTACATTTGTTTTGGGTGTAACTCCCCAGCGCCAGAAGGGTGTCACTCGGTTCGGACGGCCCTTTCCGACCCCCCCCCCCCCCTTGGGTAGCAAACGCCACTGCATGAAATGCGGAGCAAAATAAGTTCCGCACAGTTTCGCCATTTTTGCGGAGCAACTCCGCAAAAGGCGGAGCAGTTGGCAGCCCTGTACTTGTTTAAAAAAACGTTTGATCTCTAAAACCTTTTTTTAAAGAGCGCTCAAAACACAAATTTGATCTTCACAAAATAATAAAAATAATTAAATAAATAAAAATTAATTTGAATTTTGTCATCTTGAATTCAAATTATGTTTTTCGCAATCACGAGTGTGTGTTTGTATGTGTGTGTGTGGGGGGGGTATGTGTATGTGTGTATGCATGTGTGTTTGTGTCTGTGTGCAGTCATGACTGTGTGGGTAGTTGTGTGTATGAGTTTGTGTGCGTGGGGGCGGGGTATGTGTATGTGTGTGTAAGCATATGTGTTTGTGTCTGTGTGCAGGCATGAATGTGTGGGCAGTTGTGTGTATTTGTGTGTATGTGTAGGTGTCTGTATGCATGTGTGTGTATGTGTTTGTGTGTAGGGGTATGTGTGTGTATGGTGGTGTTTGTGTATGTGTGTGTATGTGTTTGTGGTGGTGTTTGTGTATGTGTGTGTATGTGTTTGTGGTGGTGTTTGTGTATGTGTGTGTATGTGTTTGTGTGTGCGTGTGTGTTGGTGCGTGTATGTATGCGTGTGTGTGTAGGATATGGACGCAACCTGGAGACGGTTTTCGCTAGAGGAGCAGCATCGTGAGGCCGGCCGACGCGACGGGTGATGCTGGCAGAGGGTGGCGCCGTGCCGGTGGGAAAAATGATAGCACGCCAAAAACAGTCAAATGAAAGCAATAAGCAATCGTAATTGCTCAAAAAAAAAAAAAAAAAAAAGAATAGGGAAAAAGAAGAAGAAGAAGAATAGGGAAAAACGATAATTCGTGAGATGGCTGGGGATGTATATTGTATAAGTATAGAAACCAAGTTCGCACATTTTCTACATTTAATAAATAAATACTAAACCTGAGACAAAACTAAACCAAAATGGAAACTGCGCTTGAATATTCCTAGTGAATTACCCCACTCATATTTTAGTAATTAGGACACAGATTTAAATATTAGGACATTTTTAGAGTTTAAAAAAAGGTAGGTATTTTAGAAAAAATCGCACAACTCCGATCCCTTGAAAATAAGTAGATGCACGTGTTTAAAGGTTATAAGAATAAGGTTCAGTGATGTATTTAAAAAAAAAAAAATTGTGAGGTTTAGGTTTAGGATTTTTAGATCCCAAACTATAACTTTTCGCAGTTATAGCTTTTTTTCTCCGAACATGTGCGTGCAAAATTTTTTGAGTGTTACGCGATCTTCTCACTCACTCGATATTCTCGCTGCTAAGATTACTCAAAGATGTAGCTGGGATTTTTTCAATGCGTGACAACACTCCTTGACATTTTTTTAGCACGGAGAAACACATGAAAAAAAATGAAAGAAAAGACAACCCATTATAACAGTAATCAATTCCAAAAAAAAAAAAAAAAAAACCTTTCAAAGGATAAATTCACGATGGCAGGAAAAGATGAGGTGTATAGTATTTCGATTTTCAACATTTAGAATGATTGACAGAATTATGAATTAAAATAAATAAATTAATCAAAAAAAAAAAAGCAAAACATTCCAGCGTACAGGGTTCATACTCTATTTGGATGAAAAAATTCCATGACTTTTCCAAGACTTTTTCATGACTTCAATGAAAATTTTCATGACCTTGTTATACGAAGAGAATAGCACTATTTAATCTCAAACTTGGCAATATTTGGAAATGAGCATTAGCAAAACATCTATATGAATGCCACAGCCTCATTGAAGCACTTACTCGTAATTTAAAAAATATAAGTGCACACTTAAAAAACTATTTCTTATTTGTCTTCATCATATAAATTTAAGTAAATCAAAAATGCAGTGAAGCGAATATGATGATGCTAAAATTAACCATAAAATTAACCTTAAATTAAATAAAACCAGACAGAATGATATTGAATGGGACAAGGTTGATTGAGTCATCACTAAGTTTCAATAAATTTCCTTCAAAAGTTACCTTTTTGGTATCAACAGTGCCTTTAATCATCCACGTAACTTGACAGTATTTTGGTTCTTTGAAGTAAAGCCACATAGTTTAGTTCTTTATGTTTCTAAACCAGATCTTTTTTGAAAAAACCATTCAGTAATGAATCAATCTTCTGATTCAAAAGTATATTTGTTTTGTTTTCAAATTTGCATACTTTCAAATCTATATAAATTAATAGGTTCAGAAATTCAGGAACACGTTTAATGCCCGACATTGAACATAGCAGTGGGTCGCATGGATTAGTTTTGCGCGCCGTACATTGAGACCTACTGGTTTAGAACATTAGAATTCCTCTTTTTCTGTATTCTATCGCCTGACGTAAGATCTTTATTTCTAAAACATTTAACAAATTAAGTTAAACTCTAATAAATATAATAATAAAGTCCTTACGAGTGATGGAATCGAACTTGCATACAATTGAACTGCTTCTTTTTTTTTTTTTGAGTGGGCGTGGCAAAACTAAGAACATGAAATTTTGCTACTACAGAATATGAAACATAAGAAGTGTTGAAAATAACAGAAAATTCAAAATAAGTGATGTCCAGGCAGGAAAATCACATCGCAAAAAATGGCAAGGGGCTGCGACAGAAGTAGATGCAATGAGGTTTCGAAATTCAGATTTGATTTTTGGATCGTTCAATTTTCCACTTTTAATAGCTTTTTTGTGCTATACTGTTAAACCACTCAAAATTTCTAATGTTCCTTTAGCTACTGTTGCTTTCTCTTTGTCCAGGAAATTTTTCCATGACCTGAAATAAATTTCCATGACTTTCAATGAAAATTTCAATTTTCCATGACTTTTCCAGGTCTGAAATTTTGTTATTTTTTTTCCATGACTTTCCAGGATTTCCATGACCCGTACGAACCCTGAGCGTAATACTTGTAAAATTTCAGTTGTTATCCCCACTAAATTTTCATTTAAAATACACAACGTAAAAAAAGACGCTTGACTAATTTTTTGAGGTGTATTTCCGATTTGCATGCAATGCGGAAAATACGCCCGTAGAGACGTTAAAAAAATTGACCACAATCATAAAATGTAAAAATTCCAGGAAACCAGTGAATTTTGAAGGCCACAAAAACATAATTAATGACCAAATACAGCAATAGTATACAGCAAAATTCTGCTTTTTTTTTGCAATAGCTTGTTTTACACCGTTTGAAATAAAATTATATATTTTTGACTTAAAAGTAAAAATTCAGTAAACATGATTTAAAAGCCAAAATTGGGAAAAATTTGCAATTTGTGCAAACTTTTTTTTTAACCATAGATGTTAATGATGGTTATAAAAAAAGTGGTTTTTCTCATTTATTCCGAATTTCATACCGAAGCAAAAGTTATAATCCTTATTGAAATTCAGTTCCTTACTCCAGGCAAGCGAATATTTGAATCAATATCCAAAAGGAACAAGAAGGGCTGCTGAAAATTTGGTTATTGTCCCTCATGTTCTCCGAAATGAATACCACCAAAAAATCTCATACTAAAATTCAAAAAGAGTGAAGACCTACCTATGCAAAATCCGTCCATCCAGGGAGCGGCGGGAAGCAGGCCAAGCGACAGAATGTACTGCTTGCTTCTGTAATCCAATTATAGGGATGAATTTGCTGAGCCCGACACTTTACTTCTCTCACTCGCTCGGAAGCGAGAGAAAAAAAAAAAGCAAATAAAACGGTGCGGGGCAGGGCAATGATAAGGAAACCAGGTTGGCGGGAATAGAGACAAAAAGTAAAAGGGAACTTCACCCCAATGAAGCGAGTGGTAATAAGATCTCCGAAATAGCAAACGCGAGAGCAAATTAAAAACGGAGAGACGCAGCAAACTGGAGGTACACACCTGTGCGATGCTCGCAGGCAAGTGAAAAGCAACACAATGGAAAAGACACGCGTAACCTTGGAGAGAGTGACATGTCGCAATGGTTCCACGCCACTGATAAGGAAAATTGAATCGTTATTCGCTCTTCCGACCGATACGTTTTCATTCGAAGAGGGTTGTTTTGATTAGAAGCTACGCCCCATTATTCCAAGCTGGTAAGAGACGAATCTCTCCCCCCCCCCCCCGTTTCCTTCATGCTTTGAAATCGTCATCAGAGAGATTACGTTGACATCTTTCTCCCTGCAGAGAACGAAACAACAATAAACCCAGTAGCGCAGCCAGAAATTACCTTCTGGGTGGGGTTTCGGTCATAACCCGCCTTTATATGTATATAAACTACGGTATTAAGATTGGGAACGGGTTAAAATTGGCAGTTCCAGGGGGGTTTCCACCCCAAAACCTCCCCTCTGGCGGCGCCATTGGATAAACCTGTAGACAGGCCCGTCATTTCGAATTTTTCCAGCGGGGGGGGGGGGCAATGGGCGTATATTCAATCCAAATTTCATCGGAAAACAACAAAACCCACGCCCAATTACATGCAAAAACATTAATTCCTTGAAGCCAGGGGGCAGCAATTAAACCCCTAAATGATGGGCCTGCCCGTAGAACTTTGAGGAAACGCTCTCTCTCGATCAGACTTTTATAATTGAAGCAGGATAACACTAATTGGGAGCAAAAAAACCTCAAAAGCTACGACGATGCAGGATCGTGATGAAAAGATGAAGAAAACCAGAGTGAGAGAAGAACTAGAACGCAGGATGGTATCATTTTTCGGTTGTAAGGATGAAAGCGTTTTTGACCATCTCAGTTTGGAGAGAGAGCGTAAAGACCTTACTTTTAAGATAAGTGAGAAAACTTAGATAAACACGTACTTCAACTATGCATTATGTGTGGGGGTGTGCACAGAAATTTTGGGGACCGTCAAAAATGACTTTTACGGGGCCCCTCCATATTGTTTATCCCTAAGACCCTTCATGTGTTTCACCCATCATTAAAAAAAATTTGGGGCCCCTCCAGATTCAGGCCAACAGGTGTCCTTTCTCTCCCCCCCCCGCTGTACACCCCCCTGATTACGTGGCGAGAAAGGTTGCAGTGGGCTTTTCAAGTGGATCCATGCGGATAAAAAAGGTGAGATTTTTGGGGCCGGTTTGGTGAACCTTGATACTATGGCATGTTCAAGTATGATTAGTTTAAAGAAAATAAATAAAAACTATTTAATGAGGGTAAAATAGTTTAAATGCAAATACGAATCGTGATAACACTATCAATTTTACTTCTTTCCTTCTTCATTGGGAATGAATGTTCATCCCCTTGTTCATTCCAAAGGAAATGCTCATCCCCTTCGATTGTCCGCTATTTTTCGGGGGGAGGGAGGAACTGACCACTTTGAAGCAGGATTTACGTCGAAGTCGGCCACTCATAATCAGCATAAAACAACTACACTACAACAATCGCAAGTGATCGGTTAAATTCATTGTCGCAAAGGATTTCTCTTTTTCAGTTATTAAGAAGAAATAAAACAAACGACTGAAAAGAAACGGAAAAAAGTTAGACAGAAACTACTGAAAAGGCGTTCAGGAACGACCAAATTTATCAAGTCAAGTAGCAAGCATATTTTAAAGAAAATGTCAATTTTACAACCTCATTCTAAACAGGGGGAAAATACATCTCATAAATTACGTCATTTTTGCAGCAGCAAAACTTACTGTTTTATCAGGGAAAATCCACAGCCTTGACGAGAGCTTCCGAAGTCGTTATTTACGACAAACTTCAGCACAAAATTACTCAATATTGAAAGCTTAAAAATGAAATTTGTCACAAGGTTCGTACTCATTTCTTGATAAAACGTAAATGAAAAATCAAAACAAAACCCTGATTTGAATTTAATATCAGGAAGTAGTGATGGGACTGACTGATCAATCTTTAACTTATCTATTTTCGTGGGAAGGTTATTACAATGAAAATAATCCATCTAAATAAAAGAACGTTTTGTAATAAAATATAAAAAAGTGATATTTATATTTTAATCACTCCACACAAGCTGGAGAGGTGCATCGGGATATGCAACCAGTAGCTACAGAAGTTATATTTCACAGTTGGCACTCGCAATACAGTTCCCAATTATTTGGAATATATTTCACAGACTAACCACTTAGTACAAAATATTCAGTTCAGAGGTGATAGCGGACTCAAGCAAAATTTTCAGATGACAGGTATGAAATTTTCGTAAACTATGAGGAAGCTCGACCCCTCCCTCCTCTTTCGGCAAAAACTCTTTAAATATGCAAATAAAAATCATTGAAAAAACCATTTTAAAAGTTTTTTTATTTTTTAAATAATTTTTCAGTTTTAAAATGTGTTGTCAGCCCAGATTTTTCGAAATTTTCGGATCAAAAACACATCTGATTCAGTACTGCGAAACATGTTTCTTTTTTTGAAAATCGAACTACTCACACGCGAAATTCATTTGCGAAGAAAAATCCATGTACGTGATTCGAAGTTGCGGAAAACGTCTTTTCTCCGGTTCTATTTCCTTAAACGAAATATGAGTTTCCTTGTAATGCCTGAACAAGAGAGCGCACGGGTTCTAAATGACCTTTACTAATAAATGACCATACGTCCAGTTTTCAAGTAGCCTGTCCCATTGTCCCTACATACAGATGCGGGACACTGAAATGTTTCGAAGTCACAGAATAGAACAACGCGAGTGTTTCCGCCGACAGTGATTCGGTGCATTTGTTTGAGCAGTTTCATACATATATTTGAATCATGCAACTTACGAATAATCAATAAATTTTATAACTTATGCATAAATTCTGAGGTTTTTTTTTATCCCTTTTAAAATTTCTGAGCAATTCTTAGAATCACAAATAGGAATGTACTGGTATTTTACAATAAGAAATAATAATTCGCAACCATCATTGATGGTTTCCACTCAATTTTGGAAAACAAAATTCCCTGTGTTTTCCCTGTATGAAAATAAAACATTAGAAACGAGCGAGCACTGATTATTTGGAAAAGAACATTAATATCTTGATAATTTCACCCAGGGTAAAAAAACGAAACACAAATTTCTAAATAAATAAGGGAAAATAAATACGAATTCATAATAACTGAAATAATAGCATGGTGGTTGAATATATTCAACTTTTTATTCAAAAAAAAAAAAAAAAATCTCTTAGCCATGGACCTAAAAGTGTATAAGTGACCCAGAACAATGATTATTGACGACTAATTTCATACACTCTAAATTATCATGAAATTCAAGATTCTATTTTTATGATAAATATTTTAATATTTACTTTAAAAATAAAAAAAAAAACTTTCAAGCAAAATTACCATTTTTTATTTTACTTTATTTCTGAACTTTATCAATATTCTCATTATAATTATTACTATTTATTTAATTTTTGGTAGTTTATATATTTGGGAATTGATTTTTATAACTTTAATTTAAGAAGGAAAAAAAATACCCTGTATTTTCCAGGTTTTTGAGGAAATTTTCGAAATTCCCTGCATTTTCCCTGTTTTTTTGTTGATTTTTGAATTCCCTGTGTTTTCCCTGTTTCTTCAGGTTTCCCTGTGGCGTGGCAACCCTGAATAATTAAAATGATCTATAATTATGAACATTTAATTAGCGATTTAATGACAAACAGTTAATGTGATAGTCTCTTTGAGGTAAGAACATGGGCATTCTCCGAAACAGAATACTGGCTACGCCACTGTAAACTATTGAAACTCCAAGGGTTCCACGAAAAAAAGTGAGCAATAAAAAGGATTCCATTCATCAAAGAAATTAAGAAACGCTGGTCTAAATAATAGAACGTTTTTTGTTGATATTTATTTTAATCACCCCTCAGTGTCTCAGAATGGAACAACGCGAGTGTTTCCGCCGACAGTGATTGGGTGAATTTGTTTGAGCAATTTCATACCAATAATTCGAATCATGCGAAATTACGAACAATCAATAAATTTTATGTTTATCCAAGAATCGATATTTTTGCTTATTAATAATTTGTAGACTAGAGAAAAAGCACAGCTGCAAAACGCGGTTCTCAAAGCAACGTTGACTGTGTTACTGTCTGACCACGGATTGTATGGAAAGACAAACATCCGTTTTACAGCCGGAAATGGACGAATCTATTTTTTTTTTTTTTTTTTTTTTTTTTTTTTTTTTTTTTTTTAGCGATGCCAGCTTTTGCAGAAGCAGAGTCTCATTCAAATGAGCAGAATACCGGCATCAAATTCTTACGTTTCCCTCTCATCCAGATACATTCGTCTTATCTGGACATTTGAAAATTCCATACAATCCGTGGTTGGACAGTAAAGTATAAATTGTATGAAAGTCTTCCAAGAAAATTCATATTTAAACTTAAGTATCAAATGCACCCACAAGCAAATTTGTGCACTACAGCAATTCTTCTGTTTTAAGTGGTCATTTCTGCAACACTGTAAATAAAATATGTGACTTTTTTTTTTTTGAAAAATAAAAGCCTAATTAATGCCTAAAGTTTTTAACTGTAAAGTTTCGAAGACAAAATAAATTGGTCAGGTTATCTTACGTTTTTATCGCGTCAGGGTAAAGAAAACCGGCAAAATTTCAAATTCTGTACAACCCTTGATACCAAGATTTGCGGATTCGAAAGTAAAGATACAACTTACAACAAATTTACAACTTTTAACTTTGCGACAGGGGTATCCTCATCATGATTGGAATTCAAAACTTTTAGAAAATTCCCAAAATAAAATCTTGAATTTATTACACACACGTAACGCATTTTCTTTTCCTCTTTCCTAGAGGACTGACAAAGAAGAAAACGTCCGAAACACTAACTTACTTTTCTCTAGAAAACCATCGGTGAAAAAAACGCAAGTTGAGCTGCACCATTCTTCCCTTTATTTTCTAAGAGAAAATATGAATTCCAAATACGAATGGTGAATGAAGGAATACTCACGAAAGATCGTGGATATCCCGAAGTTTCCGGATCATGAATTGCATTTTTTTTTAAAAATACTCTGGAGTAATCAACCCAGTAGCTTAGATATTTCATGGCTAAAGATAGGGGGCTCAACCTTGTAGGTACTATTTGTGGAGCATCTGTAGTAATTTTGAGGAGCGTTTTGAAAATTTCCGGAGCAGCTCGGTATTTTGTATAAAAATTGAATATAAAAAAATCAAACCCTCTATTGCAAAGCATTCATTTCATTTAAGCTTTGATAATCATTTTAAGTACTGGTATAAAAACAATTATTCTTAAATTAATAAAACAGCTTTAAAAACACTATGTCACGGTTTGAGTATAAGCATCTTTAATATCTCATATTTGCAAGCCTGTCATAATAAACTAGCAAAATATAATAAGGGTAAATTTTATTTTATAAAAGTTTTGAAAAGCCTGGTCAGAATTAAGACAAAACGGGAAATGTGGAGCAAAATAACTTCTTTGCGGAGCTGTGGCGTTTCGGAGCAGTTGGCAACCCATCCAAAGATGATCATTGCTTACGTTTGTTTAGTGTTTGGCAGGGCCATGTCCTACATGGAAAATTCCAATGCCCCCTAAGGTGTGGGTGAGCGTCTCTCAACTTTTCTTGGCTCACGCATAGGCAAAATTTAAAAAAAAAAAAAATAATAATAATTTGAATTTTGTCATCGTGAATTCAAATTATGTTTTTCGCAGCCACGAGTGTATGGGTAGTTGTGTGTATGTGTGTTTGTGTGTGGGGGGTATCTGTGGGTGGGTGTATGTGTTTGTGTGTCTGTATGTATGCATGTGTGTTTGTGTATGTGTCTGTATGTATGCGTGTGTGTATGTGTTTGTAGGTGTATGTATATATGTGTGTGTATGTATGCATGTGTGTGTGTGTAGGATATGGACGCAACCTCGAGGGCATTCGCTAGAGGAGCAGCATCGTGAGGAGCCGGTCGACGGTGATGCTGCAGAGGGTGCTGGTGGGAAAATAAAATCATAGGAACGCCAAAAACAGTCAAATGAAAGCAATAAGCAATCATGATTGCTCAAAAAAAAAATAATAATAATAATAATAAATAAACTTTTTATAAACTTCTACTATCATTTGTTGTAACAATACTAAAATGTTAAAATAAGTAACTATTTTACCTACAGTGGCTCCCAAAAGTCTTCGTACACCTACGACTTTCAACGAAATAGGCCTCAAATCATTGGTTAGAATTAATATTTCGGAATAGGTATTTAATTATAAGATCTATGATCAATTTTTAACAAAACTGCATGAAAAGTTTTTAAAAAATATTAAAACTTAATTTTTTAAAAATCAAAAACCGAAAAGTGCTGGAAATTTTATCTCACAAAAGTCTTCGTACACTTTATAAAATGTCTATATATTATTGAATAATCTAACTTTTGATTAAATTATTAATTAAGAGAATATCATACAGTATTCATAATACCTTTTAAACGTCTGGGGATAGATTTCATTCTTTTTCTTTCTTTTTTTAGCGTAATTTCTGAGTTGTTCTACCACACTTCGAGTCTTACTGTTTCTAGTTCTATTTTCGTTTTAAAGTCCTATTTTCGTAATCTAGCCTCCAGATATCTCTAAATACGTTACATTAAGTTAAAATCTGGAGATTGAGGGGGTATTTTCTAAACATTAGGACAATTTTCGAGGAACTAGACGCAAACGTTGAAAACCGCGTGCTTCTTGTCGTTATCTTGATAAAAAACAAAGTTGATTCCAATAACCAAATTTTTGGCTAAGAGTTCAAAATTGGTTTTTAAAATATTTAAAGGAACAGCATGATTCATTATTTCATCAAAAAATTACAAACTACCAAGTCCTGATGCTGATATGCACCCTCACACTAAAACACCTCCACCGTCCTGATTAACTGATCTAAGTTCTTAAGATTAAGTGTCTAATTTTTTCTTCTACTTACAGTTAAACAACAATTTAACCAAAAATGTTGATCTAAATTTTATCTTTATGTAAGACGTGATTCTAAAACGTTTTTAGCTTATTTATCATTGATTTTGAGACGAAAAGCATAAGCTTTCTGTTTTTCGCACGACCAAGAAAATTTCTGCGGGAAGAGGTCCCATTTAATCCAGCTAATCAGAGACCTTCGCGAACAATTTTAGGTGAAAATTAAATGTAAAATGTTTTCTTTAACTCTGCAGAAACTTTTACAGTACTCAAATGTGTATTTTTCATAAATTTTTTAACTTTAAATCTACGATCACGTTTTGCCAACTTTGCCGGTTGACCTTTTCATACCTTGTTTTCGGTCCGATTCCTTTCTTTAAAGCATTTTATCAAGCACTTACTATACAAACAAATAAATTAACTAATTTAGAGACATTTCAAACCAATTTACCACTACTGGGGGAAAAAAAATTCAAATTTTGAATGGTGTTTGCGGTTTTTTACGAATACCAGCCATTTTACAATAATAAGCAATATATTAAGGAATAAATAAACAAAAAATTAAAGCCAAATGACTTATACGGGTCAACACAATGCAAAAATATTAATAAAACGACATATGATAATTTTAATTTGAATTTATTCGAAAATATTTGAGTGTACGATGACTTTTGTGGCGTGTTATTTCTCTGTCTCTTCGTTTTCTGACCCATTTCAAAAAGAATATCCGTCAATATTTTGAAAAAAAAAAAAAAAAAAAAAAACCAAGGGGTTGCATTTAGAATGACGTAGGAATGATGTGAAAATATATTGGACTTTATATTCGAATTCAGTTTCGAGTTATTATGGTTTTACTAAAAAATTTCAAAGTGTACGAACACTTTTGGGAGCCACTGTATTTGTAAGAAAATGAACTTTAAAAAAAAAGGTGCTATATAAAACAAATAAAAATCCAATCAAGTAAAATAAAAAGAGAGAGAGAGAGAGAGAAATGTAACAAGTGAAAAAGTGACAAATTTTAGCACAATCAACTGTGACCAACCTTCAAAGGCAAAATCTGGATCCTAAAACAGTCATAATTTCCAAACTTTCGTAGAATTAGTTAATATTATAATTTCAATTCTTTATGTCTTCGAATAAAAAATTATTCCAAAACGGATTTCGATAAAAATCTGAGAACCGTTGAACCAGGGCTCATACTCAAATTTGAAGATTTAAAAGGAAGAAATTTTGTTTTGTTGGAAGGAGTTTTACAGGAGTTGATTTCAATTTTTACGGACATTTGTCTCCTGCTGAAAGATTAATTTTTAAGAAACACATTTCAGAAAAAAATATATTTGCAACTCATATTATTTATTTTAGCTTTCATCTTTATCTTTTCTTTACTAATAATAAAGCTGAAAGTCTCTCTGTCTGTCAGGATCTCTGTGAAGCGCATAGCGCCTAGACCGTTCGGCCGATTTTCATGAAATTTGGCACAAAGTTAGTTTGTAGCATGGGGGTGTGCACCTCGAAGCGATTTTTCGAAAATTCGATGTGGTTCTTTTTCTATTAGAATTTTAAGAACAAAATTATCATAAGACGGACGAGTAAATTACGAAATTATCATAATGTGGAACCGTAACATGTGCACAAGCCAATTGGCGAGATACGAAATTATCATAACGTGGAACCGTAATGTCATTGCTGGTGAATTGAGCGTGAGTAATTTGTGTCTAAATTAAGCCGAATAAATAATCTTTATCTTCTTTATCTTTACTAATAATAAAACAGAAAGTCTCTCTGTCGGGATCTCTGTCTGTCAGGATCTCTCTCTGTCCAGATCTCTGTCTGTCAGGATCTCTGTGACGCGCATAGCGCCTAGACCGTTCGGCCAATTTTCATGAAATTTTGCACAAAGTTAGTTTGTAGCATGGGGTTGTGCACCTCGAAGCGATTTTTTGAAAATTCGATTTTGTTCTTTTTTTTCTATTTCAATTTTAAGAACAATTTCCGGAGCAAAATTATCCTAAGATGGACGAGTAAATTACGAAATTATCATGACGTGGAATGGGAGAGCGAATGAACGTAGCCAATTAGCGAGAAATTCATCATCCTATATTTGTAAATATACAGGCGAACCAAATGACCTTTGAATTTTCTACTACGGGCAAAGTCGTAAGGGTGCCACTAGTATGCAATAAAATTAAAACCTACAAATGAAACTCATTAAATTTATACTATCAGCAATAAATTTATGTTATTCAAAACGTTTCTCGAGGACGAAAAACGACTCAATATTTTATAAACGACTCAAAAAAAAAAAAAAAAAAATGGCGTATCTCACTTTTAAGCATTTTAAAGAAAAGCGATTTAAAGATTTCCAGTTTACTGTATCGCTTGAGAACCGCCACCAGTGTGAGGCACTGTTACTTTTTTACTATTTACTGTAGAGATACGCTCATTGGTCATAATATAAAATCGACTTTGAACATTTCTGTGGTGATCATAACTCATTTTTCGATTTTTTTTTTTTGGAGATACGTCCATTTGTCTTTTTAGCGACGACTTATTTGGGAGTAAGTAAAAGGCAATTAATGCTGAAATTTCAGTGAAATTTTTTTTTTGCGAATACAATACTTCCTGTACTTCGTACAAGGAAGAAAATTAATATTTCAAAACCTGACACGTCGAAAACAATTTCAGTTTCGTTTCACGAAATCAAAACTGCATTTTCTATTTGGCTAGAAAAAAAGCCTAACTGCAAAGTTTGAAGAACTATTTCAGAAAGGGGGAAAAAAAAAAAAAAAAAAAAAAAAAAAAAAAATTCTTCAAAAGAGAGAGGAAAAATTTTCGGAAATTCAAACAAAACTCCGAAGATATCGGTATGCCATGCAATGCAAAGGTTAAGAAAGGTTTTGCGTTCCACTTATAGTTCGATCCCATACCGTGAATAAACAAAATTGGCATGCCGTATTTCGTAACCTTGAATGGGTAGAGCACAGCATAAAAAACAGAAGAAAAGACGTTTTTTTGCGTCACGACACCTGGACCATGAAAAGATACGCCAGAAACAATAAGAAAGCAGCCATTTTCGCTACTACAAATGATAAGTAGTGAATATATTTTATATCTTTCTAAAGAAAAGCGAATCTAACAGTCATCAAACGTCGTGGATAAATTTATGTTCCTATTCATTTCCATTACACGAGAGCCGGGATGTAACCCGATCCCACATACATGCACTGAACGATTAAAGTAGGTGGAGTAATTTATGAATTAGAATGGCTGCATTTTAAAGACTTCTTTTAATATGAAATTTGAATTTTAATTGGCATGAAGTAGCATTATGCGCTTGATATTCGAGCTTAGCTAAATGAATATGATAACTCAAAATCCTTCAAAATACATTTCCTAGCCTTTAATAAGATGTAACTTTAACCTAAGTCAAATCAACCAAAAAAACCCCCCTCAACCTAACCATTTCAGATTTTTGTCAAACTTTTAAAAATTTTTCTCTTTTCATAGTCTTTTAACACATCATTCATAATTTATGACTAATTAATTTTTGAAATTCATTAAAAATTACATTTTTTTAACGTTCTAGAGCAGTGCTTCAAAGTGTTAAATCTCAAGTTTAGAGGGAGCAACAGAGTTGTCTTGAATTTTTAAATCTTGACATTCTTTTTCTCGAAAAGCATTTAAAACAAACACAAAATGGGGTCGTTTCCGAAATTTTAGAAGTATTTTTTTCTGGAAGAGCATGCTTAAAAACATAGGATCTGACCACTTTTTAAATAATTTGTTCAAGTTTAATATTTAAAAAAAAAAAAAAAAAAAAAACTTAAATCAGCGCGCTTTCATTGTTTATGCTTCTGTCCGATGACATCACAAATGATGAAATGCCATTCTGTGTTGCCATTCACAGAGCAAAATACTTAATTCGCATCTTTACTCACGTGTATTGGCAACGATATTATTGATGGCAAGCATAGAACGCAATATTTGATTTGCTTCTTGATTATCATAACGTGGTAACGTGATAGAAAGATGCGCCAAAAAGCATCATTTGTGACGTCATCAAGACCACACCTTGTTTGGAAAATCGGACATTTAAAAAAAATTAATTAAAAAATAACTGTTGGGAAAATGAAAGTATTTTCTGGGTCCATGTTATTATTATTATTTTTTATTTATTTATTTATTTATTTATTTGCTTATTCTATCAATTTCAGTGACAAAAAGTACTACTTTTGACTAAAGGAAACAACCCCATTAAACTGTATGTAACTGCTTTAAAAACGAACAACTCTAGCTCTCATAGAATACATCGCACTTATCGTTCATCGCCTTAAATCTTTTGCGATCTTCACACAAGATATTTTCAACCTCTATTATTCTTTTGTAGAAACCTCAAACAACCTAAAACGCAACCAAAATATTCCATTGTTCGAGCATAAACGAGGGATGACTGATGAAAACTATTATAAAACATTTTAACATTTTTCGTTTCAAGTAATAAAAGTTTTGTGAAAAAGTTAAAGAGACTCTGGAGCGATTTGATACGAATGTAATATCAGCAAGACGACAATTTGATACGGTAAAATCTATTGTTCTGAGAATCACGAGATATAACAAAAAATAACACGAAACGGAGATTACTTTACTATGTTACAGCAAAGCATGAATTCAACGAAAAAGGTGGGAATTAATCAGTTTCTTATCAGTCGAAATATACTTAAAAATTAGCAGATAAAGTACAAAATGTGTGAATTCTTCAGACTTCAAGCAGTGCACAATTAGAATTAAAATAAACCTTCAAAAAAAAAAAAAAAAGTGGACGGAAGGTGGGGAGAATAAAATCTAACCGCATGGAGAATTCATTGTTTTTATTAAGAAATTTAACATAAATTTCATGTAGTTACTCATGGTTCAAATGATGCAAAACTAGATTTTCTGAAGCAAATTATTTTCTTTTATACAAATAATCTTATTTTTAGGTTTGAATGGTAATTATTACATATAGTAATGTTTTTGACAACAGAATTACAATTTTGAAAATTTACACATACCTAGTCATGGGATACCAATTTTTACCATTAGACTGGTTTTGAATGTGTGTGTGGTGCATTTAATCAGGTCCCTGCTTTAACAGCTAACCAATTAGAAGTTCTTTTCTCTTTTATTTTATTTTTCCTTCCTGTTTCTTTGTTTTTTTAAGATACAAATTTTTTAAACGATTTTTTTTAGTAAAAAGAAACACGTGTAATAACGTATTGAAAAGGGATGAAAAAATATTCGATGCCTAATCAAATACTTGCGCTAAATTCAAATATTTTACAGCCTGGTTACTTCAATTGCCAAGCATAAGTCTAACACGTGACACATCGTACCATGAAATTAATCCAATATTAACCAAACACAAGTTTGTTAATATACTGCTTAACAAACCCATTGCAATTTTCTTAATATTCATCCCAATACGGTAATAAAGAGGAGACGTAAAATGCTAAGTCCAAGTTAGAATTTTTAGTGAGACTTCCCATCTTTACCAGTAATAAAGCACGAAATCTATCCGGAGTCTGTCTGGATGTCTGTGATGCGCATAGCGCCTAGACCGTTCGGCCGATTTTCATGAAATTTGGCACAAAGTTAGTTTGTAGCATGGGGGTGTGCACCACGAAGCGATTTTTCGAAAATTCGATGTGGTTCTTTTTCTATTCCAATTTTAAGAACAAAAATATCATAGGATGGACGAGTAAATTACGAAATTATCATAACGTGGAACATTAACATGGGCAGAAGCCAATTGGCGAGAAAATTCACCATACATTATTTGTAAGTATACAGGCGAACCAATAGACCTTTTAATTTTTCTATTACGGGCAAAGCCGTGCGGGTACCACTAGCAAACAATAAATAGAGAGTAAGTTTTAAGTGAATCGACCGATGGCGATCGTCGGAACTATAGACAAAATTAAAGTCGGGAGAGAAGACTTAAAATATTAATAATTTGTTCAATGCATAATGGATAACTTACCATAAAATACAGAAAATTATTTTTATGCAAGAGTGAAATTCAATACAATCAAGCAATTCAGGTGATATTTTTATGCAAAAAGTTTTTGGAAGCATCCGTTAGGGAACTCAAAACGACATTAAACAGTTCCCCCCAACGTTTTCCCCAAAACCAAAACATTATTTAGCCACAAGAGATTGTATTGCTTGACCACGGGGAGAAGGCAGATGAACAGGAAGCGGAAACGGATCACTTTGTAATAGCGAGAACGCGGCAGCAACAGAATTACTTCACTGGAAACACTTTACTGCTTGCTCGTTCTCGCTGATCCTACTTATTACAAAATAAAGTACTCTAAAGCTCGTCCGTAATCTTTCCGTGGTCTATCTATTGCATCATTTAGCAACTACTATTCAGAACAAAGTTGTTATTGATCCCATACAGGGGCTCCTCGAACTTAAATTTTTCGGAGGGCTTAAGTTTTCAATTTACAGAATAGAACTCCAAATTTTGCAGATTGATGATAATTTCGCCAGGTGACTTTTTCCAAATCGTCAGACAAAATTTGAAGAATGAGAAAATTTTTGGGAGGTCACAATGACCTCCCATTTAGGCATCTCTGATTCCATGTAAAAATCAGTAGCACCATATTAACTTAAAACGAACTGATGTGTGCATCACATAACTTCCTTTTACTCCAATTTAATGTCATTTTCTCATTACTGGCAGTTTTAATGTGATTCAATAGTTGACTCTCTAAATATCACCAACAGTAGCCAAATTGAAACCAGGTTTTAAAAAATTAATAAAAAAAAAAAAAATTAATAAAAAAAAAAAACCAAATCGCCAAATTTGTCGCCAAGTTGGAGACCAAAAGACTGGCGATATATCGCCAAGTGTCCGCCAAATTATAATACCACTTGAGTTTACATCGAAATTAGCAATGATTTCCCCCCAAAGAGGTGTAAAAGACCCTCTTTGAAACATTCGAATGGAATCAAAAGGGGAGGTGCACTACTAGACCCCACTAGGAGTTTAAGTACCAAATTTCAACTTTCTAGGACATTCCGTTTTTGAGTTATGCGACATACATACACACATAGATACGTATGTAAAGACGTCAAGAGAAAACTCGTTGTAATTAACTCGGGGGTCGTCAAAATGGATATTTCTGGTGTCTGTACGTTTCTAGGCATATATCCACGTGTGGTCGGGTTGAAAAATAAACTCAACATCCATTCCGGGGGTGAGCAAAATGGAATTTTGAGTAAAAATTTTTTCGCGAATACAATACTTCCTTTTTTGTAAAAGGAAGTAAAAAGCAAAGCGCAGACAACACGCAGTCTTAAAGATTATCATCACTCACAATCACGCCGGTAATCGAAATTGAACCTTAAGAAAACACAAAGCAGGACATTAGAAAAACAGCTTAAATGTAAGAAAAACTTACGAGAGTGGAGAAGAGCCTCCGTCTCTTTTTCGCGCTCCTTCATGATCTGTTGGGACGAAGTTTTTTGAAAATGCACTCCAAGACTTCCAAACAAGAAAAAAAAAAAAAAAAGTGGGCGCGGGTCGCGATGTTTCGAAAAGGTAAAAGCAAGTGTAAAAGTTATGAATTATAGGGCGGGAGAGATATCAGAAGGGAAAAAGAAGTTAAATTCCAAGCCGCTCACACGTACAAGTCTTCACGCCATTTAACAAGTCGGAGAACATGGCCGCATGCATGGAGGGGCTGCATTACTGATGGCAGCAAGCCGTAATGACGCGTAAACAGCCGCGTTACTTTTTGGTGGATGGCCACCATTTCTCAACCTGGGAGGGAAACACCGCGGAGGCTCGGGCTGAAAAATTATTAGGTATTAATATTTTTCAGTCCACAGAAGAAAATAAACTTGTGCTATGAAAGCTCTTTAACGACCAAATCGTTTAAAAGGTTTTCCGACTAAAAAATTCATCGTTTTCTTGAAAGGGAAATGTAGTAAACAGATTGGAGGGGCGGGCAGGGTTATAAAAGGAGTCTCGAATGACAGCTTCATTTCAAGATGATAACTAACCTATTTAATACACTCCTCCCCCTCCCCCCCCCAAAAAAAATCGATGGCAATGCATGTGGCCGCGGTTTATGAACAAGACATTGAAGCATTCCTACATTGTACAATAATTAAAGGAGTCGTTTTTATTTATTAGTATTATTATTATTATCTTTACTAATAATAAAGCTGAAAGTCTCTCTGTCTGGATGTCCGGAGGATGTCTGGATGTCTGTAGGATCTCTGTGACGCGCATAGCGCCAAGACCGTTTGGCTGATTTTCATGAAATTTGGCACAAAGTTAGTTTGTAGCAAGGGGGTGTGCACCTCGAAGCGATTTTTCGAAAATTCGATGTGGTTCTTTTTCTATTCCAATTTTAAGGACAAAACTGTCATAAGATGGACGAGAAAATTACAAAATTATCATAACGTGGAACCGTGACATGGGCACAAGCCAATTGGCGAGATACGAAATTATCATAATGTGGAACCGTAACAAGGGCCCAAAGCCGTAACAAACCAATTGGCGAGAAAATTCACCATACACTATTTGTAAATATACAGGCGAACCAAAAGGCCTTCTAATTTTTTTCTATTACGGGCAAAGCCGTGCGGGTACCACTAGTTTTAAAATAAAACGATTTCAATCCATGTTTACTAATAGTTCTACGAAGTTCGGCAATCCCAAGCACTTTTATCCTCCAAGAGATTCTCAGACAACGTAGAAAGTGTGCTTTACATAAAAAATTCTTCTCTTTAAATAGGAATTACAGGGAGTTATCATCTAAGTTGTCTCCTGCAAATACAAGCTTTTGCTTCGAATTAAAATTTTTTGTTGTGCTTTAAAAATAAAATTAAGGAAAAAAATCAGGAAAATTTTGAAAGGCAGAATGCATGATGGTAAATTAAATATCACCTAAAAACGAGTAAAAACTTGTACACTTACAGTAAAAATTCCAAACACCAGGATTGATTTGAAATGATAAATTTTCAATGAAGGTTACTTTAGACTTCGCCGGAAAGAAAATACAACCATTTTCTTTTATTCCTCCTTTTTTTTTTTTTTTTTTTGAAGAGTGCTTTCTGACGGTGTTTAAATTTTGTAAAGGAAAACATTTTGCAATTCCAAGATAAAAAGATAGAATCTACACATGTGCCATTTAACCAAAACGTGTGCATTGTTGCATGTTTAAAACACAAAAAAGCATTCCATAACAAAAACTGAATAAGCAGCTCTTAATGAGTACCATACCCAGACAGGTTGCTTTTCCCGCATTGATACTTCGCTGGCAGAGAAACAAGTTTAACAGAGTTCATTCATTTTTCTTGAGGCGACACGGGACTGGATTCAAAACCTTAACTACAATGAATAAACAGCGAAGTATACACAGAATGATCTGGAACCCACGAGCAATTTTGGATAGAATTATAAAGAAAAGAATGTTCAGCCGTGCACTAGAAATAAAATAGACTGCACCTGATCATGAAGCCGAAGATGACAATATAGCCTGAGTAAAAACTTGAAGGCAAGTAAAAAAGTGAGTAAATGGGAAAATGAAATTAAAGGGATTTTAAATATTATTGAATTATTAATTACTAGAGGTACCCGCACGGCTTTGCCCGTAGTTGAAAATTAAAAGGTCATTCGGTTCACCTGTACATTTACAAATAATGGATGACGATTTTCTCGCCAATTGGCTATGTTCATTCTCTCTCCCATTCCACGTCATGATAATTTCGTAATTTACTCATCCATCTTATGGTAATTTTGCTCCGGAAAATGTTCTTAAAATTTAAAGAGAAAAAGAACTAAATCGAATTTTTGAAAAATCCCTTCGGGGTGCACACCCCCATGCTACAAACTAACTTTGTGCCAAATTTCATAAAAATCGGCCGAACGGTCTAGGCACTATGCGCGTCACGGAGATCCTGACAGAGAGACCATCAGCTTTATTATTAGTAAATATTAATGTTCATTTGTAAGATATAATGCAACAGTTAAGTTTTATAAAGTATGCGATTACCAGAAAATTAGTAGTACATTCAAAGTTAGTATTTTAGCCTGAGTAACAACTTTAAGGCCACCAGTATTTCTTAACTACTAAATGTATATGTACTGGAATAAATATCACAGCAGTTAATGAGATTGTGGAAACCCTTCAAGTTGTAGTTTATTTCTTCGAAGTTTTGGTGCTCTTTGTAAAGATTTCGAAAAGTAAGAAGTTAACTGATCGTGAACGAGGGCAGATTGAAACTTTTTTTTTCAACGGGGATGAGTAGCTGTACTATTGCGAAAAAAACAGGAAGATCGAAGACTGTGGTCAATAATTTATTAAGATTGAAAGACAGTTATGGTAAAAAAATAAATAAATAAATAAATAAAAACACCGCGGGAAGACCTAGAGCTTTGTCCTTGCGTGATGAAAGAAGAGTTTGCAAACTTACATCAACTGGAAAGTACTCAACCAGGAAACTTATTCAGGCGACAGGCTTAAATGTTTGTCAAAAAACAATATATAATACAATTAGAAGGTGTGAAAGTACTATTTACCTGGCAAAATTGGCTAAGCCTCAGTTACTAAATAGGCACAAAATAGAGCGGTTGAACTTCAGCCAGAAAGTCATGACCTGGGATAACCAATGAATACAAATATTTTATTTCTGATGAAAAGAAGTGGAACTTGGATGGACCAGACGGATAGATGTACTACTGGCATGATTTACGAAGAGCAAAAGGAGTATTCTCCAAGCATCAATTGGGTGGAGGTTCTGTCATGACTTGGGGGTGCTTTTCTTACAATGGTATGGGCTCAATTGCGTTTGTTTCGGGTAAAATGAACTCAAAAGCATATCAAAACGTCCTCGCAAGTCATCTTTTACCAAATGCTGAACTTATGCTGGAGAAAGTTGGAAATATCAGCAAGACAATGCACCTATCCATTCGAGTAACAGTACAAAAAACTGGTAAAAAGTCAACAATGTTGAAACTTTGAAATGACCAGCTAAGTCTCCAGATCTCAACCCAATCGAGAAGTTACGAGACGAATTAGCACGAAGAGTGTATGCAAATGGGAGACATTTTACTTCATCAATAGAGCTGAAATCTACTATCGAAGATGAATGGTACAAAACAGATCCCGTACTCTGCTTTCCGTGAATTTTGAAAATAATTGCGGGCAAAATTCTTGATTGCAAGTATTCTTATTTATAAAGTGTTTTCGACCAATGAAAATCTTATTCAACTGTCATTGCTGTTAGCCTAAAAACATACTCTTAAGCTGAAGAAATATTCCAAGTGCCAATAAGAGTTCTTAGTAACTTTTTTTTTTTTTTTTTTTTGAACAACAAAACATCAATATTTTTTTGAATTTTTGTCTTTATTAGTTTTTTCTTTCTTTCTTTTTACAGCGAGTGAAAAAAAAAACTATATTTGCGTCCTTTTACAGTTTAGTTGAATAAATTTTTAAAATTTGTATTAAGTTCTATCAAACCCACAAATGCCAGGTACTTGTTAATGTGCTTTCGTGCACGTACACATACAGATTCGTATGTTATCCGCTTAAAATAAATTAGCAGACCATCATTTTAAGCGGTTTTATTATAAGCGGATTCATATACAACCAACCAGTGAAAATGAAAAAAATTATGATTCTACAGTCCGCGAAGCAAATATGAACTAAATTAACTGTAATAAATAATATGAATATATTCCTATGAAATAAGTATTAAAATAAGACTTAATAAATAAATATTTAAATCCCTTCGGACGTAAAAGTTAGTAGATATAAATAGCACTGTGTGTGAAAGTTCAGTCGGTCCCAACATTTCAAACAAGTAAAAATATTCATACAAATATTTTCTCTATTTTATTTTACCTGGTTTAAATTAACTCAAACCAAACTACGTAAAAATCAGCGAATTAGTATGGAAAATTAGGGGAAGGAAAAAAAAAACTGTTTGGCACTCTTGGCTTCCTTAAGAGGTTTTCCATCTCCAGCTCAGTCACTTTCCTATGCCGGGTTGATGAGTGCTAATAAGCACGAAACTGCAGTCCTCGGCTGGAAATGAACGAGCTGGCGGTGTATTTCAAGTGACTCTGAGATTGATGCTCTTAAAAAGTAGAAAAAAAAAATGTTTCGTCTGAGGGGTTGAACAGCAACAAACTTTGGAAAAGAATATTTGTGGAAAAAAAAAAAGCTCAAGTTTGCAAACAACTCTTATGCATAGAAATTTCGTTCAATATTATATTGGGTTGTTCGGAAAGTCATTTCGTTTTTTTTGGGGAACATGAAAGACAGTTTTCGTATAATGAATAAATATTTTATTAAATTATATATTGGCCATTCTGGTCCAACACCTTTTGCCATCTTTCTGGCAGTAACATAATTCCCCTCTCATAAAAGTTTTGGTCCTTGCTGGCAAGAAACTGGTTCAGGTGGTTTTTGACATCTTCATTTGAGGTAAAGGTTTTGCCATCCAAAAAATTTTGCAGGGACCGGAACAAATAGTAGTCGGAAGGCGCCAGATCTGGAGAATATGGTGGATGTTGCAGTACGTCCCATTCAAGCTGTAAAACTTTTTGGCGAGTGACCAAACTTGTGTGAGGCTCCGTAAGGATATGGGGCACCCACACATCGAGCTTTGAGGTTAAGCCCATGCCTTTCAAATGGCCATAAACAGTCGAATTCGACAAATTTAATCTCTCACCGATCTCTCGTGTGGTTATTCGCCGATTTGCATCAACTAATGCCTTTATCGCATCTTGGTCAGCTTCGACCGGCCTTCCAGACCGTGGTACATCTTCGACATCAAAATTGCCGGATCGAAATTTTGCAAACCAGTTCTGGCACTGGCGTACTGTTAACACGCCTTCTCCATACACATCCGTCAATTTTTTTCTCGCTTGGACAGCATTTTTACCTTTTCTGAAGTAAAAAAGTAAAATATGACGAAAATGCTGCTTATTGCTCTCCATATTTAAAAGGGCACCAACCAAAACTACTGCGTAGAATTAATAGAACTTTTTCACACACAAGCCTTGCAATATCAGCTCTCAAGACATATAATGGTTATGCGGCTTAAGTGTGAAGTTGGTTTCGAAAAAACGTAATTAAGTCCTCTGACGGGAAAAAACGAAATTACTTTCCGAACAACCCAATAAATATCATGAAATTTCTTCAACATGGCACTTTAAATAGTCTAAACAAAACAAGACTATTTTTTTCTCACCGCCATTGCCACTGGGAATAGACAAAGACACAGACGACAAAATAGTCTCATGATGATCCTTGAAACAGTTCTTCGGTGCATGTAAAAAAAGAAGTGCGACGGACAGTTATCAAATGAGATTCATTAAGAGTCAACCGTCCATGACATCCGTTCAAGCTTTGATACACAATGGGGGTGGGTCTCATAGCCTACAAATTGCACAACCGAGATTCCTTTAAGTGGTTACAGTACCTCAAAAATGATGAAACGATCAAAAAAAAATTATATCGCTTTTTTTCAAAACTAAAAACTATTCTGAACACAGGGGAAAAGTTTCCTTGCTTTAGTTCAAATATTTAAAAAGTTATGAGTGGTTTTAGGCCATGCTCGCTATGTGTTCTTATGCAAAAGTAAAACTTGAAATTGCATTTTCTCGATGATGTTTTTTTTTTTTTTTTTTTTTTGTGTTTTCATGTCATTAGAATCCCTAAGGATTTTTTTCTATTAAAGATACAGCTTTAAAGTAATACTTTTTGCAATTGGAATAACATATTTGACAACACTGTGCATTGGATAAGCATTTTATAAATTACTCAAATGTTTAGAGCATGTTAAACCTTAAAAAAACAAATTTTTTTAAAACAAACTTTGATTTTTTACATAATTAATCACAGAAAATTTTCCAATAAATTCATAAGCAAATGAATGCACAGTTAGCAAAAAACTTTTTTTAAATTAGTGCAAAAATAAAAAAGCCTTAAAGATTTTAAAAAATTTAAATTTTCCTCAATTTTTTGAATTTTTAAAAACGTAGGCAGTATTTTTAAATTTTGAAAATAAATTATTGATTACGAAATAAGTATGCATTTTATGGTTTCAAAGAACTATACAATTTACTTAAATTTCAAAAAATGCTAGAAAGGTACTGTGACTCCTTAACATAAGAAAAAGCAAGGAATATCTATCATGCATGTCAACTTTTCCTTTATAAAAATCCCCAACATTTTTATCAAAGCAAAGATTTTTAGTTTCTTATGGAAAAATGTTTACTAGAAAACCATTTTCGCAAATTTACAACGATGCAAAAAATTTATTGTTCGCGACTATTTTGTCCAGGGTGCAACAACCTTAATAGTCAGATTTCAGCGGTATTTCTGGGGGTAAATACATTTTTCCTACAGAAAATATTTGGCTAAAATGACAGCCGAATATTTGTTGATCTATAACAAGGGTGGTGAACTCCTCAGCTATTAAATTTGATTTCAAATTTTAACAATGTGTCATGACATTATAAAACTTTTCGTTTTCTCGCGAGAGAATAGATAAGAAAAGGATATTTAAAAAAAGATGGTTTAGCAGTATTTTATAGGATTAAATAACGCATAACACACACAAAGAAAAGATTTAAGTAAGAAATCACACCAGGTGGGGTAACTTCAACACTATATCTTCAAGCCCTACTTCAAATTCATCATCATTGTTGAAAGCAAATTTCGGACTTTAATGACAAGGCACCATTTTGAGGTACTTCACATTGTAAGAAGACTCATATATTTTGTAATGGAACTACTTGAAATAACTAATAAGTAAATTTTTAACTAAGCATTGTTACGGAACGCCTGGAATTGAAAAAAAAAAGGATCAAATTTTTTCATTAAATGTTCAGTTCTCACCCGTCAAACGCCGGAAGTAAAACAATTTTCTCTCTTGGCGTTGGAACTAACAATCATTAATCAGTGTTATTGCTCAAATAATCAAAAGTATCAAAAAAAAAAAAAAAAGATTCGAAATGGGGTCGTTTTTAAAATTTTATAAGTATTTTTTGTTTAAGTTTAATATTTTTAAAAAATTACTTAAATCGGCGTGCTTTCAATGTTTATGCTTCTGTCCGATGACATCACAAATGATGAAATGCCATTCACAGAGCAAAATATTTAATTCGCATCTTAACTCACGTGTATTGGCAACAATATGGTTGATAGCAAGTGTAGAGCGCAATTTTAATTCGCTTCTTTATTATCATAACGTGGAATCGCACTTTGGCGCATCTTTCTACCGCATCATTTGTGACGTCATAAAGACTACGTCTTATTTTCAAAGTAGGACATTTTAAAAAATTAATTTAAAAAAAAAAACTGTTGGGAAAATGAAAGTATTTTCTGGGTCCATGTTTTTTTTGCTTATTCTATCAATTTCAGTGACAAAAAGTACTACTTTTGACTGAAGAAAACAACCCCATTGGTCACTAGTTGAGTTAGACTACATCATTTTTTTAAACAAAAGAAAGAAGTGCTGGACTAGGACACTGCTGTTTTTTTGAGTCACCGGGCTTTATTCCATCGAATTGCGGTGAAACAAATGCTATTCAAACAAACGCCAGTTGCTCTATAAATTAAACAAAATAACGATTTGTCTATTAATAAACGTTTCGGGGGAAAACATTTATGTATATCTTTGCCTTTAACTTTGTTTGGAGGCACCAGTCTTCGATCGTGCAGCTGGAAAGCATTCAGACATTTCGATGCCAAGAACTTATTTGCCACCTCAAAATTAATAACGTGATTCACGAAACAGTTACGAGTAAAACGAGATTTGTACTCGTTTCTGAAAACAAAAATTAAATGCATTTTAAACCAAATCAATCACTGACAAGGGGAAAGGGGATATCTTTCGTTAAAGATTTTTTCTTTTTTCAATCATTAATATTGATTTGCAACTAACATCATTATTCTAATCCTAGTAGGCACCCGATATTTCAGGCGGGTTCAGAAACACGGTAGCACGAAAAATCGACTCCCAAGAACCTGGCATTTTCACTAACTTGGTCACTTTTCCGTTCACAGGTCGAGTGTTTTCAGAGCTCTACCGTGTTAAAATACCAAAATTTTCTAATCAAAAAAAAAAAAAAAATCGGATTTTTTTTAAAATTAAAATCAAAGTTCTTTTATTTAAATCAGATTTATTTGATTTTTTTTCTATTATATTTACATATTTTTTGGAAAATGCGTGGAACAGTTTGTTACAAGAAATAAACTTAAATATTCTACTCAATCTTAGAATATTCTACTCAAATAGCTAGAATCTGCACGAAGTATTCTATTTAAATTAGCCTTGAGGACTAGGGTGGGCTTCCTATACCAGGAAGTGAAGCCGGAACAGGCTGAAAGCCTAATCAATGAAGATGATGATGATTTCTATATTTTAATCTAAAGGCATTCTATTTTTTTTCCTTTCTTTTTTGTTATTGGATAATTCAAATTAAATTAAAGGAAATTTTAAAGAACAAATTAAATATATAATGAGAACTTTTTATTAAAAGGAAAAAAAATCACAATTCAGACAACGTTTTTTGAGAAAATGAATTCTGAGGATTTAAATTGTTCGTATAAAAACGTTGGTTTTGATGCTTTGTCAACTTCTTAATTGTTATAGGCTAGAATGAACGAAACCAGCAGATGAACTCACGGCTGTTGTTATTTGGTGTTATAAACTGGATTTCTGGTTCTGTGATGCTCTCTGTCTCTCCCATCGCATAAAATGAACCCCACCAGTCATAATCGGCCATTGTATCTGTTGCATTTTATCAATCAATGCTGATTTTTGAAATGGGCCACTTCATGTTTTAGAAATTGGCTACGATGCTGTCAAGACTTGGACATATGGATGCTTCACTTGCCAAATTGATTAACTCCATAAAACAAAAGGCCGAGAAAAGTGATGAAGAATATAGTCTTATCTATGGGAGTGAATGGGCCCTCGTGTTACATTTTCTGCCATCGCAGGATCAGAAATGTTCTGAACCAAATCTATATATATATATATAAATGAATGTTTGTCTGTATGTCATCCATGAACTCAAAAACTATCCGGCAGATTTGGCTGAAACTTTCACCGTTTGTTATTTTTGGTACTGGGAATGTTTATAGACCAGTTCGAAAAAAATCCGATCGATAGTTCCTTTTTTATTCCAATTTAAGTCACAATCCATTGGATAAATACGAATAAAATTATCGGCTGCAGAAATTAATTCGCGTGAAAGATCTCATTGATAAGAAGTTAGCTGTTGCCATTTTTCTTGAGTTTGAACAAATAAATTCTTTCTTTATTGTGTTATGGCTTTTCATGCAACGGGGGGATTTAAAAACTTTTTCTATTTGATATTTTTAGCGATTGATTGATCTTGCAAACTGCGTGAGTTCAAAATTTGAGTATAATCACGGCTTCACTTGATACCTGGACCGATTATTATGAAAATTGCTATATATATGTATTTTTCCACGGAGAAGGTGCATAATATACTCATTGAAGCCACTCGCCACCAGGTGGCACTGCAGAGTAGCAACTTCTGCCCCGTTCAACCGATTGTCATGAAAATCAGTATAATGATGTATTTTTTTGTTGGCGTAGCAACGCGCGTAGGGTACAGCTAGTGTTTAATATAAATTTACATTCTTAGCATTGATTAAGCACTGTTAAAGCAGAAATGAGGATTTTTTCAAAAAGTGGAGTTTATCGATTTGGCAACTGAGCCATCCATATTTCTTTAATAAATTCCAAACCTTATTTTCATCCACACTAAGATTTTACTAATTCGGAGGGGGGGGGGGGGTGCAACCACATGGGTACGGTTAATTTATTTATTTTATTTCATAAATAATAAATTTTATTTTATCTAAAGTAACCAAATTAAGAAACCAAAACTAGAAATTATAAAAAAAAAGCAGAAAAGTCAAAATTTTCAGAACATAATTATTTGGTATATCTGTTTACGAAACATTAGCACAAGCAGTAACATTTAGTTTATATATTCATTGTTTAGATATTAGTAAATCAATTGTTTTATTTAAAAACAAGCCATACTTGATCAATAAAATTATTACCAAGTGTTTCTGATATCTTAAAATACTTTGGGGTAAGTAGTGTAAGTCTAATTCATGTCTAAGTGTTTGTTCGGGGAAAGTTATTGTGTTCAAAATTCATCAAAATATCAATGAGAGCGAGAGTTAAGATGCTAGATTTACATCAATTACCACTCATCTGCTGTCTCAAAACCAGTCCTAGCAAAATTTTGTACTCTCTCTCTCTCTCTTTTTGCTGCCGCTAAAAGTCCTGTGGTTTATTCCTCCCCCCCCCCCCACTTTTTAGTCCCAATCGCCGCCCCTGTACTAATTACTATGCCAGGGGCGTAGCTAAGGGGGGGTTTTGGGGACAAAACCCCCCCCGAAAAGTTAGTCTCAAAAAAAAAAAAAAAAAAGAGAAAAAGAAGAGAGAAGAGAAAGAAAAAAAAAGGAAGAAAAGAAAAAATTCCAAGCGATTATACATACATACATACATACATACATACATATATATATATATATATATATATATATATATATATATATATATATATATATATATATATATATATATATATAAAATAAGTAACCCCCCCCGAAAGTCGGGTCTAGCTACGCCACTGTACTATGCATCAAAATGCTTCAGATTGCAAACATGCAACAGATTTGATTCTTAAAGCTGGTTTCGATAACCAGGAATGAATTAGCCGTTAGATTTTCGAATTTTGATACATTTACGTATTCGTATTCCAATTGGGGCAGTGAGAAGCAAAGGGATGTAAGTGGTAAAATTACAAATTTGGAGATAACCAGTACATATAGTAGAGGAACCTCTTCTCTTTCTTGGAGCAAGAGAAAGTACTAGTAGCCCTGGTAGGCAGGGCCGTCCCAAGAGGGGGCGAGCGGGGTGATCGCCCCGGGCGCCACGAAATGAGGGGGCGCCGTAAGGTGCCCCTCGTTTCAACGGAACACGACGACATTCATACGAAATGAGGGGCGCAGCAAGGCGCCCCTCATCGTAGAAAATGCCCCGATTGCATAAAATTAATTTCATGTATCATAGATTACACAGTCAAAAACACAAAATAAAGAATCATTGCAATGATTCTCTATTTTTTTTTCCTACGGCACGAAAATATTTCTCTCTCTGTCTCTAAAACATTAGTTTCCTTTGTATCATTTCATTGAAGCAGATACAATTTCTAAGAATTTAACTGTTTAGAATCAAACAAAAGGCACTTCTCCTTTGTCTAGTTCTCACCAAATGTGCTTGTATTCTGCCCCTGCGTGCAGTGACGTAACCAGAAAAAGTTTTAAGAGGGCACATTGAAAAAACAAAAAACAATTTTTTTTTTTTTTTTTTTTATTTAATAGGAAAAAAGGTCAAAAGGTGTCCAGTCAAAAGTTTGTAACTTCTAGTCTTGAAAACGCAATTTTAGCCTTAAAACGCGACTATAGGTCACGTTTATTGACGTAAGGGAGGGAGCTCAGAAACTGTTTCCGATCGATTTTTTTTTTAAAAATAGATGGAAATCAATTCCTTCTCCCCCTGCAAGTTTTCGAAATTGAAGTTTCAGAAACGCAACTTTAGACGAACTTTGAAGATTTTATGGACGGGGAAATCTGGAGCATTTCTCAGGAATATTGTTTAAAATAATGGTTCAAAAATTTTAAGCCATGTTTTTCATTCAGGGGCAATTCCACTTAATTTTTTTGTAAGTGTTTTTTTTAAAAACCCATTTTTTTGTGATATTAAAGAAAGGCGGCATGGGGACCCTTGCACGAATATTTTCTTGAACTTAAAACGCAATTTGTAAGGCCATATTTTGTAATATTAGGGTCAGTGATTTTTCGAAATTAGAGCTCCAAAACGCAACTCTGAGCGATTTTCGATGTTGTTCAATATATTGTGGGCTTCTCCCTAAAACTCACAAATATTTGATGCAAAAGAATAACATCTTTGTTTATAACACATATGAAAGTTAGTATTAAGTTGGTAAAAGTAAAACCACAAAATAACTCATGAAAAGAATTATCGGATGAGTTCAGATCGAAATCTAATTTTGATGCAATTTACTTCGATAAATACATTTTCTATTTATAATCAGCAACTTATTTATTTGTGTTCTTAGTTTGATCAATATGAATAACAAATAAAATTTTAATTGTGAGTTTTTTATCAAGTGCGATAACATTTTACTAGATAAATATTAGGATTTTTAACATTTCCATTTTTCGAAAAGTTTTTGGGGCATTAATGGTTCATAAATATCAGAAACATGTTCTTTGCTTGTCTTTTAATTTGTATTATGCATAGATAGCCTTCTGATTGTTCTGTTCATTAATATGTAAGAAATTCAAGTACGTATTATGCACTGTTATAGCTAACTTGATTTTTCTGCGTGTATGGGGGGGGGGGGGCGCCAGGAAGCTCTCGCCCCGGGCGCCGTCAGAGCTTCGGACGGCTCTGCAGGTAGGTGCTGCTGCACAGCATGATTTAGAAAAAAAAAACAATGAAAGCCTACCTAGGACGTTATCTTTAAGCGCATTTTACTCAAAACTTGAAAATGTCCACTTACATCCCTTTGCTTCTCACGGCCTCAATTATTATTTTTTAATTTAGGACTTTTAAATTTATCCTTTTAAATGCGAGCTCATATATTTTCAATGAAATATATGAGCTCTCAGGCGCACACAAAATGTTAGCTTTTCTATGGGATGGCTGTATGTACACTATTTCAAATCCACAAAAATAGGCAACTCATGGAATGCATATGCTGTCGAATCACAAAAATAGGAACGCAGCTAATGTACACCGACACATAATTTACACCGCAATACTTTTTCTTCGTTACAAATTTTAGTGGCCTTGTCATAATAAAAATGGCACTGCAGTTTTTTTCGTTTTTAACTTTTCTCTTAATGGAACATTTTGCGAAAGTTTTCAACTTTATGTCTAAGGAATTTGGCACAGAGAGAAAACGAGTAGCTTTTCATCATTTTATGCTCATTTATTTATCAAGGTAAAAACGACAAACCTGCCGAGTTTACCATTTTTTTTAAAAAAGAAACCCATTGCACTGCAAAAATTATTTTGATGACTTGTTTTTCTGTTTCTGCAATTGAAAGGGCGGTTTATTTGCGTAAGTAAAAAGATCCTAGCAAGCTGATCACAAGAATCATAAAAACTATTAAGAAACAGAACAAGCAGTTTATTATTCCCTTACTTCAGGTGTTTATTTGGGCGGAAATTTTAGCGCACGACACATGCTATTCAGCTGTATCATCAGACAGCGGCCAAATTCGTCTTTTTTTTTTTGAAAAAGCTATTCATGCTAGCAACAAGTAGTAAGTATGAAGAGTAGTGGGGAGTATTACTTATGCTCTGCTGGGCTGAAACCCATTGTTTGCACACATTCTATTTTGCACTAGAAAAAATTACCTGACTGAAGAAAAAGAAAGTCACCTAATTATTACTTTTTGCGCTAATTAGCACGCATTTCAATAACTAAAAACACTGCAAAAAATAAAGTACAGTCATCCAGTAGGGTATTGTTGAGCCACAATGTCTTTATTTTCAACTGCCCCACTTATATTTATATAGTTAATTTTTGTTGTATTTGTTGGCATCAAAAGGAAGAAATACTCCTAAACAATTGCTTTGTTATTCAAAATTGAGAAATAATAACTATTCATTAAAAATGAATTATTAGCAGGAATGTGCCGACCAAAACTCGCTTTTAGAGCAATGTTGGGAGCAGGAAAACTATGAATTTAAAGCAGCCTGGAGCAGTAAAATTACAAATTTGAAGCAATCTGGAGCAGTAAAATTGCAAACTTTGGAGCATCTTGCAGCAGAAAATTAAAATTTTGCATCAATTTGGAGCAACTGTGTATATTTCACGCACAGAAACATGTGTGACATGATAAAATAATAAAAAAAAACAGATTGAGGGTGCAAAAACATCATAACTCCAACTACTAACTGAAACTCTTAATTACATTTATTATTATTACTTTCTTTTTTGTTTAATATTTTTCACAAAAGACAAATCCTGCACCCCTCAAGTGTGACGGATGATGAGGGAGTACCCATCTAGAATGAAAGGCCTTAAAAACGAAATTCCAATGACGCAATCTGCGCCATGGACCCCTTCCCCTGCTTGCGCACTCCGGTTAATTAGAATTTTTTTCTATGAGAGATTATTATTTTACTATTATAGAGTGTGGTTTCTGCGACTTTTGCGTATTTTTTTAAGTACAAGAAATAATTTCTATTTAAAAAGATCTTTTCGCCCCCCCCCCCCTTTCCCTCAAAACCCGACGCGCAAAGTGCTGGGACTTTTTACCGCTTATTGGTGAAAGGATAAAAAGTAATTTGCAACAGGTTTCAACTTTTTTTTTTTTTTTGGATGTTTGGGTTTGGCCATTTTTTGGCCAAATTTTACTGTACTATACATGGAGGCGCAAAACTTTAAACGGTACTTTCTCATTTTTAATTCAGCTGCAGATACGACTTTTGCGCTTAGCACGGCAGAATATGAAACTGTTAATGATAATAACATTAACTAGTATGTTGTGGCCATCACGAAACTTTCTTCTATATTTTTCCTTTTTCTGATCCCTCCCCATGCTTGACGAGGAAACAATATTCCCAACAAAAACAAAATTACACATGAAAAAACTTGACGACCATCCCAATGTCTGAATTATTGTGAAAACAAAACAAAGAGCGAAAATTGAAAGTTACTTTAAAAGCCTTACTTGAATGAATTACAAATATTTTATTTGTTAACAAACATAAGATGGCAACAGTTAAAAATTTTAAATCATTGAGATAATATTTCCTATCATTTCCATACAATTAAAATCACGAGAAATACGCAGACAACAATCTATTACGATTTATCTTTCTTATTGTTGCATTAATAAAAATATTTTTATTCGCAGAAAAAAAAAAAAAAAAAAAAATCAACACCTCTTGGAGCGATCGGCGTCAAAATAGAACCAAAGCCTGTTTACATATGGATTCACATATATTCCAAATTTCAACCAGAACGTAGCATTACTTCTTGAGATAGGACACTCAAAATGGAAAAAAAGAACGGGTGATTGCGCTACCCCCCTTTTAGCTGTTGACACAAAAATAAAATCAGTTCTTATACCCACTAAGGGCTACTTGCCGATAAATTTTTCTTTCATTCCGTTCATTATTTCTTGAGATACAGCAGTCACAATTGACGACAAAAAACGTTCTACAGCTCAACCCCCGTTTGAGTTATTGACACCAAAATTGAATCAGCGCCTGTTCCTGTTAATACCAACATATGGACCAAATTTTGTTTGATTCCGCCAGTAACTTCCTGAGGAATAGCAAGCACGCGTAACTCGAAAAACGTCCCATTGCTCCACCCCCCTTGGAGGAATTCGCGCCAAAAACTAATGGGCACAAGTTCACATAGGGGCACATATGTGTACTAAATTTCGTTCGATTTCATGCGGTAGTTTTTGTTGTAGAGCGGCCACAAAAAACTGGTCACACACAGACGTGACACACATACATACACACACACACACACACACACACATACATACACACACACAGACAGACAGACATTTTCCAAAAATGGTCGAAATGGACTCAGCACACCTCAAAACGTTCGAATCCGTCAAAATTCGAAATTCGAAAATTTGCACGAATCCAATACTTTCTTCTATATATTAGATATAGAAGAAAGTAATAATAAGGACTTCATTTGTTGGATCTGATTACGGATCATTTATTAATCATGTTTCTACCTTTTCTTAACTGTAGTAATTATTAGGTAACATTTTCAATGGAGCTTTACACCAATGACTAAAAACCATTTAAAAATATTTAGCAGTTAAAACATTTAATGATTAAAATATAATCAAACGAGCTGATGTGTGCATCACGTGACTTCCTTTTACTCCAATTTTATTCTCATTTTCCCATTATTGGCAATTTTAATGCAATCCAATAGTTTACTCTCTAAATATCACCACCAGTGGCCAACTTGAAACAGATTAAAAAAAGAAAAAAAAAAAAAATCGTCAAATGTGTCGCCAATTTGGTGGCAAAACTTGGCGATCAAAAGACTGGCGATATATCGCCAAGTGTCCGCCAAATTATAACACCACTTGAGTATACAACGAAATTAACAATGATCCCCCCCCAAAAGGGGCAAAAGACCCCTTTAGAAACACCCGAATGCAACTAAATAGGGAGGTGCACATTTAGACCCCACTAGGAGTCTACGTACCAAATTTCAACTTTCTAGGACATACCATTCTACCGTTCTTGAGTTAAGCGACGTACATACGCACTAACGTACATATGGACGTCACGAGAAAAGTCGTTGCAATTAACTCGGGGAATGTCAAAATGGATATTTCGGGTGTTAATACGTTCTTAGGCACCTATCCGCGTGTGGTCGAGTTGAAAAAAAAAACTTAACATTAATTCGGGGGTGAGCAAAATGGAAATTAAGACCGAATTTTGAGTGAAAATTTTTTCGCGAAAACAATACTTCCTTTTTTGCAAAAGGAAGTAAAATGAAAACAAAAATTACTGTACACAGTATATATTGGACGCATGCTTCACAGCAATCCAATCACAAAGCTTTTTTTCACTTATTTTTCTGCAATCCAACTAAAAAATAAGAATGAGCAGATTAAAGGACCTCTAGCGCATATCCACTGCTGAAAAAATCCTTACGCCGAAATACAAAGACGTAATGGAATTGTAAAACCAATTTTTATCAAGGAAAAAATTTCAGGGACTCCTCAAGGCGAATCTATTCATCTTGCTTCTTGACGTTTTTTAAATGAATATATATATTTAAAAATAAAAAGCACGGGAAACAGGAAAAACGACATCGAATCAATGAATACGTACCGGTAAAAGCTACTTGAAAATAACGATTCTAGCTGACACTATACTAACAGCAGAACTTGAGACGGCTTTTCCTCCTCACGCGACCTGACAGAAAAATGCAGACTCGGTTGAAAACTAAGTAAGCATCTTTCTAGCTAGATAACAGGAAGGATGATGTGTTTTCTCAGCAAAATATTTATCAAGACCGAGAATTAAATAAATAAATAAACATAAATAAATTACGAGGTTAAAACCAGGCAATCCATAAAGATAACAAACGTGTTAACAGTTGACGGATATTCGCCCCAAAACCTCTTCTGTAGTCTATTTCCGACGGATCATTTTCATTATGAGGACGATAGACATTGAAAGCTTTTTCTTTTATTTATTAATTTTGAAATATGAAACTGGGCATAAAAGTTAGTAAGTTTATTAGCATGCAAAATATCAAGCAAAAAAAAAGCAACAAAATAAAAATTTAATTAACATTAAAAATTTTGATATTTAAAATAAAAGTCTTAAAATGCTCCACGCGACTTAATTTTTGCTTTTTTCTCAAACAATTTAAATTTTATCAGAGAACAGAACATTGCCAAGAACTTTGGGTATCCATTTAAGGATTGGTCCATTATTAACTGCACAGTATTTTTTTTTCGCGTAAAGCAATAGTTTTTGCTGCGAATATTACATAAAAATCAAAACTTACCAAAACTCAATTAATACCAATGTAAAAATTCATTAAAACTTAGTTTACATGTTTGACACTTAGTTTTACTTAGTTTTTCGACTTTGTTTACATGTTTTACAGCCATTTTAATCGAAAACATGCTTTGTTTACTTTTTTTGAACGCATATAACTTCGCGATAAAACATCAGATCAACAAGAGGTTTTTTTAATACGATTCAGCACACTTCATATATTGTTACTTCCACAGAATAAAAAAATTATATTTTTGAGCAATTTGAAAGGTCCACGGTCCCATTAACCCTTTATGCTCGCATAAAATAAGATATAACAATGTTTCTTACACACATTTGCAGTGCCGTAATCTGCAAATTTGTGTAACAAAACGTTGTTGTATTTCATTTTACTTTTCAAGCACGAAGATATTTCAATTCTTATGCAGAAGCGATTCCAAATGATAGAGCGCAAAAAACATTCTGCTAATGGGTAATAAAAACTTAATAATCTATGAAATTATTTTCATTTGATATTGAACTGATAAGAAATCTTTCTCTCCCTCTCAATGGTGATTCTGTCATAAAAACAACAACAACGGAACTTCATAACTTTTTCGCAAGACAGAATATTTCTGGAACGATACAGGACACACACATGCACATAAATATATACAGTGGCTCCCATAAGTGTTCGTACACCTGGAAATTTTATAGTAAAACCAAAATAACGCACAACTGAATTCGAATATGAAGTCCAATTTTTTTTTTCACATCATTCCTACGCCATTCTTAATAAAACCCAGTAGTTTTTTTTTTTTTTTTTCAAAATATTGCCAGATTTTTTTTTTTTTTTTTTTAAATTTGTCAAAAAACGAAGAGACAGAAAAGATACGCCACAAAAGTCATCGTACACTGAAATATTTTCGAATAAATTCATAATTAAAATTATCATATGTGTTTTTCTTATTATTTTTGCATTGTGATGATACTATAAAGTCATTTGCTTCTACTTTTTTGTGTATTTATTCCCAAATATTCTGCTTATTATTTTAAAATGGCAGGTATACGTAGAAACAATAAACACGATTCGAAATTTGATCTTTTCCCTCACAGTAGCCGTAAATTGGTTTGAAATGTCTCTAAATTGGTTAATTTATACCATTCTATAGTGAAGTGCTTGATAAAATGCTTTTAAGACAAGATTCGGATCAAAAACAAGGTAAGGAAAGGTCAACTGGCAAAGTTAACAAAACTTAATCGGAGGTTTACAGTTTAAAAAAAAAAAAAAAAACATGAAAAATACACATTTCAGAGCGGAAAAAGTTTCTGCAGAATTGAATGAAACATTTTACGTTTAATTTTTACCTAAAGTTGTTAACCAAGTTTCTGAGCTGGATTAAATGGGACCTCTCCCCGCAGAAATTTTCTTGCTCGTGCGAAAAACAGTAAGCTTACGCTTTCCGTCGTAAAATCAATGATAAATAAGCTCAAAACGTTTCGGAACAACATCTTACTTATAGATGAATATAAATTTAATATTTGGGGTTAAATTGTAGTATAATTGTAAATGGAAGAAAAAACTGAGGAATTTAATCTTAAGAACTTAGTTGTATCAGTTTAACAAGACGGTGAAGGTGTTCTGGTGTGAGAGTGCATCTCAGCATCAGGACTTGGAAATTTGGAAATTTTTGATGAAATAATAAATTATGCTGTTCATTTTAATATTTTAAAAAACAATTTTAAACTATTAGCCCAAAATTTGGTAATCGGAAACAACTTTTTTTTATCGAAAGTACGATAAAAAGCACACGTTCGCGTTTGCTGCCTCAAAATTTGTCCTTAAGCTTAGAAATACCTCCTCAATCGCCTGATTTAAACTAAATGGAACATATTTGGAGATATCTGGTGGCTAGATTACCAAAATACACCATTGAAACGTAAAGCGAACTAGAAACAGTAAGACTCGTAGTGCGGTTGAACATTTACTTAGAAATTGCATAAAAAAAGAAAGAAAAAACAATGAAATTTATTCCCAGACGTTTAAAAGCTGTTGTTGTTACTGCATGATATTCTACTAAATAATAACTTAGCAAAAAGTTTGATTATTAACTAATTTTTTGACATTTTTTCAAAGTGTACGAAGACATCTGTGAAATAAAATTTCCGGCACTTTTTGGTTTTTGATTTTTAAAAAATTAAGTTTTAATGTTGTATTAAAAATTTTCATGTAGTTTTGTTAAAAATAGATCATAGATCTTATAATTAAATATCTATTTCGAAATATTAATTCTAACCAACGGATAAGGGCCTATTTCATTGAAAGTCGTAGGTGTACGAACACTTTTGGGAGCCACTGTAAACAGTGAAACCCAGATTTTCCGTTACTCAGGGGATTCGGTTAAAAAAAAGTAAAATATGAAAAAAATGTAAATTGTGGGATATATGTAGAAAGGAAAAATCAATAGAAAAAAAATAAAAATAAAGGTAGTAAAGGATAACTTTTTAAAAATATATAATATCTGTATTTTCCGAAAAGAGCACTATCATACATACCATTTGAGATCATTTTAACACATTTACTTGCGAATCCGGGAGTTTAGGTTAAAAATAGTTCATAATACATGTTTTCTAGTCATTGAGTTCAAAGTAAACGCAGCCTTTTCCAGTATTTAAATACTTCGCAAGTTTTTTTTTCCTGGGTTTTATGTCAAATAAAAGTATTTCACTATTTGTAAGCTCTTCAATGCAATATTGAAAAAAGGGACGGACTGTGCTTCCGGTTCTTCTTGTTCACCTTCCTTGTCGGACGAAAAGTCCTTGAGGACGGCTACGGATGGAGCAGTAGCATTTCTGTTTTTATAAGATTAACTTTAAACAACGTACATTATCTTTAGAAAACAACAAATGAAACATTTTGTAGTAAGTTACCGCCCTAAAGTCAGGGTTAAGACAGAAATAGGCTCCCTTAAGAGATTTTTCGCCTCCAGCTCATGTGATTCCTATTCCGGGCTGATGAGTGCTAAAAAGCACGACACTGCAGTCCTCGGATGGAATATCTGAGCTGGCGGTGTATTTTAAACGAAACATATTCCTTAATTTTGAACATTCTCCCCCCCCCCCTTTTTTTTTACTTCCCAGGAAAAACGTACAATGCGTGAGATTCATAAAAAAACAAACCTACAATACGGGTAAAATTAACATTATTAGTATACGAAACGAGCTGTGCATTACATAACTTCCTTTTACAACCAACTTAATGTTATTTCCTCATTATTGGAAATTTTAATGTAATTCAATAATTAACTCTCTAAATATCGCCAACAATGGCCAAATTAAAACCATATTTAAAATAAAATAAAATAATTAAAAAAAAAAAAACACTATAAAAAAAATCGCCAAATTTCTCGCCAAGTTGGCGACAAAACTTGGCGACCAAAAGATTGGCGATATATCGTCACCTGTCCGCCAAATTATAACACCACTTGAGTTTACACCGAACTTAACGATTTGCCCCCAAAAAGAGCCAAAAGTCCCCCTTTGGAGCATCCGAATGCAACCAAAAAGTAAGGTGCACACCTAGAACCTACTAGGAGTCTACGTAGCAACTTTCAACTTTCTAGGACATTCCGTTCTTGAGTTATGCGACATACATACACACATACGCACATACATACGTACATACAGACGTCACGAGAAAATTCGTCGTAATTAACTCGGGGATCGTCAAAATGGATATTTCGGGTGTCTGTACGTTCCTGGGCATATATCCACGTGTGTTCGAGTTGAAAAAAAAAAAAAAAATCAACATTCATTCGGGGTGAGCAAAATGGAAATTAAGGTCCGTTTTTGAGTGAGAAATTTTTCGCGAATATAATACTTCCTTTTTTTGTAAAAGGAAGTAAAAACTGGAACCTGATGGGGGGAAAAACGTAAAATGCGGGGGAAAATGTAGATTTGGGGGACGTTTCACTGCATATATAACACAGTTGCACCTTTGCTGCCCAAACTATTATTTTCCAGAGGAAAAAAAAATTGAAATGCATAGAATGTAAAAGAACACTTAATTTATTTTAACACATACAAGGTGGGATTTTTGATTTTATTATTTTTATTTATTTATTTTCCAAAATAAGTTTGTGACTTTGCGACTAAATATTAACTATGGTCAATACCAGCAACTTTGAGTACCAGCAGCCATACCGCACCACTCAAGTCATACGTACAAATGAATAAGGCTCCTACAGGAAATCTATTGATGAAAATTTGATGTGGACCTGAGAGTCACAGTGGGCAGTTGAGGGTTAAAAGGAACCTATTATGATTTCAAGCATAAATATATTTTCTAATGAATTTTCTTCTTTCAGTCTAGCAGTTTGGACTTGCTGACCGACTTTTTGAACTTTTCGAAATAGACAGCCAAAATTTGTCAGCATTTTCTGAAATTTTTGAAGATAAGTATTCCTGCATCTCTTTCTTTTCTTTATCGTTCTTCAGAAATAATTTCTCTCTCTAAAAAAAGAAGTTTTTTTTTTTTTTTTGAAATTGTACTCTAAAAACATTATTGGTAACTGAAGAAGATTCATTCACGAGGATGTACCAAAAATGAGCACAAAAAAGGCCATCTGCTGATAAACTGCGATTGCTTTTACTGCAGCATCGTGACACTTGGAAAAGAACATTTGATGGAGTTGCCATGCAATACAAATAAAAGCCGCCGATTTGAATTCGCTTCCACCTCGGCAAATAAAACAAAGCAATAAAGCATGATTCTACGCTAAGGTAAAGTAGCTCTATTGGCAATGTCGGAGAATCGCATTGGAAAAGTTTACTTTAACTACTTAAAACATAAATTTGAACACGTACTTATAATAGTATGTGTACTTGAAAAAGTAAACTATCAAACGGCCTTTAGTTCTCTGCCACGGTTGTTATAAAACTGGGATTAATAAATTCGAATTTTTTTCCCCAGGATTCGATTATTTCTCGATTATCTCGATTTTTTTCTTTTTTCCACCATTTCAACCCAACTAAACCTCTTATTAAATCAAAACAACTAAAGACGTATGAGTCTACATCAAATTTCATTCACAGAAATATTTGCTACGACATAAATCAAAATTATCGTGTGCAGCTGTTTCAGGGATAAGAATTACTTTCGGGAGACCAAAACTGTATTGTATTTCTGAATGGACGTACATTATCTGAGAATAAAAGCAGCCAAGTGGTTGCGGATTACAAAACGACAGCAAAAGCACATGCTCTCAGAATCATGCTGGTCAACGAAGTTTTTTCAAAAAAAAAAAAAAATTCTTTGAATCCAGGTTTCCTTTAACAAAAATTGCTAATTCATGCAGCTTCTGCAAGGTTCTTAAAGGTGCCGAACATATGGGGAGTCCGATCAAGCAGAGGTGATGCTCAGGTCCATGTAAAATTTAGTGCCAGTCTCACAAGAAAATCCGCACATTTTCAAAGTAGTAGTTTCCAAAAAGGGGAAAAGGAAAGTAAAATTAGGTAGAACCTCGATAACCCGTCACCTGCATATTAGTACAGTAAAATTAGGCCAAAAAATGGCCAAACCCAAACATCCAAAAAAAAAAGTGAAACCTGTTGCAAATTACTTCTTACCCTTCCAGCAAGAAGGGGTAAAAAGTCCCAGCACTTTGCGCGTCGGGTTTTGGGGGGAAGGGGGGGGGGACGAAATAATCCTCTATTTAAATAAAAATAATTTCTATAACTTAAAAATAATTCTCAAACCACGCAGAAACCACTTTATAATAGTAAAATAATAAACTCTTACAGAAAAAAAATTCCAATTAACAGGAGTGCACAGGCGGGGGGGGGGGGGAATGGGGGGGGAGGTTATGGAGCAGCTTTGCGTCATTGGAATTTTTAAGGCGGTTTTTTCAAGGTCTATTTCTTTCTTTTTTGAGGGTTTTTATTCTGGATGGATACTCCGTCACACTTAAGGGGTGCGCCATCGCTTGGGGGGGGGGGTGACCCTGAATTTACAATCTAAAATTAACTATTGCAGTGAAGTTCGCGAAAAAAATTTCCCTGATTTAAACTTTTCCGAAGTACAAAATGCCACACAATGATATGGTAATGTCAGAATGATAATTCTAAAAGATCTAAGCGAGCTCAGTAACCAAATTATTTGTCTTTGAAGTTATTAAACTGTTTAGAGCGCTGGAAAACAAAATTCCTGTGCAGCATAAAAAAAGTCCAAACTGACCAAAGTTTCCCTACTTCTTCTTGATTAACTTACTTCAACTTTTCTAAAATCTTTTGCCATCACCGTAAGGGGGGGACAAACCAAAATTGCCAACAGTGAGACGGGCAATGCTGCAATTCTGCATCCTCTAAGTCGATGGGGGTTTTCATTTGCAAACACCGAGCTACCTCTCTTTTACGCAGCTGGTTATGTGAATTATGCTAAATATGCAGACATATACTTGCAACACTATCTCAAACTTTGAGTATATTATGCAATAAAAAAAATTGATCATATCGAACATCAGCTAAAACATCAGCTATCCAACGATGCAACGCACTGACAAATTCAGGTGGTCTAGAACCTGTAGTGATTCAACGATAGAACAAGTCTTGATGAGAGCAATGAGCAATACAACAATAGAATGCTAAATATTTACAGCTTTTTGTCTCCCAGTTTGGAAATCACAATCCGTTTCTAAAGCCCCCCGAAGTTTCCTACCTCTCAAGTTGGTAGTGGTATTGGTCGCTGATTATAAGGTGAGTTGCGATGAGAACTTTAACGTTCGGGTAGTGACATCAAAGGATATTGAAGGCAAACAATTTTGTGGCATTTCTTTGTAAAGGAGGTAAGCAGTTATGTCTTTAGCTTCTGTTACGAGAGTAGTTACTATCTGTAAAGATGGAATAACAAATTGTTAAAAACTTCTGGTGCAAGTTAAGCGCTGCTTCTCCATCAGCATTCGATGAATCTGGTTTCAGAAGGGAAGAAATTTTGTATTGTTAAAGTGCTATTATCTGAAGCAAAAGGTTCATCCACCATCACAGAACGAACAGCTGGTGTCATATATGAGGCAGTGAGAAGCAAAGGGATGTAAGTGGACATTTTCAAGTTTTGAATAAAACGCGTTTAAAGATAAGATCCTAGGTAGGCTTTCATTGATTTTCTTTTCTAAATCAAGCTGTATAGAAGCAACTACCAGGTCTACTAGTACCATCTCTTGCCCCAAGATAGAGGAGGGGTTCACCAACCATTTGTACTGGTTATCTCCAAATTTTTAATTTGCCACTTACATCCCTTTGCTTCTCACTGCCTCATATGTAATAGATAGGAGATACCTGCTTGATCATTTTTTTTTGTAATGATCTGTAAGCTTCAAGGAAATATGCCAGCAATGCAGGGTTAGGTAACTTGTAAGTATGGGAAAGCTAGTGTCGTTTTTGATGGATGCAAAGAAAGCACCACAGAAATATAATGTGCGTCCTATTACAACAGCCAAGCCTTCTGCTCTAGAAGACTTTTTGGCGTCTCAAATCTTGTGCTTGCTCTGATCTCATTGGATATAGTGAGTGTTTGAAAAGTCTGAAAGTGCACTGAAGTGCTCAATTATATGCACAAACTGTGTTAGACATATCTGTAACAATAACGATTTTGCTGAGGATCTAGATTCCAAAAAACATCTTGATAACGAAGACTTTTTGTTACAAGCTTAGAAGAAATCATTTGAAAGCAAAACACAGTTCAGCGTAATTTTTCTGGCCATTTAGTTAAATGTGCACCATCAGAGGGGGCGGGGGGGGGGAGGGATAGTATTTTAGTATATAATTTCGTTTTGGGAGGTGAGCTACTGTTCTTATGAGGTGGACAGTCCTGATTTAATGCATTTTAGATTTGATTGAAATAATACTTCTAATTCTTTTTACCTGTTCTTATTGGGAGGGTAATAAACAATTTGCACCAGGTTTAGCTTTTTTTTTTTTTGGATGTTTGAGTCCGACCCCTATTTTTACTGTACTATATCTTGATCATACCGATAACTCCACGCATTTGTTTCCCTGTTTAGTACAATATCATGTTCACAGAGGATGAAAAAATATGGTTACACCACTCATGTATGTTAAAAGGCAATTCTCCTTAGTCGACTATTATATAAACTAGAGGTTGAAAAATTGAGGCTCGCAGGTCGTACGGATACATGGCACGCCGATCCATTCCGCTGACTAAAAAAAGAAATTTGTTTAAAAAAGAAAACATTGAAATGCTTTTTTAATTCGAAAGAAGTTTTTTTTTTTCTACTCCATAAATTATGTTATTTCCCATGTAAACTTCGGCCGCATTTAACAATAAGTGCAACTTATAATGCCAGTTTTTCATTTATTCAAATGAAATACATGTGGCTTCAGACTTTTCATTTATGAATTACTAGCTGCGTTGCCCGGCTTTGCCCGGTCCACCTTGAAAATAAAAATTGTGTCAAGTGACGTATATTCATCAACCAGGCGTAAAAATGAATAAGAAAAACATCATGATTTCCCTTCCAAACAATGACGACAGATACGGTAACGCAGATATTAAAATACTTTTAAGAAATTAAATCCAGAAAGATGGATTTAAAATGCGTAACCATGGAAACAAAATAAAATAAGTTTAAGGAATTAAAATGCGACAGAAAATGGCTCACAATTTGAATGAAATCGAGATTTCTTAAACTTGATTTAAAAAAGGCTTGTAACTTTTTTTTCCTTTCGAGATAAAGGCTTATTTTTTCGACCATAGGTCGAGTTAGATCTGGAGTAAAAAAGGTCGCTTTTTCCCAATGGCTTCAAAAAGAAAGCTGTGGGACAATTCCTTCACTTTTTATTGATAGATTTAATGAAGAAAGTAGTGCCTAAATTTCAGCTAAGCCTAAACAAATTCGAGCTAAAAAAGCAAATAACTCCCGTCGTAATTAAGTTATATCATTGGAACAAATTGCGTAGAACGCGGAAAAATCTTCCCTTTAAAACGATATATAATATTACTGTTTACGAGCAATTTTTCACCCCCATATTTGGGAATTTATGTGAAATTTGGGCCCAAATTGGAATAAAAAAAGAACTATTCATCGAATTGTTTTCGAACTGGTCTGCAAACCTTCTCAGGACTTAAAGGAACAAACTGTGAAAATTTCAGCAAAATCGGCCGGGTAGTTCTCGAGTTTTGCGAGTTCAAACAAACAGACGCTTTTTGTCGACTTCATTTTATACTATGTAGAGACGTGAAAATTTTAATCGCTTTTTTAACAAACTTAGTTGCTACAAGTGAAAAACTCAACGTTAGTCAAGTACAAAATGTTGAAAAAATAATAATTTTAATCTTTTGTGAAACCTCATTCGGCCAAGATCCCCCCCCCCCTTTTTTTTGAGCCCCACTCTTGGATCTCCCATTCTACGCAATATTGTTACAAGTCTAACAGCCGAAGATGATGTAAATACTAATGAATTCCGCTCATTTGGTGCACACATAATTTCTAAAATGATAGGACATTAAGTGCTTAGGTACACTGTTGAAAGATCGGAAAAAGTAAAAACTTTGGGATCACAGGCTGCTATTGTAGTAAAGATGATCCAGATAAACTGATAGAACCAGCAATCCTTTTTCAAAGAACGATGACTATTGCCTTTTGTGGCGAAATGAATTTTGCAGATGTTAGGATGTTAGGCGTTATGAACTTTGTGCATACACTGCAGCAGTATTTGAAGCAGTGATGAGAAAGGCAACAAAATCCGATCGGCTCAAGCAGTATAGTCAAATGCACTAAAAATTTGTGTAGTGAAGAATCTGAAAACATGGTACAGGCAGAGAGGTAGGGGAGACCGGGGCAAGATGACGAATGTCTTAATTTTTCCGTTTTTCACTAGGTAACAGCATCAACTGGATACTACTAGCTCTCCTATCGGCTGTTCATTCAGCAATAGTTTACAGACGCTGAAATTGTCAGATTTGTGTTACTTCTGAAGCTCTGATTGTTTACCGCTGCTACGTTATAACTTTCATGCATGTGTAAATAAGCTCTGCTCAAGGACGGATACAAGGGAGGGGCGATGGGGCGATCGCCCCCTCCTTGAGCCGAGAGCCAGGAAATTTCTTCATGTATATTTTCAATACTGAAGTTTCAAAACCGTAATTTTACATAATATTCGATGATGTTAGAAGAAAGGGAGCTCTTTTCAGGAATTCTTCCGGAATTGAAGACTTTAAAACGCAATCGTAGCACATCTCTTATTACTATGGGGATAGGGACAGGAACTATTTCTACAGGAATATTTTCGAAATTGAAGTTCCGAAATCTCAATTTTAGACGATACATGATATTAGGGATAGGTGATTGAGGGGTTCAATGCACTAATTCGAAAATGTTTAGAAATTGAAGTTCTAAAGAGTAAAGAATGAGAAACAATCGCTCCCTCCTTGAACATTTTCTGGATCCGCCCTTGGCTCTGCTAAAGATACAGGAATGATAGATTGTTTTTCTTTAGTATTTATGAGTAACTTAGTTTATTTACTGCCTATCACCATGAATAAATGTTAATTTGTCGACTTTCTTTATGGCAAGGAAGACGAATCCTTTCAAATAGGCAGTCCAGGGCAAGATGACGGGTGGAAACACGGGGCAAGATGACAATACTTCTTCTTTACAAGTCCTGCTTGAAAAGAATATTGTGACCCTCCAACAGAAGAATGGTTCTAGTGCTGCAATTCCAAGAGTGGTGGCCTGAAGAATGTTCCAATTATGAAAATGGCATTTTTATTTGTGACTATTGTTAGCTGCACAATTAAACACTTCAACATTACTTTGCAATTCATCACGCTTAATTTGATGCTTTGTAAGATGTAAACACTCAGTAACAATCTGTTAAACTATGTAATACATTCAAAAATAAATTTTGTTCAACCTTTTTCAGTGTTGTCATCTTGCCCCGAGGACGAAGTCATCTTGCCCCAATACTGGGGCAAGATGACAATTTAAGGTCAAGATGACAATTTGTTAAGGTTATGAAAAAATAAAAATATCCTTCATTTATTTCATTTGAAAAATTAAATTTTACTATATGTAATCTTACAAAGGACCACTCTAACAGCTCATGTAAAGGAAATTTTATTATCCTTAAAAATAAATTAATACTAAACATTGATGGTGGTGTTGATGGGAAAGTTGTGTAGTATCCGCCTCTGCACATGTGCCTACCACGGTTATAAACAAAAACACTGTTTTGATGATTTTGCTTCTGTATCGAGCGAAGAATAATGGGTTCAAACTGTATTACCGCAGCGATATGCGAGAATCAACTCCCAATCCTCTCTACGATATTCTGAACATTGTCCTCTTCACTATAGGCCGCGAAACATGCAACTTATTTATTTTTTATCATGCTTATACAATGCCCTGCCCCCTTTATACTACTTGCAATATGTCTTAGCCCTAACACATCAGGCCTTGGAATCTGCAGACATACTGCGGCATCCAATGCTGGTAGCGAAGGTAGCTACATCAAAAATCTTTTATTACACCTGAACGTTTACCTCCAACTGATTCGCCCACGAAATACCATAGCTACAGAACATACTTACAGATAAAGCTTATAAAGACAAGCTCAAATCAGAAGATTGGGGCTGATACGATAAAAATAACTCGTACTATCCAATACTTTGTGACTTACCACCGGCACCAGGATATCTATTAAACATGATTCACTGTTCCTGCAAAACAATGTGTTACATTACAAATACAAAAGTGACGACCAGCAACAGGCTCTGGGCCCAGCTAGACTGGTCCTAGTCAATTTACAATCCCCAGTGAAGATCAATGGCACTCTTAAAACTGTCTCTCCCTTGCTCATTACCACCTCTTCCGGTAAGCTGTTCCAAGGTTCCATTACCCTGTTAAAATAATAATTTTTCCTAATATCCATGTTAGCCTGAGATTTAAATAGCTTAAAACAATGACCCCTTGTCCTGTTTTCAGTGCTAAACTTTAGCCCCGTTACATCTTTCAGTTTAATAAATTTAAATAACTGAATCATGTCCCCTCGGTCTTTTCTTTGCTCAAGACTGTACATTTTTAGCCTTCGAAGCCTGGAATCATAGTCTAAAATTTCAATTATTCTTTACGGTTAAAATGTTTTGAAGCTGAATTTACAAAAAAATTTTATTCACCAGAAATTAGCCATAAATGCAATGTTGATTCATGATATTTGGTTACAAAAATTGAATATCTTACTAATGTGGTACTATTAAATTACTAAAGTGCAATTTTGATCTTCGTTATTTTTTCTTCTTTATTTAAAACCTAATAACTTCGTAATGACTAGAAACCCGAAAACCGTTAAAAAAAAAAAAAAAAAAAACTTCTGTTGCAATTTTGCCCAGGTTCAGCCGTATATTGCTTGGACTAAAGCCCTGGAGAATGGTTATCTCAAGAACCTCACAATTATGTCTCATTAAGGAACCCTTACTGGAACATTTTTTGTGAACATAAATGATTTGAAGTAAAATTAAATAACTGATTAGGAGTGCAATATGATAATGAAAAACGTGTTTTTCGAATCGCTTACAACCTTTTAAAAGGAAATTCGAGTCTTAGTTTCCATTTCCAC